>NC_141875.1:429394385-430019385 GCF_056163025.1 Triticum urartu | reverse complement strand
ATTCGCCCGCGGCTGCGGCTGCCGCTGCCTCTTCCAGCCTAGTGGCAATGAGCGCCATCTCCGCATCCGTGGTGTCGCGGGTGAGGCTGTCCTTCTCGTCGGAGCGGATTGGTACTTCCACCAAGTCATCGAAGAACTGCTGCACGACGTCGTCTGCAGGCTCCTCCCAAGTTGGCACAATTCCATGCGAGTCGCACTCCGGCATCATTGCGCGGATGCGGTCGAGCGAGGAATTGTTGCACAGCGGAACGACGCCCCCCGGCAACCTGAAAACCTCGGGATGTTGGGGGTCATACTTGAACAGCTCCTGCAGCATCGCGTTGAGCTCCAGAACTGTGAAGTTAAAATTGAGGCCCGGCCGCAGTCTCATGATGTCTGCCACGTTCTTGAACTCCCAAGTGGGCCTCCCCCGTTCCTGCAGGGGGGCGATGCGGCGGCGAAGGAAGTATGCGCCAACAGCGCCAACAGTAAGCCCGACAAGCCTGAGGCGCAGGATCCTGGTGACGGCAATCTTCAGCCTGTCGTCTTCCGGAGCAACGTCACTCCAATCGCTGCCGCGTGCTACTGGGGTTTGGCGCCGGGTGGTGAATGGCTGCGGGCTCTCCTCGTCAATCCAGCACCAATCTGCCCTCCACTCCTCCCACTTGCCGCGGAATTCTCCCTCCAGATATGTTTCCTTCTTGCTGGTCCTTGAGATCCAGGCGATTCCGCCAGATAGAGGCTCTCCTCTCTCTACTCTGGGTATGAAGAAGTGGCGGAAGAGGGCTACGTTGGGAAGGACTCCGACAAAGTTTTCGCAGAGATGTGCGAAAACTGCCATGGTCAGAACGGCATTGGGGGTGAAGTCAAGGAGGTGGAATCCGTAGGTATTCATGATGTCGCAGAAGAATTCAGAGAAAGGCGGGCAGAGCCCGCAGTAGAAGAACAAAGCGAAGAAAGGGTATCCGTTTGGGGCCTTCTTCCAAGCGGCGGCGGGGAGTACCTTCGTGCGCGGATGCGCTCGCGTCTCCACCGACCAGAAAAGGTAGTAGTTCTCCCTCAGCTCCTTCGCGCCAAGCTTGGGGGGGAAGACGGCCCGCTCCTTCCGCAGCGCCGCGAGCCGCTGCGCCTCGGTCGACTTCACGACCTTCCCCTTGTCGGCTTTCGGAGCCATAGCGGAAGTGGTGGAGGAGGTCGACGGCGTTGGTGGTGCTCCTGGCGATGGGGGGCGGAGCGCTGCTCTCTCTCTCTCAGCTTTGGGAAGGCGAGGGAGCGGCCGAGATTTCTGAGATTGGAAGCAGCAACGGGCGAATGGGCGAACTTCCCCTGGTTCCCCTGCTTATAAAGAGGGAGGGGGCGGACGTTCCGCATTTCCGAATAAAGAAACCACCCACGATCTCTCCCACGATGCCGCATTCGACGCGTGCCGTTCGGGGAGGGCGCGGTGGATACGGAGTGAGATACGGCGTAACCTAGGCCGCGCGTGCCCATGCCCTGTTTTGGGCCTGGCCCAACAGCGCTCGGCACCGTGTATGGCCCAGGCCCGGGGGCTCCTGTCGATGTACTAGAGTAGGGGTACCCTAGTATCCCGAACTTGTGCACGGGCAGCCGCAGCATCCCGCGGCAAGGCTTGCCGGGTGACCGCCAAGGTCCTCCGTGGTTCCTTTGGAGCCATTCAAGAACAAAGTGTCCAAGCCAAGAAGACAAGACCCCGGCAAGAGGAGCTTGCCGGGAAGGCTAACAAAAGCATCCCAAGACCCCGACAAGAGGAGCTCCGTTAGTATAAGAAAATAAATCACCACTTCAAGGTACTGTAATGAACTCATTCTTTATTTATATTGGTGTTAAACCTACTGTATTCCAACTTCTCTATGGTTTATAAACTATTTTACTAGCCATAGATTCATCAAAATAAGCAGACAACACACGCAAAACAGAATCTGTCAAAAACAGAACAGTCTGTAGTAATCTGTAGCTAGCGCAAGATCTGGAACCCCAAAAATTCTAAAATAAATTTCTGGACGTGAGGAATTTATCTATTAATCATCTTCAAAAAGAATTAACTAAATAGCACTCTCCAATTAAAAATGGCAGCAATTCTCGTGAGCGCTAAAATTTCTGTTTTTTACAGCATGATCAACAAGACTTTCCCCAAGTCTTCCCAACAGTTCTACTTGGCACAAACACTAATTAAAACATAAAAACTAAACCATTGCCAAAACCTTGTCATACTCTACTGTAGCAAATACATAAATTTATTATTAAACATTTCATACTAAATGCCTCTGCATATTTAATAGTCCTATCCTCAAATATAATCATTAAAGAAGCAAACATATGCAAACAATGCAAACATAACAGCAATCTGCCTAAACAGGACAGTCTGTAAAGAATGCAGCAACATCCATACTTCCCTAGCTCCAAAAATTATGAAAGAAAATTCCCACTGTAGTAAATTTATCATAGCTTAATATGCAAAAGGTTTCAACATTTTATCACATTCTTACTTTTCTAGGGAATTATTGCAACAGCGGTAAACTTTCTGTTTTCAAACAGCAACATGTGGACTTCTAAAATAGGCATAGTAAAGGCTATCAATGCCACTTTTATTGTAATAAAATATGAAAAACATTGTTATAAATAACATTAAGCAAATTCTAACAAAATAAATTGACGCTCCAAGCAAAATAAATATCATGTGGCAAATACAAATATACCTTCAAGTAAAGTTACCGATGAACGAAGACGAAATAGGGGATGCCTTCCGAGGCATCCCCAAGCTTAGGCTCTTGGCTATCCTTGAATATTACCTTGGAGTGCCTTGGGAATCCCCAAGCTTAGGCTCTTGCCACTCCTTATTCCATAGTCCATTGAATCCTTACCCAAAACTTGAAAACTTCACAACACAAAACTTAACAGAAAACTCGTAAGCTCCGTTAGTATAAGAAAATAAATCACCACTTCAAGGTACTGTAATGAACTCATTCTTTATTTATATTGGTGTTAAACCTACTGTATTACAACTTCTCTATGGTTTATAAACTATTTTACTAGCCATAGATTCATCAAAATAAGCAGACAACACACGCAAAACAGAATCTGTCAAAAACAGAACAGTCTGTAGTAATCTGTAGCTAGCGCAAGATCTGGAACCCCAAAAATTCTAAAATAAATTTCTGGACGTGAGGAATTTATCTATTAATCATCTTCAAAAAGAATTAACTAAATAGCACTCTCCAATTAAAAATGGCAGCAATTCTCGTGAGCGCTAAAATTTCTGTTTTTTACAGCATGATCAACAAGACTTTCCCCAAGTCTTCCCAACAGTTCTACTTGGCACAAACACTAATTAAAACATAAAAACTAAATCATAACAGAGGATAGATAAATTATTTATTACTAAACAGGAGCAAAAATCAAGGAACAAAAATAAAGTTGGGTTGCCTCCCAACAAGCGCTATCGTTTAACGCCCCTAGCTAGGCATGATGATTTCAACGATGCTCACATAAAAGATAAGAATTGAAACATAAAGAAAGCATCATGAAGAATATAACTATCACATTTAAGTATAACCCACTTCCTATGCATAGGGATTTTGTGAGCAAACAACTTATGAGAACAATAATCAACTTGCATAGGAAGGTAAAACAAGCATAACTTCAAAACTTTAAGCACATAGAGAGGAAACTTGATATTGTTGCAATTCCTACAAGCATAAGTTCCTCCCTAATAATAATTTTCAGTAGCATCATGAATGAATTCAACAATATAACCAGCACCTAAAGCATTCTTTTCATGATCTACAAGCATAGCAAATTTACTACTCTCCACATAAGCAAAATTCTTCTCATGAATAATAGTGGGAGCAAACTCAACAAAGTAACTATCATGGGATTGAAAATTAAGATCAAGATGACAAGTATCATTGTTATTATTATTCTTTAAAGCATACGTGTCATCACAATAATCATCATAGATAGGAGGCATGCTTTCATCATAATAAATTTGCTCATCAAAACATGGGGGGCAAAAAAATATCATCTTCATCAAACATAGCTTCCCCAAGCTTGTGGCTTTGCATATCATTAGCATCATAGATATTCAAGGAATTCATACTAACAACATTGCAATCATGCTCATCACTCAAATATTTAGTGCCAAACATTTTAATGCATTCTTCTTCTAGTACTTGAGCACAATTATCCTTTCCATCATACACACGAAAGATATTAAAAAGGTGAAGCGTATGAGACAAACTTAATTCCATATATATATATATTTTTGTAATTTTCTTTTTATAAACTAGACTAGTGCTAAAACAAGAAACTAAAAGACTCGATTGCAAGATCTAAAGATATACCTTCAAGCGCTAACCTCCCCAGCAACGGCGCCAGAAAAGAGCTTGATGTCTACTACACAAGCTTCTTCTTGTAGACGTTGTTGGGCCTCCAAGTGCAGAGGTTTGTAGAACAGTAGCAAATTTCCCTCAAGTGGATGACCTAAGGTTTATCAATCCGTAGGAGGCGTAAGATGAAGATGGTCTCTCTCAAGCAACCCTGCAACCAAATAACAAAGAGTCTCTTGTGTCCCCAACACACCCAATACAATGGTAAATTTTATAGGTGCACTAGTTCGGCGAAGAGATGGTGATAGAAGTGCAATATGGATAGTAGATAAAGGTAGTTGTAATCTGAAAACAGCAAGGTAACTAATGATAAAAGTGAGCGTAAACGGTATTGCAATGATAGTAAACAAGGCCTAGGGTTCATACTTTTGCTAGTGTAAGTTCCCTCAACAATACTAACATAATTGGATCACATAACTATCCCTCAACATGCAAGAAAGAGTCACTCCAAAGTCACTAATAGCGGAGAACGAACGAAGAGATTATGGTAGGGTACGAAACCACCTCAAAGTTATTCTTTCCAATCAATCCGTTGGGCTATTCCTATAGGTTTCACAAACAACCGTAGAGTTCATACTAGAATAACACCTTAAGACACAAATCAACCAAAACCCTAATGTCACCTAGATACTCCAATGTCACCTCAAGTATCCGTGGGTATGATTATACGATATGCATCACACATTCTCAGATTCATCGATTAAACCAACACAAAGTACCTCAAAGAGTGCCCCAAAGTTTCTACCAGAGAATCACGATGAAAACGTGTGCCAACCGCTATGCATAGGTTCATGGGCGGAATCCGCAAGTTGATCACCAAAACATACATCAAGTGAATCACGTGATATCCCATTGTCACCACACATATCCACGACAAGACATACATCGAGTGTTCTCAAATCTTTAAAGACTCAATCCGATAAGATAACTCCAAAGGGGAAACTCAATTCATTACCAGAGAGTAGAGGGGGGAAGAAACATCATAGGATCCAAATATAATAGCAAAGCTCGCGATACATCAAGATCGTATCATCTCAAGAACACGAGAGAGAAAGATCAAACACAGAGCTACTGGTACATACCCTCAGCCCCGAGGGAGAACTACTCCCTCGTCGTCATGGAGAGCACCGGGATGATGAAGATGGCCACCGGAGAAGGATTGCCCCCTCCGGCAGGGTGTCGGAACGGGTCTAGATTGGCTTTCGGTGGCTACAGAGGCTTCTGGCGGCGGAACTCCCGATCTATTGTGCTGATGGATGTTTTTAGTGTATATGGAGATATATAGGCGGAAGAAGTACGTCAGGGGGCCACGAGGGCCTCACGAGGGTGGAGGGCGCGCCCCTGCCTCGTGACCTCCTCGCAGATCCCCCGACGTGCACTCCAAGTCTTCTGGGCTTCTTTCCTTCCAAAAAAGAGTTCCGTGAAGTTTCAGGTCAATTGGACTCCGTTTGATTTTCCTTTTCTTCAAAACCCTAAAACAGGGTAAAATCATAAACTGGCACTGGGCTCTGGGTTAATAGGTTAGTCCCAAAAAATGATATAAAAGTGTATAATAAAGCCCATAAACATTCAAAACAGTAGATAATATAGCATGGAGCAATCAAAAATTATAGATACATTGGAGACGTATCAGCATCCCCAAGCTTAATTCCAGCCCGTCCTCGAGTAGGTAAATGATAAAAGAAAGAATTTTTGATGTGGAATGCTAGTGTGCATAATTTCAATGTAATTCTTCTTAATTGTGGTATGAATATTCAAAGCCGAAAGATTCAAGACAAAAGTTCATATTGACATAAAAATGATAATACTTCAAGCATACTAACTAAGCAATCATGTCTTCTCAAAATAACATGGCCAAAGAAAGTTCATCCTACAAAATCATATAGTTTAGTCATGTTTCATTTTCATCACACACAAATGCTCTCATCATGCACAACCCCGATGACAAGCCAAGCAATTGTTTCATACTTTAGTAATCTCAAACTCATAAACTTTCACGCAATACATGAGCGCGAGGCATGGATATAGCACTATGGGTGGAATAGAATAATGAGGGGGTTATGTGGAGAAGAAAAAAAGGAGAAAGTCTCACATCAACGAGGCTAATCAATGGGCTATGGAGATGCCCACCGATTGATGTTAATGCAAGGAGTAGGGATTGCCATGCAACGGATGCACTAGAGCTATAAATGTATGAAAGCTCAACAAAAGAAACTATTGGGTGTGCATCCAACTTGCTTGCTCACGAAGACCTAGGGCACTTGAGGAGGCCCATTGTTGGAATATACAAGCCAAGTTCTATAATGAAAAATTCCCACTAGTATGTGAAAGTGATAACATGAGAGACTCTCTACTATCCAGATCATGGTGCTACTTTGAAGCACAAGTGTGGTAAAAGGATAGTAACATTGTCCATTCTCTCTTTTTCTCTCATTTTTTTGGGCCTTCTCTTTTTTATGGCCTTTCTCTTTTTTTGGGCCTTCTCTTTTTTTATGGCCTTTCTCCTTTTTTTATTCCTCACTTGGGACAATGCTCTAATAATGATGATCATCACACTTCTATTTTTTTACAACTCAATGATTACAACTCGATACTAGAACAAAGATGACTCTATATGAATGCCTCTGGCAGTGTACCGGGATTAGCGATGATGCATGAGTGACATGTATGAAAGAATTATGAATGGTGGCTTTGCCACAAATACGGTGTCAACTACATGATCATGCAAAGAAATATGACAATGATGAATGTGTCATGATAAACTGAATGATGGAAAGTTGCATGGCAATATATCTCGGAATGGCTATGGAAATGCCATAATAGGTAGGTATGGTGGATGTTTTGTGGAAGATATAAGGAGGTTTATGTTTGAAATAGCGTATCATATCATGTGGTTTGGATGCACAGGCGAAGTTTGCACTAACTCTCAATGTGAGAAAGGGCAATGCACGGTACCGAAGAGGCTAGCAAGGATGGAAGGGTGAGAGTGCGTATAATCCATGGAGTCAACATTAGTCATAAAGAACTCACATGCTTATTACAAAAGTCTACAAGTCATCAAAAACCTCGGCACTACGCGCATGCTCCTAGGGGGATAGATTGGTAGGAAAAGACCATCGCTCGTCCCCGACCGCCACTCATAAGGAGGACAATCAAATAACACCACATGTTTCAAATTTGTTACACAACGTTTACCATACGTGCATGCTACGGGACTTGCAAACTTCAACACAAGCATTTCTGAAATTCACAACTACTCAACTAGCACGACTTTGATATTATTACCTCCATATCTCAAAACAATCATCAAGCATCAAACTTCTCTTAGTATTCAATACTCTATATGAAAGTTTTTACTATTTTTGAATGCCTAGCATATTAGGATTATTTAAGCAAATTACCATGCTATTTAAGACTCTCAAAATATTACAAGTGCAGCATGAGAGTTCATCTATTTCTTCAAAATAAAACTACCACCATGCTCTAAAAGATATAAGTGAAGCACTAGAGCATCGACAAACTACTCCGAAAGATATAAGTGAAGATCAATGAGTAGTTGAATAATTATGCAACTATGTGAAGACTCTCTAACATTTAATAATTTCAGATCTTGGTATTTTATTCAAACAGCAAGCAAAGAAAAATAAAATGACATTCTAAGAATGGCAAACATCATGTGAAGAAGCAAAAACTTAGGATCAACCGAAACTAACCGATAGTTGTTGAAGAAGAAAGGTGGGATGCCAACCGAGGCATCCCCAAGCTTAGACGCTTGAGACTTCTTGAGATATTATCTTGGGGTGCCTTGGGAATCCCCAAGCTTGAGCTTTTGTGTCTCCTTAATTCCTCTCATATCACGGTCTCCCTAAATCTCAAAAACTTCATCCACACAAAACTCAACAAGGACTCGTGAGATAAGTTAGTATAAACCATTGCCAAAACCTTGTCATACTCTACTGTAGCAAATACATAAATTTATTATTAAACATTTCATACTAAATGCCTCTGCATATTTAATAGTCCTATCCTCAAATATAATCATTAAAGAAGCAAACATATGCAAACAATGCAAACATAACAGCAATCTGCCTAAACAGGACAGTCTGTAAAGAATGCAGCAACATCCATACTTCCCTAGCTCCAAAAATTATGAAAGAAAATTCCCACTGTAGTAAATTTATCATAGCTTAATATTCAAAAGGTTTCAACATTTTATCACATTCTTACTTTTCTAGGGAATTATTGCAACAGCGGTAAACTTTCTGTTTTCAAACAGCAACATGTGGACTTCTAAAATAGGCATAGTAAAGGCTATCAATGCCACTTTTATTGTAATAAAATATGAAAAACATTGTTATAAATAACATTAAGCAAATTCTAACAAAATAAATTGACACTCCAAGCAAAATACATATCATGTGGCAAATACAAATATACCTCCAAGTAAAGTTACCGATGAACGAAGACGAAAGAGGGGATGCCTTCCGAGGCATCCCCAAGCTTAGGCTCTTGGCTATCCTTGAATATTACCTTGGAGTGCCTTGGGAATCCCCAAGCTTAGGCTCTTGCCACTCCTTATTCCATAGTCCATTGAATCCTTACCCAAAACTTGAAAACTTCACAACACAAAACTTAACAGAAAACTCGTAAGCTCCGTTAGTATAAGAAAATAAATCACCACTTCAAGGTACTGTAATGAACTCATTCTTTATTTATATTGGTGTTAAACCTACTGTATTACAACTTCTCTATGGTTTATAAACTATTTTACTAGCCATAGATTCATCAAAATAAGCAGACAACACACGCAAAACAGAATCTGTCAAAAACAGAACAGTCTGTAGTAATCTGTAGCTAGCGCAAGATCTGGAACCCCAAAAATTCTAAAATAAATTTCTGGACGTGAGGAATTTATCTATTAATCATCTTCAAAAAGAATTAACTAAATAGCACTCTCCAATTAAAAATGGCAGCAATTCTCGTGAGCGCTAAAATTTCTGTTTTTTACAGCATGATCAACAAGACTTTCCCCAAGTCTTCCCAACAGTTCTACTTGGCACAAACACTAATTAAAACATAAAAACTAAATCATAACAGAGGATAGATAAATTATTTATTACTAAACAGGAGCAAAAATCAAGGAACAAAAATAAAGTTGGGTTGCCTCCCAACAAGCGCTATCGTTTAACGCCCCTAGCTAGGCATGATGATTTCAACGATGCTCACATAAAAGATAAGAATTGAAACATAAAGAAAGCATCATGAAGAATATAACTATCACATTTAAGTATAACCCACTTCCTATGCATAGGGATTTTGTGAGCAAACAACTTATGAGAACAATAATCAACTTGCATAGGAAGGTAAAACAAGCATAACTTCAAAACTTTAAGCACATAGAGAGGAAACTTGATATTGTTGCAATTCCTACAAGCATAAGTTCCTCCCTAATAATAATTTTCAGTAGCATCATGAATGAATTCAACAATATAACCAGCACCTAAAGCATTCTTTTCATGATCTACAAGCATAGCAAATTTACTACTCTCCACATAAGCAAAATTCTTCTCATGAATAATAGTGGGAGCAAACTCAACAAAGTAACTATCATGGGATTGAAAATTAAGATCAAGATGACAAGTATCATTGTTATTATTATTCTTTAAAGCATACGTGTCATCACAATAATCATCATAGATAGGAGGCATGCTTTCATCATAATAAATTTGCTCATCAAAACATGGGGGGCAAAAAAATATCATCTTCATCAAACATAGCTTCCCCAAGCTTGTGGCTTTGCATATCATTAGCATCATAGATATTCAAGGAATTCATACTAACAACATTGCAATCATGCTCATCACTCAAATATTTAGTGCCAAACATTTTAATGCATTCTTCTTCTAGTACTTGAGCACAATTATCCTTTCCATCATACACACGAAAGATATTAAAAAGGTGAAGCGTATGAGACAAACTTAATTCCATATATATATATATTTTTGTAATTTTCTTTTTATAAACTAGACTAGTGCTAAAACAAGAAACTAAAAGACTCGATTGCAAGATCTAAAGATATACCTTCAAGCGCTAACCTCCCCAGCAACGGCGCCAGAAAAGAGCTTGATGTCTACTACACAAGCTTCTTCTTGTAGACGTTGTTGGGCCTCCAAGTGCAGAGGTTTGTAGGACAGTAGCAAATTTCCCTCAAGTGGATGACCTAAGGTTTATCAACCCGTAGGAGGCGTAGGATGAAGATGGTCTCTCTCAAGCAATCCTGCAACCAAATAACAAAGAGTCTCTTGTGTCCCCAACACACCCAATACAATGGTAAATTTTATAGGTGCACTAGTTCGGCGAAGAGATGGTGATACAAGTGCAATATGGATAGTAGATAAAGGAATTTGTAATCTGAAATTATAAAACAGCAAGGTAACTAATGATAAAAGTGAGCGTAAACGGTATTGCAATGATAGTAAACAAGGCCTAGGGTTCATACTTTCGCTAGTGTAAGTTCCCTCAACAATACTAACATAATTGGATCACATAACTATCCATCAACATGCAAGAAAGAGTCACTCCAAAGTCACTAATAGCGGAGAACGAACGAAGAGATTATGGTAGGGTACGAAACCACCTCAAAGTTATTCTTTCCAATCAATCCGTTGGGCTATTCCTATAGGTGTCACAAACAACCGTAGAGTTCGTACTAGAATAACACCTTAAGACACAAATCAACCAAAACCCTAATGTCACCTAGATACTCCAATGTCACCTCAAGTATCCGTGGGTATGATTATACGATATGCATCACACATTCTCAGATTCATCGATTAAACCAACACAAAGTACCTCAAAGAGTGCCCCAAAGTTTCTACCAGAGAATCACGATGAAAACGTGTGCCAACCGCTATGCATAGGTTCATGGGCGGAATCCGCAAGTTGATCACCAAAACATACATCAAGTGAATCACGTGATATCCCATTGTCACCACACATATCCACGACAAGACATACATCAAGTGTTCTCAAATCTTTAAAGACTCAATCCGATAAGATAACTCCAAAGGGGAAACTCAATTCATTACTAGAGAGTAGAGGGGGGAAGAAACATCATAGGATCCAAATAATAGCAAAGCTCGCGATACATCAAGATCGTATCATCTCAAGAACACGAGAGAGAAAGATCAAACACAGAGCTACTGGTACATACCCTCAGCCCCGAGGGAGAACTACTCCCTCGTCGTCATGGAGAGCACCGGGATGATGAAGATGGCCACCGGAGAAGGATTGTCCCCTCCGGCAGGGTGCCGGAACGGGTCTAGATTGGCTTTCGGTGGCTACAGAGGCTTCTGGCGGCGGAACTCCCGATCTATTGTGCTCATGGATGTTTTTAGTGTATATGGAGATATATAGGCGGAAGAAGTACGTCAGGGGGCCACGAGGGCCTCACGAGGGTGGAGGGCGCGCCCCTTCCTTGTGACCTCCTCGCAGATCCCCCGACGTGCACTCCAAGTCTTCTGGGCTTCTTTCCTTCCAAAAAAGAGTTCCGTCAAGTTTCAGGTCAATTGGACTCCGTTTGATTTTCCTTTTCTTCGAAACCCTAAAACAGGGTAAAAACAGAAACTGGCACTGGGCTCTGGGTTAATAGGTTAGTCCCAAAAAATGATATAAAAGTGTATAATAAAGCCCATAAACATTCAAAACAGTATATAATATAGCATGGAGCAATCAAAAATTATAGATACGTTGGAGACGTATCAGTTTCGTGATCCTAAAAATCCTAAGTGTTGAGGCATATCTCTCTCGATGTGGTTTTGGTGATTGATGACAACGTGTTTGCGGACTAATCATGTGCTTTGAGCATTTCATAGATTCATCCTTGGCACGAGATGATTTCTTCCCCTCGGACTGTCATTCAAGACGGTGTAGCTCTTTCGTTTCTCTTTCGGTGGACTAGTTGTGTAGAGGGCACCGTACTATCAAGAGGGGTCCGCTGTGGTATTTCTTGGGTGGAATCAACATTTACACATCCGCTTCTCACCCTCCGAGCCCTTCCGCTTCGATGGAGAGATCTTTTCTCTACTTGTGTGTCTTGTCTGGGTCCCAGCGGTAGTACCGTGCTACCCAGCGGTAGTACCGCTGAGGGGTCACAAGCGGCAGTACCGCTCCACAGCGGTAATACCGCTGGTGACTCCGCAGCTGTTCTACCGCTGGCTTGTCAGGTTCCTACCGCCTCGACTCGAGGGCTCTTTTTCTCGTGTCGGGTTTTAAGGCACTAGTTGCGGCAGTAGAGGTGGTAGTACCGCTTCTTAGCGGTAGTTCTGCCCCTACCAACGCGGTAGTACCGCTCTGGGTCCAGGTCCCTGCCTCTCTCCTTTGCGTGGTAGTACCGCTAGGTGGATCGGCAGTACCGCTGGCTCAGTAGTAGTACCGCCCACCCAAGCGGTACTACCGCCCTCTGCGGGGCTGTTTAGTGGGGCAACGGTTGGATTGTTGCCCCCACTATAAAAGGGGGTCCCCTTCTTCCCCGTTGACCCATCTCTTTCCTCTCAAGCTCCATTAATGCTCCAAGCTCCATTTTTGCCCGATCTATCTCTCTAGCCAATCAAACTTGTTGATTTGCTCGGGAGTGGTTGAGAAGGCCCCAATCTACACTTCCACCAAGAGATTTTCGATTCCCCCACCTATCACTAGCGGATCTTGTTACTCTTGGGTGTTTGAGCACCCTAGACGGTTGAGGTCACCACGGAGCCATAGTCCATTGTGGTGAAGCTTCGTGGTATTGTTGGGAGCCTCCAATTAAGTGGTGGAGATTGCCCCAACCTTGTTTGTAAAGGTCCGGTCACCGCCTTCAAGGGCACCAATAGTGGAATCATGACATCTCGCATTGTGTGAGGGCGTGAGGAGAATACGGTGGCCCTAGTGGATTCTTGGGGAGCATTGTTCTTCCACACCGCTCTAACGGAGACGTACTTCCCCTCAAAAGGAAGGAACTTCGGTAACACATCCTCGTCCTCACCGGATCCACTCTTGGTTATTTCTTACCTTTACTTGTGCAAGCTCTTTAGTGTTACTTCTCTTGCTTGCTTGTTTGTTTATTGTCATTGCATCATATAGGTTGCTCACCTAGTTGCACATCTAGACAAGCTACTTTGATGCAAAGTTTAATTTGGTAAAGAAAAGTTAAAAATTGTCAGTTGCCTATTCACCCCCCTCTAGTCAACCTTATCGATCCTTTTAATTGGTATCAGAGCCTCGTCTCTTTATTAAGGACTTTACCATCCGAAGAGTATGGTTGATACCGTAGACAGTGTGGAGGAACACTCTGGTGTGAATCCGATCTCGTCTACGGGCGATGGGGAAACCTCGGTCTCTCGTGAGGAGTTCAATGTGGCCTTGGAGACATTGAAAACCTCCATGACGACCGAGGTTGAAAGCACGTTTACTAAATTCCTTGAAGGGCTTAAACTATCCACCGCACCGTTGAAAGTGGGTAATCCCATCGACAAGGTGACGGATGCTACCTCCGATAAGGGGGAAGCTAGTAGTGAAAAGGCTCCTTCTTGTAGTGGTAAGATTGGCACCGGCATCTTTGCTCATGTGGAACCACCACTTGTTTATGGTGGACCGGTTCCTTCCACTCATTTGAATCATGCCGGTCCTCCCCCTAAGATTGTGAAAAATGAGGACTTTGATTCTTGGGTTTACCGCTTTAAACGTCATTTAAATCATGTGAACACTAATCTTTGGAGAATCATTGAAGAAGGTTTCCATCCGCATGATCCAAGCAACTTCACTCCTTGAGAAGCCATGGATAATCAATTCAATGGGAATGCTCTCTTCATCATTCAAGATGCAATTCCACCCGAAGATCTACCTCATCTTCGGCCCTTCGCCTTGGCCAAAGACGCATGGCTTTGTGTTGTCTCGCTCTACCGAGGAAGCGCAAGCATTCAAAGCTCCAACTATGAAGTGGTGCAAGATGAGGCCGATGAGTTTGCAATGAAAGAAGATGAAGAACCTCGTGAGCTTTATCGGAGAGTAACCAAACTCATGGTCTCACTCCGAGATCACGGGAGCAAGGACATGGATGACAATTGAATCAAGCGCAAATTCCTCAAGGCAATGATGCCCTACCACAAGGCCATGTCCTCCGTCATTCGTCAAAGGCCGGACTTCCACACTTTGACCTCAAGCGAAGTGTTGGATGAGTTTGTGGCCATGAACATTTTGGACAAGACCGCCGACAATGTGGTGCTTCATTCTCAAAGGGCAAAGAAGCCCAACCTTGCATTGAAGGCCAAGGTCTGCATTGAAGAAGAAGAAGAGGAAGAAGAGGAGAGCAACCCTGAAGATACAAAGTATGCATATCATGAACACATGGCACTTGCTTCAAGGAAAATTTGGAGCAAGAAAAACTCAAGGCCAAACTTTAACAAAAACAACCCAAGTGGCACGAAGAGCAAGCAACGTGTAAGGACTTGCTACAATTGTGGCAATGTGAGTCATTTTGTTGCGGAGTGCCCGTATGAGAAGAGGGAAGACAATGGTGGCAAGCTCATCCGAAAGGACAAGGACAGGTCATTCCCCAACAAGAGCAAATTCACCAAGAAGACTCCTCCCAAGGCATTGGTGGTACAAGAAGAGTACAATGAGGATGATAACGATGATGACGATGATGAAGATGGTGAGTCGGTTGCCATGGCCTCAGTTGCCATTGCGACGACTCCACGAGTGTCTCTCTTCGACTCACCCAATGAGAGCATCGCCGCCAAGTGCCTCATGGCTAACGCCACCAACAAGGTAACCTCCAACATCAAAACTACCATCATTAATCATCCTTCTTCAATGAATAGCATTGATGATCATCAGGGAGCTAATGTGGAGGTGAATGAGTTTGAGGCCTTTATGGGCAAACTTAAGGGTAAATCCAAGAAGCACTTTGTTGCTCTCTTGGAACAACTTGGTGAAGCCAATGACATGATCGAGGCTCACGAAGATACCATCTCTAAGATGGAAGGGCATAGTCATGACTATGTCGATGAGATCTCAGATCTTTCCAATGCTCTTGAGGAAGAGCGTGGTCTTCGTTTGGCTCTTGAGGAGTCACACAACGTTGATCATGCTAAGTTAAAGAAAGATTTTGATCATGTTCTCATTGTTTCTCGTGTGCTAAACTCCGAGAAGGCCGAACTTGAGGTTGATCTTGCTAGACTCAAAGAGGAGTTTGATCAACTTTACAAGGCTCACAAAGTCTTGAAGGGTGCTCATGCTAGCCTTAAAGAGTCTCATGATCAACTTCAAGTAAAGCTAACCAAGGAAAGAGCCACTTTTCCTCGTATGATGTTAATTGAGAATGCAAATGCTACTAACCCGTGTTGTGAGCATGTGCATCTTGTTGAGGAGAACGCTAAGCTAAAGGTGCAACTTGAGAAAGGTCTTGCATCTTGCATACAAGGCAAGAAGAACCTCAACGACCTCTTGACCAACCAAAAGGGAGTTGTGGCCAAGGAAGGGATTGGGTACGTGCCCGAGTCCAAGAACAAGAAGAAGAATGACAAGGCCAAACTACCTCCTCCTCTCATGCAAACCTTTGTGAAGGAGGGAGAGAGTGCTTCCAAGGAGAAGAAGAACAATGCGAAGGGTGGCGGTGTCAAAAAGGGCAATGCCACCCCTTCCATCAAAGCCGACTACTTTAATCCTTCTTATGTGTTATGTCGTGCTAGTGATGGGCATGTCTATGCCAAATTTGTTGGTTCTCCTCATGAGTACATTGAATGGTCTATTTGGGTTCCAAAGACCCTTGTTACTAACATTAAAGGACCCATTACAAAATGGGTACCTAAAACCAAGCATTGATCTCTTGTAGGTGTTTGCTTCCGGTGGGGAATCATGGTTGCTCGATAGCGGAGCTACAAATCATATGACCGGAAGCAAGAACTTGGTGGTGGACGTGCACAAGATTCCATCTATGCCCACCAATGTCGAGTGGGGTGACAACTTGGGACTTGGCAAGGTAGTCATATCTCATGATGTCACGATCGAGAAGGTCATGCTTGTTGAGTCCCTTGCATAAAATTTACTTTCCGTTCGTCAACTTGCAATCATGGGCTTTGCCACTTTCTTTGATATTGATACCGTGGCCCTCTTGTGGAGCCAGACTCTTAAAGTAGCCTTTGTTGGGCATGTCGAGAACGGTCTACATGTGATTAACTTCTCGGAGCGACCCACTAAGACCGCGACATGCCTAATGGCTAAAGTTGATGTGGGATGCTTTGGCATCGCCGTTTAGCCCATGTCAATATGAGATCTTTGCAAAGTCTTCTAAAGGGGGACCATGTCCGTGGACTAACGAATGTTAGTTTTGCTAAAGATCGTGCTTGGAGTGCTTGTATCGAAGGAAAGCTACATGAGAAGGCGCACCCTCCCACGACTATCATTTACTCGAAGAGGCCTTTGGAGCTCCTTCACTTGGATCTCTTTGGGCCTCCATCCTTCGATAGTCTTGGGGGTAGGAAGTATTGCTTGGTGATTGTGGATGACTACTCAAGATACACTTGGGTGTATTTCTTCAAGAGGAAGAGCGAGACCCAACAAACTGTCATTGACTTTGCAAATTAAGCACAATGTCAACACAATGCAAAGATCTTGACAATAAGAAGTGACAATGGCACCGAGTTCAAGAACTACACCTTGGATGAGTTTCTTAGTGATGAGGGGATCAAGCATCAATATTCTGCACCTTACACCCCTCAACAAAACGGTGTTGCAGAGAGGAAGAACCGGATGTTGATGGATGCGGCAAGGACCATGATGGCGGAGTTCATGTCTCCATACAACTTTTGGGCCGAAGACATCAACACCGCGTGTCATGCATCCAATCGGCTCTACCTTCGCAAGGGCTTGAACAAGACTCCATATGAGATTCTCACCGGTAACAAGCCCAACCTCAAGTACTTTCGGGTGTTCGGGTGTAAGTGTTTCATTCTCAAGAAAGGTGTTCGGTTGTCTAAATTTGAGGCTAGAACTTATGAGGGCATATTTGTTGGTTATGCTACAAACTCTCATGCTTACCGTGTCCTCAATAAATCCACGGGACTTATTGAGGAGACATGTAACGTGGAGTTTCATGAGAATAACGGCTCACAAGTGGAGCAAAGTGGCACTTGTGATGTAGGTGATGAAATTCCTCCTCAAGCCATAAGAAGAATGAGTGTTGGTTTTATCCTACCCATTGAGGAACCCCTTGTGGCCGAAGGAGAAGGACAATGCTCCACTCAAGTGGAGCCATCACCAACCCAAGGCCCACACGCTTCCGAAGAACAACGTGAAGGCCCTCATCCTCAAGAACAAGACCAAGGGCAAGATCATGCTCAATACGGTGTTGACACACCAAGTGATGCCAAAGATCAAGTTCTCTCCTCCGAGCAAGTTCAAGAACAAGCTCAAGACGGCGCTCAAGCTGATCAAGTGACCACTCCTCGTCTCACCCCCGAGGAGCAATTGGAGCGTCGTGCCGCCAAGGTTGCTTCCAAGCTCTCCACCAAGGATCATCTCATGACGAATGTGCTTGGAAGCTTAAGAAAGGGGGTAATCACTCGTAGACAATTAGCAAACTATTGTGAACATCACACGTTTGTCTCCTGTGTCGAACCCCACAAGGTCTATGAGGCGCTCGAAGATCCGTATTGGCTCAATGCCATGCATGAAGAACTCAACAACTTCGAGCACAACAAAGTGTGGAGATTGGTGCCAAGACCGACCGGGAACCACAATGTCATCGGAACCAAGTGGATATTTAAGAACAAGCAAGATGCCCATGGGATTATCATTCGCAACAAGGCTCGTTTGGTAGCACAAGGCTACTCCCAAGTCGAGGGTATCGACTACGGTGAAACCTTTTCTCCCGTTGCTTGTCTTGAATCCATTCGCATGTTGATTGCATATGCTTCTCATCATAACTTTAAGTTACAACAAATGGATGTGAAGAGAAGGAACCCCCCGGGTTCGAGGATCCCTACTTTCATGATCATGTGTATCAACTCGATAAGGCACTCTATGGCCTTAAACAAGCCCCACGTGTGTGGTATGACCACCTTACCGAGTTGTTATAAGACCGTGGTTTTGAAGTTGGGCTAATCGAACCCACTCTTTTTACTAAGAAGTTCAAAGGGGAGTTGTTTGTATGCCAATTATATGTTGATGATATTATCTTTGGTTCCCCTAACAAAGCTTTCAATGAGGAATTTGCCGCTCTCATGACCTCAAAGTTCGAGATGTCATCCATGGGAGAGTTGAAGTTCTTTCTAGGGTTCGAAGTGAAGCAAAGAAGAGAAGGAACCTTCATCAATCAAGACAAATACACTCAAGACATGCTCAAGAGATTCAAGCTAAGTGATGTCAAGCCGGCTTCCACTCCAATGCCCACCAAGTGCCAACTTGACATTGATCCCAATGGTAAAGCGGTGGATCAAAAGGTATATCGCTCCATGATTGGATCCTTGCTTTACCTTTGTGCATCTAGACCGGATATCATGTTGAGTGTGGGAATTTGTGCACGGTTTCAAGCCGCACCTAAGGAAAGTCACTATGTGGCGGTCAAACGAATCTTTCGATATTTGGCTCATACCCCAAACTTTGGCTTATGGTACCCAAGAGGAGCAAACTTCAAGCTTGTAGGGTATTCGGATTCCGATTGGGCGGGAGACAAAGTGGATAGGAAGTCCACTTCCGGATGGTGCCAATTCCTTGGTTGCTCTTTGGTAAGTTGGTCTTCCAAAAAGCAAAGTTGTGTGTCTCTCTCGTCCACCGAAGCAGAGTATGTAGTGGCCGGTAGTTGTTGTGCACAACTCTTATGGATGAGGCAAACTTTAAAGGATTACGGTGACATTTGTGACAAAGTGCCTCTTTGGTGTGACATTGAAAGTGCCATCAAAATCTCTCTCAACCCGATGCAACACTTCAAGACGAAGCATATTGAGATTCGGTATCACTTCATCCGGGATCACATTAGGCAAGGAGAGATCAAGCTCAACTATGTCAACACTCATGATAACCTTGCAGATATTTTCATGAAGCCCTTGGATGAAGCAAGATTTCACGAGTTAGGGCATGAGCTAAATATCATTGATTCGAGCAATGTGACTTGAACCCTTGCACACCCCACCACACTCAATTTGTTGTCTAGTTTAGATGTAGGCATGGACATAGGGGGAGTGTTGTTCCCTCAATGAACTCTCCCTCCCCCCATTATGCATAAATGTATCAAGTCTTTCACATTAGCCATTGTTGATGGTACTTGTGCTTCAAAGACGAGTTTTGGTCATGGGCCCAAGGTTAAAATCTTCGCGGCGCCAGACCACTTGACTCAAATATAGGTGGCCTCGGCCACCGCCCTCTCTTGAAGAGTTGTGTCTTGGCCTCTTGCTGGTGTGTTCTCTCTTCTTCTTGCCTTTTGTTCTCTCTTTTTCGAGCTAAGCCGTGTTGTTTAGTTGCCGTGGCATGCTGGGTGGTACTAGCGTTGGTGGTGCGCGGTACTACCACTCATAAGCGGTACTGCCGCCCCCAGCGCGGTACTACCGCTGCGGGACGGGACCAGGGGGTTATATCGGGGCAGGGGGAGGTTTCTTCTCCCCCATACCCATTCGCTTCACCCCCTCGTTCCTCTTCCTCTCTCTAGCCACGCATCACCATGGGAGGGCTCCGGCGGATCTTCGTCTCCGGGGCGTCCCTCTCCATTTCCATTGGTGGAGTCGATCCCCACCTTGTTCTCTTGCCATGGATGCCGGTGATGAACATCCTGAGCCTCAAGCTCGCCGTGTCAACCCCGGGCGTGCAACGTCAAAGCGCTACCACACCTCTGAGCCAGCAGGTGGTTCCTCTAGCACTCAATCGCCACCAGCAGGCGCATCCTCAAGTGCTCCTCCACCACCTCAGCAGTCGAAGAGATCCGCCAATAAGCCAAGGGAAAGACTGGGACTGAGATGACTGCCAAGGAGTTTTGGGAAAAGCGTTGTCGCAACCCCTATGAGGCGGACCAAGATCCCACTTTGGTCAACCGCCCGTTCTGGAATCGCTTTCAGTTTGAGATCTATTTTGATGTGATCAAGGCCAAGAAGAATCTCTATGTTGATGTTCGCTCCATCGACACTAATGCCATGGAGAAGGACCCTTAGTACTTTGGCGAGGCCCTTCAGATGTGTTCTTAGCTGAACATTCTCAGGATCATGCAGTTCAACAAGGATTTCGATGCAGATTTGGTGGCTCAATTCTTTGCTACCGTTCATCTTGGAACTGATGCCGACAAGACTCTGACTTGGATGACCAATGACAAGATGCTTTCCGTCAAGTGGAAGGCCTTCATGGAGTTACTTGATGTGGAAGATAACGGGCTTGAGACTCCAGTAGGCTTCCGCCCTCACCGCAATGCTACATCCACTCACAAACAGGCCCTTTGCCCCTACTGCACTGTGAAGGTTCACCCAGTGACCAAGAAGGAAACCTATGAGCTGTCTACGTATCTGGACATTCTTCATCGTGTCTTCCGTGAGACTCTCTTCCCTCGCATCGGGAATCTGGATATGGTCCACTCCTATCTCATGGACATGCTTCTTTTCTTCCAGCATGAGAAGGAAGCAAACACTGGAGAGAGCCTGGACATTTCTCATGTTATGTGGTCTGAACTTCTCTCTGCCGTTTCTGAGCGCAAGTGCCCGATATATGGTCTATTCGTCATGAGGCTCATTGAGAAGTCCTGGGCACGTGTCTATCCCAGAGCGATGTTGGAAATTGGAGACTTGGTTTCTCATGAGATCAAGCGTGTGAGGAAGAAGGACAATTGGGGCACCCCAGCGCCTAAACCCGGGGGTCCATCTACTATTGCTGCTGCCATGGAGACTGAGGGTGAGGCTGCAGCTGATGATCACGAGGAGGACTTTGGGCCCGCTAGTGCAGAACCTTCTTGGGAAAAGAAGCTTAAACGCAAGATGAAGAAGCTTTTCTGCATGGAGTCTCATGGTCAGTACATGACTCATGTGGCTGAGAAGCAAGCCAGGGTGCGCCACAAGGAGCTCATGCGTCATCTGGGTGCGACCGTTGCCAGCGGTTCTGAGGGACAGATCACTGAAGAGGAGGAATGGATTCACCAGCATTGCCCTTGGACCAATTCAGACGCCGAGCAGTTTCCGACCAACGACGGAGATGCAGACGATCACACTGAGATGTGATGTTCGAGATCCTCAGCTTGCCATCACCTGGAGTCGTAGCGTCACTCTTTTCCCTTTTGGTGTCTCGATGCCAAAGGGGGAGAGAGTTTAGGGATTTGTGTTGTTGCCGTGTTGCGAGTGTGTCTTGTGTTTTCTCATGTGTTTTCTCGTTGTCTTTGTTTGGTTTGGTTTGGTGCCTGTGAGTCCTAAGTTCTAGACATATGGTGTGAGACATATGCTCCCTATTGCTACCTTATTACATATGTCTATTCAGTACTGTAGTATCTTATGAGTTGCATGCTTATCCTGTTTTATACCCTACTCTCATATATCCTATATTAGAATTGTTGGACTATAAAATATAGGGGGAGTGTTGATCCGAATGTGTGTGTCTTGCATTCCAAAGGCTCCACTAACTAGGTGCACACATTCAGGGGGAGCCCGTCTATATTTTGTAGTTCTAAGTATCCTTACTTTTATATCTTTTCTTTGCACAAATCCCTAGTTGTCATCAATCCACCAAAAAGGGGGAGATTGTTGAGGCATATCTCTCTCGATGTGGTTTTGGTCATTGATGACAACGTTTTTGCGGACTAATCGTGTGCTTTGAGCATTTCAGAGATTCATCCTTGGCACGAGACGATTTCTTCCCCTCAGAGTGTCATTCAAGATGGTGTAGCTCTTTCGTTTCTCTTTCGATGGACTAGTTGCGTAGAGGGCACCATACTATCAAGAGGGGGTCCGCTGTGGTATTGCTTGGGTGGAATCAACACGTACACATCCGCTTCTCACCCTCCGAGCCCTTCCGCTTCGATGGAGAGATCTTTTCTCTACTTGTTTGTCTTGTCTGGGTCCCAGCGCTAGTACCGTGCTACCCAGCGGTAGTACTGTTGAGGGGCCGCAAGCGGTAGTACCGCTCCGCAGCGGTAGTACCGCCGGTGACTCTGCAGCTGTACTACCACTGGCTTGCCAGGTTCCTACCGCCTCAACTCGAGGGCTCTTTTTCTCGTGTCGGGTTTTGCGGCACTAGTTGCGGCAGTATAGGCGGTAGTACCGCTTCTCAGCAGTAGTTCCGCCCCTACCACCGCGGTAGTACCGCTCTGGGTCCAGGTCCCTGCCTCTCTCCTTTGCGCGGCAGTACCGCTGGCTCAGCGGTAGTACCGCCCACCCAAGCGGTACTACCGCCCTCTGCGGGGTTGTTTAGTGGGGCAACGGTTGGATTGTTGCCCCCACTATAAAAGGGGTCCCCTTCTTCCCTGTTGACCTATCTCTTTCCTCTCAAGCTCCATTAATGTTCCAAGCTCCATTTTCGCTCGATCTATCTCTCTAGCCAATCAAACTTGTCGATTTGCTCGGGAGTGGTTGAGAAGGCCCCGATCTACACTTCCACCAAGAGATTTTAGATTCCCCCACCTATCACTAGCGGATCTTGTTACTCTTGGGTGTTTGAGCACCCTAGACGGTTGAGGTCACCACGGAGCCATAGTCCATTGTGGTGAAGCTTCATGGTATTGTTGGGAGCCTCCGATTAAGTTGTGGAGATTGCCCCAACCTTGTTTGTAAAGGTCCGGTCGCCACTTTCAAGGGAACCAATAGTGGAATCACGGCATCTCGCATTGTGTGAGGGCGTGAGGAGAATACGGTGGCCCTAGTGGCTTTTTGGGGAGCATTGTGCCTCCACACCGCTCTAACGGAGACGTACTTCCCCTCAAAAGGAAGGAACTTCGGTAACACATCCTCGTCCTCACCAGATCTACTCTTGGTTATTTCTTACCTTTACTTCTGCAAGCTCTTTAGTGTTACTTCTCTTGCTTGCTTGTTTGCTTGTTGTTATTGCATCATATAGGTTGCTCACCGAGTTGCACATCTTGACAACCCACTTTGATGCAAAGTTTAATTTGGTAAAGAAAAGTTAAAAATTATTAGTTGCCTATTCACCCCCCCTCTAGTCAACCATATCGATCCTTTCACTAAGCAACTCAAGGACCCATGGAGAGAGTTAGGGATTTTATTATTTTCATATTTGAATTTTCTCAAATATTGAAAAGTGGATCACTTTGGTTTTAATTACTTTTCTCTCCAAATAATATTTCCAATATTAAAATACATGAGAGGAGATAATATGACTTCTCAAAAATAAAAGGAATATTGGATGAAAAGTGTTAAGATCAAATAAATAATTTTATTTGGATTTTATCGCTATTTTATTTGAATTAGAAAAAATATGCATTTTTCAAAATTGCATTTTTAGGCCAAGAAAATGTTCACTTTGTTCTAAATATTTTGTTTAGACAGCGAAAATTGTTTTTGGCATTTTAATTTTTTTTAAATTTTTTTTAGGATTTTTTTATTATTCTCAGCGGAATTTTATTTTAAAAAAATAGCATCGCCCGACTGGGCCAACGGCCCAGCCGAGCCAGGCCGGCCCAACCGCCGCCACCGCCTCCCCGAGCGGGATCCGCCGGCCGCCGCCTGCCGTGTCCGAGGCGGACACGCCTCCCGAGGCCCCTCGCCCAAGTCAACGCCGCCTCCAGCCTTTAAAGCCGCCGCCACCCCCCCCCACAACCCATACCGCTGCCGCCCGCACCCCGCCACCGAGCCGCGACACCGCCGCCAGCCGCAGCCTTGCGCCGCCGCCCGCGCTGCCTCGCCGCCGCCGCCCCGCAGCCGTCAGACGCCGTCGACCGCCGTCGTCACCGCTGCGTATCTCGCCGGAGCCGCCGCCGTTGACACCGTTTGACTGGTCGGGTTTTTCTTGGTTAAACCCCGTTTTTTAGTTTTCCGGTTTATTTTCATATATCGGTTTTCATCGGTTTATTTTATTTAGCGGACGTTCATCCGTTCGTTCGTTTTAACGAACATTGTTCGCCGGTTAGGTTCAGACAACGAAAGTTCGTTCGTTAGTCTTTTATTTTTATTTTCTTTTTCTGCGAGGGACCTATCCGCGATTATTTTTATCGCAGATTAGCCCCTGATCTTAAAACCCTCGCAACTTTTCAACCGTTCGTCCAAATCCAGTGAAACCAACGCCAAAATCTTCATCTCGAGCCCCTCTTTTTGTTTAATAAACTTGAACTTGGTTTTGACAATTTAAAATTTGGTTTCAATCAGATTTGTTTACGAAATTCTTTTGATCGTAGTTTCTGTTCCGTAGCTCTGTTTGGATCGATTCTTTTTGCAAATCGAACCTTTTCAGTTGAACTTTCAGATTTGATCTTCTTATTTGAGGTTTTACCCTTGGACCTATGCTTGAGTGCTTATGTGTGCTATTGTTTGTTTGCGATAGAATTCCCGGAGTGCGCAGCGTGCTACTACGAGTCTCTAGGTTTTGCGGATCATCAGCAAGGCAAGTAACACAATGATCATACCCCTTTATTACCCAGTTTTTATGCGTTAGCCACAATCCTCAGACAATGCATGAGTCGGATCTTTTAACATGTGGGTTTGGGGAAGTAGTTGATGAGGTAGAACCTATTGCCCTTTTATTATCAAACCCTTGGGAGTTACTTCTATGTGATGCTTATATTGACATGCTATGCTCGTTGACGTGGATTGGGTTTGAGTGTATCCATGACAGATGTGAGGTTATTTAATTAATGGTTAACTTAAGGTGGCTACTTAAACACACATCTGGGTGGATTGGTTGTGGGTACCTGGGGATATACCAGTGCTGTCCTTTTTGGTTCGCCACCCAGGCTCAAAGGGATCATAAGATTATTCATGCTGGAAACTTCCATGTGTATCCACAAGCTATTATGGGATCTAGCATAGTTGAGTATGTTACATGACCTCTTTCAGTGGCGGGCTAGCAGATGTAGGGGAAAGTAGGTGTAACTGTCCACCCAGAGTAAAGAGTTAATGTTTCTGAAAAGTGCGCAAACCTCTGCAGAGTGTACAAACTAATCATGGTTAGCCGTGTCCCCGGTTATGGACATATTTGATTATCTGGTTCTTGAATTATCATGTTGATCTCATCACTCTAAATTAATTTGTTGGGATGTTAATTACTTTTAATTGGGATTGAGATGAATATTTACCATTCTCAATGTTTTCAACTACCATGATAGTTAAATAAAACATATTCCTTTGTTGTAGGAAAAAATGGCTTTTCACGAAAACATTATAACCATAGAGCCTCCACCAGCCATATATGCATGTAGTGATAGCATTTATTCTGTTCATTGCTCTACTGTGTTATTTTGCCGGCATATTCCATGTGCTGACCCGTTTCGGGCTGCAACGTATCATGTTGCATACTTTTCAGGCGAAGAGTAAGGTGTGCTAGGTCGTTGTCGTGCACTCAGCTATGCCATTGGAGTTGATGGACTCACTTTATCTTCCAAGCCTTCCGCTGTTATCTTATTTAGATGGCCTTAAGACATATTTATTGTAATAAGTTCTCTTTTGGAGACATTCGATGTAATAAGTGTGTGATTGCAACTCTGTTATAAATCCTTCAAGTACTGTGTGTGTCAGCATTACCGATCCAGGGATGACACTTATACACAGAGATTTGACTGCCTGAGGTCGGATCGCTACAGTTTTGTGCACGGGCACACTCCCGCTCGATGTGTATGCACGGAGGGATTTGACATTGGCAAGCGGTTTCTCAGTTGCCCCATAGAGGTTAGTGCTAATTAAGTTCATCAGTTTACTTCAGTTAATGCCACCACTCATCGAGAATACTATTTAACATTGGGAGGGATATGAGGCTTGTGCCTTTGTTAACTGGCTGGATGAAGAAGGCATGGCAGGGCTCGGAGTGTTATCACCAAGCTCGCAGAAAATAATGTAAAGCTGAAGAAGAAACTGGCTGATCTGGAATGTACAATCAGTACGATGAAGCAAGAAAGAATCAATCACAGGCAACAGATGAAAGCAAGAGACAAGAAGGAACTAGCATGTGTAGTTGTGATTGTCGCATTAGCCATGTTCTATGCGCTGTTTGCAATGATGATTAGGGGTTTTGTTTGACAGTATTGGTAAAGCACATCTAGATGTGCTCTAAGTAATGCACATCTAGATCCTATGCCATTGATGTTACGCAAAGATTCGTGCAGATATTTTTCTTTGTCTTTTTTCTTTTCCTTTCTAGTTTGATTATTACTGGCTTTATCAATAAGAAGAGCTCAATGTATTGCTTGCCAACTGTCCTACTCCGTTCATACCGGTACCGGTGCATAATCCCAAAACTTGTTCCTTGTTTTTGTCCTGAAAAGGAAACCAACCAAATAGCCAATAGGAGTCCCGCGCAACCTCTGGAATTTGGAGCGACCGGGTACAAATAATTGCGGTTGATTATATCAGCGATTAGATAATACGTCGACCCCCGCTTCAATCCTCGCTTCAATTGGCAGTTCCTCTTCTCTGCATACCCCGCTTAAGTGTCCACCATCTTCATCGTCCCCGGCAGGCCGCGCTACACACTGGCACACACTCTGCAGCCATGTCGAGCGATAGCGAGGACGACAGTTCGGCCAGCAGTCTGGCGCCCGATGATAGGTCAACATCGAATCATCCTGCTCGTCTTCCATGACTCCGGCATCGAGCCCAGACCTCGATTATATCCAGTTCATGGAAGGGCCGCCGCCTCCGGAGTCGTCAGACGACAACCAGACGAACGAGGAGCTGTCGGAGGACGAAGAAGAGGACGACGATGATAATGAGGAGGAATGGTCGAACGAGGAGGAGGACAACGACAGCAATGACGATGACGACGGCGGCGGCAATGAAAAGCCAATGGTCAGCGACAAGAAGCATCCACGATGTCGCGGGGCCATCCAACAAGAACAACAACAAGAAGAAGGACTAAATTAAGCAGACTGTATATATCTCTGTTTATCCTGTCAATCTCATCATAGACGGTTAGTAATATGTATTCGATAGAGATCTTCTACATTATCGCCAACAGGTTGGTTTGTTGAACAGTGTGCCCTGACGAGCACACAATTCACAAAAAAGATCGTATGGGCTGTCTATAATGATCGCACATAACTCTGATTACCGACCTGTTTGCTGGGTATCACACACATCTTGTTACACCGAATTGTTTGTGTTCACCTCACTCATCGCAAACGGTTCACTGGAGTGAACTGTATGCCGTATATCGCACACACCTTGATCTGGCTGCCCATTTCTGTTGTTCTGTCTCGTCGCAAATAGTTCATATAGATCAACTGTATGCCCCTCATCGCACACGCAACTATAATCTGAACCGTGTTTGATGTATCATTCATCCCAAACATTTTGCATCATTTCTGACGGTTTAATACAGCACCGTTTGCGCTTATTGCATCGCACACAGTTTCTCGAAGGGTCTCTGATCGTAGTGTCACGTTAGTAGCATCCTGCAGTAGTGGAGGTGCGCGGCGGGTAGAGGTCAAATGGCTCTCCTCCCAATGAGCATGCGTAGGGGTCTGATCGCATGCCTCCCGTACTCAAATAGCTACCTCGCACGACACTTCCTAGCCAATAAAAAAGGGGATGCGTGGCGGCATGTAATTGGTAAGTAGAACACCCACGATTTCAATAATACTTGTGTTTCCGATTTGTAACGTGACAACACTTGTTCCAAAATGACTTTGTTGATTGTTAATGTGTGCGCCTTCGCAAATCGGACAGAAAAATTACCACAACATGTTGGTGCGATGTCATGACACCATGCCAAGTTTCATGATTTTCAGGCATGTTTCGGATTTACAGGAATTAGAAAAAAAAATCAAGTTTCTCAATCTTTCTGGCCGAGCCACGACGCCCAGATGTTTGAATTTCATTCCCATTTCTTGCATGGGACCTAGAAATTCACCCAAGGACACACATGTTATTTTTCAACCAACTTTGGTGCACTGGAGCCTATGCTTGTAGTTCAAATTTGAATTATGCACATTAAATGCATAGAAACTCAATTAATGTATAAAAATGCCAAACGAACCCTGAATAATTCCAAAATTTAGCATGATACTTCTATTTGGTCTAATCTGTCTGAGTAAAAAAATAAGGCGGGAGAAGGCAGTGTACGTATGTCGTTTCACACACGGAGGTGACACGTTCCCTCTCGGAACCACGAGTTTTCTTGAGGGAAGCTCCGGTTTGCAAGAAGCTTACACCAAAGCTTGTCCCAATTCAGCCAAAAAAATTACCGCAACATGTTCCTGCCATGTCATGACACCATGCCAAGTTTCATGATTTTCAGGCGTGTTTGGGGTTTACAGGAATTAAAAAACCAAGTTTCTCAACTTTCCGGCCGAGCCACGACGCCCAGATGTTTGAATTTCACTCCCATCTCTTGCATGGGACCCATAAATTCACTCAAGGAAACACATGTGATTTTTCAAACAACCTTGGTGCACTAAAGCATGTGCTTGTAGTTCAAATTTGAGTTATGCACATTAAATGCATAGAAACTAAATTAATGTATAAAAAAGGCCAAACAAACCCAGAATAATTCCAAAATCTAGCACGGTACTTCTATTTGGTCTAATCTACCTGTGTAAAAAATTAAGGCGGCAGAAGGCAGTGTACGTATGTCGTTTCACACACGGAGGTGACACGTTCCCTCTCGGAACCACGAGCCTTCTTAAGGGAACCTCCAGTTTGCAAGAAGCTTACACCAAAGCTTGTCCCAATTCGGTCAAAAAAAAATTACCGCAGCATGTTGGTGCCATGTCATGACACCATGCCAAGTTTCATGATTTTCAGGAGTGTTTTGGATTTACTGGAATTAAATAACCAAATTTCTCAATCTTTCCGGCCAAGCCACGATGCCCAGATGTTTGAATTTCACTCCCATCTCTTGCATGGGACCTAGAAATTCACCCAAGGATACACATGTGATTTTTCAAACTACTTTGGTGCACTGGAGACTGTGTTTGTAGTTCAAATTTGAATTATGCACATTAGATGCGCAGAAACTCAATTAATGTATAAAAAAGGCCAAACGAACCCGGAATAATTCCAAAATTTAGCACGGTACTTCTATTTGGTCTAATCTGCCAGTGTAAAAAATTTAAGGCGGGACAAGGCAGTGTACGTATGTCGTTTCGCACACGGAGGTGACACGTTGCCTCTCAGAACCACGAGCCTTCTTGAGGGAAGCTCCGGTTTGCAAGAATCTTACACCAAAGCTCTTCCCAATTCGGCGAAAAAAATTACCGTAGCATGTTGGTGCCATGTCATGACACCATGCCAAGTTTCATGATTTTCAGGCGTGTTTTGGATTTACAGGAATTAAAAAACCAAGAAACAAATTTGGTGCAGTGGTCAAGTGCTTGTAGTTTGAATTTGAATTATGCACATTAAATGCCAAGAAACTCAATTAATGTATAAAAAAGGCCAAACGAACAAGGAATAATTCCAAAATTTAGCACGATACTTCTATTTGGTCTAATCTGCCACTGTACGAAAATTAAGGCGGGAGAAGGCAGTGTACGTATGTCATTTTGCACACGGAGGTGACACGTCCCCTCTCAGAATCAAGAGCCTTCTTGAGGGAAGCTCCGGTTTGCAAGAAGCTTACACCAAAGCTTGTCCCAATTCAGCCAAAAAAATTACTGCAACATGTTGGTGCCATGTCATGACACCATGCCAAGTTTCATGATTTTTAGCCATGTTTTGGATTTACAGGAATTAAAAAACCAAGTTTCTCAATCATTCCGGCCGAGCCACGACACCCAGATGTTTGAATTTTATTCCCATTTCTTGCATGGGACCTATAAATTCACCCAAAGACACACATGCCATTTTTTAGCAAACTTTGGTGCATTGGAGCATGTGCTTGTAGTTCAAATTTGAATTATGCACATTAAATGCCCAGAAACTTAATTAATGCATAAAAATGCCAAACGAACCCGGAATAATTCCAAATTAAAACACAACATTCATGTACTAGTTGCATGTTCACTGTACGTAAATGTTCTAGCAATTCAAACACCATCCTTTCCCTCCGTAACACCATTTTGTCTTTCAAAACATAATGAAAAAATCAGGTATACCACAAATAGTTTCCTAGAAAGAATCGTGTGGGATGCGATATAAAATATCTTGGTGCACCGTCTTGTCTGGCTTATGCAGGAAGCTTCTTCGTCTACAGTCCACCGCCCCCGCTTGAACCACACTTGCGCGCCAGTTTTTCGCGGCACCGAGTGAAATTTTTTGGCCACCGCGGAAATATCTATCTCCCCGTCGCCTCCCTCCTACCAAAAGCCACATTTCCACTATTCCTCCTTGCTTTCCAAGTTCAAACCTTCACTGCTGCTTACTGGCAGCTCAGCGTCCTTGCCGACAACCCTTCTTCTTGTAGCGCCGCCTCCTCGTCGGCTACCCTTTTTCTTGCAGCGCCGCCTCCTTGCCGGCTACCCTTCTTCTTGCAGCGCCGCCTCCTCTCCGGTGACCCTTCTTCTTGCTGCGTAGCCTCCTCGCCGCTGACCCTTCTTCTTGCTGCGCGGCCTCGTCGATATGGTCAGGTAATCCACACCCCACCCACACCATCAACTTCCTTTCCCGTCCCACATGCCCTGATCGACGGAGCGTCTCCTTCCGCCGAAATCACTGCCCCCCTCCTCCAATTAAGCACCACCCACAGCCATTTTACACGCTGTATAACGTGGAGCTGAGTAGCATGCGGCCACACGCACGAACGAGGTCGCTATGGCTGCCATGCGTGTCGACCGCCAGATCTTGGAGGAGCACCTCGTCTTCGAGGCCACCCTCGAGACCGCCACGCGGTTGTCTGTACTTTAAAATACAGTTTGTGATGTTTTCTCGAGGCCACCGCCAGTGCCTTCTAGTGATTTGTCCTCTGTAATGTTAATATGCAATCTGATGTTCAGTTAACAGTTTGATCCTCTGAAATGTAATGTTCAGTTAACACTTTGGTCCAACAATTGCTACATTTTGTAGTACTGTTCTCAAGCATTCTTTGTTTTGTCAACTGTCTTATCTTCTAGTACATGTTTCTATTATGCAACGTCGTGCTCAGTTAACTATTTTGGTTCATTTGGTCTGCTATCCATTTAAATGTTTGGTTCAGTTCTGCAATTTGATTTTCATTTGTTGTGGGTACAATTTTGTATTGTTATGCATGTGACACCAATAGAATTTGGCTGTACTCAATACATATTCTACTGATAGTATGGCAACTCTCAGTTAACCTGATCAAGATCTTCCTTATGTGCGTTGCAGGGAAACAATGGGAGACACTGCGGTTTACCATCGAGGTTTGTTCAAGCAGGGTCCTTTGGCTAATAGCACATTATTGTGCAGTTGTAGGAATGATTCTAATATTTAGGTTTCTTACAATTTGGTCTTGCACATGCAGGTCCTGCTATTAGAGGCTTAGACCCACTGTTCGACCCATTTTGCATATGGGGAAATGAGATGTCCATGAATATCAGTCAAGTCAAGAAACTCAAAAAGGTTGTTAGGATGAAGAAACTTGCGACGAATAACAGCAAGATCGTTGTTTGCACAATGAACAAGGCACCAGTCAACTATAGGATGGTACCAACTCTTTTACCTTGTTTTTACCCCTTGCACCATTTCAAAATTTACAACAGCGATTTATGCATAGCTTTGTTTTCAGTACTTTTCAAAGCAGTTCACCGACGATTACCTATCAAACCACCTGCATGGTCAAGAGGCGAGGAAGGTATTCATTCAACACCCATGGTACAATATTGAAGTCTTGCTGAAGAGGACGAAGGTTGGGCAGGCAATTATCTATAGCCACTAGCCTAAAGTTGCAAGGACATTCAACATCACTGAAGGCTCAATATTTGCTTTTCGCTTCTGCAGTTTCCCAGATGAGATTCATCTGTCTATTTACTGTGTATGCTGCTACTTTCCAAAGGTTTTTGATGCTGCATGTGAAACTTGGTGTTGTTGTGTAATGGCATAACAGATTGCCAAAGCTATCTGATGTAATTCGATTATGAAATCCTCGTTGCTTTTATACGAATATGAAATATCTGGCGTGTTTTATAAGAAATATCAGTTTGATTAGTACATGGATTATGAATAATAGGCTAATTACCCTGCTTATTAGGGTTTTCTATTCCAAACGGTTACTCAGACAGCACCGTGGGCGATGAACTCAAAATGTACCTTTTCTTGAGTGGGATATCGCTTATCAGGAACTTATCTGTCGACCCATGATAAGGGGTAAATTGGCCAGTTTATCGGCATATCGGCCGATTTATCGCCATATCGGCTGATTTATCGGCCGATTTATCTTATTGGCATGACAGCGGTAAGCGATAAATCGGCCGATTTATCGGCATATCGGGAGATATCTTGAACAGTGGGTGTGATCATGTTTTGCTTGTGATAGAGGTTTAGTCATTGGTCTGTCACATTCAGATCCGTATGTATTTTGCAAATTTCTATGTCTACAATGCTCTGCATGGAGGTACTCTAGCTAATTGCTCCCACTTTCAATATGTATCCAGATCGAGACTCGGGGTCATTTGGATCGATGTCAAAGCTTGCATCGACGTAACTCTTTACGACAAACTCTTTATCACCTCCATAACCGAGAAACATTTACTCAGTCCTCTTTAGGTACCTAAGGATAATTTGGACCGCTGTCCAGTGATCTACTTCTGGATCACTATTGTACCCCCTTGCCAAACTCATGGCAAGGCACACAAACAGGTCTGGTACACAACATGGCATACTTTATAGAACCTATGACTGAGGCATAGGGAATGACTTCCATTCTCTCGCTATATTCTGTCGTGGTCAGGTTTTGAGTCTTACTCAACTTCACACCTTGTAACACAGGCAAGAACCCTTTCTTTGGCTGATCCATTTTGAACTTCTTCAAAACTTTATCAAGGTATGTGCTTTGTGAAAGTCCTATCAAGCGTCTTGATCTATCTCTATAGATCTTGATGCCCAATATATAAGCTGCTTCACCGGGGTCTTTCATTGAAAAATTCTTATTCAAGTATCCTTTTATGCTATCCAGAAATTCTATATCATTTCCAATCAACAATATGCCATCCACATATAATATTATAAATGCTACAGAGCTCCCACTCACTTTCTTGTAAATACAAGCTTTACCATAAGTCTGTATAAAACCATATGCTTTGATCACCTCATCAAAGCATATACTCCAATTCCGAGATGCTTGCACCAGTCCATAAATGGATCGCTGGAGCTTGCATTTTTCGTTAGCACCTTTAGGATTGACAAAATCTTCTGATTGCATCATATACAACTTTTCTTTAAGATATCCATTAAAGAATGCAGAGTTTTGACATCCATTTGCCAGATTTCATAATCATAAATTGTGGCAATTGCTAACATGATTCAGACAGACTTAAGCATCGCTACGGGTGAGAAAGTCTCATCATAGTCAACCCCATGAACTTGTCCAAAACCTTTCGCGGCAAGTCGAGCTTTGTAGATGGTGACATTACCATTATTGTCTACCTTCTTTTTGAAGATCCATTTATTCTCAATGGCTTGCTGATCATCGCGTAAGTCCACCAAAGTCCACACTTTGTTCTCATGCATGGATACTATCTCTGATTTCATGGCCTCAAGCCATCTGCTGGAATCTGGGCTCATCATAGCTTCTTCATAGTTTGCAGGTTCGCCTTGGTCTAATAACATGACTTCCAGAACAGGACTACCATACCACTCTAGTGCGGTTCGTGCTCTGGTTGACCTACGTGGTTTAGTAGCAACTTGATTTGAAGTTTCATGTTCATTATCATTTGCTTCCTCTCTAGTTGGTGTAGGCATCACGGGAACGGATTTCTCTGATGTGCTACTTTCCAAATCAAGAGAAGGTACATTTACCTCATCAAGTTCTACTTTCATCCCACTCACTTCTTTTGAGAGAAACTCCTTCTCTAGAAATGTTCCATTCTTGGCAACAAAGATCTTGCCTTCGGATCTATGGTAGAAGGTGTACCCAATTGTTTCCTTAGGGTATCCTACGAAGACACACTTGTCCAATTTGGGTTTGAGCTTATCCGACAGAAGCCTTTTGACATAATTGTTGCAACCCCAAACTTTAAGAAACGACAGCTTGAGTTTCTTGCCAAACCACAGTTCATACGGTGTCGTCCCAACGGATTTAGACGGTGCCCTATTTAACATGGATGCACCTGTCTCTAATGCATAACCCCAAAATGACAGTGGTAAATCCGTAAGAGACATCATAGGTCGCACCATATCTAATAAAGTACGGTTACGACATTCGGACACACCATTACGATGTGGTCTTCCAGGTGGCGTGAGTTGTGAAACAATTCCACATTGTTTTAAATGAAGGCCAAACTCATAACTCAAATATTCGGCTATGCGATCAAATCGTAGGAATTTTATTTTCTTGTTACGATGATTCTCCACTTCACTCTGAAATTCTTTGAACTTTTCAAATGTTTTAGAGTTGTGTTTCATCAAGTAGATATACCCATACCTACTCAAGTCATCTATGAATGTCAAAAAATAACGATACCCGCTGCATGCTTCAACACTCATCGGACCGCATACATCAATATGTATTATTTCCAATAAGTCATTAGCTTGCTCCATTTTTTCGGGGAATGGAGTTTTTGCCATCTTGCCCATGAGGCATGATTCGCAAGTATCAAATGATTCATAATCCAGTGATTCCAAAAGTCCATATGCAAGGAGTTTCTTCATGCGCTTTACACCAATATGACCTAAACGGCAGTGCCACAAGTATGTTGCACTATCATTATCAACTTTGCATCTTTTGGCATCAATATTATGAATATGTGTATCATTACGATTGAGATTCAATAAACCATTCACCTTGGGTGTATGACCACAGAAGGTTTTATTCATGTAAATAGAACAACAATTATTTCCTGACTTAAATGAATAACCGTATTGCAATAAACATGATCTAATCATATTCATGCTTAACGCAAACACCAAATAACATTTATTTTAGGTTCGACAGTAATGCCGAAGGTAGAGGGAGTGTGCGATCGTATCAACCTTGGAATCACTTCCAACATACATCGTCACTTCACTCTTAACTAGTCTTTGTTCATTCTGCAACTCCTGTTTCGATTTAGTAATCTTAGCAACTGAACCAGCATCAAATACCCAGGGGTTGCTATGAACACTAGTAAATTACACATCAATAACATGTATATCATATATACCTTTGTTCACTTTGTCATCCTTCTTATCCGCCAAGTATTTGGGGCAGTTCCGCTTCCAGTGACCATTTCCTTTGCAGTAGAAGCACTCAGTTTCAGGCTTGGGTCTAGCTTTGGGCTTCATCATGGGAGTGGTAACTTGCTTGCCATTCTTCTTGAAGTTCCCTTTCTTTCCCTTGCCATTTTAATTGAAACTATTGATCTTGTCAACCATCAACACTTGACGCCCTTTCTTGATTTCTACCTTCGCCTATTTCAGCATCACGAAGAGCTCGGGAATCGTCTTCATCATCCCTTGCATATTATAGTTCATCACAAAGTTCTAGTAGTGCAGGTGCAACAAACCTTGGGTCTGTTGCCCGGACTGTGCACAGGCACGAGATCAAGATTGAAGCACCAACCCAAGTCAGAGATCGAAGGACCAAGAGATTTAAAGAACCAACACGCAATCCAGAGAGATCAAGATCGAGCCAGAAGAGCAAGATATTGGCAAGAGAAGGGCCTCCCTTGCTGGGCAGGCAAGCCCGACAAGGGGCAAGGCCACCACAAGGAGTGGGCAACTGAGGCACCCCATCAACGTCTGCCGGGTCTCTCGGGGGCAGAACCACCCCACCAACCACTCAAGCACGACCCACGTCGTCTATCCGTGCGGTGTCAAGCCGCAAGATGACTAAGTGGCAGCAGTTCGTCACATGACATCCACTTCCTACAAAAGAAGCCTATAGATGACACTGTAGGATCGAAAGTATGTCTAGAGGGGGGTGATTAGACTACTTGACCAAATAAAAACTTAACCTTTTCCCAATTTTAGTTCTTGGCAGATTTTAGCTACTTTAGGACAAGTCAAGCAATCATCACACAGTTCAAGCAAGCATGCAAAGAGTATATTGGCAGCGGAAAGTAAAGCATGCAACTTGCAAGAATGTAAAGGGAAGGGTTTGGAGAATTCAAACGCAATTGGAGACACGGATGTTTTTCCCGTGGTTCGGATAGGTGGTGCTATACTACATCCACGTTGATGGAGACTTCAACCCACAAAGGGTAACGGTTGCGAGAGTCCACACAGGGCTCCACCCACAAAGGGTAACGGTTGCGAGAGTCCACACAGGGCTCCACCCACGAAGGGTCCACGAAGAAGCAACCACCCACAAAGGGTCCACGAAGAAGAAACCTTGTCTATCCCACCATGGCCATCGCCCACACAGGACTTGCCTCACTAGTGGTAGATCTTCACGAAGTAGGCGATCTCCTTGCCCTTACAAACTCCTTGGTTCAACTCCACAATCTTGTCGGAGGCTCCCAAGTGACACCTAGCCAATCTAGGAGACACCACTCTCCAAGAAGTAACAAATGGTGTGTAGGTAATGAACTCCTTGCTCTTGTGCTTCAAATGATAGTCTCCCCAACACTCAACTCTCTCTCATAGGATTTGGATTTGGTGGAAAGAAGATTTGAGTGGAAAGCAACTTGGGAAGGCTAGAGATCAAGATTCATATGGTAGGAATGGAATATCTTGGTCTCAACACATGAGTAGGTGGTTCTCTCTCAGAACATATGAGTTGGAATGGTGTATGCGTTCTGATGGCTCTCTCTTCAAATGAAGAGGAGGTGGAGGGGTATATATAGCCTCCACACAAAATCCAACCGTTACACAGTTTTCCAATCTCGGTGGGACCGAATCAACAAACTCGGTCGGACCGAAAATGTAAACCTACTGACCGTTAGAGATTTTCGGTGGGACTGACATGCAACTCGGTAGGACTGATATGGTTAGGGTTTGGGCATAACGTAATCTCGGTGAGACCGATTACACAAACTCGGTGAGACCAAATTTGGTAATTAGCTAACCAGAGAGTTGGTCAGGCAAACTCGGTGGGACCGATTTGCTCTTTCGGCGAGACCGAAAAGTTACAAAGGGGAAACACTGAATTTATATTGCAATCTCGGTGGGACTGATTCGCTCTTTCGGTGAGACCGAAAAGTTATGAAAGGGAAACAGAGAGTTTGCAATCCCATCTCGGTGAGACCGAGATCCCTATCGGTAGAACCGAATTGCTAGGGTTTGGCAGTGGCTAATGACAAGTGAAACTCGATGGCGCCAGATAGGAAGAATCGGTAGGACCGAGTTTGGCTTAGGGTTTAGGTCATATGTGGATATGGGAAAGTAGTTGAGGGTTTTTGGAGCATATCACTAAGCACATGAAGCAAGAGGCTCATTATGCAACACCTCATCCCTCCTTGATAGTATTGGATTTTCCTAAAGACTCAATGTGATCTTGGATCACTAAAATATAAAATGAAGAGTCTTGAGCTTTTGAGCTTGAGCCAATCCTTTTTCCTTAGCATTTTGAGGGTTCCACTTTCACATCCATGCCATGCCAATCATTGAGCTTTCCTGAAATAATCATCTTGGAATAGCATTAGCTCAATGAGCTATATGTTGTTATGAATTACCAAAACCACCTAGGGATAGTTGCACTTTCAATCTCCCCCTTTTTGGTAATTGATGACAACATATAGATCAAAGCTTCGACAAATGATAATAAGCATGAAATATATCGTCGCTTTGAGAAGTATGTGATAAGTAAGAGCTCCCCCTAAATTTGTGCATATTAAAATTTGCTTTGGACTGCAAATGCACTAGGAGTTAGAGTCATGGGTTACTCTTCCATGTCACATACATCTTGGTGGAGCGCTTAAAATGATAAGAATGAAATATATGCACTCATCACCAAGAATAGTGAATGATCACATAAGATAGATAAGATAATAGCATTAAGCAAGCATTAAGTGTAGCTTATGATCAAACACATGATCATCAATGTCTCACAAATAATGACGTAGTATCTCAAGCACTCAAAAGCAAACAAGTTTGAAAAACCACCAAATAAAGCAAGAGAGAAAAGCAACACACTCTCTCTTGAAGCCTATGATCTATACATTTTTCTCCCCCTTTGGCAACAAGTTACCAAAAAGTTCCTAGAAAATGCATAGTACTAGATCGACGCTCAGGCTTGATCTTCTAGTGGTGGTGGAGTCCAGATCACTCCAAGGACGAAGGCTTCTGTAGACGCTGAAGTAGACGCTGGAGTTGGAGCTAAAGTAGATGCTGGAGCTGGTGGAACTGAGGCTGTAGCTGGTGCTGAGGTGGTGGCTCTTGTGTCAGCAACTGGCACGGCAGACGACCACGGACCTCGTGGCACTCTGGCAAAGGCATGAGTGGTAGTCCTGCCTCTCCTCTCCTGCATATCATCTTGGAGCTGCTCCACTGCAGTCTGAATCTCCGTTACCTTGACATCCAAGTCATAGAACTTTTGTTCCATGATTCTCTCTAGGCTTGCCTGGTTTTGAGTTAGGGTGGCTAGTCCTTGCTCAATCCGCAGGGTGGATGCAATTAGGTAACCAAGCTGCTCTTGTTTGGTCTTCAAGAAATACTCAGATGCCTCCTCTTGAGTTGGCATCTTGGCAGCTTTCTCCTTCCTTGCCTTCTCCTTCTTTGCGTATGCTTGGGCAGATGATGGCTCGTTCTCAGTCATGACAACTTGATTGTCCTCAAAATCTGGACAGATGGGCAGGTGTTCCTTGTCCAATAAATATATGCTCGTGCCCATCTTGGAGTTAATGAGCTCCTGGATCTGAGGGGCATATCCGCAACTCCTCTTCTGATCTGCTGCAGTCCTTTTGATAGTTTCCACTATGAGGCTCATCACCTTAAACTTCTGAGGCACATCAAATACATGTAGCAAGTTGATAGCATGGCCTCTGATCATCTTGTGATCTCCAGACTTGGGCAATAAGGTGTGCCTCAAGATCCAATTGATAGTTGGCAGCCCTGACAGAAGGTAATGCACAGACCCAAATTTGAAGGTGTCAAGAACTTCATTGGGAATTTCCTTGTACATATTGGACATAGAGTTATGGTCCATCTTCTTCTTGGCATATATGTCCAAGTCATCATCATGCTCCTCTGGGGCATTAATGATCTGTGCCCACTCAGCAACTGTGGATTGGTACCTTGTACCCTCAGACATCCATGTGATCCTCCCATCTGAATAAAAATGTGCTGTGGAGTAGAACTGCATTATAAGCTCCTCATTCCACTTTATGAGCTTCTGCCCAACAAAGTCAGCTACTCCACAAGCTATGAAGCTGTCTTGCACTCCAGGATAGTGCTCCTCATTGTCCTTGATGTACTGCCAGTCAACCCATCTCATATCACAGACTATTGGCTTCTTATCAAGCAGCACTGTCTCATAGAAGTCCTGCTGTTCCTTAGTGTGGAACCTGTAGTCAACAGCAGTCCTCCTCCTTGAAGCATACGGGTTTGCTTCTCTCCACTTCCTCAGCCTTGAATCTCTCCTGAGCTTCATGTCCTCAGCCACAGGATGCGCATCATTGTGGTCTGGGATCTTGGGCTTGAGCTTTCTCAGAACTTGCTCTTCATCCTCTTCTTCAGCAACAGTCTCAGGCACTGGGGCCTTGTTCTTCTCAGCTGCAGGAATGCTCCTTGTATTCCTCTTTGGTTTTGGCTTGGAGGCAGCTTTGGGCTTAGATGCAGTAGCCCCTGACCTTATGGCATCACCCATCAGCTTGGGTGCCTTGGGTGCTGGTGCAGCTACCTCTTCTTCCTCTTCCTCTTCCATGATGGAAGCCTTTCCTAGCACTCTGGCTACGGTCTTCTTGACCCTTTCCTTCCTCTTCTTGCCTTCTGCAGCAACTGGCTCTTTAGGTACATGCTTCTCAGTTGAAACTCTTGCCTTTGACATGGGCTGCCTGCCTGCTAGCCTTTTGATTTTCAAGCCTGGCTTAGTGCCTTGAGCTGGCTCAACTCTCTTTGAAGTGGCCTCTTCCTCTGCCACATAGTCTTCATCTTCAGAATCAGAAGTTCTCTTCTTCCTCTGTCTGGTGGCAGCCTTTGGCAAGTTGCTAGGGGTGCTCCTGCTGCCCTCATCTGAAGAGCTGGAGGGACTAGTGCCCTCACTCATGTGCACCTGCTGCTCTGACATGTTCTGGCTGTCACTTTGATCAGACATGCTGCAAGCTCTGACTGCTGACCCTGTGAACAGTTTATAGATGAGGTAGAGAAGATGAGCATCACAAAATGCAGAGATTTTTGCAAAAGAATGATCCAAAAACTTAGTTCTAGTTTCCCACTGAAATCATCTCGGATCTACCGATTTTCAAACTCGGTGATACCGAAGCAGTTTTGGAACCTAAACTAGTGAACTCGGTAGGACCGAGTCACAGTTTGGTGGCACCGAGACTGCTAGGGTTTCACAGAGTTCCAAAATCGGTCACACCGATAAGTAATTCTCGGTCAGACCGAGTCCCACTTGTGCAATGGCATAAGCCAAATCGGTGGGACCGAGTTTTTCAACTCGGTGGGTCTGAGATGGTTTCGGCGGAAACCTAACCCTAAAATTTTCGAATCAAAGCTAATCTATGGGCGTATTGAGTGGATAGGAGTGTTTCAATCGTGGCAAGAATCATGAAGAACACAATGTGCTAGGAATCGGACGGGGAATAGCACTGTGATCGATTCCATACCCTAGTTCGGCGGAGACTCGCTACGGCGGCAACGGCGGGGCAGAATTCCCGTTGACGGCGACGGAGACCAGCGACTGGAGGCGGCTGGCGGCGAGAAGACGATCCGAAGACCACGTTGGCCGAGCAGGCTATCGCGCTGGCGAAGGGGTTCGGAGAAATTTCCAAATTTTGCCCGTGACTATATATAGCCCGACCCTGTCGGTGTGACCGAGTGGAACAACTCGGTGGCACCGAGATTCATAACTGCAGGCAGTTACTGAAACTCGGTGTGACCGAAATGTTCAAATCGGTTGCACCGAGATCGAAAACCTAGATCAACTTAATGATCTCGGTAGGACCGAAAGTGGGGTATCGGTCAGACCGAGAATCATAAAGAGGTTTTGGAAGTTTAAGTCTATGACGAATCGGGGACTCCGAGCACTCCTCACACAGAGTGGTTCGAATCTGACTTGATCAAATTTTGTGATGCAGCATGAATAGAGTTTGAGATGAGAAAAGCATAGATAGCTAGAGGAGGTACTTAGGCATTCTTGTCCATCCACTTGGCAAAAGAAAATAAAACCAAACAATCAAAACAACAAGTGGATGTCCTCGAATGAGTAGAATATGCAACCAGCATGCTCACACAATAAGATGGCAGATGAAATATGTGGCAAGGCATGCACAACCAATTCTAGCATCTATCAAGCAATTTGCGATGACAAGGTCATCTATATATGAGTATATTGACTTAGGAGTCAAGTGAGAGCACTTGATCATAGGTCATACTCATCGTTTAAGCACAAGTGGGGTTACCACTTTTACATAAAGCATTGTTGTGTTCACATCTTTAGAGTTGCTTTAGCTCAAGTCTTAGAGTAAAGCTCCCCCTAGATGTGATATCCCCCCTAAGAGGGATGAACTAACCTTGGGTTTTGTCGATGATGACTTCATGTAGATGTTAAAAATGTGGATGCTCAATGTTGATGTAGATCACTTGGAGCTATCCATTTGAGTGAATTGCACTTTCAATACCTACATGGGTTAGTCCCACAAGGAACAAACAAGGATATCCATAGACATAGAGTGATGCACACAAAAGATGATTTCCATGAAAATTTTTAGGTTACCTTGTCCCTTTTCTTACCAACAAGAGGGTTTGTGACTCCTTGAACTAGTGCAAGATGTGGAAGTTGATTGCACTTGTTCTTGCCAAAATGATAAGAGTGAAATATGTTGGCGGAGTCACCCTCAAGAACTCTCTAGTTCTTCTTCTTTTGGATCCACATCATCTTGATGGGAATCCTTGGAGTTGTAGTCGTACTTGATGAAGTGGAACTTGAAGTAGTCTTGGGAATCCACTTGACTAAGGTCTTAGGAGCTTCTTCAAATGCGTCAATTTCCTCTTGAAGCTTGTCCTTGCCTTTTTGCTTGTAGTCTTGTGGTGGAAGATCATCTTGAGCTTGTGTCCCCTTGAAAGAAGTATCATACTTCTCTTGTTGAGGAACAAACTTTGTCTTGGGGTATTGATCTTCTTCCCACTCAACTCCATTGGCATTGAACTTTCGTTCAAAACCAACACCTTGATTCTTCCGGTGCATTCCTTGCTTGCGCACAATTTCCTCGAATTGCTTACTCCCGGCAAGGCTTTTGTACACTCCTTTCTCTATAATTCCCTTCAATAAACTATTTTCTTGCTCAAGTGTAACTTGGCTAAGAGAATCATTAGTGGAATCAAGAGAACTACTAGAAGCAACAATATTCGATTTAGCATGATCATTGTTACTGCTAGAGGAAGAATCTTTCTTGTTCTTGTTACTAGACTTGACTTGAGGCATGTAAGTGGATAAGAGTAAACGCTTGGCAATGTAAGAAGAGCTTTTCTTGCGGAGATCATCATTGATTGCTTTTAAGAACTCATGCTCTTGCTCAAGATTGAGCTTTTCAAAGCGTAATTTCGCATGAGCTCTTAAAAGTTCTCGATGATCTTCGAAGATAGTTTCATGAGCTAACTTAAGAGTGTTTAGTTCTTTAGTTAGAGCCTCAATCTTCTCCTTATCATTGTCATTCGTTTTATCTTGATAAGCATGTTTAATTGATGTTTCATCATAGTATTCATCACTAGAGTTGTCAACAAGCAAATCATCACCTAACAAGTCATCTTCATCACTATTGAAATCAACATACTCGGGGTGTGTTACCTTAGGACCTTTGGCCATGAAGCATCTTCCAATTCCTTCATTTTGTGAGTCAAATATGTCGTAGGAGTTGGTTGACACAAGTGCTAGACCGGCAACACCTTCATCTTGAGTATCTTCGGAGTCGGAGTGATAACTTCTCTCGGAGTGGCTGTCGGAGTCGGAGCCGGATACCCATTCACCAACATGAGCTTGATGTCTTCGTCTTGTGTAGCTCCTTGATGATTTTTCCTTCCTTTCTGAATCCTTGCTTCTCCGTGAGTATCTTCGTTCATAACGATCATCTCTACTCCTCCTCTCTCTTGGTGGTGATCCTTTGCTTCTTCTTTTTGGAGAATCTTCTCTTCTCTTGTAGGGAGCCGTACACTCATTGGAATAGTGTCCGGGTCTTCGACAACTGTAGCAGTTTCGCTCTCGACTAGAAGATCTTTTGTCATTGTAGGACCTTGACTTGAAGCTTCTATCTTTGCTTCTACTCTTGTAGAACTTGTTGAAGTTCTTCACCATTAAGCTCAATTCTTCATTGAAGTTTTGTTTCTCACTTGATGATGTAGGGGCTTCACATGAGGCTTTATAGGCACCACTTGATTTGTTGTGAAGTTCCTCTTTATCCTTAAGTGACATCTCATGAGCAACAATTCTTCCAATCACCTCCGTTGGCTTGAGATCTTTGTAATTGGGCATCATTTGGATCAATGTGCACACGGTATCATATTTTCCATCCAAGGCTCTTAGAATCTTCTTGATGATGAATCTGTCGGTCATCTCTTCACTTCCTAAGCCGGCAATCTCATTTGTGATGAGAGCAAGCCTAGAGTACATTTCAGCGACACCTTCACCATCCTTCATCTTGAACTTGTCAAGTTGGCTTTGAAGCACATCCAACTTAGATTCCTTGACAGAGTCGGTACCTTCGTGCATATCAATCAAAGTGTCCCAAATTTCCTTCGCATTCTCAAGACGGCTGATTTTGTTGAATTCTTCGGGGCACAATCCGTTGAAGAGAATATCACAAGCTTGAGCATTTTATTGCAACATCTTCAACTCATCCGCGGTAGCTTCATGGTTTGGTTCTCTCCCATCAAAGAAGTCACCTTGCAAACCAACACACACAATAGCCCAAACGGTGGGGTTATGTCCAAGAATATGCATTTTCATTTTATGCTTCCAACTAGCAAAATTAGTACCATCAAAGTAGGGACCTCTACGGTGATAATTTCCCTCGCTAGACGCCATACTCTCCTAGGTTGTGAAACCAAGGCTATGACCACCAAAGCAATGGAGATCAAAGCAAATGGAGACCAAAGCTCTCATACCACTTGTAGGATCGAAAGTATGTCTAGAGGGGGGTGATTAGACTACTTGACCAAATAAAAACTTAACCTTTTCCCAATTTTAGTTCTTGGCAGATTTTAGCTACTTTAGGACAAGTTAAGCAATCATCACACAGTTCAAGCAAGCATGCAAAGAGTATATTGGCAGCGGAAAGTAAAGCATGCAACTTGCAAGAATGTAAAGGGAAGGGTTTGGAGAATTCAAACGCAATTGGAGACACGGATGTTTTTCCCGTGGTTCGGATAGGTGGTGCTATCCTACATCCACGTTGATGGAGACTTCAACCCACAAAGGGTAACGGTTGCGAGAGTCCACACAGGGCTCCACCCACAAAGGGTAACAATTGCGAGAGTCCACACAGGGCTCCACCCACGAAGGGTCCACGAAGAAGCAACCACCCACAAAGGGTCCACGAAGAAGCAACCTTGTCTATCTCACCATGGCCATCGCCCACACAGGACTTGCCTCACTAGCGGTAGATCTTCATGAAGTAGGCAATCTCCTTGCCCTTACAAACTCCTTGGTTCAACTCCACAATCTTGTCGGAGGCTCCCAAGTGACACCTAGCCAATCTAGGAGACACCACTCTCCAAGAAGTAACAAATGGTGTGTAGGTAATGAACTCCTTGCTCTTGTGCTTCAAATGATAGTCTCCCCAACACTCAACTCTCTCTCATAGGATTTGGATTTGGTGGAAAGAAGATTTGAGTGGAAAGCAACTTGGGAAGGCTAGAGATCAAGATTCATATGGTAGGAATGGAATATCTTGGTCTCAACACATGAGTAGGTGGTTCTCTCTCAGAACATATGAGTTGGAATGGTGTATGCGTTCTGATGGCTCTCTCTTCAAATGAAGAGGAGGTAGAGGGGTATATATAGCGTCCACACAAAATCCAACCGTTACACAGTTTTCCAATCTCGGTGGGACCGAATCAACAAACTCGGTCGGACCGAAAATGTAAACCTAGTGACCGTTAGAGATTTTCGGTGGGACTGACATGCAACTCGGTAGGACCGATATGGTTAGGTTTTGGGCATAACGTAATCTCGATGATACCGATTACACAAACTCGGTGAGGCCGAATTTGGTAATTAGGTAACCAGAGAGTTGGTCAGGCAAACTCGGTGGGACCGATTTGCTCTTTCGGCGATACCGAAAAGTTACAAAGGGGAAACACTAAATTTATATTGCAATCTCGGTGGGACCGATTCGCTCTTTCGGTGAGACCAAAAAGTTACGAAAGGGAAACAGAGAGTTTGCAATCCCATATCGGTGAGACCGAGATCCCTATCGGTAGAACCGAATTGCTAGGGTTTGGCAGTGGCTAATGACAAGTGAAACTCGGTGGCGCTGGATAGGAAGAATCGGTAGGACCGAGTTTGGCTTAGGGTTTAGGTCATATGTGGATATGGGAAAGTAGTTGAGGGTTTTTGGAGCATATCACTAAGCACATGAAGCAAGAGGCTCATTATGCAACACCTCATCCCTCCTTGATAGTATTGGCTTTTCCTAAAGACTCAATGTGATCTTGGATCACTAAAATATAAAATGAAGAGTCTTGAGCTTTTGAGCTTGAGCCAATCCTTTTTCCTTAGCATTTTGAGGGTTCCACTTTCACATCCATGCCATGCCAATCATTGAGCTTTCCTGAAATAATCATCTTGGAATAGCATTAGCTCAATGAGCTATATGTTGTTATGAATTACCAAAACCACCTAGGGATAGTTGCACTTTCAGACACCCATCCTGCGACGTGTCAAGGAAATAGGCGCGGATCTGGCAAGATAGCTCGACAAGCCCTTGCAGGGCGACCAGTGATGGGACACCAAGCGGCGCATTTAATGCACCCTGTCAGCCTGCAGAGTTAGGTATGATAGCACTGTTCGGTATCATATCAGTGGATAATGACTACTTTGCCATTGTGGTGACCCCTTAATCTATAGAAGGAGGCCCATGGCACTCATAGGAGGGGTTAGAAGGTTGGAAAGTTGACTAACCTAAGCCATCATACGCGCATAGTCGCTACGGCCCCAAGGCGAACCCTGCCGGGCAAGTGTACTACGCATCACCACATTCATTCCACCATCAATCCACCAAAGAAGGAGTAGGGTCTTACGCCTCGCGGCGGCCCAAACCTGGGTAAATTGCTTGTGTGCTCTCCGTCGCGCTGCCGTACGCTGGTCTGTTGTTTGTGCAACGCAACGTCCCCTTGCCGAACCAGCAAGGGGCCGCCCAGTTCCGTAGGTGGCCGTGGACATCCCACGACATCTTTGGCACACCAGGTAGGGGGGTCGCTTGCGCAAACCTGAAAGTGTGCGCAGCGCATCATCTTCATCACCATCCTCATCCTTGACGGTGCCATCGACCATGGAGCCCAAGAAGAAATATGGTGCTTCGGCCCATCCATCCACCTCGAAGGCTCCACCACCCGCAGCCTCTACCTCCGCGGGGGATGCAGGGGCGCATGAGGACATGGACATTGTTGGGGATGTGGTTGGAGCAAGAGGCGCCATTACCATCTCCCCCGCGGCCGACACGGGGGCCGGAGCTATCGGAGGAGAACAACATCAGCAGTGTCTCAACGGTCAGGCTCTACAAGGTGCGGCTGAGGGGGTCACTCCGTCCGCGCCCCCTCCTCTCACTGACGAGCAAAGCCGCATCAACGACACTCAGTCCGGGGCGAGCCAGTGCCCTCCGATCGCCCCCACCACAGGAGCGACCGCGGCGCATGCACCTCCTCCCGGCTGAGCCAACTAGACCGCTGCACTCAACAAAACTACTAATCTTCAAGCACCGCCGCCACGCGACCCCGCTGCCCCAATGGTTGTCCCACACCAGCGCGGGCGCGACACCGTCGCCGCCGCCACGGGCACCATCAGGAGCCAGGAAACGGTGCGATCGACGTCATCAACATCCATGCCAAGCACAACCATGGAGGCTATGGCGCGAGCTCAGCTATTACTGAGGTTCCCGCCAGCAGCTGAGCAGATAGATGAATGGCGTGCCACCATCCAAAGATTGCTCGGTTTCGTCGAAGCTAGGGGATCACGATGAGCTTACCCACTTCAACCTCCCCAAGCGACTGCCACTGCCCGCATTGCTAGCCGTACGGAGGGGGCCGTCCCCATGGTTCAATCTCGACCACGACAGTCAGCGAGGGTGCAGTAGAATCAGGACCCCCCTGATGTCTCAATGGCCTCTTCTGACCCTCGATCACGTCCAGACCAACGTCGAACCCCGGGAGACAGGCGGCGGGGAGACACGCGCGTCGTTGTCGAACGGCGCCGCAACGACCCCCGCCAGATCGACGGGTGCGACGGTGTCAACATCGATGAGCCTGCGCTCGGTGTTGGTGGGTGCCTGCCTTTCGAGGTCGGCTGCCCTGCCTTTACACGAGAACTGCGACAAGTCTGTTGGCCGTCCGTTTGCACGTTCAAGCCAGAGATTCCTAAGAAGTACGATGGGAGGCTGAACCCGGCAGAGTTTCTAAGCATCTACACCATCGTTGTTCAGGCTACCGGGGAAGAGATGAGAAGGTGTTCGCCAACTACTTCCCTTTGTCCCTCAAGTCCAATGTGAGGTCTTGGCTGATGCATCTTCCGGAGAACTCCATTTCGTCATGGGTAGACCTGTGCCACGAGTTCATTGGTGCCTTCACCGGTGGCCACCAAGAGCTCGGCAGGCCCAGCGACCTGCAACTTCTCCAGCAGAAGGAAGGAGAAACCCTCCGTAAGTATTTGCAGGGATTCAGTAAAGTTCACAGAAATATTCCAAATATCCATCCGACAACCGTTATAGCAGCTTTCCAGTCCAATGTGCGCAACCACCGCATTCGTTCCAAAATGAACGTGCGGTTGCCCAAGACTATGAAAGAACTATATACACTGGTGGATAAATGTGCCTGGATGGAAGAAGGAAGGAAGTTGCCCGGGGAAGAAGATAGCATTAATGTTGATTCAGAAGATGAAGATGAATCAACTAGTCAGAAGAAGGGCAAGAAGCGCAATAAGAAGCCAAGGGAAAAGGCAATAATGATTGTGGAAGGATCGGGCATGCCTAGTACCAGCAAGAAGGCCAAGGTTGAGGCCCCCGGCAAGGAAGCTACCGCGTGCACTGCCTGCCAGGAAGCCGCTGCCGCTGAAAAAGTTGGGAAAGGCATTGGGCCGTACTGCAAGATCCACTGGACCAAAGGCCACGATCTTCAGGAGTGTTATCAGGTTGAGCAGCTCGTCAAGAAGTAGACGACAGAGTATGATAAGCATGACAAGGAGAAAGGTCAGAATGCTGATGGCGGTAAGGGTCGGGGTGGTGAAGAAAATCACCCCGGTAGACCCTTTCAGAACCAAGGAAATCCCACCAGGGGCCAAGAGAAGGAAATCTGTGATGATGCCAGTGATGGAGGGGATGAAGAGGAAACTAGTGAGCGAGAATTTCAGAAGGCCACGGACGCCCTATGCATTGATGGGGGTGCATCTTTGCACACCTCTCATCGCCAACTGAAGCGACGGGTACGAGAGGTCAATGTTGTGGAACCAGCGCCAGAGGCCCGGAAACCGCTCAAATGGTCCCGCACATCCATCATCTTTGACAAAGAGGATCACCCTGATTGCACCACTGTGGTAGGGGTGTTTGCCATTGTTGGTCTCCCCAACATTTCGCAACCTCAAGGTTACAAAGATGCTAGTGGCTGGCGGGGTCGGGTTGAATCTGATTTCCCCAGCAGTTATCAGCAAGCTTCAGATAGGAGAAGAGGAGCTAGAGGTCACCGGCATGTTTCAAGGGGTTAATCCCGGCAGGAGTCATCCTAAGGGGAAGATTACGTTGCTGGTGACATTTGGGGGAGAACTGAACTATCGGACTGAGAAGATTGTGTTTGATGTGGTTGATCTCCCCCTGCCGTACAACGGGATTCTTGGACAACTAACCCTGGCCAAGTTCATGGCAACATCTCACTATGCTTACAACACCTTGAAAATGCCTGGGCCACTGGGGATCCTCACTATCCCATCTGATGAGAAGGACACAATTATCTCTGTGGAAAAATTGTATCGGGATGCAGTTGCAGCGGAAGCGGCAGCAACGACAGTTCTTGCCAAGGAAAGCAAAAGAAAGAAGAGGGATTATAGGACCTCCGGCAAGGAGTCCGGGAAGCATGCCCCCTCCGAGTGCACGACACCTGTTGACGACGTGCCGGAGTGTTCCAACAGCAAGAGATCCTAGGTTACTGCACCCCAAGTGAAGAAGGTCCCAGCAGGGCTGGCTGGCGTTGATGGTACTTTCACTATCAGTGCCACTCTCGATGACAAATAGGAAAGCGCGCTTGTTGCCTTCCTGCGGGCGAATATTGATGTGTTCGCTTGGCAACCATCTGATATCCCCAGTGTTCCCAGGGAGGTAATTGAGCACCACCTTGCTGTCTGCCCACATTCCCGACCCATCAAGCAGAAAGTACAGAAGCAAGCCTTGGAAAGGCAGCAGTTCATTGCCAAAGAGATTAAGAAATTGGAGGCAGCTGGTTTGGTCAGAGGGGTACTGCATCGTACATGGTTAGCAAATCCAGTGGTGGTCCGGAAGGCTAATGGGAAGTGGAGGCTTTGCATTGATTTCACAGACCTCAACAAGGCTTGCCCAAAGGACCCCTTTCCCTTGCCGCGCATCGACCAGATCGTGGATTCTACTTCGGGATGTGATTTGCTCTCCTTTCTGGATGCATACTCCGGATATCATCATATCTTCATGTCCAAGGAAGATGAAGAGAAGACATCAATCATCACTTCGTGTGGTACGTACTACTTAATCCGCATGCCATTCGGATTAAAGAGTGCTAGGTCCACTTTTGCAAGGGCAGTCCAGATTGGTTTTGAGCCACAATTGCTTAGGAATATAGAAGCCTATATTGGATGATATCATGGTCAAAACCAAGGATAAGGCCACCCTTATCCAGGATTTGGAAGAAACATTTGCTAATCTGTGCAAGATCAATCTGAAGCTTAATCCGGAGATGTGTGTATTCGGTGTTCCCTCCGGCAAGCTACTTGGGTTCCTCGTGTCCCATCGGGGGATCGAAGCTAACCCCGAAAAGATCAAGGCCATTGAGCAGATCCAAGCACCAAGGACGGTTAGGGATGAGAGGCGCTTGACGGGATGCATTGCCGCGCTGAGCAGATTCATCTCCATGTCTGTCGAGCGTGCCTTGCCGTTCTTCAAGGTTTTGAAGAAGGAAGGGCCTATGAAGTGAACCCCGGAAGCAGATGCAGCTCTACAAGAGTTAAAAGCCTACCTGTCGTCCGTACCCACCTTGGTTGCGCCCAAACCCTAAGAACCATTGTTGCTATACTTATCGGCAACCAACTGGGTGGTCAGTTCGGCTTTTGTAGTGCAGCGAGAGGTGGATGAGACAGAAACTGAATGGAAAATACTAGAGTCAGAGAAAGATCAGGACAGCAGTGAGCACGACAATGAAAACAACCCCAGGGACACGGCAAGGAAGAAAGTGGTGCAGCGCCCAGTGTATTTCATCAGCTCCTTGTTATAGGGGGCTAGATCGAGGTACTCTAGTGTGCAAAAGTTGATCTTTGGTCTCATTATGGCCTCAAGGAAACTACACCACTACTTCCAAGCCCATGAGATCACGATTGTTACTCGTTTTTCTTTACAGAGGATACTCCGAAACCCTAAGGAAACTGGAAGAATAGTGGAATGGGATTTTGGAGTTATCCAACTTTGGTTTGAAGTTTGAGAGCACTTCAACTATTCAGAGCAGGGCATTGGCAGATTTTATTGCAGAATGGACGCCAACCCCTGATGAGGAAAGGACAAAGGCAGCCATCCCTGGCAAGGAATCACCCCAAGAGTGGATCATGTATTTTGATGGTGCTTTTTCCCTACAAGGTGCAGGTGCTGGCGTTCTTCTTGTTTCCCCCTTCGGGGAGCACTTGAAGTACGTCGTCCAGATGCACTTTGCATGGGAAGAAGCCACCAACAATACAACAGAGTATGAAGGGCTCCTTGCCGGGCTCAGGATTGCAGCAGAATTGGGAATTAAGAAGCTGGTCATTCGAGGAGATTCACGACTTGTGATGAGACAAGTCAACAAGGATTACCAAAGCCCATTGATGGAAGTATACGTCGAGGAAGTAAGGATATTGGAGGAGCACTTTAATGGGTTGCAAACAGAGCACGTACTCTGTGCGGGAAACAACATAGCTGATCACCTGTCAAAGTGTGTTGCACAGAAGCTTCCTGTGGAACCAGGAACTTTTGTTCGCCATCTCTCTCAACCCTCCGTATCACCAGCCACAATGGCCTGGAAGAGGAGAAAGTTGGACTACTGTAAGCCTCTCCAGGCAGAGCCATCCACTTCCGGTAGAGACCCTGCCGGAAACAACTCCTCACAGCCTACCGGACCACCCCCTCTAGCCGAGCCTATGGACCCCGTGAACGAGGCTGGTGCTCCCGCAGCAGAGGAGGTGCCGCTAGTCCTCGTTGCCGAGCCCTAGGCTCCAACTTGGGCAAGGCACATTGTCCACTTCCTCGAAACCAGAGAACTCCCTGGCAACCAAGATGAAGCTGAAAGAGTAGCCTGGAGGGCCAGTATGTATCAGTTTGTCGATGACACTCTATACAGAAGAAGGCCCAATGGTGTGAAATTGAAGTGTGTTCGTCGGGAGGATGGAAAGGAACTGCTCGCTAAGATTCACAGAGGAATGTGCGGCTCCCACATTGGATCGAGGGCATTAGTTGGGAAAGCATTCCGACAAGGATTCTATTGGCCCACAGCCCTCCAAGATGCGGTTGAGTTAGTCACGAAATGTGAAACCTACCAGTTCCATTCCAAGAAAATACACCTGCCTGCCCAAGCTCTTCAGACAATCCCTCTATCATGGCCATTTTCGGTCTGGGGGCTCGATATCCTCGGCCCCTCTCCACGAGCAATCGGGGGCTTTGAATTCTTGTTCGTTGCCATCGACAAGTTTACAAGTGGCCGGAAGTGACTGTCGTGAGAAAGGTGACTCCTCAGTCAACTATCTAGTTCTTGAAAGAATTGGTGTGTCGTTTCGGAGTTCTGGCAAGGATCATAACTTACAACGGCACCCAGTTCACGAGCCATGCCTTCATGCAATATGTTCATACCCTCAGATGCAAAATCTCATTCGCTTCTGTGGCACACCCCCGGAGCAATGGACAAGCTGAGTGGACGAACACTGAAGTGCTTCGTGGACTCAAGACATGAACTTTTGATACGCTGTGGAAGCACGACAGGTGGTGGATCGAGGAGCTGCCGGTAGTTCTCTGGTCCCTCAGAACGACACCTAACCGAGCTACCGGGCAGACTCCCTTCTCCCTGGTCTATGGTGCAGAAGCAGTTATCCCCACAGAACTCATTTACGGGTCCCCTCGAGTGCTTACATATGATGAAGTAGCGCAAGATCAGCACCAGCGTGATGACGCTGTGCTACTCGAGGAAAACCGTCTCCAGGTTGCTACACGTGCTGCATGCTACCAGCAAGCCCCGCGTCGCTATCATAGTCGCAGGGTTCATGCCTAGTGTTTTGAGGAAGGTGACCTTGTCCTTAGGCGTGTTCAGTCTGCCAAGGGTACAAACAAGTTGTCACCGAAGTGGGAAGGCCCTTACCGGGTGGTATGAGTCACCAGACCTGGCGCAGTTCGTCTGGAGACCGGGGATGGCACACAGTTGCAAAACTCATGGAATATTGAGCATCTCTATAAGTAGTACCTGTAAGGTGCGAGGCTACCGGGCACTGCCTGGCAGCCACCCTTTTGTACAACCCTTGCCTCAGTTGCATGTAACCCCTTGTACAAAGCCGGGGCGATGACCCCATGCAAGAGAAAATAAAGAAGCACTGTGGGGGGGGGCCCTGATCAAGATCACGTGCATGCACGAGAACACCTAGATCACTGCATAAGCATTTCATGAGCATTTGCATATGCATATAGATAGGATTGCATCCTGCATTCATTCTCATCTACATGATGTTGTTGGTTCCCGCTGTGAACTTGACTTCGATAACGGACGAGAATATTGCACGGCACAGTGATCCTCGGCAAGCCAAACAGATAAGTTTACCTCTTGTCCGTTAGTGTTCTGTAAGCTATAACTTGTGCATAGAGAAACCTCGCCGCTCTCTTGGAACCAGGGTACTCCCATCCTTGGATCGAACACTGCTTCTTCGGTAAAAAGGGAGTGGGCGGGGGGCTGGCACCTCAGTCTATTCCCCGGCAGACATGGTTCTCCGGTAGACAAAAAGGGTGCCGGCGGGATATCCTGCCAGGGAAAGCTTGTTTAATTACAGTAAAGAGGCACTCCACCTCTGCATGGACACGTACATGCACAGGTTCCCGACAAGGTTTATCTCTTTCATTGACATGCAGATACAAGTATAAGCATTACAGAACACAAACATGGATGAAAGGATTACATTATTTGAATTAAAATTTGGTGATTGCCTACAAGTTTAAGGTTGAAAAAAGATAAGTGCCCCGTTACGTGTTTACCCCTGTCCATCTCCTATAGGAAGAGGTCGAAGGGGCCGAAGGCGCGCACAACTGGGATTCGGCGCCTCCCCAGGATCAAGACGCCGCCGCTCCCCAGCAGGGAGTAAGAAAAAGGAGGGTAGACATGCATGGTGACGCTGCCGGAGGACCAGATGGGAGGCACGGAGTCACCGGCAAACACAACTCGTCGGAACGGGCGTCCCCATTCTTGACGCACCGTGGGTTGCCACTGCCGTCCGCATCACTACCACCTGAAGAACTCGGCGCGACCATCATGCCGGGCACCATGCTCTCTAGGCCCTTCCACAGAGAGCATGGTCGTCCCCGGGAGCCCTGACATTACAAGTCACCGCATGTGCTGAAGACGTGTGAGAAAGCAAGGAGCCTTCCTGTCCGACGAGAAAACCGCGCCCTGGAGGAACCAGATTCGCCCCCGTTAGCGGCGAATCTCTTCTGCGGCTCCTCCCCGATGCCGCTAAAGGAAGAAAAATGGGGAGCGGTCGACTATCATGCGTCGTGCCCATCTCAAGCTGCGACGTGGTGTTGGCCACGTCCCCTCCCACTGAAGTTGAGGCCACGGGCGACCCGGCGGCAAGCACGCCGGGGTTGCCACTACCGGCGTCGGCGTCACGCCACCCGAACCTTCCTCTCAGATCCAAGGGAGATCCCAAGCATTAGCCCGGGGGCTAGCCCCAGGCTCTTCCCTTCAGCATCACCGACAGAAGTAGGAGAATAAGGGAAGAAGAGGGGGAATGCAAAGACAGATGACTCCGCCCTCCTCCTCCCCTCCCTTTTATAGGCCGGGCGGGGAAGGGCAATTGCTCCATAAATGCATGACCACCGCCCTCCTCCTCCAATTCAAGGCGGTCGGACCCTTTCCAAGGTACTCTCCCACGCCACGCGCCTCCGTTACCTACCCCGCGCGATGCATGCTGCATACGTGGCTAAGGATAAGGGCGCGCTGTGGGAAGAGTAAATTGGCAGTCTCTACCCCATGTGTTAAAGTCATTCACGGGCCATCACTGGAGCGGTGATAACCCACAAGTATAGGGGATCACAACAGTTTTCGAGGGTAGAGTATTCAACCCAAATTTATTGATTTGACACAAGGGGAGCCAAAGAATATTCTCAAGTATTAGCAGCTGAGTTGTTCATACGTCTCCAATGTATCTATAATTTTTGATTGCTCCATGCTATATTATCTACTGTTTTGGACATTATTGTGCTTTATTATCCACTTTTATATTATTTTTGGGACTAACTTATTAACCGGAGGACCAGCCCAGAATTGCTGTTTTTTGCCTATTTTAGGGTTTCGAAGAAAAGGAATATCAAACAGAGTCCAAACGGAATGAAACCTTCGGGAACGTGATTTTCTCACCGAACATGATCCAGGAGACTTGGACCCTACGTCAAGAAACAAAGGAAGAGGCCACGAGGTAGGGGGCGCGCCTACCCCCCCCCCCCCAGGCGCGCCCTCCACCCTCGTGGGCCCCCTGTTGCTCCACCTACGTACTCCTTCCTCCTATATATACCTACGTACCCCCAAACGATCAGATACGGAGCCAAAACCCTAATTCCACCGCCGCAACTTTCGGTATCCACCATATCCCATCTTGGGGCCTGTTCCGGAGCTCCGCCGGAAGGGGTATCCGTCACGGAGGGCTTCTACATCAACACCATAGCCCCTCCGATGAAGTGTGAGTAGTTCACCTCAGACGTACGGGTCCATTGTTATTAGCTAGATGGCTTCTTCTCTCTTTTTGGATCTCAATACAATGTTCTCCCCCTCTCCTGTGGAGATCTATTCGATGTAATCTTCTTTTTGCGGTGTGTTTGTTGAGAGCGACGAATTGTGGGTTTATGATCAAGTCTATCTATGAACAATATTTGAATCTTCTCTGAATTCTTTTATGTATGATTGGTTATCTTTGCAAGTCTCTTCGAATTATCAGTTTGGTTTGGCATACTAGATTGATCTTTCTTGCAATGAGAGAAGTGCTTAGCTTTGGGTTCAATCTTGCGGTGTCCTTTCCCAGTGATAGTAGGGGCAGCAAGGCACGTATTGTATTGTTGCCATTGAGGATAACAAGATGGGGTTTTCATCATATTGCATGAGTTTATCCCTCTACATCATGTCATCTTGCTTAAGGCGTTACTCTGTTTTCATGAACTTAATACTCTAGATGCATGCTGGATAGCGGTCGATGAGTGGAGTAATAGTAGTAGATGCAGGCAGGAGCCGGTCTACTTGTCTCGGACATGATGCCTATATACATGATCATACCTAGATATTCTCATAATTATGCTCAATTCTGTCAATTGCTCAACAGGAATTCGTTCACCCACCGTAAAATACCTATGCTCTTGAGAGAAGCCACTAGTGAAACCTATGGGCCCCAGGTCTATCTTCATCATATTAATCTTCCAATACTTAGTTATTTACTTTGCTTTTATTTTACTTTGCATCTTTATCATAAAAATACCAAAAATATTATCTTATCATATCTATCAGATCTCACTCTTGTAAGTGACCGTGAAGGGATTGACAACCCCTTATCGCGTTGGTTGCGAGGAGTTATTTGCTTTGTGCAGGCACGAGGGACTCGCGCGTAGCCTCCTACTGGATTGATACCTTGGTTCTCAAAAACTAAGGGAAATACTTACGCTACTTTGCTGCATCTCCTTTCCTCTTCGGGGAAATCCAACGCAGTGCTCAAGAGGTAGCAAGAAGAATATCTGGCACCGTTGCCGTGGAGGTTCACGCAACTCAAGATTTGACTCCCGACAATGAGCCATTTCTGGCGCCGTTGCCGGGGAGTCTATGCAAAAGTCAATATATCAAGTACCCATCACAATCCTTTTCTCCGACATTACATTATTTTCCATTTGCCTCTCGTTTTCCTCTCCCCACTTCACCCTTGCCATTTTATTTGTCCTCTCTCTCTCCGTCCTCCTTCTCTTTCCCAATTTGCCTCTTTTGCCTGTTTCTTGTTTGCTCGTATGGTTGGAATAGTTGTTTATTTATTACTAAACAGAGAACCTAAGATCTATGGATCCTCTTCCACTTGCTAATCTTTTTAAGAGATCTAATTATGATGAACCAATTGCTAGTAAGTTTTGTGCACTAGATTATCTTTATGAAATTCTGCTTGAAATTTGTGAATCTGATAATTGTGATGAAGTACCTTATGGAGTGATTCATGATAGATCTTTGAATAAAAAGCATGATTGCAATGATTTTACTATAAATTCTCTTGATCTCAATTGTGCTAATAATATGCAAAACCCTAAGCTTGGGGATGCTAGTTTTGCTATGTCCTCTACTTGTTGCAATGATCATGACTGGGGTGATTCTTCTTATGACCTTGAAAATTTATTTAAGCCCCATGATGAATATGAGATTGATAATAGTGTTTGCAATATTATTGGAAGTGGGTTTGGAAGAGTGTCAACTTTAGATCCCACTATTTTGGAAGAGAGTCAACTTTGCATGCATATGGATCATGTTGAAAAGATTTTGTGTGATAGCTATTTTGTTGAATTTGCTTATGATCCCACATGCAATTATTATGAGAGAGGAAAATATGGTGGTAGAAATTTTCATGTTACTAAATTACCTCTCGTTATGTTGAGATTGCTATTGTTTCTTTCCGCTTCCTTGCATATGCTAGTTTTTGCTTGCCTTGATAATTTTTTTGCCTATAAGATGCCTATGCATAGGAAGTATGTTAGACTTAGATGTGTTTGTCACATGTTTTATGATGCTCTCTTTGTGCTTCAATTCTTGTCTTTCATATGAGCATCATTAAAATTATCAATGCCTTGCTTTAAGGATTTAAAGAAAAGCGTTGTTGGGGGACAACCCAATATTTATCCTTGCTGTTAGTAAATAATTAATTTATCTAGCCTCTGTTTTGGTTGTGTTTTTGTGTTTAATTAGTGTTTGTGCCAAGTAGAACCGTTGGGAAGACTTGGGGAAAGTCTTGTTAATCTTGCTGTAAAAAACAGAAACTTTAGCGCTCACGAGAACTGCTGCCATTTTTATTTGGAAAGTGATATTTAGTTAATTATTTTTTCAGATTATTAATAGATAAATTCCTCACGTCCAGTAATTTATTTTAGAATTTTTGGCGTTCCAGATCTTGCGCTAGCTACAGATTACTACAGACTGTTCTGTCTTTGACAGATTCTGTTTTTCGTGTGTTGTTTGCTTATTTTGATGAATCTATGGCTAGTAAAATAGTTTATAAACCATAGAGAAGTTGGAATACAGTAGTTTTAACACCAATATAAATAAATAATGAGTTCATTACAGTACCTTGAAGTGGTCTTTTTTTTCTTTCGCTAACGGAGCTCACGAGATTTTCTACTTTAAGTTTTGTGTTGTGAAGTTTTCAAGTTTTGGGTAAAGATTTGATGGATTATGGAACAAGGAGTGGCAAGAGCCTAAGCTTGGGGATGCCCTCGGCACCCCCAAGATAATCTAAGGACACCTAAAAGCCAAAGCTTGGGGATGCCCCAGAAGGCATCCCCTCTTTTCGTCTACTTCTATCGGTAACTTTACTTGGAGCTATATTTTTATTCACCACATGATATGTGTTTTTCTTGGAGCGTCTTATATGATTTGAGTCTTTGGTTTTTATTTTACCAAAATCATCCTTGCTGTACACACCTTTTGAGAGAGCCATACATGATTTGGAATTTGTTAGAATACTCTATGAACTTCACTTATATCTTTTTGAGTAATATAGTTTTGCTCTAGTACTTCACCTATATCTTTTAGAGCACGGTGGTGGATTTGTTTTATAGAAACTATTGATCTCTCATGCTTCACTTAGATTATTTTGAGAGTCTTAAATAGCATGGTAATTTGCTTAAATAATCCTAATATGCTAGGTATTCAAGATTAGTATTTTTTTCTTATGAATGTTTTGAATACTAAGAGAAGTTTGATGCTTGATGATTGTTTTGAGATATGGAGGTAATAATATCAAAGTCGTGCTAGTTGACTAGTTGTGAATTTGATAAATGCTTGTGTTGAAGTTTGCAAGTCCTGTAGCATGCACGTATGGTAAATGTTATGTAACAAATTTGAAACATGAGTTGTTATTTGATTCTCCTCCTTATGAGTGGCGGTCGGGGACGAGCGATGGTCTTTTCCTACAAATCTATCCCCCTAGGAGCATGCACGTAGTGCTTGGTTTTTGATGACTTGTAGATTTTTGCAATAAGTATGTGAGTTCTTTATGACTAATGTTGAGTCCATGGATTATACGCACTCTCACCCTTCCATCATTGCTAGCCTCTTCGGTACCGTGCATTGCCCTTTCTCACATTGAGAGTTGGTGCAAACTGCACCGGTGCATCCAAACCCGTGATATGATACGTTCTTTCACACATAAACCTCCTTATATCTTCCTTAAAACAGCCACCATACCTACCTATTATGGCATTTCCATAGCCATTCCGAGATATCTTGCCATGCAACTTTCCACCATTTCGTTTATCATGACACATTCATCATTGTCATATTGCTTAGCATGATCATGTAGTTGACATAGTATTTGTGGCAAAGCCACCATTCATAATTCTTTCATACATGTCACTCTTGGTTCATTGCATATCCCGGTACACCGCCGGAGGCATTCATATAGAGTCATATCTTATTCTAAGTATCGAGTTGTAATTATTGAGTTGTAAGTAAATAGAAGTGTGATGACCATCATTCATAGAGCATTGTCCTAAAAAAAGAGAGAAAGGCCAAATAAAAAAAGAAAGGAGAAAGGCCAAATTAAAAAAAGGGACAATGCTACTATCCTTTGCCACACTTGTGCTTCAAAGTAGCACCATAATCTTCATGATAGAGAGTCTTTTGTTTTGTCACTTTCATATACTAGTGGGAATTTGCATTATAGAACTTGGCTTGTATATTCCAACAATGGGCCTCCTCAAGTGCCCTAGGTCTTCATGAGAAAGCAAGTTGGATGCACACCCACTTAGTTTCTTTTGTTGAGCTTTCATACATTTATAGCTCTAGTGCATCCGTCGCATGGCGATCCCTACTCCTTGCATTAACATCAATCGGTGGGCATCTCCATAGCCCATTGATTAGCCTCGTTGATGTGAGACTTTCTCCTTTTTTTCTTCTCCACATAACCCCCTCATTATGTTCTATTCCACCCATAGTGCTATATCCATGGCTCGCGCTCATGTATTGCCTGAAAGTTTATAAGTTTGAGATTACTAAAGTATGAAACAATTGCTTGGCTTGTCATCGGGGTTGTGCATGATGAGAGCATTCTTGTGTGACAAAAATGGAGCATGACTAAACTATATGATTTTGTAGGGATGAACTTTCTTTGGCCATGTTCTTTTGAGAAGACATAATTGCTTAGTTAGTATGCTTGAAGTATTATTATTTTTATGTCAATATGAACTTTTATCTTGAATTTTTTGGATCTGAATATTCATACGCCAATTAAGAAGAATTACATTAAAATTATGCCAAGTAGCACTCCGCATCAAAAATTCTGTTTTTATCATTTACCTACTCGAGGACGAGTAGGAAATTAAGCTTGGGGATGCTTGATACGTCTCCAACGTATCTATAATTTTTGATTGCTCCATGCTATATTATCTACTGTTTTGGACATTATTGGGCTTTATTATCCACTTTTATATTATTTTTCGGACTAACCTATTAACTGGAGGCCCAACCCAGAATTGCTGTTTTTTTTGCCTATTTTAGGGTTTCGAAGAAAAGGAGTATCAAACGGAGTCCAAACGGAATGAAACCTTCGGGAACGTGATTTTCTCACCGAACATGATCCAGGAGACTTGGACCCTACGTCAAGAAACAAAGGAGGAGGCCATGAGGTAGGGGGCGCGCCTACCCCCCAGGCACGCCCTCCACCCTCGTGGGCCCCCTGATGCTCCACCGACGTACTCCTTCCTCCTATATATACCTACGTACCCCCAAACGATCTGATATGGAGCCAAAACCCTAATTCCACCGCCGCAACTTTCTGTATCCACGAGATCCCATCTTGGGGCCTGTTCCGGAGCTCCACCGGAGGGGGTATCCATCACGGAGGGCTCTACATCAACACCATAGCCCCTCCGATGAAGTGTGAGTAGTTCACCTCAGACCTACGGGTCCATAGTTATTAGCTAGATGGCTTCTTCTCTCTTTTTGGATCTCAATACAATGTTCTCCCCCTCTCTTGTGGAGATCTATTCGATGTAATCTTCTTTTTACGGTGTGTTTGTTGAGACCGATGAATTGTGAGTTTATGATCAAGTCTATCTATGAACAATATTTGAATCTTCTCTGAATTCTTTTATGTATGATTGATTATCTTTGCAAGTCTCTTCGAATTATCAGTTTGGTTTGGCCTACAAGATTGATCTTTCTTGCAATGAGAGAAGTGCTTATCTTTGGGTTCAATCTTGTGGTGTCATTTCCCAGTGACAGTAGGGGCGGCGAGGAACTTATTGTATTGTTGCCATCGAGGATAACAAGATTGGTTTTTCATCATATTTCATGAGTTTATCCCTCACCATCATGTCATCTTGCTTACGGCGTTACTCTGTTTTCATGAACTTAATACTCTAGATGCATGCTGGATATCGGTCGAGGAGTGGAGTAATAGTAGTAGATGCAGGCAGGAGTCGGTCTACTTGTCTCGTACGTGATGCCTATATACATGATCATACCTAGATATTCTCATAACTATGCTCAATTCTGTTAATTGCTCAACAGTAATTCGTTCACCCACCGTAAAATACCTATGCTCTTGAGAGAAGCCACCAGTGAAACATATGGCCCCCGGGTCTATCTTCATCATATTAATCTTCCAATACTTAGTTGTTTACTTTGCTTTTATTTTACTTTGCATCTTTATCATAAAAATACCAAAAATATTATATTATCATATCTATCGGATCTCACTCTCGTAAGTGACTGTGAAGGGATTGACAACCCCTTATCGCGTTGGTTGCGAGGAGTTATTTGCTTTGTGCAGGTACAAGGGACTCGCGCGTAGCCTCCTACTGGCTTGATACCTTGGTTCTGAAAAACTGAGGGAAATACTTACGCTACTTTGCTGCATCTCCTTTCCTCTTCGGGGAAATCCAACGCAGTGCTCAAGAGGTAGCAGTTGTGAATTCAACCACACCTGGAAACTTAATATCTACAGCAAAGTATTTAGTAGCAAAGTAATATGATAGTAGTGGTAACGGTGGCAAAAGGTAATGATAGTAAAAGTAATGTTTTTGGTATTTTGTAGTGATGATAGCAATAGCAACGGAAAAGTAAATAAGCGAAGAACAATATATGGAAAGCTCATAGGCAATGGATCAGTGATGCAAAATTATGTCGGATGCGGTTCATCATGTAACAGTCATAACATAGGGTGACACAGAACTAGCTCCAATTCATCAATTCAATGTAGGCATGTATTCCGAATATAGTCATACGTGCTTATGGAAAAGAACTTGCATGACATCTTTTGTCCAACCCTCCTGTGGCAGCGGGGTCCTAGCGGAAACTTAGGGATATTAAGGCCTCCTTTTAATAGAGTACCGGACCAAAGCATTAACACATAGTGAATACATGAACTCCTCAAACTACGGTCATCACCGGTAAGTATCCCGATTATTGTCACTTCGGGGTTAACGGATCATAACACATAATAGGTGACTATAGACTTGCAAGATAGGATCAAGAACTCTCATCTATTGATGAAAACATAATAGGTTCAGATCTAAAATCATGGCACTCGGGCCCTAGTGACAAGCATTAAGCATAGCAAAGTCATAGCAACATCAATCTCAGAACATAGTGATACTAGGGATCAAACCCTAACAAAACTAACTCGATTACATGATAAATCTCATCCAACCCATCACCATCTAGCAAGCCTACGATGGAATTACTCACGCACGGTGGTGAGCATCATGAAATTGGTGATGGAGGAAGGTTGATGATGACGATGGCGACGGATTCCCCTCTCCGGAGCCCCGAACGGACTCCAGATCAGCCTTCGAGAGAGGTTTTAGGGCTTGGCGGTGGCTCCGTATCGTAAAATGCCATGAATCCTTCTCCCTGATTTTTTTCTCTCTGAAACCAAATATATAGAGTTGGAGTCAAGGTCGGAGGAGCTCCAGGGGGCCCACTAGGTAGGGGGGCGCGCCCTAGGGGCGCAGGCGCGCCCCCACCCTCGTGGCTAGGGTGTGGGCCCCCTGGTCTTCATCTTTTGCAGGGATTTTTTATTATTTCCGAAAAGATGTTCCGTGAAGTTTCAGGTCATTCCGAGAACTTTTGTTTCTGCACATAAATAACACCATGGTAATTCTACTGAAAACAGCGTCAGACCGGGTTAGTTCCATTCAAATCATGCAAGTTAGAGTCCAAAACAAGGAGCAAAAGTGTTTGGAAAAGTAGATACGACGGAGACGTATCAAGCGGCCCCACCACTATTGGCTTTACACCATGCATGGGAAACCAGAAACTGGTCCGGAATCAAGGTTGATGAAGCAGCAATGGAAAACTCAAGAGGCCAACCCCTTCAGCAACCTTGCATGTGCACTTATTAGGCCCTACCCCGATGACACTCAGCAGCGCACTTGGGGCAGGCCCGGGGGCTTCTGTCGGTGCAACAAACCCTGGGTCTGTTGCTTAGACTGTGCACAGGCACGAGATCAAGAGATTCATAGAACCAACACGCAATCCAGAGAGATCAAGATCGAGCCAGAAGAGCAAGATATTGGCAAGAGAAGGGCCTCCCTTGTCGGGCAGGCAAGCCCGACAAGGGGCAAGGCCACCACAAGGAGTGGGCAACCGAGGCACCCCGCCAAGGTCTGCCAGGGCTCGCGGGGGCAGAACCACCCCACCAACCACTCAAGCATGACCCACGTCGTCTATCAGTGCGGTGTCAAGCCGCAAGATGATTAAGTGGCAGCGATTCGCCACATGGAAGCCATTTCCTACAGAAGAAGCCTACATATGACACCCGTCCTGCGACGTGTCAAGGAAACAGGCGCAGAGCTAGCAAGATAGCCCGGCAAGCCTTACCGAGCGACACAGTGATGTGACACCAAGCGGCGCATTTAATGCACCCTGTCAGCCCGCAGAGTTAGGTATGATAGCACTGTTCGCCATCATATCAGTGGATAATGACTAGTTTGCCATTGTGGTGACCCCTTAATCTATAAAAGGAGGCCCATGGCACTCGTAGGAGGGGTTAGAAGGTTGGAAAGTTGACGAACGCAAGCCACCATACGCGTGTAGTCGCTACGGCCCCAAGGCGAACCCTGCCGGGCAAGTGTACTACGCATCACCACATTCTTTCCACCATCAATCCACCAAAGCAGGAGTAGGGTCTTACGCCTCGCGGCTGTAACATCCCAAATTTTTTAAATTTGGAATGTTATACATAGTCATCCATGCATATCATACTTCATTCGCATTTCGTCTCGCGATCCTCGAAATCCTAAGGAACTCAAGGACCCTCTGAGAGAGTTGGGGATTTCCTGGTTTTCAAATTTGATCTTTATCAAATTTTGAAACGAGAATTTTTGGTTTAATTTACTTTCTCTCCAAAAATATTTCATACTAAAATATATGAGAGGAGATAATATGACTTCTCCAAGATAATTGAAATATTGGAGGAAAAATATTAAAATCAAATATTTGTTTTATTTGGATTTTATTGCAATTTTGTTTGCATTAGAAAAATTGCACGTTTTTCAAAATTGCATTTTAGGGCCAAGGAAAATTTTCATCTCGTTCTAAATATTTTATTTAGACGGTGAAAATTTATTTTGGCATTTTTAGATTTTTATTTATTTTTCTAGGATTTTATTTCGGTCGGCGAAATTATTTAAAAAAAAAGTTCCCGCGCCCGACTGGGCCTAAGGCCCAGCCGAGCCAGGCCGCCGCCGCCGCCATCCCCGCGCGCGCGCCGCCGCCGCGGACTTGGACGAGGAGTCTGAGCCGGACTCCACCGCCGCCGCCTTGGCCCCTCCTCCAAGTTGCCCCGCCCCGCCCCTTTATATACGCCGCCACCCCCGCCCCCAAACGCCACCGCCACCGCCACCGCCACCGCCCGCGCTAGCCACCGCCGCCGCCGCCGCAGCCCGCGCCGCCGCCGAGTGCCGTCGCCCTGCAAGCCGCCGCCCCGCCGCTGCCTCGCCTCGCCGGGGGTAGTCGCCGGACTCCGCCGCCGGTTTTATTATAAAAGACCGTTCTGTTTTTTAGAAACCCTAGATCCGTTTTTTTGGATTCGCCGGTTTTTCTCGGTTCTTCTAGTTTGCGGACGTTCGTCCGAACGTTCATTTTAACGAACGGTTCTTCGCCCGTTAGATACAGCTAACGAACGCTCGTTCGTTAGTGTGTTCGTCAGTTTTCTTTTATCGGATTTGTTCCCCGATTTTCTCTGATCGCGATTTCTGATCCGATCTTAGTTTCTGTTTATCTTTTCGCTCGTTAGTCGGAATCAGGCGATTCAAGCGCCTAGAGTTTCGTCTCGAAACCCTCTTTCCGTTTAACCAACTCAATCAAGTTTTCTCTGCTGTAAAATTTGACCTAGTTTCAGATTAGTAAATGAAGCTTCTTTCTTTCACCGTTTGAGTTTCGTTGCTCCGTTTGATTTGATTCTTTTTGCGAACCGGAGTTCTTAATTTGAACTTTCTGGTCAACCTCTTTTATTTGAGTTTTGCTTGTGCATCGTTGCTTGTTACTTATGTATGCTATTGTTTGCTTGCGGTAGAACGCCAGGAGTGCGAAGCGTGCTACTACGAGTCCCTAGGTTTCGCAGATCGTCAGCAAGGCAAGTAACACTTTGATCATACCCCTTTATCACCCAGTTTTATGCATTAGTTCCAATCCTTAAACATTGCATGATTAGGACGTCATTAACTTGTGGGTTGGGAAGTAGTTGATGAGGTAGAACCTATTGCCCTGTTACATTCAAACCCTTGGGAGTTACTCTATGCGTTGCTTATATACTATGCTATGCTCGTAGATGTGGTTTGGGTTTGAGTGAAATACATGATAGATGTGAGCTTGTTAATTAATGGTTCAACTTAAGGTGACAACTTGATCAAACAACTGGGTGGATTGAGGCATCTGGAGTACCCAGTGTTGCGTGTACTTTTTGGAAATCCCGGAGTACCCGTGTGATCTTCCTATGGACCGCCACCCAGGCTCAAAGGGAACTGAGATGATTCATGCTAGAAACTTCCGTGTGCAGCCACAAGCTATTATGGGCTCTAGCATAGTTGAGTAAGTTACGTGAAGCTCTTGAAGAGGCGGATCAGCAGGTAGTGGGATGTAGGTTTGGTATGGTCTGTCCGGAGTAGAGAGTTAATGTTTCTGGAAGACTGTGTCTCGGTCATCCGTTTCTCAAACACCTTGTAGTGCGAGAGATCCAACGGAGGCGATCGAGTCTTGTGGGGAAAAGTGCGTAAACCTCTGCAGAGTGTACAATCGAATCATAGTTAGCCGTGTCCCCGGTTATGGACAATTCTTGAGTATCTAGTACTTGGGTTATCAAAAGTATCTCATCATGTTTAACTAATATTGTTGGGTTGTTAATGACTTTAATTGGGATTGAGTTGGAGGAACCTTCTCAATGATGTTTCAACTACCATGATAGTTAAATTAAAATCTATTCCTTTGTTGTAGGGAAAGATTGGCTTTTCGCAAAACTGCAACCCTAGAGCTTTCCACCAGCCAAATATGCATGTAGTGATAGCATTATTCTTGCTCTACTGTGTTACTTTGCCAGCATATTCCATGTGCTGACCCGTTTTCGGGCTGCAACGTATTATGCTGCAGACTTTTCAGACGAGGAGTAAGGTTCGTTAAGTCGTTGCCGTGCAGCTCAACTATGCCGTTGGAGTTGATGGACTCACTTTATCTTCCAAGCCTTCCGCTGTTATCGTATTAGATGGCCTTAAGCCATATTATTGTAATAAGTTATCTCTCTTGAGACGTTCGATGTAATAAGTGTGTGATTGCTACTCTGTTATAAATCCTTCGAGTACTGTGTGTGTCAGCATTACCAATCCAGGGATGACACTGAAGCATAGAGACTTGACCATCTGAGGTCGGGTCGCTACAAGATGGTATCAGAGCACACGCTAAGTGTAGGGCACGACCACTAAATTAAACCCTAGGTTACACTTCTCTTCTCATTTCTGACTCCTCTCCATTTTCTACTCTTTAGGATGACGGAGATGAACAACAAGTTTGCAGAACCAGATGAAGACACACCTTTTGGACGCCACTTGAAGGAAGTCACTAGGTACTTGAACATTGGAATACCAAGCTTCACCGAGACGTACAACACCACTTTAGCTGAAGAGGAGCGCTGGAGGATTCAAGTACAAGTTCCAGGAAGGACGTTCGCGCCAACTTCTAAACCCATAGAGTTTTCTTTCGAAGCACCCACCTGGAGTCTAGGCAAGAGCATGGCAGCCCACATTGCCATTGGACGCATTGGAGAAGTTTACAACAGGGAGCTTAAGGACACTATTTACCTAATATGTGGGCGCCGAGACGAGCAATGGGAAGTAATCAGCACCAGGAAGGATAGATCCATTGCAGCTTTCATCCAGGAGTTGAACCAGCACATCCGACGTTAGGAAAACCAGATGTGCGCGGACATGATGGACTTAAAGAAGGCGAAGACTAGAATCGTCGAGCTGGAGGAAGAACTCAAGTTTGTACGCGATGGATATGAGGGGGAAATCAAGACACTACTGGAGAAGAATGATGACCTAGTCAAGAAGATCGGAGTATTCATGGGAGGACCAGCACCAATAGAAGAAGAAGAAGAACCCAAGGAGATACGCCCCGAGGACTACATCATCATCGACGACACCGATCTCGATCCTAGTGATGATGACTATGAAGACGAAGCTGGAGCAGACATCATGGAGTCTTCCACCGATTAAAATTTCTAGATGACTACCATATATCACTAGTATTCCCCCATGTGTTTAGTAGTAGTTGAGCACTTATGCGATAGTTCTAGATCGTTTGTATGCCCTTGCTTGATTGATCGAGTGAAATGATTGTGTTTGTCTCATGTGCATATGTGTAGTGTTTTCTCATTAGACCCCTTCTCTATTCTAATCTCTTCCATCTTAACCCTCAGATGCCTCCGAGACGTGACACCAGTTTTGCCTTCCCACAGGAGCTCACCTAGTTGATCCAACAGCAGAATACGTTGATGCAATTGCTAGTTCAGAATCAGGGCAACAACAACAATAACAACAACAACAACAACCCGCCGCCCGTGGACAACCTAGCCCGTTTTCTAAGGTTACAGCCGCCGGTGTTTTCCAGTGGCACCGAGCCCATAGTTGCGGACGATTGGCTAAGCCGTATTGGAAGGGAGTTGACCACCACAGGTTGTACAGATGCTGAGAGAGTGCGCTTTGCCGCACATCAATTGGATGGACCAGCAGCCTCAAGGTGGGAGGATTACATAGCCACTTTTCCTATAGCCAATGTCACTTGGGACCAGTTTCAGCAAGCTTTCCGCACAGCCCATGTCTCCACTGGAGCTATGCAAAGGAAAAAGTGGGAGTTCCGCAACCTACGCCAGGGGAACCATACTGTGGCTTAGTACGTGGATGAGTTTAGCAAGTTATCTCGCTACGCCCCTGATGATGTGGCCACAGATGCCGCGAAGCAGGAGAAGTTTATGGAAGGGCTGAATAATGAGATGAGTATGCAGTTGATGGTAGCAACCTTCAACAACTACCAGGAGTTGTTAGATAAGGCTCTTATGATTGAAGGGAAGCAGCAGCAGATTGAGAGCCGCAAGAGGAAGTATGGACAAGGAAAGTATAACTCAGGAGCTCGGTAGAAACCTCGCCTAACCCCGAACTCGGGAGGACTTGTTCATAACCATGGAGGTCACAACCACACTAGAGGAGGATCACATAACCACAATGGATCTAAGAATGGGAATGGGAACGGAACCAACAATAATCATAACCGCCCCAACCCAACCACACCCGCCAAAAGGGACTTAAGTCATGTTACTTGTTTCAAGTGCGGGAAGACTGGACACTACGCCACGGAGTGCCCTGAAGGAAAGAATGGAAATGGAAATGGGAGCACTAGGAAGAAGCCAAATCCATTCAACAAAGGACAAGTGAACCATGTTAACGTGAAGGAGGTTGAAGAGCAGCCGGACACGGTAATAGGTAAGTTTTTGGTTAAGTCATTTACCGCTCTTGTTCTTTTCGATACTGGTGCATCGCATTCATACATATCAAGGGGATTCGTGGATAAGTTTAAACTACCAACCCAAACCCTTAGGACCCCTCTTTTAGTAAGTTCCCCCGGAGCAGAGTATATGGCTAGTCGATGGTGTGACCAAATACCCTTAACCATTGGTACACATGTTTTTCCGTCCGACCTAATTATCTTGGAGTCACAAGGACTGGATGTGATATTGGGTATGGACTGGATGCCAAAGTTTGGAGGAAGCATTAACTGTACTAGTAAGTCGATTTATCTCACCACACCGGAAGGGAAAAGGATTAAGTATGTATCTAGGCATGTGCCTAGAAGGAGTCAAGTGAATGCCCTTACGGGTGTTGTTCAGGAGGAAGTGCCTGTAGTGAAGTATTACCTGGATGTTTTCCCAGAGGAGTTACCAGACATGCCACCGGATAGAGACACTGAGTTTTTGATAGAGCTGTTGCCAGGTACAGGACCAATATCCAAGAGACCCTATCGGATGCCCGCAAATGATCTAGAAGAAATTAAGAAACAGATCATGGAGTTATTGGAGAAAGGATACATCCAAAGAAGTTCATCACCTTGGGGAGCCCCAGTACTTTTGGTTGAGAAGAAGGATAAATCCCTGAGGATGGTTGTTGATTATCGAGCATTAAATGAAGTGACGATTAAGAACAAGTACCCACTGCCGATAATCAACGATCTGTTTGATCAGTTGCAAGGAGCTAAAGTGTTTTCGAAGATCGATTTGCGATCGGGGTATCATTAGTTGAAGATACAAGAGAAGGATATACTGAAGACAACGTTCACAACACGATATGGATTGTACGAGTACATGGTCATGTCATTTGGACTGACTAACGCCCCTGCCTATTTCATGAGCATGATGAACAAGGTGCTCATGGAGTATTTGGACAAGTTTTTTGTGGTGTTTATTGATGATATTATGGCATACTCGAAGAACGAGGAAGAGCACAAGGAGCATTTGCGCTTAGTTCTCGAGAAACTCAGGGAACACCAGTTGTATGCTAAGTTTAGCAAATGCGAATTTTGGTTGAAGGAAGTTGGGTTCCTTGGACATGTTATATCAGGAGAAGGTATAGCAGTAGACCCCAGCAAAATTCAGTCAGTCACTGAATGGTTGGCACCCACTTCAGTTAGCGAGATCCGCAGTTTTCTTGGACTCGCAGGATACTACCGGAGATTCATCGAGAATTTTTCCAAGGTTGCAAAGCCAATGACTGAACTGTTGAAGAAGGATACTGAGTTTAAATGGACAGAAGATTGCGAGGCAAGTTTCCAGGAATTCAAGAAACGTTTGACTACATCGCCAGTGCTAACACTGCTAGATATACATAAGGAGTTCCAAGTGTACTGCGATGCCTCACGCTTAGGACTTGGATGTGTGCTTATGCAGGACGGGAGAGTTGTTTCGTACGCCTCACGACAACTAAAACCTCATGAGTTGAAGTATGCCACACATGATTTGGAGTTAGCAGCCGTAGTACATGCATTGAAGACCTGGAGACATTACCTTATTGGAAACCGTTGTGATGTGTACACGGACCATAAGAGTTTGAAGTACATTTTCACCCAGAAGGAGCTGAACCTTCGACAGAGGAGATGGTTGGAGCTTATAAAGGATTATGACATGGAGCTACACTATCATCCAGGAAAGGCCAATGTCGTAGTAGACGCTTTGAGCCGGAAGAGTTATGCTAATATCCTTGAAAGCAAGGGACTGCCGAAGGAATTGGCAGAGGACATCATGGAACTTCGATTGGAGATTGTTCCTAGAGGATTTATTGCAACAATGGAGGTCCAGTCGACATTGCTGGACAAGATTCGGGAAGCTCAGAAGGAGGACAAGGAGATTGCCGAGATAAAGGAGAAGATGAGCAAAGGAAAGGCCAAAGGTTTTCGTGAAGATGAGAACGATACCCTATGGTTTGAGGACTGAGTTTATGTGCCCAATAACCAAGAGATCAGGAAGTTAATACTTCAAGAGGCCCATGACTCACCATACTCAATACACCCCGGAAACACCAAGATGTATTTGGTTTTGAAGGAACGTTTCTGGTGGACCGGTATGAAGAAGGATATTGCCAAGTATGTTGACGTATGTGATGTATGTCAACACATGAAGGCAGAGCATCAGAAGCCAGCAGGATTGTTACAGCCTATGCCGATACCCGAATGGAAGTGGGATAAACTGGGCATGGACTTTATCACCGGACTGCCCAGGACCAAAGCAGGATATGATTCCATAGGGGTAGTAGTTGATCGCTTGACCAAAGTAGCTCACTTCATCCCAGTGAAAACCACCTATACAAGTGCAAAGCTGGCCAAGATATATATGTCCAGGATAGTATGTCTGCATGGAGTTCCGAGGACCATCGTATCAGATCGAGGAACACAGTTTACCTTAAAGTTTTGGCACCAGTTGCACCAGACCCTGGGAACGAGATTGGAGTTTAGTACATCATTTCAGCCGCAGACGGATGGACAAACAGAGAGAGTCAACCAAATTTTGGAGGACATGTTGAGAGACTGTGCGCTAGATTATGGATCTAGTTGGGATGATAATTTGCCATAGGCAGAGTTTTCATACAACAATAGCTATCAAGCCAGTTTGAAGATGGCACCGTTTGAAGCCCTGTATGGACGAAGGTGCAGAACACCGTTGATGTGGGACGAGGTAGGAGACTGATAGTTGTTTGGACCAGACTTGATCAAGGAGTCTGAGGAGAAGGTTAAATTGATTCGTGACAGACTGAAGATTACTCAGTCCAGGCAGAAGAGTTATGCTGACTCAAAACGCAAGGCAGTAACCTATGAAATTGGAGATCGAGCATATCTGCGAGTGTCACCCTTGCGAGGAGTGAAACGTTTTGGAGTTAAGGGAAAGTTAGCCCCAAGATTTGTAGGACCGTATCGTATTTTGGAATGGATGGGAGAAGTTGCCTACAAGTTGGAGTTACCTGAGGGATTGTCAAGAGTTCATGACGTGTTTCACGTTTCACAGCTGAAGAAGTGTCATGCGGAGATGGCAGATACACCGCTAAGAGATACAGTACCCCTGGAGGCGATTCAGTTGGATAGTGATTTGACCTACGAGGAAAAACCAGTTAAGATTTTTAAGTTTGCCAGCAGAGTCACCCGCAGTAAGGTTATCAAGTTTTGTAAAGTTAAATGGAGCCACCATACCGAGGATGAAGCCACATGGGAACGAGAGGATGATCTTCGCAAAGACCACCCACACCTATTCTCTAGCCAACCCGAATCTCGAGGGCGAGATTCATCTTAAGGGGGGTAGGTTTGTAACATCCCAAATTTTTCAAATTTGGAATGTTATACATAGTCATCCATGCATATCATACTTTATTCGCATTTCGTCTCGCGATCCTCGAAATCCTAAGGAACTCAAGGACCCTCGGAGAGAGTTGGGGATTTCCCAGTTTTCAAATTTGATCTTTATCAAATTTTGAAATGAGGATTTTTGGTTTTAATTATTTTCACTCCAAAAATATTTCATACTAAAATATACGAGAGGAGATAATATGACTTCTCCAAGATAATTGAAATATTGGAGGAAAAATATTAAAATCAAATATTTGTTTTATTTGGATTTTATTGCAATTTTGTTTGCATTAGAAAAATTGCACGTTTTTCAAAATTACATTTTAGGGCCAAGAAAATGTTCATCCCATTCTAAATATTTTATTTAGACGGTGAAAATTTATTTTGGCATTTTTAATTTTTTATTTATTTTTCTAGGATTTTATTTCGGTCGGCGAAATTATTATTTTTTAAAAAAAGTTCCCGCGCCTGACTGGGCCTAAGGCCCAGCCAAGCCAGGCCGCCGCCGCCGCATTCCCCCCGTGCGCGCCGCCGCCGCCGACTCAGAAGAGTAGTCCGAGCCAGACTCCACCGCCGCCACCTTGGCCCCTCCTCCAAGCCGCCCCGCCCCTTTATATACGCCGCCACCCCCGCCCCCAAACGCCACCGCCACCGCCGCCGCCGCCGCCCACGCTAGCCACCGCCACCGCCGCAGCCCTTGCCGCCGCCGAGCGCCGCCGCCCCGCCGCTGCCTCGCCTCGCCGGAGGTAGTCGCCGGACTCCGCCGCCGGTTTTATTATAAAAGATCGTTCTGTTTTTTAGAAACCCTAGATCCGTTTTTTTGGATTCGCCGGTTTTTCTCGGTTCTTCTAGTTTGCGGACGTTCGTCCGAACGTTCATTTTAACGAACGGTTCTTCGCCCGTTAGATACAGCTAACGAACACTCGTTCGTTAGTGTGTTCGTCAGTTTTCTTTTATCGGATTTGTTCCCCGATTTTCTCTGATCGCGATTTCTGATCCGATCTTAGTTTCTGTTTATCTTTTCGCTCGTTAGTCGGAATCAGGCGATTCAAGCGCCTAGAGTTTCGTCTCGAAACCCTCTTTCCGTTTAACCAACTCAATCAAGTTTTCTCTGCTGTAAAATTTGACCTAGTTTCAGATTAGTAAATGAAGCTTCTTTCTTTCACCGTTTGAGTTTCGTTGCTCCGTTTGATTTGATTCTTTTTGCGAACCGGAGTTCTTAATTTGAACTTTCTGGTCAACCTCTTTTATTTGAGTTTTGCTTGTGCATCGTTGCTTGTTACTTATGTATGCTATTGTTTGCTTGCGGTAGAACGCCAGGAGTGCGAAGCGTGCTACTACGAGTCCCTAGGTTTCGCAGATCGTCAGCAAGGCAAGTAACACTTTGATCATACCCCTTTATCACCCAGTTTTATGCATTAGTTCCAATCCTTAAACATTGCATGATTAGGACGTCATTAACTTCTGGGTTGGGAAGTAGTTGATGAGGTAGAACCTATTGCCCTGTTACATTCAAACCCTTGGGAGTTACTCTATGCGTTGCTTATATACTATGCTATGCTCGTAGATGTGGTTTGGGTTTGAGTGAAATACATGACAGATGTGAGCTTGTTAATTAATGGTTCAACTTAAGGTGGCAACTTGATCAAACAACTGGGTGGATTGAGGCATCTGGAGTACCCAGTGTTGCGTGTACTTTTTGGAAATCCCGGAGTACCCGTGTGATCTTCCTATGGACCGCCACCCAGGCTCAAAGGGAACTGAGATGATTCATGCTAGAAACTTCCGTGTGCAGCCACAAGCTATTATGGGCTCTAGCATAGTTGAGTAAGTTACGATGAAGCTCTTGAAGAGGCAGATCAGCAGGTAGTGGGATGTAGGTTTGGTATGGTCTGTCCGGAGTAGAGAGTTAATGTTTCTGAAAGACTGTGTCTCGGTCATCCGTTTCTCAAACACCCTGTAGTGCGAGAAATCCAACGGAGGCGATCAAGTCTTGTGGGGAAAAGTGCGCAAACCTCTACAGAGTATACAATCTAATCATGGTTAGCCGTGTCCCCGGTTATGGACAATTCTTGAGTATCTAGTACTTGGGTTATCAAAAGTATCTCATCATGTTTAACTAATATTGTTGGGTTGTTAATCACTTTAATTGGGATTGAGTTGGAGGAACCTTCTCAATGATGTTTCAACTACCATGATAGTTAAATTAAAATATATTCCTTTGTTGTAGGGAAAGATTGGATTTTCGCAAAACTGCAACCCTAGAGCTTTCCACCAGCCAAATATGCATGTAGTGATAGCATTATTCTTGCTCTACTGTGTTACTTTGCCAGCATATTCCATGTGCTGACCCGTTTTCGGGCTGCAACGTATTATGTTGCAGACTTTTCAGACGAGGAGTTTGGTTCGTTAAGTTGTTGCCGTGCAGCTCAGCTATGACGTTGGAGTTGATGGACTCACTTTATCTTCCAAGCCTTCCGCTGTTATCGGATTAGATGGCCTTAAGCCATATTATTGTAATAAGTTCTCTCTCTTGAGACGTTCGATGTAATAAGTGTGTGATTGCTACTCTGTTATAAATCCTTTGAGTATTGTGTGTGTCAGCATTACCGATCCAGGGATGACACTGAAGCACAGAGACATGACTATCTGAGGTCGGGTCGCTACAGCGGCGGCCCGAACCTGGGTAAATTTCTTGTGTGCTCTCCGCTGCAGTGTCGTACACTGGTCTACTCTTTGTGCAACGTGACGTCCCCCTGCCAAACCAGCAAGGGGCCGCTCGGAACCATAGGTGGTCGTGGACATCCCGCGCCAAGTAGCTTGGTGATAGTGACTAGAGAACTCTGTCAATCACTATCTTATCTGGAAGATTAACTCCCACTTGATTCAAGCGATTGTAGTACCCCAAACATTCTGAGCATATGCTCACTGGCTGAGCTATTCCCCTCCATCTTGTAGGAAAAGTACTTGTCAGATGTCTCATACCGCTCGACACGGGCATGAGTCTGAAATACCAATTTTCAGTTCTTGGAACATCTCATATGCTCCATGGCGTTCAAAACATTTTTGAAGTCCCGGTTCTAAGCCATAAAGCATGGTGCACTAAGCTATTAATTAGTCATCATATCGAGTTCATAACGTCTACATCTGCTACTGCAATAGGTCTGTCACCTAGCGGTGCATCAAGGACATAATTCTTCTATGCCGCAATGAGGATAATCCTCAGATCATGGAACCAGTCCGCATCATTGCTACTATCATATTTCAACTTAGTTTTCTCTAGGAGCATATCAAAAAATAAGGGAGCTAAAACGCAAGCTATTGATCTACAACATAGATTTACAAAACTATCAAGACTAAGTTCATGATAAATTATGTTCAATTACTCAAAGTACTAATGAACTCCCACTTAAATATACATCCCTCAAGTCATCTAAGTGATACGTGATCCAAATCAACTAACCCATGTCTGATCATCATGTGAGATGGGGTAGTCATCAATGGTGAACATCTCTATGTTGATCATATCTACTATATGATTCACGTTCGACCTTTCGGTCTCCAGTGTTCCGAGGCCATGTCTGTACATGCTAGGCTCGTCAAGTTTAACCCGAGTATTCCGCATGTGCAAAACTATCTTGCACCCATTGTATGTGAACGTAGAGTCTATCACACCCGATCATCATGTGGTGTCCCAACACGACGAACTGTAGCAACGGTGCATACTCAGGATGAAAACTTTTAGCTTGAAATTTAGTGAAGGTATCTTCTTATAATGCTACCGCCGTACTAAGCAAAATAAGATGCATAAAAGATAAACATCACATGCAATAAAAATATGTGACATGATATGGCCGTCATCTTGTGCTTTTGATCTCCATCTCCAAAGCATCGTCATGATCTCCATCGTTGCGTCGTGGTTGTCTCGCCAACTATTGCTTCTACAACTATTGCTAACGCATAGTGATAAAGTAAAGCAATTACATGGCATTTACATTTCATACAAATAAAGAGACAACCATAAGGCTCCTGCCAGTTGCTTATAACTTTTACAAAACATGATCATCTCATACAATAACGTATATCACATCATGTCTTGACCATATCACATCACAACATGCCCTACAGAAACAAGTTAGACGTCCTCTACTTTGTTGTTTCAAGTTTTACGTGGCTGCTATGGGCTTCTAGCAAGAACCGTTCTTACCTACACAGCAAACCACTACGGTGTTTCATCAAGTTTGTTGTTTTAACATTCTTCAAGGACCAGCCGCAATCAAATATGATTCAACTAAAGTAGGAGAAATAGACACCCACCAGCCACCTTTATGCAAAACAAGTTGCACGTCTGTCGGTGGAACCGGTCTCATGTGCATGGACATGTAAGGTTGGTCTGGGCCGCTTCATTCCACAATACCACCGAATCAAAATAAGACGTTGGTGGTAAGCAGTATGACTATCACGACCCAAAACTCTTTGTGTTCTACTCATGCATATCATCTACGCATAGACCTGGCTCATGATACCACTGTTGGGAATCGTTGCATGGAAAACAAAAAAATTTCTACACACACGCAATGATCTATCCATGGAGATGCATAGAAACGAGAGGGAGAGTGTGTCTACGTACCCTCGTAGACCGTAAGTGGAAGCCTTTCACAATGTTGTTGATGTAGTCGAACTTCTTCGCGCTTCAACCGATCATGTACCGAACGCACGACACCTCCGCGTTCTGCACACGTTCAGCTCAGAGATGTCCCTCGCCTTCTTGATCCAGCAAGACCTAGAGGTAGTAGATGAGTTTCATCAGCACGATGGCGTGGTGACAGTGATGGTGAAGTGATCTCCGCAGGGCTTCGCCTAAGCACTATGAAAATATGACTCGGGGTGTAAACGGTGGAGGGGGGCGCCGCACACGGCTAGGCAATTGTCTGGTGTGTGCTAGGCGCCTCCCTCCCACATATATATAGGTGGGAGGGAGGGAGGAGCAGCCAAAGGAGGCGCCCGAGTAGGAGGAATCCTACTTGGGGTCCCTCCCAAGCCGTGCCCCCTTCTTTCCTTATTTGGAAGGCGGGGAAAGGTAGGGGAGGGTGGCGCCCCTCCCTTTCCTTTCTCCAATGAGAGGAAAAGACGGGAGGAGCTAGCCCTCCCTCTTTTCCTTCCCTAGGGCTGTCCAAACAAGTGGAGGGGCGCACCAGCCCCCTTGTGGGCTGGTCTGTCCCTCCGTTTGGCCCATTAAGCCCATAACTTGCGCGGGGGGGGGGGGGTGCTTGGAACCCCCTCCGCTGACCCGATTCCTTCCCGGTACGTCCCGAATCACTTCCGGTGTCCAAATACCATTGTCCTATATATTGATCTTTACCTCTTGACCATTTCGAGACTCATCGTCATGTCTGTGATCTCATCTAGGACTCAAAACAACATTCGGCCACCAAATCATATAACTCATATAACACTATATCATCAACGAACGTTAAGCCTGCGGACCCTACGGGTTCGAGAACTATGTAGACATGACCGAGACACCTCTCCGATCAATAACCAATAGCGGATCCTAGATTACCATATTGGCTCCAACATATTCTACGAAGATCTTTATCGTTCAAACCATTATGACAACGTACATAATTGCATTTGTCTATCGATATGTTACTTGCCCGGGATTCGCTCGTCGGTACCTTCATACCTAGTTCAATCTTGCTACCGGAAAGTCTCTTTACTCGTTCCATAATACATCACACTACAAAAAAAGACACATCAGTGACATTTTGGGCCGAACGAATTTTTTTCTGTCATACTTATGACACTTCTATGACGATAATTGTGACAAAACCCGGTATCATTATAGATGTGGTGGGCTCCTACTTCTATGACAAAAAATCGTGACATAAAATGGGTTTTTCGTCCTAGGCAGGCCAGAGACGCAGCTGCATGACATTCTTTGGCCCGTCCATGACGGAAAAAACCGTGGTAGAAGCGAGGGAGAGGAAAATATTGGGGTGTTCCCGGTTACGGTGGGTGGTCGGGGCCGAGCGATGCGCGTTTCTCTCGTACACGCACGCGCATGGGTGTGAGGCATTGGGCTCTAACTGAACCCGAGCGAGGCATTGGGCTCTAACTGAACCCAAGCGATTCCACTACAGGCTACGCGTTACTGAACTTGTGGAGTCCCGTTTTCCGGTACGCCACACCCCTCCCAATGAACAGGACTCCCGTTTCGACCGTAGCGCTCCAACACAAGTCCGTTTCCTCTGTTTTGCGGTACGCCACACCCCTCCCGATGAATAGGACCCCCGTTTCAACTGTAGGAGGTCCGTTTCCTCCATTTTGCGGTACGCCAGACCCCTCCCGAAAAACATGATCCCGTTTCGATAGTGGTCGGTCAAACACAAGGCCGTTTCCTTCGTTCTGCGGTACGCCAGGCCTCATTTCCATCGGCTGTTCTGTCCAAGCCCTCCCGATGAACACGACGACACATTCCGTTTCGACCCAACCGGTTGGCTCCCCATGAACACGACGATACCGCTGTTTCTCCATTCCGATCCAGCCATGTACACGAGCCTTGGCCATACGTATGCCCGAGTAGGCGTTCGAGACCCTGCCCGTATGTACGTACGTGGCCATATTTTCTTTCTTGCACACTGGCCGTTGTACGTACATGTACATTCTACATGCGCGCCTCTACTATGACACGTGCACGCCTCTACATGGACCAGTATGTACGTACACGTTCGCGACCAGAATGACAACGCTGCGTATGCTTCAACCAGGTGGGTCCCGACTGTCAGGCACTTCTTTGCGTGCGAAGATGTAGCTGGTGTGTCCCAGCAGTCAGGGGGGCGAATCGGTTTTTTTGCCCAAACGCACTTCCTTGCATGCGAAGATGTCGCTGGTAGGTCCCAGCAGTCAGGCGGAAACATTTTTTTCGCGAAATACGGTTACCCGTCCGGTGGGTCCCTGCTGTCAGGTGGAGGAATCATTATTTTCCACATAATAAGGAGGCACTTCCTTGCAGCGGCCGTGGACCCAGTTGTCAGCCTCTCCATGTACAGTCCATGTCCGATGGAAGCCGTTCCTTAACCACGTTGACCACGCCGTGCCGAGAGCACCAGGGCGGTGGACGACGGCGAGGCCTAGGAAGGGGACGACGCGGAGCCGGGGAAGACACAGCAATGGATGCCCACACGTAGAGGAGTATGAGGGTTCACTGGTTCGCTGCGGTGTGAGGCTGCCGTCGCCGCAGAATAACAGGGGGTGTGGGTGAGTAGAGGGATGGCCTGGCCAGCGGTGGGAGTAGTAGGGGGCGGTGAGGCCTCCGCGGCATCGCAGCCGGCCACGGGAGGTAGGAGCACGAGGCACGACCGACGCTGGTTTGGGCGGCTGGAGGAAGAAGACCAGAGGTTGAAGAAGCTTCACGACCGTTGGATGGACATCGTACGGTCACTGGAGCTAGAATCGTGCATATTGACTAAGTTGACAAAGCCCTCCGTCGCCGTCAACTTAGTAGGCCCACAGGTCAGCCTGCCACTATACTGGGTCCCAGCTAGCAGGGGGAGTATTCATTTTTTTGTGCGTAATAAGTAGGCACTTCCTTGCATGTGAAGATGTAACTGGTGGGTCCCAGCAGTCAGGGGGGAAACGTTTTTTTGCGAAATATGGTGGCCTGTCCGGTGGGTCCCTACTATCAGGTGGAGGAATAATTATTTTGCGCGTAATAAGGAGGCACTTCTTTGCGGCTCCCGTGGACCCAGCTGTCAGCCTCTCCACGTACAGTACTCTTCTGATGGAAGTCGTTCCTTGACCACGCTGCGCCGAGAGCACCACGGCGGTGGATGAGGGCGAGGCCTAGGAAGGGGACGACACAGAGCCGGGGAAGACGCGGTAGTGGATGCCCACGCATAGAGGAGTATGAGGGTTCACTGGTTCGCTGCGGTGTGAGGTTGCCGTCGCCGCAGAATAACAGGGGGTGTGGGTGAGTAGAGGGATGGCCTGGCCAGCGGTGGGAGTAGTAGGGGGTGGTGAGGCCTCCGCGGCATCGCAGCTGGCCACAGGAGGCAGGAGCACGAGGCACGGCCGACGCTGGTTTGGGCGGCTGGAGCAAGAAGACCAGAGGTTGAAGAAGCACTACGGCCATTGGATGGACATCGTACGGTCACTGGAGCTAGAATCATGCATATTGACTAAGTTGACAAAGCCCTCCGTCCCCGTCAACTTAGTAGGCCCACAAGTCAGCCTCCCACTATACTAGGTCCCAGCTAGCAGGGGGAGTATTCATTTTTTTGTGCGTAATAAGGAGGCACTTCCTTGTGTGCGAAGATATAGCTGGTGGGTCTGAGCTGTCAGCGGCGGTAACATTTTTTTTCACGTCGGTGGGTACCAGATGTTAGGTGGAGGAATCATTATTTTGCGCGTAATAAGGAGGCATTTCCTTGCGTGCGACCATGGACCCAGCTGTCAGCCTCTCCACGTACAGTCCACTTCAGATGCATGTCTGTCGCTGACCACGTTGACCAGGCCGCACCAAGAGCACCAGGGCGGTGGACGACGGCGAGGCCTAGGAAGGGAACGACACGGAGCCAGGGAAGACTCGACAGTTGTTTCCCACGCGGAGGGGAGTATGACTGTATGAGGGTTTACTGGTTCGTCTGCCGTCGCCGGAGAATAATAGCAGGTGTGGGTGAGTAGAGGGATGGCTAGGTCAGCGATAGGAGTACGGTGGGGCGGTGAGGCCTGCGTGGCAGCACAGCCGGTCGCAGGGAGGAGGGAGCAGGCAGTCTCGCCGGTGCTTGTTTGAGCGGCTGTAGCAGGAAGAGCAGAGATTGAAGAAGCACGACGGCCGTTGGATGGCCATCCAACAGTCACTCTTGTGCGTCAACCTTTTTTAGGAAAGCCTCAAATCTGTGGAAAACAGCATACAACCCATCTGCCATTATTTCTAATAATTTACAGCCCATTTGCTAATTCTTAAGGTTTTTCTGGAGCCCATATTCTTTTTGTTAGCATTACAGCCCATATTGTGGCCATGGTTAAAAAATTATATGCAATTTTGCATATTTCGGTGCAGTCGGAACTGTTTTTAATCCCGAAATTTCGAGTTACATTCAAACTGATTTTAAAAATAAATGTATATCAATATAAAATCCAACAAATTGTCCACGCATAAAAATCAATGCAATTTAAAATCTCAAAATGAAAAAAATAAATTTGAAACTAATTTCCGGTTTTATGTGTTTTAAAAACGTACATCCCATTTCTCATTACTGATAGGCCATTTTCTCGGCCATCCGAATGAAGCTCTCCTCATCTTGAAAGATTTGCTGCCCAACAGGCCTGACAAAGCGACTTACTTGGCAAATCACAAAAAACCTGGGCTAGCCATTTTCAGAAAGAAAACAAAACTACTGGGCTGGTCTATGGTAAACATAAAAGAGAAGGTTGTCAAGACAGGCCAGAGTGCCCCGCATAGCCCAGTTGACACCCTGCTTCTGTCTCAAAAAAATTAGATAAATGCCACTCCAATTATGGCGATTCATAAAAATGTCACTGCAATTTCCAAACTTTGAAAAATGCCACTGCAATTTTTGCAAACTTTGCAAAACGCCACTGCAATTTGCAAACTTTGAAAAACGCCACTCCAGACATCGAAAAATGGCATGAAATATGCATTTTTCAAAGTTTGGAAATTGCAGTGGCATTTCTTAGAAACTCCAGATTTGGAGTGGCATTTATCAAATTAACCCAAAACAAAAATGACTGGGCGAGCTGCTGGGTCCCTGGTGTCAGCCGCTCATTGTGCAATTCTCTCGTTTATTGACTACGTTGACAATGGCATGGGACCCAGATGTCAGAAATCTATTAGGAGGCGACATTTTTTTATTGGCTTGAAATAAGGAGGCACTTGCTTGCGTACTGCCATGACCTTGGCGGGTCCTTGCTGTCATCCTCTCCACGCACAATCATCTCCTGATTGTGTACGCGTCAACTTGGTAGGCCCACAAGTCAGCCTCTAAACCCGTGGAGGACAAATACAACCCATTTATATAACAAAATAGCAGCCCATTCCATACGTTCAAATGGAAAGTTCAACATTCAGAGCAAAGTAACAGGTCTAATCCACATATAGAGTACTGAACTTCCACGTTAAGAACCATCATAGCCAAGTTAACTATCTACTCCCACTAATACACTAGTAGCATACAAGTACTAACTTACTCTTAGCTAACTAGACGATGTCGGCAGCCATCTGCGGTACACGCTAAACGCCAGCACCGGCGTCCTCCACCTCCCCTCAGACTTGCCAGAGGTGCAATAGGGCGCGTTGCTCGTGCGCGTTGGCCCTTTCCATGCCGGCATGGTCCACCTAAGCTTCGGCTTCTAAGCGGGAAACCCACTTGACGAGCAGGTAGTAAAAATCAGCATCGCAAACACGCGCGTGCCCGACAGCCTCCAGGGCTATTTGCCGGGCGCCGGCCTCCACGTAGTCGGCTCACGAATCTGAGAGTCGGTGCGCTGCTGCTCCATGTCCCGCTGGCGGCACAAATCGGCAATATGCTGCTCCTCCGCCAGGCGGTAGCGCTCCAGCAACTACTTATAGTCCGCATTGCCATCTAAAGACCGATAGAATGCCTAGTCCCCCCATCTGCCTTCCAGAGAAACACTAGTTTCGGCGGTGACCGCCTCCAGTGTCGCCTATCGTGGACGGGCGGGGGCATGGCGGACGTGGCGAGAGCGAGGATAAGTGTCAGGACCCCGATTCCAAGTCACATCGATCTAGCCAGTAACACCTCATATCACTTTGCGGCCACACGCACGGTATCCCCACGGGTGTCGCCTTACCATGGCCCGGGACCGTTTGCGCCTTTTGGCTCACGTATATGATAGTGTCGCTAGCATCCATATGATAGAGAACCCAGGCCGACATGGCTAGTCGTGAACCCAAAGCGGCACAGACCTATGGGGACAGGCATACATGAATCACATCGAGCATGTCGGTCAACAGTGTGTGAATCCGGACTGTAGCACTGGGCTAACAGGACTCTGGGAAACCCGGGCTGTAGCAGGCTAGGCAGGACTCCGGATGTCACCGCGTGACATTTCCCCGAAGGGACAGACATAGGAACGAAGTGAAACACATGCCGGCCAGTCAAGTGTCCTAAGCAGTAGTGCTGGGCTAGCAGGACTCCGGTGAACCGGGCTGTAGCGGACTACTATGGCTCAAGAGGCACTAGACTACATTTCCCCATAAGAGAGGCTGCCAAGGATAAACAACTAGATTGTCGGATCCCACACATACCAAGCATTTCAATCATACACACAATATGCTCGATATGTGTAAATACAACATGGCATCACAACAAAACTCTACAACTCAAGTACTTTATTTAAAGGCTCCGGAGAGCCATACATAACATGTTCATACAAGTAGGGGTCACAAGACCCGACACTCAAGTCATACAAGAATACAAGCACATGCGGAAGCAAATAAGTCTGAGTACAGACACTAGAAAGAAAGAAGGCTTGTCGAAGCCTGTCTATCTACATAGGGCCCTCCATGGCCAGAATCACCACCTGGGTGGCAAGTTACTCATCGACGTCTAGGTCTACGTAAAACCCATCGGAGGGGGCGGTGTTGTCGTCTGAAAACAATAATTAAAGCAACATGAGTACAAAGGTACTCAGCAAGTCTTACAACAGATCCTACTATACATGCTTATTCTCAAGAAGGTGGTGGAGTTATTGCAGCAAGCCAGCTTTGACTCTTGGCTAAGCTATCCTACGAGACACCACTGTAAAATAGTTTTTGCACACGAGTCCACTAATCACCAACACAATACTCCACCGAGGATCCTCCCTCGTCATCCTATGAGAGGGCCATCCTCGGTACTCACACTTATCTTGAGACTTTTAGTAGTAACCATTAACTTGTCTATGAACTATATAGGCAACCAAGTAGTCCTTTATCGCGGACGTGGCTATTCGAATAGATGATAATAACCCTGCAGGGGTGTACTTCTTCATACACGCTCTCACCACTTATCGTCGTTTACACGACATGTACTCGGCAAACTTCAAGCGGAAGCCCAACGAGGGTGTCGGCCACGGCCAACCTAAACACTCAAGTCTCTAGTCCAGGTTTATCGCCTATCCAGGTTCCATCCGCAGGGAGTCCGGCCGAGGTTTCCACATACGGGCCCGAACGATGTGAACAGGGTTCCCGAGACACCAAACAGGTGACTCGGTACACCGTGCCATAGTGTATCTACCGCATCATAGCCCACCCCTAGGGTTAGCGCTACGCACGGCCGCCAACACATAACCTACAAACACCAGAAACTAGTTGCAACTCCTGGATAGAGTACTAGAGTGGTTAAGAAGCCGAGAGGGTCAATTAAGGATCCCAATGCATGGTAGTAACTGATTCTTAAATCACACATAGAGATCTCAGTTCTTAGGGACGACCTCAATGAAACAACCCACCATGTACTCCTACATGGCCTCTCATCGATACCTTTACCAAAACATGTTCAACACATCCCTCACATTAATGATGTAATCATTTCACTCTAGACCATCACCCAGATGAACCAGACCTGACACAACTCTAAGCACAGCAGGCATAGCAAGGTAGGAAACACATACATGGCTCAATCAACTCCTACACATGCTAGTGGGTTTCATCTAGTTACTGTGGCAATGACAGGTTATGTAGAGGATAAGGGCTCAACTACTGCAGCACATAGCAGTTTGAAACGTTGTTGTCTTAATGCAGTAAATGAGAGCAGAAGCGAGAACATGGGATTGTATCGATATGATCAATGGGGCTGCTTGCCTGATGGAGTAGTAGTAGGGTACTGCCCTTCAGTTGGATACTCGGAGATATCCTCGGAGGCAGAACCTACCACGGAAGACACCACAGAACACAATCATCACATGGCAATATGCAACAATATGATGCATGCTATGACATGGCAATATCAGGTGTCCTGGCTAATGCAATGTGAAACAAGTTGGTTTGGGTCCATTTGAATCAAAGATTCAAATGGAAGCTTATGTTCTTAACCATTATAAGTGTATTAGCTTGTTTCACCTAAACAGCAAGGTTAAAGTGGTTTATCATGCATGAAACCATTACAGATGGAAAGATTGAATTTTTCTGATCAAATTTCATATATAAATCTTTGCATTTGGAGTTACAGATTAAAAGTTATGAATTTTTGAAGTTTGTAATATTTTCTGGAATTTCCTATATAAGAATAATTCTAGTAATTGAGTTATTGCGTTAGCATTGCGTTAGGGTGACATCAGCAGGTCAAAGGCGCCAGCCCAGGTCAAACCTGACCGGGGGGCCCCGTCTGTCAGTGTAACAACTAACTAACAGAGTTAGTTAGTGTTTCGTTAGCACTAAACTAGGTTAGTTAGGGCCTGGGCCCACATGTCAGTGAGTCAACCTATTAACTAAAGTAATTAGCATTAACTAATCTAATTCTAAATTAAATAGGGGCATGGCCCACATGTCAGTGACCCTGGGGGGGTCAAACTGGGTCAGCAGAGTCAAACTCGCCGGCGTTTAGCCACCGGCGAGGCCAGACGCGGCGGGACGGTGCAGGTTTTGCACTTCGGCGACCAAATGGACGGCGGAGACCTCCTACGCGTAGCTGGGAGCAAGCCACGTCGAGTGGTGGCAAAGGTTGGGCTCAGGGTCTCCGGAAACGACGCCGACGACGAGCGTTGCGGTTGCCAGAGTTCGGGCGAGGTCGAACCAACCGCTAGGAGGCACGACGAGGAGCGTGCGGGGGTGCTACGGGCTCCTGCGAGTGCGGTGAAGGTGATGGCGTGCTCGGTTGCGAGCTAACGTGGCTGTGGCTACGACGGTGACGTGCGGTGGCGGCGGTGGGTGCGGCCGAGCTTGGTGCGGTCGCTGCGGTGCCCGAGAAGGCAAACGGAGAAGATGGGGAGGTGGCTGAGCTCACGGTGGTCACGTCAAGGCAGACGGCGAGGTCGGGGACGAGCTGGTGCTACGATGAAGGCGAAGGGGATCTCCGGTGGCCGGAGTTGAGGAAGACGGGGTCGGGGCGCTTCCAGAGCGGGCGAGCGCTCGGGGCTCGGCCTGCTCGATGTAGTCGACGACGGCAGAGCTCATGGACACGGTGGCGCGACGCGAGGACGACGGAGGGTGCAGCTACGTCGACGGTGCGGCGGCAAGGGCGGCGGCCATGGTGGGAGAGGGCGAGGGAGAGAGGCAGAGGAGTGAGCGAGGTGTCTGCGGGTTCGGGGCGGCGACGTGGAGCTCGCCCAGGTGTCCAGGGGCGAGGGAGGCAAGCAGCTGATGCGCTGGCGATCTCACGCTCACCGGCGTCACCTCCCTGCCTGCCTGGCGGGGACGAAGCAGCTGGCTGGCGTGGGCCAGCACAGTGCTGGGCCGCCAGGTGGGCCGGCTGGTGGCTTTGCCAGGTCAGTTTCCTTTCTCTCTTTTTTCTGTTTTCTATTTATTCTGTTTTGTGTTTTGAAATAGTAAAAATACTATTTCATTTAGGAAAACCCTGAAAATATTCAGAGGCACATTTGAAAATATTCTCAACAGCCTAAAATTACTTTCAAGATTATTTGGGCATTTCAAAATATTTATAGGATTTAAATTGCCCAAATGCAATTAGTAATGAATTAGTCCAATGACCTTATGATGTCCTAGAAAAGTGTGCACCATTTTTGTCAAAGGTTTTAACCCAAAACAAAAAGGGTGGACTTTTTAGAAGGGCATTTCAGGTTCATTGAAAAAGTTTTTAGTAAACCCTAGTTGTTCCAGGGGGTGCTGGGGGTTCTGTCATCCCCATTTCAGTTTTTTGGGTAAATAAACATGATGCAACACTCTAATGCATGAGCTAGCTAGGGTGTGACAACTCACCCCCCACTCAAAAGAATCTCGTCTTGAGATTTAGGATCCGTTGGGAAGAAGGTGGGGTACTCGAGTCGAAGACGATCCTCCCTTTCCCAAGTGGCTTCTTTTTGTGACCATTGAACCTTGAGAAACTTGATGTTATGGCATTGAGTGGTACGCTCGGCTTGATCAAGGATACGAACGGGATATTCCCGATATGTGAGATTATCTTGTAGATCAAGCGTTTCGTGGTCCACTCCACGGATAGGATCCGCGAAGCAACGCCTGAGTTGAGAAACGTGGAAGACATCTTGAACTCTGGAAAGATGCGGAGGTAGTTCCAATTGCTAGGCAACTTCTGCTCGTTTGGCAAGAATGCGAAAGGGTCCAATGTAACGAGGAGCCAATTTGCCTTTGATACCGAAATGATGGGTTCCCTTTGACGGTGTAAACCGAAGGTAGGCCTTCTCGCCGACTTCATAAGTCATGAGCCTATGTTTACGATCATATTGGCTCTTTTGACGAGATTGGGCTGTTTTCAATTTCTCATGAATAATGCGAACCTGTTCTTTTGCTTCCTGAATCATATCCGGGCCAAAGAGTTGTCTTTCCCCGGTTTCTGACCAGTTAAGACGCGTTTGACATTTCCGTCCATAGAGAACTTCGAAAGGAGCTTTGCCCAAGCTAGCTTGATAACTATTGTTATAAGAGAACTCTGCGAATGGAGGGCATTTGTCCCAATCCATTCCGAATGAGATGACAGAAGCTCGGAGCATATCCTCCAGAATTTGATTTACTCGCTCTACTTGACCACTTGATTGAGGGTGGAAGGCGGTGCTAAAAGAGAGACGAGTTCCCATAGCATTTTTGAAACTTTCCCAAAATCAAGAGGTGAAGAGACTCCCACGGTCTGAGTTAATTTCCAATGGGACACCATGAACAGACACTATTCGGGAGATGTATAGGTCAGCTAGCTGGCTAGCGGTGATACTCTCACGAACAGGTAGGAAGTGGGCTACTATGGAAAGACGGTCGATCACGACGAAGATAGCATTATTCCCTCTCTTGGTCCTGGGAAACCCAGTAATGAAACCCATACTGATTTTATCCCATTTCCATTCGGGAATAGCCAAAGGTTGAAGGGTGCCAGCAGGCCGTTGATTCTCTGCTTTAACACGACGACAAACGTCGCAGTTAGCAATGTATTGAGCAATTTCTCTCTTCATCCTAGTCCACCAAAACCTCTGGCGTAGGTCTTGATACATTTTAGTACTACCGGGATGAATGGCGAGAGGGGATTCATGAGCTTCCTTAAGGATCAGTTGTCGTAGTTGTTGTTTCTTGTGAACCACCAGGCGGTTCTCAAAGAAGACAACACCTTGATCGTTCTCAAAGAAACACGTAGCAGCTCCGCTAGCAATGTTCTGCTTGATCCGAGATATTCCCTTGTCATACCGCTGGGCGGTTATGATCTGATCCATAAGGGTCGGTTTCACCACCAAGGTAGATAGGAATCCTTGAGGAACAATGTGAAGGTTAAGCTTACGAAATTCCTCATGGAGAAGTGGTTGACCTTGTTGTAACATCAAGTTGTTACAATAAGATTTATGACTTAGCACATCAGCCATGACATTGGCTTTGCCCGGGGTGTAAGTTATCCCTAAGTCGTAATCCGAGATCAACTCGACCCAGCGTCTTTGCCTGAGATTCAAATCAGGTTGGGTGAAGATATATTTCAAATTTTGGTGATCAGTGAAGATCTCGCAACGATTACCGAGAAGGCAATGTCGCTAAGTTTTAAGTGCATGGACTACAGCTGCAAGCTCTAGATCATGTGTGGGATAGTTTTCCTCATGTGGGTGTAATTTCCATGAAGCATAGGCAATTACCTGACGATCTTGCATGAGTATGCAACCTAGTCCTTGTCGCGAGGCGTCGCAATAGATAATAAAGTCCTTGGAGAAATATGGTGGTACCAGTATGGGAGCAGATGTCAGGCGTCTTTTCAGTTCCTGAAAGCTGATCTCGCACTGTGGGGTCCACTCGAACTTTTTATCCTTCTTGAGGAGTTTAGTTAGAGGTTTAGCAACCTTGGAGAAATTCTCGACGAAGCAGCGACAATAACTCGCTAAGCCAAGGAAGCTCCGAACTTGCTTGACCGTCTCAGGTGGAGTCCAATCAAGGACAGCTTGAACTCGCTCGGGATTGACAGCAATACCCTTACTAGAGATTACAAGGCCTAGATAGGTCACTTCTGGCAACCAAAATTCACACTTGGAGAATTTGGCATAAAGGCGATGCTCTCGAAGTTTCGTCAATACTAGCCTTAGATGTTCGGCATGTTCTTCCTCGCTCTTGGAGTAGATGAGTATATCATCGAGGTATACCACGACGAATTTATCCAAATACTCCATGAAGACCGAGTTCATTAACCGAGAGAAGGTGGCTGGGGCATTGGTTAAACCGAAGGACATAATGGTGTACTCGTATTGGCCATAGCGAGTAATGAAGGCCGTTTTGGGAATGTCCCTGTTTTTGATTTTCCCAACCTCAAATCCATCTTGGAAAAGATTGAGGATCCAGCGAGCTGGTCATACAGATCGTTGATCCTAGGGAGCGGATACTTGTTCTTGATAGTGACCAAGTTGACAGGTCGGTAATCTACAACCATCTGATCCGTTCCATCCTTCTTCTTGACGAAGAGGACGGGGCAATCCCAAGGAGAAGAACGGATGAAACCCTTTTTCAAGGACTCATTGAGTTGGGTTTTAAGCTCGGCTAGTTCTAAGGGTGCCATCTTATAGGGTCTTCTAGAAATTGGGACGGTCCCTGGAACAAGGTCTATCACGAACTCGACATCCCTGTCAGGTGGAACACCTAGCAGTTCTTCTGGGAAGACATCCGGGAAGTCTTGGACTACCAGAATATCTTCAAGGCCTGGAAGGGGGTTGGCATTTAGGGAGTAAAGCTGGTGCTTGGCCATTCGAGTTAAGACATTGACTGTCTTGCCCGATGGGTGAGTAAGTTGAACAGTTCTAGTAGAGCAATCAATCTTAGCACAATGGGCTGACATCCAGTCCATACCCAAGATGATTTTTATGTCCGAGTACTTGAGAGCTATTAAGGATGCAAGGAAGACAAGTCTATCGAGAAGGATTTCATTCCCATGGATTACTCTAGAAGTTTGCCATATGGAACCCAGAGTTTGAATTACCATGGAAGTGGGCATGTCACAGAATGTTGTGTTATGCAATCGAGCATAGCTCTCAGATATGAATGAATGAGATGCTCCAGTATCAAAAAGAACAGATGCCGGATGGCAGTTAACAAGGAGCGTACCAAGGACGGTGTTAGGATCATCATGAGCCTCCTCAGCTGAGACATAGTTGACATGGCCACGTGTAGTGGTGGCTGGCTTGGCGTAGAATTTCTTTCTCACTAGCTTACCACGGCCAACGGACTTTCCAGACTGGTTGGGGTTGTTGTTCTGGGGACACTCTCGACTGTAGTGACCTGGCTCTCCACACTTGAAACATGTCACAACATTGGGGCGTGGAGCAGCATTAACAGTGGGGCCACCATAGGACTTAGGCGGTGCAAACTGTTGGTTGGGGCGAGGCGCCTCAAAGGATGGCCTCGGAATGAACCTGGTTGGCAGCGCTGTGTGCTTGGAATCCACACCCGGCACTTCTGAGATCCAGAGCCGGATGAGGAGCCAAAATCACGGGAGTGCTTGCGTGAAGCGTCATAGTCAGTTTGGCCTGTCTCAGCACTAATGGCTTTATTGACCAACTTCTGAAAAGAGGTGCACTCGTGCAGATGAAGATCGCGGCGAAGCTCGGGGCTAAGTCCCTTGCGGAACCTTGCATGCTTCTTAGCGTCGGTGGGTACCTCTTCAGGAGCATAACGTGCCAGATTTTCAAACTCACGACTATAAGCATCCACAGTCAGTCTGCCTTGGGTGAAATTGCAGAACTCTTCCCTCTTATGATCCATGAGACCTTACGGGATGTGATGCTCATGGAAAGCCTCACTGAATTCAGCCCAAGTAGTGCTTTGGCCGACCGGGCGCATAGCCTCAAAGTTTTCCCACCAAAGGCTAGCAGGGCCTTCGAGGTGATAGGCAGCATAGGTAACCTTATCAGCTTCGGCTATGTTGGCAGAACGTAGCTTGTGGGTGATGCTGCGAAGCCAGTCATCTGCGTCGAGGGGCTCGACGGAATGATTAAACTTTGGTGGGTACAACTTGATAAAGTCATTGATGGACACCAAGTCGTTTCGCTGATGACATGCAGTGTTCTGCTCAATCCGCTCCAGCAAGCGGTTAGTATCACGCTTGTTTCTTTCTGCGTCCAGCATAACTTCAGCCAGAGAAGGCGGGTGAGGCAGATTCTCACCCCTAGCTGCACTGGCTTCCCCCTGCTCCGGGGCAGCAGGGTTGCTGCGGGTGTTGACCATCCTAGGAAAAACAAGACAATGGTTTAGACAAGGATGGCACAATCTTGGCAAGGAAGTGCAGAATGTAATGGATAACATGGAATGCTGAGATGTTCATTGCATGACATGGTAATATAGAAACTGCCATATATATACCATTGGTCATACACACCGTACATAGTTTAGTACAAGCCCAGGCTAGAGTACAACTACGGTGAAAGACATTACATCTCATCGGAGGCATTCCAAGCTCCTATACTTTATTTTTCTACACCTCCGGAGCGTGATACACACCAAGTCGTATCCCACGGTCACGCAGGACTGTGGAGAATACAACTATTACAGTACTAGTGAAACTACTACTAGCTCAGACGGCTCCGTAGTAATCCTCATAAAAGTCACCACCGAAACCTGGAAGCGGAACATGATCATCTGGGAACAGACGGTCCTATGGAGCTTGCGGACCATAGGGACTCGGATGTGGCCTTGGTCCCACAAACGGTGGCAGACAGGGACCACGAGGAGGGGCGCCCGGGTAATTAAGCTACAGTGAACCTCTGCTAATGATGCCACGTCACCTCGATTACTGTTCCTAGTCTCGTGCTAGTTCGAAACTGATTCAAATTCAAATTCAAATCAAGCAAAGAATAAAAACTTTTCAAAATTTAAGACAAAATGTTCGGGGTGTGCAAATAAATTCCTAGAAATTTATGGTGTGGGATCCATGCCTTTGTAAAAGACCTAAATACTTAAAATGAATTAAAACAGAAAAGAAAATAAATAAATAAAAACTAAACTAACAAAAAAAAGGAGAAAGCCCCCCCCCCCCTGCTGGACCGCGGCCCAGCTGGCCATCGGGCCAACCAGGCCGGCCCAGGTCGGCCCCCACGTCCTCTCCCTTATCCACTCCTCCCCCCCCACTCCCCACCGACAGCCCCCACTCCCCCCCCCGAAAATATCCCCCTCTCCCCCGATCTGGATCGGGAGGAGACCACCGCCGTTCCCCCCCCCCCCGAACCACCCAACGCCGGCGCTCCGCCAGCCCCCACCCGCATCGCCGCCGTCGCCTCACCCCGTCACCAACCCCGAGGTCGCCGGATCGATCCGCGCCGCCCCTCGCCGATTGGGCGCCGCCGCCCGAAGCCCGCGCAACCACCACCGACGCGTCGTCATCACCGGCGCCAGGCGCCGCCTCGCGTGCGCTGCCCTGCCGCCGAGCTCCGTCGCTGGATCCGCACCAGCTCGCCGCCCGTCCCCATCCTCCTCCTTGCCGGACTACCTCAAGCCTCGCTGCCCGATCCCCTGCTCTGAACGTGAGCACCTCCTCTTCAACCTCTCTCTTTCCCGTCGCCGGATCAGCCACGCTCGCGCTCTCCCACTCGCGCGCGGCCCTCCCCCTCGCCTTGCGGTCCCCGCACCACCGCGCCCGCTCGTCGCCGGCCCCGCAGTTGACCCGTCGTGCCATGCTGCCTCCGCCCGAGTGCTGCTCCCCCTGCTGCGGCCCCGTGCGCCTCCGCCGCGCCGGAGCCCCGACCGTGGCGCTGGCCACGCGCGTGCCATGACCTCGCCGGCTCTGCCTTCGCTCCCCTGGTAGCCCCGCCACCACCGGAGCCCCGCACCTCCGGTCACTTCTGCTGCTGCAACCCCCCCCCCCCCCCCCGCATCGCTCCATCAGGCCGTCATCGCCTGCTACTGCTGCTGCTGTTGCAGTAGCTGCTGCCATTGCCTGGCGCCGCCCCGACCGCCGTTGGCGCCGCGTGCCCGCACGAGTCCAGCCGGTCCACTGTTGGATTAGTGGGGATAACCCCCGGATTAGATTAAGTGCTAATGCCCCTTGTGGGTATGACTAGTGGGGCCCGCCCCCTGTTAGAAAAAAAAAGAATTTCAAAATAACTAAATATATTTAATAATTAATTAATTAATTTAATAGTTAATTAACTTAGTTAATATTGCTTAGTTAACTAATTAACTACCTCACTAGTTCAATGAGTCAATGACAAGGAGGCCCCACCCTCCTGTTGACCAGTCAAAGTTTGACTGGTCAACTTGGTCCACTGGCCCACATGTCAGCCTTTGTGTACATTTTGTGTACACAGGACTGGGTACCCATAGCATTTTGTCTATTAATTTTGAAATACAAATAATTTGGGAAATTGATTAAATCTTTAAAAATTAATATAAAATAATCCGTAGCTCGGATGAAAAAGTTTTATACATGAAAGTTGCTCAGAACGACGAGACGAATCCGGATACGCAGCCCGTTTATCCACCACACGTCCCTAGCATAGTGAACCTGCAACATTTCACCTCCGGTTCATCTGCCCAAAAACGCGAAACACCGGGGATACTTTCCCGGATGTTATTCCCCTTCACCGGTATCACCTAATACCGCGTTAGGGCACCTCTAACGTCGTTACTTGTCATGTCATGCATCACTATGCATATGCTTGCTTATATATTTATTGTTTCTCCCCCCCTCTTCTCTCGATAGACACCGAGACCGACGCCGCTACTACCCAGTACGACTACGGAGTTGACGATCCCTCTCTCTTGCCAGAGCAACCAGGCAAGCCCCCCCTTTGATCACCAGATATCGCCTACTCTTCTCTATACTGCTTGCATTAGAGTAGTGTAGCATGTTACTGCTTCCCGTTAATCCTATACTGATGCATAGCCTGTCCTTGCTACTACTGTTGTTACCTTACCTGCAATCCTAATGCTTAGTATAGGATGCTAGTTTTTCATCAGTGGCCCTACATCCTTGTTCGTCTGCCATGCTATACTATCGGGCCGTGATCACTCGGGAGTTGATCATGGGTATATACTATATACTTTATACATGATACATGTGGTGACTAAAGACGGGTCGGCTTGAGGAGCACCCGCGAGTGGATCTTTGAGGCGGAGCGACAGGGCAGGTTCCGACCACCTAGGAGAGAGGTGGGCCTGGCCCTGGTCGACGTTCGCTAATACTTAACACGCTTAACGAGATCTGGATATTTAATCCGAGTCTGGCCATTTGGTCTATACGCACTAACCATCTACGCGGGAGTAGTTATGGGTATCCCGGCGTCGTGGTATCAGCCGAAGCCTTCGTGACGTCAGCGACTGAGTGGCGCGCGCCGGATTGGAACGTAAAGCCTGCTCTTGTATTAAGGGGGCTAGTTCTGCTTCCGGCCGCGTACGCAACGTGCAGGTGTGCTAAGGGCGATGGGCCCAGACCCTTGTGCGCTTAGGTTTAGACCGGCGTGCTGACCTCTCTGTTGGTCTAGGTGGGGCTGCGACGTGTTGATCTTCCGAGGCCGAGCATAACCCAGGAAAGTGTGTCCGGCCAAATGGGATCGAGCGTGTTGGGGTATATGGTGCACCCCTGCAGGGAAGTTAATCTATTCGAATAGCCGTGATCTTCGGTAACAGGACGATTTGGAGTTGTACCTTGACCTTATGACAACTAGAACCGGATACTTAATAAAACACACCCTTCCAAGTGCCAGATACAACCGGTGATTGCTCTCTCACAGGGCAATGAGGGGAGGATCATCGGTTAGGATTATGCTATGCGATGCTACTTGGAGGACTTCAGTCTACTCTCTTCTACATGTTGTAAGACGGAGGCTGCCAGAAGCGTAGTCTTCGACAGGATTAGTTACCCCCCCCTTATTCCTGCTTTCTACAGTTCAGTCCACATATGAAACCCTTATTCCATTTGATACCAATGCATACATATGTAGTATAGTTCCTTGCTTGCGAGTACTTTGGATGAGTACTCAGGGTTGCTTTCTCCCTCTTTTCCCCCTATCCCTTCTACCTGGTTGTCGCAACCAGATGTTGGAGCCCAGGAGCCAGAAGCCACCTTCAACGACGACTCCTACTGCACCGGAGGTGCCTACTACTACGTGATGCCCGCTGACGACGACCAGGAGTAGTTAGGAGGATCCCAGGCAGGAGGCCTGCGCCTCTTTCGATCTGTATCCCAGTTTGTGCTAGCCTTCTTAAGGCAAACTTGTTTAACTTATGTCTGTACTCAGATATTGTTGCTTCCGCTGACTCGTCTATGATCGAGCTCTTGTATTCGAGCCTTCGAGGCCCCTGGCTTGTAATATGATGCTTGTATGACTTATTTTATTTGTAGAGTTGTGTTGTGATATCTTCCCGTGAGTCCCTGATCTTGATCGTACACGTTTGTGTGTATGATTAGTGTACGATTGAATCGGGGGCGTCACAAGTTGGTATCAGAGCCGACTGCCTGTAGGAACCCCCCTTCCACACTCCTTGGCCGAAGTCGAGTCTAGACATTGCAAAAACTTTTACTAACTTGGCTGTGTGCCTTACGGGCCCATGTCTCCATCGGGTGGTACTAGGATCTTTTACTCCTCGACCTTTACTCTAGGACTCTGAACTCTCTTCTACTCGGGTTAAACGAATTTACTAACTCTGACACTAGGATCCCGTTACGACATTCACCCCAAAGTTGGATAAGCCCTAGTTATTCTTTAGAATTGTATTTGAACATTATCCACATTGTCATTTGACTTCTGTGAAAACATCTGTGTTTTCAGATGGAACCCACGAGGCAGGTCGTGCGCCACACGACGGCCATTGGTGCCTCAGGGTCACCTGCTGTGTTGGTTGAGATGATGACCTATCTGGGTTATCGCTGGCACCCTGAGTACACCGTCTATGAGGAGTATCAGGACTTCAACCAGGAGCAGTACCGTGCCATCGTCCACCTCTACTCTCGGGAGTATGACTCCACTACCGTGCTGCACACTGCTCATGGTGTTGGAGTGACTATCGATATGGCGGTCCACGATGCTGCTTATGCTGCTCTGACACGTCTCCGTGGAGAGTATCAGGAGTTGGATACCTCCCCCTTCAGGCACATTGCTATCGCATCCGATGTTGGTGCGGAGGGTTACTACACTGCTGCCTACTCCACTGTCACCCGAGAGCCCTTCTACCATCAGAACCTGGTTCTGCATGCTGATGGGCTGGATCGAGCTAACCGAGCTCTTCGCCACGAGTTGTACACCACTCGTCAGCACCTCTACCGTGCTCTGACACTGTTGCACCCCTCTGTCCGCTCTGGTGATCTGTCGTGTTCTGCGATCTACCCTGCCCGGACCGTGATGCCCCAGGGCGTCGGCTGGCCAGAGGTGGGAGGCTACTCTCCCGCACTTGGTCCTCTTCTGCCACTTGAGCGTCAGGTTCTGCACCAGAGTACCCGCGGACCCCAGGTTGCCGACGTGGTGTACCCGATGCCACACTACCAGCTTTCAGGCTACAGCTACCTCCGCAGTACCGCGTGGGACTGATGTAGACTTGCTTGTTAGTGTTAGATGCATTCGCCGCGAGCCTGCGTGCCGCCTGTGATGTCTTAGTCTATGTACCAGACTCTGTGTAACGAACTCCATGCATGATCTCTTTTGTAAGATATGCCGACTACTATGTAGTATCTATCGTGCTGCTTTCGTTGTGCATGTTTCATCATGAATGATTCTCGTCTTTGCACATTTCTCAATACTGAACTACCCCTGTTATATATTAGCAGGATGGTTAGACCAGGTGGTCGTGGTCGTGGTGGCAACGCCCCACCACCGCCTGAGTACATGGCTGGGATGATGCAACAGTTTGAACTGAATCGTCAGTTCATGGAGAATATTATGGCTCAGTTTCCTCGCCCCAATATGAACCAGCAGCCAACCCAAGTGACCCTGCAGGATTTCATGCGCCTGAACCCAACTGTGTACCGCAGCTCAACTCAGCCTCTGGATGCTGATGACTGGCTCCGTGACATCACCTATGAGATGGAGTCTGCTGATGTAGCCCCTGCCAGCTATGTCACCTTTGCTTCCTTCTTCCTGAAAGGACCCGCAGCTCAATGGTGGGATAGCCACAGGCGTACTCTGCCAGCTGGAACAATCATCACCTGGCCAGACTTCCAAGCTGCCTTCCGTGCTCGCTTCATTCCTCAGGGAGTTATGGACCGGAAGAAGCGTGAGTTCCGCAACCTCACCCAAGGCAATAAAACTGTGGAAGCTTACCAGCGGGAGTTTCTCGACTTGTCCCGCTATGCTGAAGAAGACATCGCAACTGATGCACGCAGACAGGAGAAGTTCCGTGATGGCCTTCAAGCTGACATCAAGCTCGCACTTCTAGTGCACGACTTTGCTGATTTCGCCACTCTGGTGAACAAAGCCATCAACGTCGAAACTGGTCTGCAGGAATACCAGAGCTCTCACAAGCGCAGCCGTGACACGGGCTCATCTTCGGGCCCGTCCTCGCAGAAGCGCAAGATATGGATCCCCAACAGCATGTACTAGCCGGATGCACCTGCCCCAAGGCAGTCCTATGCTGCACCTCGTCTGCCTGCTCCTCCAACTAGGCAGACAAGACTTCCAGCTCCACCACCACAAGCTCCTGTTCCCACTCCCAATAATGGCCTCTGCTACAAGTGTGGTCAGCCAGGTCACCGTGCTAGGGATTGCAATCAAAACCAGAATCAACTGGCCCTCCCAGCAACTGGCCGTGGAAGCAACCAGCCTCGCAACAACAGTGCCAAGTCTTATGGTCGTGTTCATGCCAACCATGTTGATCTCAATGAAGTTCTAGACCAGCCTGCTACCGTGATGGGTACACTCCTCGTAAACTCAGTACCTGCATCTGTTTTATTCGATTCAGGGGCATCGCATTCATTCATGTCAGAAGAGTTTGCATACAAGCATGATGTTAAATGTGAGGAGATGAACGCTTCGGTATTGGTAAAAACCCCCGTGGGACAATGTCAAACCTCACTGGTTGGCATCGATGTCCCCGTGGAAATCGAAGGGCTGGAATTCTATGCCTCTCCCATTATCCTGAAGTCGTCTAACATCGACCTCATTCTGGGAATGGATTGGTTGAAAGCGCATACTGCTTCTATAGTTTGCGCCACTAAGGTCGTCCATCTGCTACACCCTTCTGACGAAATAATAGCTTACCAAGCTCATCTAGTTCAGAACGCCGAGGCACGTCTTTATGCCTTGAATGCGTTGAACGCTGCACCACTCGAGGGAATTGAAAACATTCCCGTCGTTCGTGAATTCCAAGATGTCTTCCCAGAAGAACTTCCAGGGATTCCCCCTGCTAGAGCTGTCGAATTCATCATCGACTTGAAACCCGACACCACCCCTATAGCCAAACGACCCTATAAGATGCCGCCGCATGAACTCATTGAGCTTAAGGAGGAAATCGACAAATCTCTTGTCAAAGGTTTCATTCGTCCTAGTTGCTCTCCTTGGGGAGCACCTTCTCTCTTTGTTAAGAAAAAGGATGGGACAAACCGATTAGTCCAAGACTACCGTCCTATAAACCAAGCTACCATTCAGAATAAATATCCTCTTCCTCGGATCAATGATCTTTATGATCAACTAGCTGGCTCATCAGTGTTCTCCAAACTCGACTTGAGGTTGGGTTACCACCAGATCCGTGTTCGTGAAGAGGACATCCCAAAAACTTCCTTCGTGACTCGGTATGGATCATACGAGTACACCGTCATGTCATTCGGTTTAACGAATGCTCCAGCCACCTTCTCTCGTCTGATGAATTATATATTCATGGATTACCTCGACAAGTTCGTCGTGGTTTATTTGGACGATATCCTTGTATTTTCCAAGAACAAGGAGGAACATGCTGAACATCTTCGTCTTGTGCTGGGAAAACTTCGAGAGCATCAACTGTATGCTAAGTATTCCAAGTGTGAATTCTGGCTCCCCGAAGTAACCTATCTTGGGCATGTCATCTCCAAGAATGGTATTGCCGTCAACCCTGAACGAGTTCAGGCTATTCTCGATTGGACTCCTCCGAAGAATGTGAAGCAAGTCCGAAGTTTCCTCGGTCTCGCCAGCTATTGCCGTCGATTCGTCGAGAACTTCTCCAAGATTGCCAGGCCCCTGACTAATCTGTTGCATAAGGGTGTCAAGTTTGACTGGACAGACAAGTGTCAGGAAAGTTTCCAGGCGCTCAAAGACAGGTTGACTTCTGCCCCCGTACTTGCTCCACCTGATACTAAGAAGGACTTCGTCATTTACTGCGACGCTTCCCGTCAAGGATAAGGCTGTGTCCTAATGCAGGAGCGCAGAGTGATTGCTTATGCCTCTCGTCAACTGCGCCCTCACGAAGAAAACTACCCAGTTCACGACCTCGAGCTTGCTGCTGTCATTCATGCACTGAAGCAGTGGCGACATTACCTTCTCGGTAATCGTTGCGAGATCTTCACCGACCATCAAAGTCTGAAGTATCTGTTTACTCAGCCAGATTTGAACCTACGCCAGCAAAGATGGATGGAAACTGTTGCAGACTTTGACGTGGATATATCATATACCCCCGGCAAGGCTAATGTAATGGCTGATGCCCTGAGCCGCAAGTCTTACTGCAACCACCTCCAGGTCCACAAAGTTCAGCCCTCGCTTGTCGAAGAATTTAGAGGGCTGAACCTCCATATTGTTCCCCCGGGATCAATCGCTCCCCCTCCCGAAGGTTTCCCCAAACAGAACCTCCATGTTGTTCCCAAGGGTTCTCTCAATACCCTGGTTGCGAAACCAGATCTTGTGGACACCATCAAATGGATACAGAAGTGTGACGATGAAGTCCTCAAGATTAAGCGCGACCTCAAAAGAGGAAAGCCCTCATTCTTCACGATCGCCGACGATGGCGCCTTGTATTTCAAAGGCCCCCTAGTGGTACCATGTTCGAAGAAAAACCTGGATAAGACTAAAAGGGTTATGCAAGAAGCCCATGATACGCCTCTGTCCATCCATCCTGGTAGTACAAAGATGTACCAGGATATTCGTCAAAGATTCTGGTGGTCTAATATGAAGCAGGACATTGCTCGTTATGTTGCTGAGTGTGACGTTTGTCGCCGAGTCAAAGCAGAGCATCAAAGGCCTGCTGGAACTCTGCAACCTATCTCTATTCCTGAATGGAAATGGGACCATGTTGAAATGGACTTCGTCACTGGATTTCCCAAATCGCGGAAAGGTAATGATGCTATTCTTGTCGTCATTGACCAGCTTTCCAAAGTTGCCCATTTCCTGGCGGTCAAAGAGACAATCACTGCTAGTCAGCTTGCTACTCTCTACATGGCTAGAATTGTTTCACTTCACGGTATCCCACTGGTTATCAGTTCAGACCGTGGCAGCTTATTCACTTCAAGGTTTTGGGCGAGTTTCCAAGAAGCTATGGGGACTCATCTGTCGTTCAGTACTGCGTTCCATCCCCAGTCGCAAGGACAGGTTGAACGTGTCAACCAAGTTCTCGAAGACATGCTTCGAGCTTGTGTAATCTCATTCGGCAAGAAATGGGAAGAATCTCTTCCATATGCCGAGTTCTCTTATAATAATAGCTATCAAGCTAGTCTAAAGATGTCCCCCTTCGAAGTGCTATATGGACGAAAGTGTCGAACCCCTCTGAACTGGTCAGAAACTGGGGAACGTCCACTCTTTGGTCCGGATATTATACAACAGGCCGAAGAACAAGTTCGCATTATTCGCGAGAATCTCAAGACTGCTCAGTCACGTCAGAAAAGTCAGTATGACCGTCATCACCAAGACATGGTCTATCAACCTGGCGAAAAGGCTTATCTTCGAGTTACACCAATGAAGGGTGCTCACCGCTTCGGGATCAAGGGAAAGCTAGCTCCCCGCTATATTGGTCCTTTCACTATTCTCGAAAGGCGTGGTAAAGTGGCATATCAACTGGAGCTTCCGCCGAACCTTTCTCAGGTGCACGATGTGTTCCATGTGTCACAACTCCGACGCTGCTTCAAGGACCCAATTCGAGCAGTGGATCATGAAGTGCTTGAATTGCAACAAGACCTCTCCTATAAAGAGCATCCGGTCCGCATTCTCGACCAAGCTGAACGCCGCACACGTCAGAAGGCGATCAAATTCCTCAAAGTCCAGTGGTCGAATCACTCTGAAGACGAAGCCACTTGGGAAAGCGAGGATCGCCTGCGTGATGAATACCCCGCGTTGTTTCCTTCTACCTCCTAAATCTCGGGACGAGATTTCTTGTAGTGGAGGAGTTTTGTAACGCCCGGGTAATTAAGCTACAGTGAACCTCTGCTAATGATGCCACGTCACCTCGATTACTGTTCCTAGTCTCGTGCTAGTTCGAAACTGATTCAAATTCAAATTCAAATCAAGCAAAGAATAAAAACTTTTCAAAATTTAAGACAAAATGTTCGGGGTGTGCAAATAAATTCCTAGAAATTTATGGTGTGGGATCCATGCCTTTGTAAAAGACCTAAATACTTAAAATGAATTAAAACAGAAAAGAAAATAAATAAATAAAACTAAACTAACAAAAAAAAAGGAGAAAGCCCCCCCCTGCTGGACCGCGGCCCAGCTGGCCATCGGGCCAACCAGGCCGGCCCAGGTCGGCTCCCACGTCCTCTCCCTTATCCACTCCTCCCCCCCACTCCCCACCGACAGCCCCCACTCCCCCCCCCCCCCGAAATATCCCCCTCTCCCCCGATCTGGATCGGGAGGAGACCACCGCCGTTCCCCCCCCCCCCCCGAACCACCCAACGTCGGCGCTCCGCCAGCCCCCACCCGCATCGCCGCCGTCGCCTCGCCCCGTCACCAACCCCGAGGTCGCCGGATCGATCCGCGCCGCCCCTCGCCGATTGGGCGCCGCCGCCCGAAGCCCGCGCAACCACCACCGACGCGTCGTCATCACCGGCGCCAGGCGCCGCCTCGCGTGCGCTGCCCCGCCGCCGAGCTCCGTCGCTGGATCCGCACCAGCTCGCCGCCCGTCCCCATCCTCCTCCTCGCCGGACTACCTCAAGCCTCGCTGCCCGATCCCCTGCTCTGAACGTGAGCACCTCCTCTTCAACCTCTCTCTTTCCCGTCGCCGGATCAGCCACGCTCGCGCTCTCCCACTCGCGCGCGGCCCTCCCCCTCGCCTTGCGGTCCCCGCACCACCGCGCCCGCTCGTCGTCGGCCCCGCAGTTGACCCGTCGTGCCATGCTGCCTCCGCCCGAGTGCTGCTCCCCCTGCTGCGGCCCCGTGCGCCTCCGCCGCGCTGGAGCCCCGACCGTGGCGCTGGCCACGCGCGTGCCATGACCTCGCCGGCTCTGCCTTCGCTCCCCTGGTAGCCCCGCCACCACCGGAGCCCCGCACCTCCGGTCACTTCTGCTGCTGCAACCCCCCCCCCCCGCATCGCTCCATCAGGCCGTCGTCGCCTGCTACTGCTGCTGCTGTTGCAGTAGCTGCTGCCATTGCCTGGCGCCGCCCCGACCGCCGTTGGCGCCGCGTGCCCGCACGAGTCCAGCCGGTCCACTGTTGGATTAGTGGGGATAACCCCCGGATTAGATTAAGTGCTAATGCCCCTTGTCGGTATGACTAGTGGGGCCCGCCCCCTGTTAGAAAAAAAAAGAATTTCAAAATAACTAAATATATTTAATAATTAATTAATTAATTTAATAGTTAATTAACTTAATTAATATTGCTTAGTTAACTAATTAACTACCTCACTAGTTCAATGAGTCAATGACAAGGAGGCCCCACCCTCCTGTTGACCAGTCAAAGTTTGACTGGTCAACTGGGTCCACTGGCCCACATGTCAGCCTTTGTGTACATTTTGTGTACACAGGACTGGGTACCCATAGCATTTTGTCTATTAATTTTGAAATACAAATAATTTGGGAAATTGATTAAATCTTTAAAAATTAATATAAAATAATCCGTAGCTCGGATGAAAAAGTTTTATACATGAAAGTTGCTCAGAACGACGAGACGAATCCGGATACGCAGCCCGTTTATCCACCACACGTCCCTAGCATAGTGAACCTGCAACATTTCACCTCCGGTTCATCTGTCCGAAAACGCGAAACACCGGGGATACTTTCCCGGATGTTATTCCCCTTCACCGGTATCACCTAATACCGCGTTAGGGCACCTCTAACATCGTTACTTGTCATGTCATGCATCACTATGCATATGCTTGCTTATATATTTATTGTTTCTCCCCCCCTCTTCTCTCGATAGACACCGAGACCGACGCCGCTACTACCCAGTACGACTACGGAGTTGACGATCCCTCTCTCTTGCCAGAGCAACCAGGCAAGCCCCCCCTTTGATCACCAGATATCGCCTACTCTTCTCTATACTGCTTGCATTAGAGTAGTGTAGCATGTTACTGCTTCCCGTTAATCCTATACTGATGCATAGCCTGTCCTTGCTACTACTGTTGTTACCTTACCTGCAATCCTAATGCTTAGTATAGGATGCTAGTTTTTCATCAGTGGCCCTACATCCTTATCCGTCTGCCATGCTATACTGTCGGGCCGTGATCACTCGGGAGTTGATCACGGGTATATACTATATACTTTATACATGATACATGTGGTGACTAAAGACGGGTCGGCTTGAGGAGCACCCGCGAGTGGATCTTTGAGGCGGAGCGACAGGGCAGGTTCCGACCACCTAGGAGAGAGGTGGGCCTGGCCCTGGTCGACGTTCGCGAATACTTAACACGCTTAACGAGATCTGGATATTTAATCCGAGTCTGGCCATTTGGTCTATACGCACTAACCATCTACGCGGGAGTAGTTATGGGTATCCCGGCGTCGTGGTATCAGCCGAAGCCTTCGTGACGTCAGCGACTGAGTGGCGCGCGCCAGATTGGAACGTAAAGCCTGCTCTTGTATTAAGGGGGCTAGTTCTGCTTCCGGCCGCGTACGCAACGTGCAGGTGTGCTAAGGGCGATGGGCCCAGACCCCTGTGCGCTTAGGTTTAGACCGGCGTGCCGACCTCTCTGTTGGTCTAGGTGGGGCTGCGACGTGTTGATCTTCCGAGGCCGGGCATAACCCAGGAAAGTGTGTCCGGCCAAATGGGATCGAGCGTGTTGGGGTATGTGGTGCACCCCTGCAGGGAAGTTAATCTATTCGAATAGCCGTGATCTTCGGTAACAGGACGATTTGGAGTTGTACCTTGACCTTATGACAACTAGAACCGGATACTTAATAAAACACACCCTTCCAAGTGCCAGATACAACTGGTGATTGCTCTCTCACAGGGCAATGAGGGGAGGATCATCGGTTAGGATTATGCTATGCGATGCTACTTGGAGGACTTCAGTCTACTCTCTTCTACATGTTGTAAGACGGAGGCTGCCAGAAGCATAGTCTTCGACAGGATTAGTTACCCCCCCCTTATTCCTGCTTTCTGCAGTTCAGTCCACATATGAAACCCTTATTCCATTTGATACCAATGCATACATATGTAGTATAGTTCCTTGCTTGCGAGTACTTTGGATGAGTACTCACGGTTGCTTTCTCCCTCTTTTCCCCCTATCCCTTCTACCTGGTTGTCGCAACCAGATGTTGGAGCCTAGGAGCCAGAAGCCACCTTCAACGACGACTCCTACTGCACCGGAGGTGCCTACTACTACGTGATGCCCGCTGACGACGACCAGGAGTAGTTAGGAGGATCCCAGGCAGGAGGCCTGCGCCTCTTTCGATCTGTATCCCAGTTTGTGCTAGCCTTCTTAAGGCAAACTTGTTTAACTTATGTCTGTACTCAGATATTGTTGCTTCCGCTGACTCGTCTATGATCGAGCTCTTGTATTCGAGCCTTCGAGGCCCCTGGCTTGTAATATGATGCTTGTATGACTTATTTTATTTGTAGAGTTGTGTTGTGATATCTTCCCGTGAGTCCCTGATCTTGATCGTACACGTTTGTGTGTATGATTAGTGTACGATTGAATCGGGGGCGTCACAGGTTATGCCTCCTACATGATGCCACTCCATACAATCTGGCAATCCAGACCGCACAGGGTACAGGTCCCTCAGGTCTATGTATCCTGCCTGCACAGCCAGTGCAAACCGAGTCAAAGTGGCCAAGTGATCAGCACGAGAGTGGAAAAGCTCCATACGCAAGGCCCAATTTTCGCGGTCCTTATCCTCGAGCATCTCGGTAGTGGTGCGGAGCAGTGACTCCTCATGTGTAGAGTCATAGTACAAAGCCTGATAGTACCCCTGTGCTCCAGGGAGTGAGGCTGGCATGTAGTGGAAATCGGTGTTCTGAAGCAAGGCAGTCCTGGCTCGAATGATAGTCATCATTGAGTAAGTTGCATCCTGCACAGACATCTCAATAGTAACCCCAAGCCCGTAAGAGCAGTGAAGGGGTTCGATGGTTCCAGGATAAGAGGGATATATCCTGACGGTACAAAGGTACTGGCTCTGGTTGAAGTCTCGGAACTGCTCCTCGACAGTATATTCCGGATACCATCGATAGCCTGTCTCGACCATCACTCGAACCAACATGGCCGTGTAACCGGGTACATCGAGGCACCGGGTCAGACGAACCACTTGGTTCTGGGAACGGGTGGCCATCTGAAAGCACAGAATAATGCAAAGGCATTAGAATTTTTTTAGGATAAATCGGACATCATAACGACTGTAAATGCTCAGAAAAAGATTTGAGTCATTCACAACAGTTTGCAAAACCACTCAACAACATCATATCAAGGTTCTGGTTCAACTGACAACATACTAAAAGTAGTAGAAACTGTACTGAGGCTTGTAACAACAATCCTATAAGCTACTACGGATTAGTAACACGTGAACCTGATAGAGAGAAGAGAGCCTAGTCCTTAACCCATGTAGAATGAGAAGAGAATGACTAGGATCAGAGGGCATAAGGTAAACGAGTAAAAGAGCCTTATGTTCCCTCCCACAATCAATTCCCCTACATATAACTAAAGCATTTCTAGACTCGACATCGACTAGTTTGGCTCAACGAACCTACAGGCAGTCTGGCTCTGATGCCAACGCTGTCAGGACCCCGATTCCAAGTCACATCGATCTAGCCGGTAGCACCTCATATCACTTTGCGGCCTCACGCACGGTATCCCCACGGGTGTCGCCTTATCATGGCCCGGGACCGTTTGCGCCTTTTGGCTCACGTATATGATAGTGTCGCTAGCATCCATATGACAGAGAACCCGGGCCGACATGGCTAGTCGTGAACCCAAAGCGGCACAGACCTATGTGGACAGGCATACATGAATCACATCGAGCATGTGGGTCAACAGCGTGTGAATCTGGGCTGTAGCACTGGGCTAACAGGACTCCGGGAACCCGGGCTGTAGCAGGCTAGGCAGGACTCCGGATGTCACCGCGTGACATTTCCCCGAAGGGACAGACATAGGAACGAAGTGAAACACATGCCGGCCAGTCAAGTGTCCTGAGCAGTTGTGCTGGCTAGCAGGACTCCGGTGACCCAGGCTGTAGCGGACTACTATGGCTCAAGAGGCAGTAGACTACATTTCCCCATAAGAGAGGCTGCCAAGGATAAACAACTAGATTGTCGGATCCCACACATACCAAGCATTTCAATCATACACACAATATGCTCGATATGTGTAAATACAACATGGCATCACAACAAAACTCTACAACTCAAGTACTTTATTTAAAGGCTCCGGAGAGCCATACATAACATGTTCATACAAGTAGGGGTCACAAGACCCGACACTCAAGTTATACAAGAATACAAGCACATGCGGAAGTAAATAAGTCTGAGTACAGACACTAGAAAGAAAGAAGGCTTGTCGAAGCCTGTCTATCTACATAGGGCCCTCCATGGCCAGAATCACCACCTGGGTGGCAAGTTACTCATCGACGTCTAGGTCTACGTAAAACCCATCGGAGGGGGCGGTGTTGTCGTCTGAAAACAATAATTAAAGCAACATGAGTACAAAGGTACTCAGCAAGTCTTACAACAGATCCTACTATACATGCTTATTCTCAAGAAGGTGGTGGAGTTATTGCAGCAAGCCAGCTTTGACTCTTGGCTAAGCTATCCTACGAGACACCACTGTAAAATAGTTTTTGCACACGAGTCCACTAATCACCTACACAATACTCCACCGAGGATCCTCCCTCGTCCTCCTATGAGAGGGCCATCCTCGGTACTCACACTTATCTTGAGACTTTTAGTAGTAACCATTAACTTGTCTATGAACTATATAGGCAACCAAGTAGTCCTTTATCGCGGACGTGGCTATTCGAATAGATGATAATAACCCTGCAGGGGTGTACTTCTTCATACACGCTCTCACCACTTATCGTCGTTTACACGACATGTACTCGGCAAACTTCAAGCGGAAGCCCAACGAGGGTGTCGGCCACGGCCAACCTAAACACTCAAGTCTCTAGTCCAGGTTTATCGCCTATCCAGGTTCCATCCGCAGGGAGTCCGGCCGAGGTTTCCACATACGGGCCCGAACGATGTGAACAGGGTTCCCGAGACACCAAACAGGTGACTCGGTACACCGTGCCATAGTGTATCTACCGCATCATAGCCCACCCCTAGGGTTAGCGCTACGCACGGCCGCCAACACATAACCTACAAACACCAGAAACTAGTTGCAACTCCTGGATAGAGTACTAGAGTGGTTAAGAAGCCGAGAGGGTCAATTAAGGATCCCAATGCATGGTAGTAACTAATTCTTAAATCACACATAGAGATCTCAGTTCTTAGGGACGACCTCAATGAAACAACCCACCATGTACTCCTACATGGCCTCTCATCGATACCTTTACCAAAACATGTTCAACACATCCCTCACATTAATGATGTAATCATTTCACTCTAGACCATCACCCAGATGAACCAGACCTGACACAACTCTAAGCACAGCAGGCATAGCAAGGTAGGAAACACATACATGGCTCAATCAACTCCTACACATGCTAGTGGGTTTCATCTAGTTACTGTGGCAATGACAGGTTATGTAGAGGATAAGGGCTCAACTACTGCAGCACATAGCAGTTTGAAACGTTGTTGTCTTAATGCAGTAAATGAGAGCAGAAGCGAGAACATGGGATTGTATCGATATGATCAATGGGGCTGCTTGCCTGATGGAGTAGTAGTAGGGTACTGCCCTTCAGTTGGATACTCGGAGATATCCTCGGAGGCAGAACCTACCACGGAAGACACCACAGAACACAATCATCACATGGCAATATGCAACAATATGATGCATGCTATGACATGGCAATATCAGGTGTCCTGGCTAATGCAATGTGAAACAAGTTGGTTTGGGTCCATTTGAATCAAAGATTCAAATGGAAGCTTATGTTCTTAAGCATTATAAGTGTATTAGCTTGTTTCACCTAAACAGCAAGGTTAAAGTGTTTTGTCATGCATGAAACCATTACAGATGGAAAGATTGAATTTTTCTGATCAAATTTCATATATAAATCTTTGCATTTGGAGTTACAGATTAAAAGTTATGAATTTTTGAAGTTTGTAATATTTTCTGGAATTTCCTATATAAGAATAATTCTAGTAATTGAGTTATTGCGTTAGCATTGCGTCAGGGTGACATCAGCAGGTCAAAGGCGCCAGCCCAGGTCAAACCTGACCGGGGGGCCCCGTCTGTCAGTGTAACAACTAACTAACAGAGTTAGTTAGTGTTTCGTTAGCACTAAACTAGGTTAGTTAGGGCCTGGGCCCACATGTCAGTGAGTCAACCTATTAACTAAAGTAATTAGCGTTAACTAATCTAATTCTAAATTAAATAGGGGCATGGCCCACATGTCAGTGACCCTGGGGGGGTCAAACTGGGTCAGCAGAGTCAAACTCGCCGGCGTTTAGCCACCGGCGAGGCCAGACGCGGCGGGACGGTGCAGGTTTTGCACTTCGGCGACCAAATGGACGGCGGAGACCTCCTACGCGTAGCTGGGAGCAAGCCACGTCGAGTGGTGGCAAAGGTTGGGCTCAGGGTCTCCGGAAACGACGCCGACGACGAGCGTTGCGGCTGCCAGAGTTCGTGCGAGGTCGAACCAACCGCTAGGAGGCACGGCGAGGAGCGTGCGGGGGTGCTACGGGCTCCTGCGAGTGCGGTGAAGGTGATGGCGTGCTCGGTTGCGAGCTAACATGGCTGTGGCTACGACGGTGACGTGCGGTGGCGGCGGTGGGTGCGGCCGAGCTTGGTGCGGTCGCTGCGTTGCCCAAGAAGGCAAAAGGAGAAGATGGGGAGGTGGCTGAGCTCACGGTGGTCACGTCAAGGCAGACGGCGAGGTCGGGGACGAGCTGGTGCTACGGTGAAGGCGAAGGGGATCTCCGGTGGCCGGAGTTGAGGAAGACGGGGTCGGGGCGCTTCCAGAGCGGGCGAGCGCTCGGGGCTCGGCCTGCTCGATGTAGTCGACGACGGCAGAGCTCATGGACACGGTGGCGCGACGCGAGGACGACGGAGGGTGCAGCTACGTCGACGGTGCGGCGGCAAGGGCGGCGGCCATGGTGGGAGAGGGCGAGGGAGAGAGGCAGAGGAGTGAGCGAGGTGTCTGCGGGTTCGGGGCGGCGACGTGGAGCTCACCCAGGTGTCCAGGGGCGAGGGAAGCAAGCAGCTGATGCGCTGGCGATCTCACGCTCACCGGCGTCACCTCCCTGCCTGCCTGGCGGGGACGAAGCAGCTGGCTGGCGTGGGCCAGCACAGTGCTGGGCCCCCAGGTGGGCCGGCTGGTGGCTTTGCCAGGTCAGTTTCCTTTCTCTCTTTTTTCTGTTTTCTATTTATTCTGTTTTGTGTTTTGAAATAGTAAAAATACTATTTCATTTAGGAAAACCCTGAAAATATTCAGAGGCACATTTGAAAATATTCTCAACAGCCTAAAATTACTTTCAAGATTATTTGGGCATTTCAAAATATTTATAGGATTTAAATTGCCCAAATGCAATTAGTAATGAATTAATCCAATTACCTTATGATGTCCTAGAAAAGTGTGCACCATTTTTGTCAAAGGTTTTAACCCAAAACAAAAAGGGTGGACTTTTTAGAAGGGCATTTCAGGTTCATTGAAAAAGTTTTTAGTAAACCCTAGTTGTTCCAGGGGGTGCTGGGGGTTCTGTCATCCCCATTTCAGTTTTTTGGGTAAATAAACATGATGCAACACTCTAATGCATGAGCTAGCTAGGGTGTGACAACTCACCCCCCACTCAAAAGAATCTCGTCTTGAGATTTAGGATCCGTTGGGAAGAAGGTGGGGTACTCGAGTCAAAGACGATCCTCCCTTTCCCAAGTGGCTTCTTTTTGTGACCATTGAACCTTGAGAAACTTGATGTTATGGCGTTGAGTGGTACGCTCGGCTTGATCAAGGATACGAACGGGATATTCCCGATATGTGAGATTATCTTGTAGATCAAGCGTTTCGTGGTCCACTCCACGGATAGGATCCGCGAAGCAACGCCTGAGTTGAGAAACGTGGAAGACATCTTGAACTCTGGAAAGATGCGGAGGTAGTTCCAATTGCTAGGCAACTTCTGCTCGTTTGGCAAGAATGCGAAAGGGTCCAATGTAACGAGGAGCCAATTTGCCTTTGATACCGAAATGATGGGTTCCCTTTGACGGTGTAAACCGAAGGTAGGCCTTCTCGCCGACTTCATAAGTCATGAGCCTATGTTTACGATCATATTGGCTCTTTTGACGAGATTGGGCTGTTTTCAATTTCTCATGAATAATGCGAACCTGTTCTTTTGCTTCCTGAATCATATCCGGGCCAAAGAGTTGTCTTTCCCCGGTTTCTGACCAGTTAAGACGCGTTCGACATTTCCGTCCATAGAGAACTTCGAAAGGAGCTTTGCCAAGCTAGCTTGATAACTATTGTTATAAGAGAACTCTGCGAATGGAGGGCATTTCTCCCAATCCATTCCGAATGAGATGACAGAAGCTCGGAGCATATCCTCCAGAATTTGATTTACTCGCTCTACTTGACCACTTGATTGAGGGTGGAAGGCGGTGCTAAAAGAGAGACGATTTCCCATAGCATTTTTGAAACTTTCCCAAAATCAAGAGGTGAAGAGACTCCCACGGTCTGAGTTAATTTCAATGGGACACCATGAACAGACACTATTCGGGAGATGTATAGGTCAGCTAGCTAGCTAGCGGTGATACTCTCACGAACAGGTAGGAAGTGGGCTACTATGGAAAGACGGTCGATCACGACGAAGATAGCATTATTCCCTCTCTTGGTCCTGGGAAACCCAGTAATGAAACCCATACTGATTTTATCCCATTTCCATTCGGGAATAGCCAAAGGTTGAAGGGTGCCAGCAGGCCGTTGATTCTCTGCTTTAACACGACGACAAACATCGCAGTTAGCAATGTATTGAGCAATTTCTCTCTTCATCCTAGTCCACCAAAACCTCTGGCGTAGGTCTTGATACATTTTAGTACTACCGGGATGAATGGCGAGAGGGGATTCATGAGCTTCCTTAAGGATCAGTTGTCGTAGTTGTTGTTTCTTGTGAACCACCAGGCGGTTCTCAAAGAAGACAACACCTTGATCGTTCTCAAAGAAACACGTAGCAGCTCCGCTAGCAATGTTCTGCTTGATCCGAGATATTCCCTTGTCATACCGCTGGGCGGTTATGATCTGATCCATAAGGGTCGGTTTCACCACCAAGGTAGATAGGAATCCTTGAGGAACAATGTGAAGGTTAAGCTTACGAAATTCCTCATGGAGAAGTGGTTGACCTTGTTGTAACATCAAATTGTTACAATAAGATTTATGACTTAGCACATCAGCCATGACATTGGCTTTGCCCGGGGTGTAAGTTATCCCTAAGTCGTAATCCGAGATCAACTCGACCCAGCGTCTTTGCCTGAGATTCAAATCAGGTTGGGTGAAGATATATTTCAAATTTTGGTGATCAGTGAAGATCTCGCAACGATTACCGAGAAGGCAATGTCGCTAAGTTTTAAGTGCATGGACTACAGCTGCAAGCTCTAGATCATGTGTGGGATAGTTTTCCTCATGTGGGTGTAATTTCCATGAAGCATAGGCAATTACCTGACGATCTTGCATGAGTATGCAACCTAGTCCTTGTCGCGAGGCGTCGCAATAGATAATAAAGTCCTTGGAGAAATATGGTGGTACCAGTATGGGAGCAGATGTCAGGCGTCTTTTCAGTTCCTGAAAGCTGATCTCGCACTGTGGGGTCCACTCGAACTTTTTATCCTTCTTGAGGAGTTTAGTTAGAGGTTTAGCAACCTTGGAGAAATTCTCGATGAAGCAGCGACAATAACTCGCTAAGCCAAGGAAGCTCCGAACTTGCTTGACCGTCTCAGGTGGAGTCCAATCAAGGACAGCTTGAACTCGCTCGGGATTGACAGCAATACCCTTACTAGAGATTACAAGGCCTAGATAGGTCACTTCTGGCAACCAAAATTCACACTTGGAGAATTTGGCATAAAGGCGATGCTCTCGAAGTTTCGTCAATACTAGCCTTAGATGTTCGGCATGTTCTTCCTCGCTCTTGGAGTAGATGAGTATATCATCGAGGTATACCACGACGAATTTATCCAAATACTCCATGAAGACCGAGTTCATTAACCGAGAGAAGGTGGCTGGGGCATTGGTTAAACCGAAGGACATAATGGTGTACTCGTATTGGCCATAGCGAGTAATGAAGGCCGTTTTGGGAATGTCCCTGTTTTTGATTTTCCCAACCTCAAATCCATCTTGGAAAAGATTGAGGATCCAGCGAGCTGGTCATACAGATCGTTGATCCTAGGGAGCGGATACTTGTTCTTGATAGTGACCAAGTTCACAGGTCGGTAATCTACAACCATCCGATCCGTTCCATCCTTCTTCTTGACGAAGAGGACGGGGCAATCCCAAGGAGAAGAACGGATGAAACCCTTTTTCAAGGACTCATTGAGTTGGGTTTTAAGCTCGGCTAGTTCTAAGGGTGCCATCTTATAGGGTCTTCTAGAAATTGGGACGGTCCCTGGAACAAGGTCTATCACGAACTCGACATCCCTGTCAGGTGGAACACCTAGCAGTTCTTCTGGGAAGACATCCGGGAAGTCTCGGACTACCAGAATATCTTCAAGGCCTGGAAGGGTGTTGGCATTTAGGGAGTAAAGCTGGTGCTTGGCCATTCGAGTTAAGACATTGACTGTCTTGCCCGATGGGTGAGTAAGTTGAACAGTTCTAGTAGAGCAATCAATCTTAGCACAATGGGCTGACATCCAGTCCATACCCAAGATGATTTTTATGTCCGAGTACTTGAGAGCTATTAAGGATGCAAGGAAGACAAGTCTATCGAGAAGGATTTCATTCCCATGGATTACTCTAGAAGTTTGCCATTTGGAACCCAGAGTTTGAATTACCATGGAAGTGGGCATGTCACAGAATGTTGTGTTATGCAATCGAGCATAGCTCTCAGATATGAATGAATGAGATGCTCCAGTATCAAAAAGAACAGATGCCGGATGGCAGTTAACAAGGAGCGTACCAAGGACGGTGTTAGGATCATCATGAGCCTCCTCAGCTGAGATATAGTTGACATGGCCACGTGTAGTGGTGGCTGGCTTGGCGTAGAATTTCTTTCTCACTAGCTTATCACGGCCAACGGACTTTCCAGACTGGTTGGGGTTGTTGTTCTGGGGACACTCTCGACTGTAGTGACCTGGCTCTCCACACTTGAAACATGTCACAACATTGGGGCATGGAGCAGCATTAACAGTGGGGCCACCATAGGACTTAGGCGGTGCAAACTGCTGGTTGGGGCGAGGCGCCTCAAAGGATGGCCTCGGAATGAACCTGGTTGGCAGCGCTGTGTGCTTGGAATCCACACCCGGCACTTCTGAGATCCAGAGCCGGATGAGGAGCCAAAATCACGGGAGTGCTTGCGTGAAGCGTCATAGTCAGTTTGGCCTGTCTCAGCACTAATGGCTTTATTGACCAACTTCTGAAAAGAGGTGCACTCGTGCAGATGAAGATCGCGGCGAAGCTCGGGGCTAAGTCCCTTGCGGAACCTTGCATGCTTCTTAGCGTCGGTGGATACCTCTTCAGGAGCATAACGTGCCAGATTTTCAAACTCACGACTATAAGCATCCACAGTCAGTCTGCCTTGGGTGAAATTGCAGAACTCTTCCCTCTTATGATCCATGAGACCTTACGGGATGTGATGCTCATGGAAAGCCTCACTGAATTCAGCCCAAGTAGTGCTTTGGCCGACCGGGCGCATAGCCTCAAAGTTTTCCCACCAAAGGCTACCAGGGCCTTCGAGGTGATAGGCAGCATAGGTAACCTTATCAGCTTCGGCTATGTTGGCAGAACGTAGCTTGTGGGTGATGCTGCGAAGCCAGTCATCTGCGTCGAGGGGCTCGACGGAATGATTAAACTTTGGTGGGTACAACTTGATAAAGTCATTGATGGACACCAAGTCGTTTCGCTGATGACATGCAGTGTTTTGCTCAATCCGCTCCAGCAAGTGGTTAGTATCACGCTTGTTTCTTTCTGCGTCCAGCATAACTTCAGCCAGAGAAGGCGGGTGAGGCAGATTCTCACCCCTAGCTGCACTGGCTTCCCCCTGCTCCGGGGCAGCAGGGTTGCTGTGGGTGTTGACCATCCTAGGAAAAACAAGACAATGGTTTAGACAAGGATGGCACAATCTTGGCAAGGAAGTGCAGAATGTAATGGATAACATGGAATGCTGAGATGTTCATTGCATGACATGGTAATATAGAAACTGCCATATATATACCATTGGTCATACACACCGTACATAGTTTAGTACAAGCCCAGGCTAGAGTACAACTACGGTGAAAGACATTACATCTCATCGGAGGCATTCCAAGCTCCTATACTTTATTTTTCTACACCTCCGGAGCGTGATACACACCAAGTCGTATCCCACGGTCACGCAGGACTGTGGAGAATACAACTATTACAGTACTAGTGAAACTACTACTAGCTCAGATGGCTCCGTAGTAATCCTCATAAAAGTCACCACCGAAACCTGGAAGCGGAACATGATCATCTGGGAACAGACGGTCCTATGGAGCTTGCGGACCATAGGGACTCGGATGTGGCCTTGGTCCCACAAAAGGTAGGAAAGACATACATGGCTCAATCAACTCCTACACATCGTAGTGGGTTTCATCTAGTTACTGTGGCAATGACAGGTCATGCAAAGGATAACGGTTCAACTAACGCAGCACATAGCAGTTTGAAACATTGTTGTCTTAATGCAGTAAATGAGAGTAGAAGCGAGAACATGGGATTGTATCGATATGATCAATGTGGCTGCTTGCCTGATGGAGTAGTAGTAGGGTACTGACCTTCAGTTGGATACTTGGAGATATCCTCGGAGGCAGAACCTACCACGGAAGACACCACAGAACACAATCATCACATGGCAATATGCAACAATATGATGCATGCTATGACATGGCAATATCAGGTGTCCTGCCTAATGCAATGTGAAACAAGTTGGTTTGGGTCCATTTGAATCAAAGATTCAAATGGAAGCTTATGTTCTTAGGCATTATAAGTGTATTAGCTTGTTTCACCTAAACAGCAAGGTTAAAGTGTTTTGGCATGCATGAAACCACTACAGATGGAAAGATTGAATTTTTCTGATCAAATTTCATATATAAATCTTTGCATTTGGAGTTACAGATTAAAAGTTATGAATTTTTGAAGTTTGTAATATTTTTTGGAATTTCCTATATAAGAATAATTCCAGTATTTGAGTTATTGCGTCAGCATTGCGTCAGGGTGACGTCAGCAGGTCAAAGGCGCCAGCCCAGGTCAAACCTGACCGGTGGGCCCCGTCTGTCAGTGTAACAACTAACTAACAGTGTTAGTTAGTGTTTCATTAGCACTAAACTAGGTTAGTTAGGGCCTGGGCCCACATGTCAGTGAGTCAACCTATTAACTAAAGTAATTAGTGTTAACTAATCTAATTATAAATTAAACAGGGGCATGGCCCACACGTCAGTGACCCTGGGGGGGGTCAAACTGGGTCAGCAGAGTCAAACTCGCCGGCGTTTAGCCGCCGGCGAGGCCAGACGCGGCGGGGCGGTGCGGGTTTTGCACTCCGACGACCAAATGGACGGCGGAGACCTCCTACGCGTAGCTGGGAGCAAGCCGCGTCGAGTGGTGGCAAAGGTTGGGCTCATGGTCGCCGGAAACGACGCCGGCGACGAGCGTTGCGGCTGTCGGAGTTCGTGCGAGGTCGAACCAACCGCTAGGAGGCACGGCGAGGAGCGTGCGGGGGTGCTACGGCTCCTGCGAGTGCGGTGAAGGTGATGGCATGCTCGGTTGCAAGCTAACATGGTTGTGGCTACGACGGCGACGTGCGGTGGCGGCGGTGGGTGCGGCTGAGCTTGGTTCGGTCGCTGCGGTGCCTGAGAAGGCAAACAGAGAGGATGGGGAGGTGGCTGAGCTCACGGGGGTCACGTCGAGGCAGACGACGAGGTCGGGGACGAGCTAGTGCTGCGGTAAAGGCGAAGGGGATATCCGGTGGCCGGAGTTGAGGCAGACGGGGTCGGGGCGATTCCAGAGCGGGCGAGCGCTCGGGGCTTGGCCTGCTCGACATAGTCGACGACGGTGGAGCTGATGGACACGGTGGCGCGGCACGAGGATGACGGAGGGCGCAGCTACGTCGACGGTGCGGCAGTAGGGGCGTCGGCCATGGTGGGAGAGGGCGAGGGAGAGAGGCAGAGGAGTGAGCGAGGTGTCTACGGGGTCGGGGCGGCGACGTGGAGCTCGCCAAGGTGTCTAGGGGCGAGGGCGGCGGGGATGAAGCAGCTGGCTGGTGCGGGCCAGCACAGTGCTGGGCCGCCAGGTGGGCCGGCTAGTGGCTTTGCCAGGTCAGTTTCCTTTCTCTTTTTTTCTGTTTTCTATTTATTCTGTTTTGTGTTTTGAAATAGTAAAAATACTATTTCATTTAGGAAAACCCTGAAAATATTCAGAGGCACATTTGAAAATATTCTCAACAGCCTAAAATTACTTTCAGGATTATTTGGGCATTTCAAAATATTTATAGGATTTAAATTGCCCAAATGCAATTAGTAATGAATTAATCCAATGACCTTATGATGTCCTAGAAAAGTGTGCACCATTTTTGTCAAAGGTTTTAACCCAAAACAAAAAGGGTGGACTTTTCAGAAGGGCATTTCAGGTTCATTGAAAAAGTTTTTAGTAAACCCTAGTTGTTCCAGGGGGGTGCTGGGGGTTCTGTCATCCCCATTTCAGTTTTCTGGGAAAATAAACATGATGCAACACTCTAATGCATGAGCTAGCTAGGGTGTGACAATAAGTGGCGAGCGACATCGGGGCGGTGGGAGCTTATGAGGATAGGGCGATTTGGGTGATGGTGCCACCGGAGAAGCCCGGGAAACAGTAATTATAGGCAGAAGGTAGGCAAACTAGCGTGTCGCGGGAAACACGACGGTCATCGCGGTCATCAGAATTCAATGCATAAGCAGGCACGGCTTAGCGCTCCAACTTGCCGTGGAAAACTAGAAAAACTGAAATTATGACTGTGGCATCCCGTCCCATCAGTGGTGCGTCCCGTCCGTGCTGCGTCGCACGCCGGCATGACGATCGAACGAGTGCACTCGAATCATCTAGATGAGGTACTCCCTCCTTGTCAAAAATGATTCCACCACTCATCATCTACCTTGGTTTGTTAGATTTTTGAATTAAGCCCTGCAAACCGGAAAGGAGGTAGTACATGCGTGATCCGCTATTTATGCATGTAGGATCAAGTAGGTCGTTTTTTGAATTGAGCCCTGCAAACCGGAAAGGAGGTAGTACGTGTGTGATCCGCTATTTATCCGTGTAGGATCGAGTAGGTCGGATAGTGTACGTGTAGGATCGAGTAGGTCGGATGGTGTATGTGTACGATCGCATTAGCTGATGAACATTCGCTGGGAGATAAGGCATTTGCAAATGTTTTTGCTGGTAGTTTCTTCAGATTCGCATGGCATTTTCTTCAGACCAGCTTGTTAGTTTCTTCAGAGGTAGGCATTTTTATTCAAAAAACTACCACTTTGGATCTTGCGTCGGAACTAAAACTGCCAGGAGCGCATTGGTAGGCTAGCTAGTGATCGATCAGTAACTTGTAAACACTGAGCGAACAGAAATAAGGAATTGTTTGTAACTTGTAAACACTAAGAACACAGAAATAAGGATCATGCTATGCACAGCAGTAAGAGCCGATCCGTTCAAAATGTTCACAGGCCTCGCATTGTAATATGTTCACATTAGTAGCCCAAATTCAAAACCAACTAGTACGATTCCCATACACAAGATCAACATGTTAATGCATCTCAATGATTCACAGATCATATATAAATATGTAGATCCAAAAGCAAAGATCTAGAAAAAACATATGTTCTTCCTACTAACATGGATGCTTCTCTTGGCCAACATTCAGTACAGACTGAAAGACAAATTTGTTTGTGAAGTCTACAATTCCTCTTGCAAACGTAAGTGGTTTCACCAACAGCTGGAACCATGAGAATTAACCACACTTGATGGAGGAACATCCACTGCAATATGATTTGGTCTTCTCTCGATCACTTGGCGAGACTACTTTCGGAATACAAACTTTAACTTAGGCAAAATGATGCCCATTGTATAATAACACCAAAGCAATGAAGCACCTAGTGTTTGCCAATAAATAGTACAATACTACTTTTCTGCGGTCCATGAAATGACTATCCAATCTTTCTATGTCTATTTCCAAATGGCACTGCATGTAGTGACTATACTATTCTCTTGTGCAGTTCAACCAAAATTGTGGTCACTTTGTGTGTTTGCAAATAGAAACGGCCAGACATCTCTGTCTGCACAAATATCAAGCAGTTAGTAAACATATACCCCACCTTGTATTTCTGGTTTAAACATGTCTCTTCCTCTTAGCATCTGTCATGTTTTGCACTGGACAATTTGATAAAGTCATGTTTTGCCCTGGACAATTTCATACTGAATTGATTTGCTGGTTCAGAGTAGAAATATAGCGCCTATTCTTCATCAGACCAAGGATATCCATGTTCGCAATGATGGAAGAGGTGAAATCGATACAACCGAAAATGAGCATCCAATCATTGAATCATGTCCTGCACCTCCAATGTAGGTCCACCCTGCCAATAAATTCACATGCAAACCACTGGTATTACTATCTAATGATAGTACAAAAAGAGTAGTAAGATAGTAGCAAACCATGTACCTTTGTAATGAATAGCTCATAGTGCCACCAATTGGATATAAAGGTTTGGAACAAAACATGCTCCTAATGTTGAACCAGTTGGACTGTCTGTGCAGTTCCACTAAAATCGAGTATCCCCGTTTGCATAGATATTGAAAGTGTGATTACTATAAAAGTGGCACTAGTTGAAGCATAGACTCACAAATATAAGCATTCCAATTTCTTAATGGGAAAAGGCAGCAAGACTGTTTCTAACCACCTATTTGAAAGAATAAATAAGGCAACATCGGCTGATGTCAGAAAGGCATATAAAGTTATTTCTAAAATAATGATCGATTCCTGACCTTTCCTCTTCTTTTAAGCATATTTTGTGCAGTTCAACTAAAATAAAATGCCATCACTGCCTTGACAATTCAGTGACACTGTACTGACTTAACATTACATCATGATCTCAGGTATGTAGTCGACATGCATTAGAGACAAACATACAGACCTCCTCCGATAACATAATGAACATTAACAAAGGTGTGACTATATTTACCGGGATAATTTGAGTGAACTCTACACCCTCTATTCCTTAATATAAGACGTTTTCCCAGTTCAATTTAAAGTACCCAAACGTCTAGTATTTAGAAAAACAGGTAGTAGTTTTCTTGAGCACATATCTGGGAAAGCTTGCCACACTTTATATATGTCCATACGCCAGTGCAACACCATTCGAATAGTACAAATATACACTAATCCAGTGGCTAGTGCAACAGTAGAGTAGTTATTTTATTACAGGGTATAGTAAAATGGTTTTACTGAACAGATTTCCATAAGCTCTAGCACTGGAAGATTTCTATAAGAATTAACAATACAAAATGTAGAGGTAACAAGTTTCAGCATTGGTATACTAGCTGTGCAAGAGCATTAAACCAAATACAAAAGTCTGAAGGTAACTAGCATTATTAACTAATGGCAGTATTAAAAAATTGCAAACCATGTACCTTCAAGGTAAATATCATTTCGAACTCGAGTGGACATCAAAAATTGCTATCCCAATCTTGATAATCAATCGAACACAAAAACTTGATCGAACGAATCAATACAATAGCCAAAGGAGGAGGTGCGCACTCTTGACCTTTCCTCTTGTTTTCATAATTTTTTGTGCAGTTTAACCAAAATAAAATGACATCAGCGCCTTGGCATTTAGGTGACACTGTACAAAAAAATTGACTTATCTCATGAAAGTGAGGTATGTAATCTATAAGCATTAACAGTACAAAAATCTGAAGGTAGTAACAAGTTTCATCGTTGGTATACTGGTTGTGCAACAACAATAGAATGCCTTAGCTGAAAAATCTTTAATACATCCACAATCAACAACTAACCCTGAAATAATCCAGAGACATTAAATGGCATTGCTTAAATTTATTGGTGACATTAGACTAAGTGCGGCATTAGTTAAATATGGCATCACTTTAGCAGTAGCATTGGTTGACTTTACTGTTGGCGTTATACTAACAGCAAAAAAGTGGCAATAAGAGCATGGGAGACCCATTCGGACAGTGGGCGCACCAGTACGATGTACCTCCACGGACGCATAGAGTGGTGAGGGAGGTATGGTTGCCCAGAGCAACAAATATCCAGGCAGCATATGTGGATTACGTCCCATTTTTTTTCTCTTTAGCCACCTTTTTCCTATGTGAGGACAACTAACTGATCGACCTGGTCATTCTCTATTGCGTTGTCATGCCTTTCTACCCTTCTTCAACCAAGAGACACGATACTCGTTCCTTTGAGACTGATTTTCCCCTTTTCAACCTAGATGCGGGTTCGATGCCTACTCTCTTGGACAGTACAGTCTCCCTTCCTTTCCTTATTCAACCCAGACATGGATTAGTCTGCATGAAGTAGGGTTTCTTTTAATAATGCAAATTAACATTTTCGTCTGCGTGACCAGCAGAGCAGAGGATAGGAAATTGGGAAGATGGCGGAGTGGAAAAAGATCCACATGCAGCGATGTGGCAGATGGGGCAATAGAACAAGGGTATGGTTCGAAAAGCGGTAGCAAACCTGAGGGTCGGCGGGAAGTGGCTTTGCTCATGCTCTTCGTCCTCTGCATGCACTACGACAGCGAGCTTGGGGACGGAGGCCATCCCGCGCGGGCGCTAGGTCTGAGAGGAGGGCCTTGTCGTCAGTGCGTGACCTCACTCGCCGACGATGAGTGCGTCAACGCTGCACATCCTTTTCTTCCCCGGCGGATCTGTGACCACCGGTGAGGAGGGAGAGAGAGGCCGTCTTTTTTAGATCTGGAGAGAGGGTGATAGTGTGAGGAGCAAGTGGGCAGCCCTTAGCAAGAAAGCTCTGAAGCTCTAGCCTATATATCTTTTTTATACTACTAGTACTAGAGGTGGAATAGTGGTAGAGTAGTTTATAGTTTCTCTGCAAACAGTACCAGTTAGTCGTGCTTCAAAAGAATGGTACACCATTAAAAAATAAAGGTCGATAACTAATGCAGCACCACGGGCCAACGCAGCCATATCGCATTTTGCACAAGAAATTACACACCATGTTTCGTTGACATGTGGTCCCGTTCCAACATGTCAGTGAGATGACGACGAGTCCTTTTGTACAATTTCCGAAAGGACGTGTAGGCCGGGGCGCCTCTTTGTGTACCGTGGCAAACTGGCAACCGTCCACCGACTCTTCGCCTTTCCCTCTCAACTTGGAACTGTTGTCGCATGCTTTTCCTCCCTCTTCCATTTGCCTTCATCCTTCCTTCTGCCATTGTTTGATCGTCTTCTCCATGGAGGGAACAAGCTGGAAACGACCCCGTTATTCTTGCCCCGATCTGAAAGATGACGTGGTGGGGGAACTCATTGATCGGTGCGACATCATCACCTCGGCTAGCATGGTAGGTTCGTTCAAGCCCATTCTCGACTCAACTAATAACATCATTACAAGGAACCCAAGGGTCCGGGAGTGGTTTGATCTCCCCTATATTCTTCACTATAAGCCTGTTCGCATGGGCGCGGAGGACGTAGGCCTCGCCTTGTGCAAGTTGATGCCGCTTGATAACGATACGTGTGATGTCAAGATGCCATCGCTTCAGGGTAAGGCCTGGGCTGGCGCAAATGGAGATTGGGTTGTTTATATTGGGTACAATTGCGAGTGGGAACTTGTGAATGTGTACACTCGTCAGTGGATTCCACTTCCAAAAATCTCTGAGTGCCCTAAGGTTGAGCACACAGATGATCTACGTACGTTCAAATACGATCATGATGACTATGGTCTACTGAAGATAGCAATTTGTCGAGTTCCCAACCGCTCTTGGAATTACAAGAACTATCAAGTTGTTGTTATCTTCGACAAGCTTGTTGCCATCCTCTGTGGTTTGACTGGATGGATATTGCTCAACAATCAGTTTCTATACACGGATGTGTACTGTGATGCAATTCAATACAGGGTCTTGTGTTTGCTGCCACCACTCGTGGCACTGTTTTTGCATGGGATCCTCGTAGTTTCGGTACGTTTGTCTTCCACCGTAATTATAATTGGTTCATCCACATGCATGCAGGTTAGCAAGTTTCCCTTTACTAATTAACCTTCTTCTTGTGTTTCCAAGGTCCTGTGAACATTCCATCGCCTAGACTTGAAAATTTTTATAACCAAGGGGGAGATGACGATGGTGATGATCACGAGCATGAGGACGAACAGGACTTATATACTCAGTGGCGCCTGTCAACTAATTCCGATGGATCACCTCTTCTTATCTGTATACAGTGCGCTGTGATTATTACTACTGAGGTAGAAAGTGTTCTCTCCCATGGCTGTCCTCTCCGGACCTATCCCAACACCCGTTGCAGGGTATTCGGGGTGGATACTAGTGTGCTAGCACCAACACCTTCTCCCTGGTACAATATTGATAGTCTTGGAAAACTCGCTCTTCCTTGGACAAAACTATCCAATGATGGTGAAAGGCGATCCAGCTGCAGTTGACACAACGCTACTACCATTTATGAGAAGCAACTGTATCTATACCTTGGACATTGTGGTGGTTCCCTACCCTAGTCTTGATATATGCCGCTTCAGCCTGGATGATCAGTCCTGTGTTGCTCTCGATATTGAAAATAGCTGGCCCTTCCTAGAGCACCTATGGTTCAAAGCAAGTGTTTCCAACGTCGAGGATTGGTTGAGTTGAAGTTCATTTCATTACTTGTTATTTTTTGTGTGATGAAAACTTCAGTATTTACTAGAATGTTTTGTTGTAAATAATCTATAATCCAACATGTATCCTCGTTGTCGTTGTGTGTTGATGACTTGTTGTATGTAAGGAATGGTACATTTGCAAATGCATGTCATAGACTCAATTTATGAATGGTTTTTGAGTCACTTCTTGGAGTGTGAGTACCGTAGTAGTATAGCCAGCATCCGGTTAGTATATGAAGTTGCCACATCGCATAGATCCAACCTAATAGTGGAGTATGCTAGCCCTCCACCGGCGCGCCGCTTCAAATGGCGGAGGAAGTGAGCGGTTGCACCACCTTGTGTCCAGATCTGAGATGCCACGTGTACCAGATGAATGACTCCAAGTTCGACCACCGTGATGCTGGGTGCGAGCCGAGGAACACTGTTGGAGAGACCCCCCTCATAATTTTCCTACATTGGTCGTTTGATTCATAGGATAGAATGCTATAGGATTTTTTTTCCTATGTAATCATGTTTTAATTGGCAATCTAGCAGCCGCTCCAACTTTTGTTTCACTTCCTTTGTTCCTATGAAGAGAGTACTTGCTCTAAATGATGTGCCGCTGCAAGAGCCACCTATATTAATTAACCATGCTCTAGAAAGGTGGACCAGCTTTGGCTATAGTAGTACTATACTAGGTTAGTAGGTGACCTTGCGCTTGGCTCTTCTCCTCTTCCGGAAGTCGAACAATAATGATGGTACTACAGTAGTACTTCTGTCAATCTGACACAAAATGAACTGTTGCACCTCCACCGCTTGTAAGGAAAAGTTTCTCCTCGTGCTGCGAGCCACCGCGCACGCGTTGGCGAGGGAGAAGGCGTAGTAAGCAAGCTTCTCGTCATTTTATGAGTTGACGGGACACATCAAAGTTATTTATTAGTACTCTCTTCAAAAAGGGCCGACCATGTCCATGGCTACCATCTCGTGCTCTGTCATTGAGTACATGCACTATTCACGTGCCATCGAGGAGAAAAAATATTGCGTAGTAGTACTAGGTTCCATCGAAGTGCACGACTCACTTACACACTTCATATCTCCATTTTCTTGCATGACACGCCACCTTGATGCTAGATGCCCCGCGTGTCATGGAGGCAATAAGTATGATTTTGTAAAATGGAGGCATATAGATGTCCCGCGTGTCGGCAAAAGTATGAACAAAGCTCATGTCTTAGACGAAAGAGTGGAAGAACATAGATTCCAGACGACCGAGAAGAAGCAACAAACCTCGGGGTGGAGCGTCTGCACTCATAATATTTTATATTATTCAGCGATATAACATCAACCAAATCTCTCCACGTTCCTATACCATTCTATAGTATGAGAATAACTTTGAACGTAAGCCATTGATTCACTCTATCCAATGGTCATAGTTGGAAAATCCAAACAAAACCAAGCATTGGATCAACTCTTTTTTCGAGATCAACTCTTTTAGCACTTATATTGTTGCCGCCTGCCCACCTAGCCCACCTATATATCCGCTCACGTGTGATGACCACAGGAGCTATCCACTCAGATTGTATGTTAAAAAAGGTCAATAACTAATATGGCACCTCGGGTCACGCGGCCAGATTGCATTTTGCACGAGAAATTACACACCCTGTTTCGTTGACATGTGGTCCCATTCCAACATGCGAGTGAGACGACGACGAGTCCTTTTGTACAATTTCCGAAAGGATGTGTAGGCTGGGGCGCCTCTTCATGTACCGTGGCAAACTGGCAACCGTCCACCGACTCTTCGCCTTTCCCTCTCGATTTGGAACTGCTGTCGCACGCTCTTCCTCCCTCCTCCATTTGCCTTCACCCTTCCTTCTACCATTGTTCGATCATCTTCTCCATGGAGGGAACAAGCCGGAAACGACCCCGTTATTCTTGCCCTAATCTGAAAGATGACGTGGTGGGGGAACTCATTGATTGGTGCGACGTCATCACCTCGGCTAGCATGGCAGGTTCTTTCAAGCCCATTCTCGACTCAACTAATAACATCATTACAAGGAACCCAAGGGTCCAGGAGTGGTTTGATCTCCCCTATCTTCTTCGCTATAAGCCTGTTCGCATGGGCTCGGACAGCGAAGGCCTCGCCTTGTGCAAGTTGATGCCGCTTGATAACGGTATGTGTGATGTCAAGATGCCATCGCTTCAGGGTAAGGCCTGGGCTGGCGCAAATGGAGATTGGGTTGTTTATATTGGGTACAATTGCGAGTGGGAACTTGTGAATGTGTACACTCGTTAGCGGATTCCACTTCCAAAAATCTCCTAGTGCCCTGAGGTTGAGCACACAGATGATCTACGTACGTTCAAATACGATTATGGTGACTGTGGTCTACGGAAGATAGCAATTTGTCGAGCTCCCAACCGCTCTTGGAATTACAAGAACTATCAAGTTGTTGCTATCTTCGACAAGCTTGTTGCCGTCCTTCGTGGTTCGACTGGATGGATATTGATCAACAATCAGTTTCTATACACGGATGTGTACTATGATGCAATTCAATACGAGGGTCTTTTGTTTGCTGCCACCAGTCGTGGCACTGTTTTTGCATGGGATCCTCGTAGTTTCAGTACGTTTGTCTTCCACCGTAATTATAATTGTTTCATCCACATGCATGCGAGTTAGCAAGTTTCCCTTCTCTACTAATTAACCTTCTTCTTGTGTTTCCAAGGTCCTGTGAACATTCCACCACCTATAATTACAAATTTTTATAACCAAGGGGGAGATGACGATGGTGATGATCACGAGCATGAGGACGAGCAGGGCCCATATGCTCTCTGGCGGCTGGCAACTAATTCCGATGGATCACCCCTTCTTGTCTGTATACAGCCCACTGCTGATGTTACTACTGAGGGAGTAGGTGTTGTCTCCCATGGTCGCACTCCCCGGACCTATTCCAACACCTGTTGCATGGTATTCGGGATGGATACTAGTGTGCTAGCGCCAACACCTTCTCCCTGGTACAATATTGATAGTCTTGGAGAAAACTCGCTCTTCCTTGGACGAAACTATCCAATGATGGTGAAAGGCGATCCAACTACTGTTGACACAACGTTACTACCATCTATGAGAACCAAATGTATCTATACGTCGGACATTGCGGTGGTTCCCTACCCTGGTCCTGATATAGCAGGCCGCTTCAGCCTGGATGATCAGTCCTGCGTCGGTCTCGAGGTTGACAGTAGTTGGCTCTTCCCAGAGAATCGCTTGTGGTTCAAAGCAAGTGTTTCCAATGCCTAGGATTGTTTGAGTTGAAGTTCATTTCATTGCTTGTTATTTGTTGTGTGATGAAAACTTTAGTATTTATAATGTATCCTTGTTGTCGTTGTGGGTTGATGACCTATTGTGTGTAATAAAATGATATGCCTGTGATACACTTGCTAAATTTATCAATGGCTTTCGAGTCGCTTCTCTGAGTGGGTGCTGCGACAAGGCAAAAATATATTTTCTCAATACATAATTGTACGTGCATTACAACAGGTTATCGGATGAGGCCAATCAACAATAGTACACTATTTGTACTAGCTTCACATGCTGCACTATCTCTACGTCTACGTACGTAATACAACAAGTTTTAAATTTGAGACCAGCCACCCATCCTCACAAAGAACACTTTTTAACCTAGCACAGACTCCAGGAAATTTGGCCACAGTGTGAGGTGGGCCATATGTTAATGTGTTCGCTGTACGTAACCAACACCTTGAATCCTCGATACTATTACTATAAGTACAGTAGTAGGAGTAGTAGGGTGGCATGGGCCAGAACAAGCATTCACGTCCAGGAGTATGGCACACGCCACCAGCATGACTTCCATCTGACACCATAATTCTTGGAGTCCGTGCCACAACAGTCTCTTCAACCTTGTTGTTTCTCCAACTCAGCCATCGTGCGGCGGGCAAGGTGGGGGTTTGCCGGTAGTCGGTTTCCTCAACTGCGGTCCCACTTGTAAGGCCAACTCCAACGCACGACCCCAAACGGGCCTCCGTTTTGCCTGGATTCTTTCCATTTGGGTAGGGTAATGGGGTCGTGTCCGGGCCATTTCTCGGATGCGGTGGCCGTGCACCGAACGCGCAGATGCATCCCGGCCACGTACATTTTTCTTTGCAAACACATATCTTTTTTTCATCATTGATTTTTTGGTACATGGAAATACATCACCAAAATTTTGACTAGAAAAGCAAGACCAAAGAAAACAAGAACCACAAGAATACATTTTAGAAGGTATCCAACTTCCATAACTACTCCTATAAGTTGGATTAGTGCCTTCTCGATGCATTAAGTGTTAATCTGCGGAGGCTCGATCTTGCGTGCTTCTTTCTTCTTCGAGTGTAAAGAAGTAGATGTGTCTAGCCTCTATTCTATCAACCAGTGCACTAGTCTCATCTCTAGCCTCTATGCTAGCTAAAAGTGCTAGAACATCTCCTAAATTGAGCTCTATCAATATATCGTTGTACTCTTCTTCCCAATACCAAAACTTGCATCCATTCTACACAATAAAATTCTAAGTTAGCACAACTAGTCTAATCCGAGAGCACAACCAAAGATTTGGTCGAGTTCTTCCTCCTTTTGCCGACACGTGGGACATCCAGCATCTAGGTCGTGTCATGCAAGAAAATAAAGTGGTAGTTGAAGCCACGTGATATGTATCTTGGGTTAAAATGTAAATAGAATCTTACTACTCTTGAGTAACTGCAAAAGCAGCCACCGAAGATCTTTATTGGATTTGTTTTTCATCACCAGCACGTCGAGGTGAAAGATGTGCAGGTTTAGTGGGTCCTCTTGCGTTTTCACTGACATGTGGGACCGCATATGAGCAAACAGACGATGGGCTCCGCGCATCTGCTGGCTGGCTGAGAAGAGAGATAGAGGAGGGCTGAGCACGGACTCCAGGAAATTTGTTCTCCATAACCAGTACCTCGATATAGTGGGGTGGCATGGGCCATAACTAGCATTCATGTCTAGCAGTACGGCACACACCACCCACACGAGTCCCATCCGACACCAATTTTCTTGGAGTCCGTGCTACAGCCATCTCTTCTCCCTCTTGTTTTCTCATCCATCGCGCGATGGGTGGGGTGGGGGTTTGCCGATAGTCGGTGTGCTCAACTGCGGTCCCACTTGTAAGTGAAAATGCAACACAACACACATTCCCCTTTGAGCTGCGTGCCGGACCAACCGTGTGGGGGTGCGACGCGAACATGGCAGGCTTTTCCTTTTGAACTTGTAACTTGTAAAATTTGGTTCTGCTCCATGGCGCGACCGATAGATAGAAATAACGATTTTCCCTAGAGTAATGAGAAGTTTGGTTCTGGCGCGGTTCATGCATGGAGTACGTACGAAAATTATGAAGTTGATGCGAAAGGTAAGATAATTACTATTAGTACCATATACTACTACATAGATTTGACGGAAAGATAAAGATACATATGGATCCATCAATGACATCCTCACGTGCTAGTGCACCGGGTCACCAACCGACGTGTGAGGATCAGCGGCATTGGCGACAAGCTCAGCGTGCTTCTGAACAATGCCGTCCAAGGTTGCCCTGCTATCCAAGAAGGCCAGCATCCTATCGTCCTCCTCTTGCATGTAGTAGTCCTCGTGGACGATTTGCGTGTAGACGTGGGTGATTATGTCGATGGTGTCTTGCTGCACCAGGTGCTCCGCGGTGAGCGCGACATCGAGGTGGACATTCTCCGGCGCGATGGCGGGCAGTCGCAGGGCCACCAGTGCATCGAAGAGGTTGTCACCATGGAGGCCGTTGAGGGTGGCAGTCATCGCAGAGCCTGGGCACGTGGGCTGGAGGCGTATGTCAAGGTCGTCCGCGAGCTTCTTGACGACGGTGAACTTGTCGAGGAAGCCGACGAGGACCTCGTCGAACAAGGAGATGAAGCTGTCGTCCAAGCAGCCCCTCGCCTGGCAGCCTCAAGCACTACCTGGAGACGTTCCTCGGTGCCGGGCCGCAGGCCGGCGTCATGGACCATCTGGCATAGCCGGCTGATGCTTGCGCTCATCGGCTCCATGTGTCTAGATTGTAGTCAACTGATCTTGCGATTGGAGTGATCACTCTTCCCCTTGGGTGCGCAGGTGCGTAGGATTTCGTAGATTGGACTGGCGGGAGCCTTTATATGAGAAGTGCAGTCTGCGTTAAATTCACGTGCGTGGTGGCCATCTACTCCTCACCCCTCTGCTACACCTGCCTTTGGCAGTATGACAGGTTGGCCATCCACCCGTTGGGCCCACATGTCATACACCCAAAGGCAGGTGCAGTAAGTCAATGAAGCTGCGTCCCCCTCCGTGCTGGTGCAGTATAGTCATCTCACCGGACCTCTAGTTGGGGCCAAATGAGAGAACTTTGATGTTTACTGGTTTATTGGTCCCCTTTGCATTTTGCGCTAAGTTTTGAGCTTTGATTTAACTAATAAAATATTAATGCATGTAACCAAAAATGTTGTGTAAGTCACCTTACGAAAACCAAATAATCCCAAAACACTTAGGCATGGTACATTAACTCCCTCCTCGTTTCTTATTTCGTGACATATCAACCAAGGAGAGATGTGGGCCGTGCATGCTTTCAATGACTTGAGACAACCAAACATCACATGCGGTGGTTAGTTCATTTCATGTAACCCTATTAAGTAGCAAAAAGAAATTAAGTTATCTCGCCGATAGAATAAAACAATACACCATGTATTTATTTACAGAGGGAGTAGTACTTTTTTGTGACATGCATTACTAGATATCGCTATTCAAATACTAAATCCAGATGGACGTGGTAGTACTACTAAATCCAGACGGTGGTGCTAGTGCTAGTAGTGGTACTACCAATGTAGTAGAATTGTACTACCCGTTGGTCAAATTATTACGTACTGCTACTCACAGTGAAGTGACAAGACCCTATGCCGGAGATGACACCTGAGTATGGGCGCCGTGTTCGGCATACCATAGTCAGCCTCATCGTCTGTAGTCACTATCATCATGGCTGTAGACCTAGCCCGCTTACAACTAGCCGTGTTCAACATAATTTCCCGTGCGTAGATGCCCGTGCATTGCACGGAACACCAAGATTGGGGGTGGACGGCACCGACAGCGGTCATCGTGCTAGATTTTTCCATGGCCTTCTAGATGTGGTGGGGAGGAGATAAGGCTGATTGTGAGAGACAAGGAGTTGTTTGTAAATAGGGAACAAGTGCGGGCATCTTTTTGCAAAACTGGAGAAGTTTGGTTTGTATGCGTCAGATCTAGATCCGATGGCTATGGGTGAAAGATGGCAGGCACAACATCATCAACAACTCAGGACCTGTTTGATTAACAGGATTTTGAAAACACATGAATAGGACACGACAATATTACAAGTTTCAAACTGATATTACAAATGTTAGGAGTAATGCTGCACCTACGAAGATGGAATTACTAGGAAGTTTACGTAAGAACTTTCGTTACTTTAGGTGGATGCAGCATTATCGTACAAACTAAAATCCACCACCCTGACAAGTCACTTATGGGAAAATAAGTTTTTGAGTCTCTGGCCACTTGATGTTTCAAAAACAAATTCAACTTCTGCGGAGACTTTGTCATTTAGGCTTAGACGCTTGCGGTGATCAGCACACCATTCATTGTTGCGCCACAAAATGCCAAACCTCATTACCTTGAGCACACTTGCCTCCAGAACAAAGAACCAGGCCAATTTAATCTCTGATGTTGTAACATCCCAAATTTTCAATTTGGAATGTTATACATAGATCATTCTTGCATATCATATTTGATTGCATTCCGTTTCGTGATCCTCGAAATCCTAAGCAACTGAAGGACGCTCGGAGAGATTTGGGGATTTCCCGGTTTTCATATTTGATTTTTATCAAATATTGAAACGAGGATTTTGGTTTTAATTATTTTTCTCTCCGAAAATATTTCATATTACAATATATGAGAGGAGATAATATGACTTCTCCAAAATAAATGAAATATTGGAGGAAAAATATTAAAATCAAATATTTGATTTTATTTGGATTTTATTACAATTTTATTTGCATTAGAAAAATTGCATGTTTTTCAAAGTTGCATTTTAGGGCCAAGAAAATGTTCATCTCGTTCTAAATATTTTATTTAGACGGTGAATATTTGTTTTGGCATTTTTAGAATTTTAATTTATTTTCTAGGATTTATTTTCTGTTCGGCGGAATTGTTTTTTTGTAAAAAAAACTTCCAGCGCTCGTCTGGGCCGAAGCCCAGCCGAGCCGGCCCACCTTCCCCGCACGCCGTCTCCCACCAGGAGACCGAGCCGCTGCCGCCTCAGATGAGGAGTCCGGCCGGGACTCGCCTCGCCGCCGCCTTGGCCCCTGCTCCGAGCCGCCCCTCCCCCATCTTTAATACCCCCCGGACCCTGCCACCACCACCCACCCCGCAGTCCGCCGCCCCGCCCCCGCAGCCGTGTTGCCGCCTCTGCCGCGCCTCGCCGCCGTCGCTGCAACACCGCCGCCGCCTCTTGTCGCGCCACGCCGTCGTCGCCTCGCCATCGCAGTCCGCCGCCCCGCCTCGCCGGAGTTTCGCCGGAGGTACCACCGCCGTTCGCCGCCGCCGGTTTTTTTAAGAAAAAAATCGTAGTTCATTTTTTTAGATCGGTTCGCCGGTTTTCTCGGTTTATCTTTTTAGCGGACGTTTGTTTGTACGATCATTTAAACGAACGGTTTTCGCTTGTTAGTTACAGACAACGAACGTTCGTTCGTTAGCCTATTCGTCAGTTTTCTTTTTCTCGGATTTTTCCGCGATTATTTTCGATCACGATTTCTGATTCGATTTTCGTTTTAGTTTATCTTTTCACTCGTTTGTCGGAATCAGGCGATTCAAGCGCCTAGATCTTCGTCTTAAAACCCTCTTTCCGTTTAACCAACTTGAACAAGTTTTTGCTACTGTAAAATTTGACCATAGTCCAGATTAGTAAACGGATCTTGTTTCTTTCGCAGTTTGAGTTTCGTTGCTCCGTTTGATTTGATTCTTTTTGCAAACCGGAGTTCTTAAGTTGAACTTTCTGGTTAGATCTTCTTATTTGAGTTTTACCTATGTTTATTTGCTTGATTGCTTATGTATGCTATTGTTTGTTTGCGATAGAACACCCGTAGTGCAAAGCGTGCCACTACGAATCCCTAGGTTTTGCAGATCATCAGCAAGGCAAGTAACACTTTGGAAATACCCCTTTATCACCTAGTTTTTATGCATTAGTTCCAATCCTCAAACATTGCATGGTTAGGATGTGATTAACATGTGGGTTGGGAAGTAGTTGATGAGGTAGAATCTATTGCCCTGTTATATTCAAACCCTTGGGAGTTACTTCTACGTATTGCTTATATTGCCATACTATGCTCGTAGACATGATTTGGGTGAGTGAAATCCATGACAGAAGTGGGATTGTTAATTAATGGTTTAACTTAAGGTGGCAACTTGAATACACATCTGGGTGGATTGTTTGTTGGGCACCTGGAGAATCCAGTGTTGTCCGAGGATATCCTAGAGTACCCGTGTGATAATCCTATGGTCTGCCACCCAGGCTCAAAGGGAACTGAGATATTTTCATACTAGAAACTTGCATGTGCAGCCACAAGCTATTATGGGCTCTAACATAGTTGAGTAAGTTGTGTGAAGCTCCCGAAGAGGTGGATCAGCAGGTAGTGGGATGTAGGTTTGGTATGGTCTGCCCGGAGTAAGGGGTTAATGCTTATGAAAGACCGTGTCTTGGTCATCCGTTTCTCAAACACCATGTAGTGCGAGAAATCCAACGGAGGAGATCGGGTCTTGTGGGGAAAAGTGCGCAAACCTCTGCAGAGTGTATAAACTAATCATGGTTAGCCATGTCCCCGGTTATGGACATCTTGAGTATCTAGTACTTGGAGTATCCTAAGTATCTCATCACTCTAAACTAAAATTGTTGGGTTGTTAATTACTTTAATTGGGATTGAGTTGGAGGAACCTTCTCAATGATGTTTCAACTACCATGATAGTTATATTAAAATCTATTCCTTTGTTGTAGGGAAAAATTGGCTTTTCGGAAAAACTATAACCATAGAGCTTTCCACCAGCCAAATATGCATGTAGTGATAGCATTATTCTGTTCTTACTCTACTGTGTTTTTTGCAAGCATATTCCATGTGCTGACCCGTTTTCGGGCTGCAACATATCATGTTGCAGACTTTTCAAACGAGAAGTAAGGTTCGTTAGGTCGATGCCGTGCAACTCAGCTATGCCGTTGGAGTTGATGGACTCATTTTATCTTCCAAGCCTTCCGTTGTTATCGCATTAGATGGCCTTAAGCCATATTTATTGTAATAAGTTCTCTTTTGAGACATTCGATGTAATAAGTGTGTGTTTGCTACTCTGTTATAAATCCTCGAGTACTATGTGTGTCCACATTACCGATCCAGGGATGACACTAAAGCATAGAGACTTGACCGTTTGAGGTCGGGTCGCTACAGATGTGCTGTCTCGGTAGTCGATCAAATCATTTTTGTAAGATGGAGATCAAGGCATTCGATGAGATTGTTATAGTGCAGCACATTTTTCACTTTCGGGTCTTCTTTTATCTGCAAAAGAAGAGAACATATTAGAGCAGCTGGCTGTATAAGATTGCTGTGTCATCAAGAGGTACCAATATCATTCGCTCATACGATACGGTTGGCTGGCTAGTGATAATTTTTCACTCACTCACTCACTCTCTCTCTCTCTCTCCTCTCATTTACCTAGGAGTACATGAAGAGCTTTGGCATTTGTTGCCTTCCACTATGTGGCCGATGCCATATTTCACAGAAGTATGCCACATAATACGCATCGATGTCAAATCAAAAGATTTTGGCACCGCTCTCGCGATGTGAGAGAGTTGGCACCGATGTGCACACAGACCCACATGTATAAACAAATCAATCAAACCAACTACACCAGCCTCTCACTCTCCCAAGCAAGTGTTTTATTATTTCCTCAGTACTCTCTCCTACGCAAGTGTTTTTTCATTGCGTGAGTTAATTTGGCACCGGAGCAAAGTAGGTGATCCAGATTGGGGCACCAGGTGAGCAATGGAGGGGCATCGATGCCAAATGCATCACAAGTGAATTTGGCACGTGTTTTGGCCTACATAGTGGAGGGCCGTTATAGCCCACTTTTGTACTACCTCTTATTTAGTATAATATTTTGACCATAGATTTACGTAAGAAAATGCCAATGCATGTCACTAAAAATTACACCATTTTAAATTATGTTCAAATACGAATCCAATGATATAGTTCTTAGTGACATGCATTAACATTTTGTCAGTTAAATCTATGGTCAAATTTTGATACTACAAAATAGGAAGAGTAAACCAGGACGGAGGCAGTACTTGCTCTTAGGGTAACCATAGAGTTACTGGAGTAGTCTAAGTTACTTTCCACTATGACTAGCCTAGGCTACTATAGTAGTACAACAACAAAACGATGCAGGTGATAACATGAGAAAAATACTAAAAACATTTCTTTCGGTGCAGTGCGTAGATGTAGTTTTGAACACTACACTTGTCATCGTAATTTGGGAAAATTATGAAAAAAATTGAGCTACGTTGTGATTACCGTTTACTAATAGGAAAGAAGTTTCACCTCGATGAGTAGCTTCTCCGTGCATGGAAAGCATGTAAGGAATCCAACAACTTGATCCAGATTGGGGCCAATAGATTTTATTGCCAAGATCTTCACTGTGCGCACAGACTGGGTCAAGCTTGTGGGAATCATTTTCTAGAAGACGGTCGTAAATACATCAAGAAGAAATTTAAAAATTTGAATTTCAAGAAGACAGAGAAGAAGATGACTGTTGTACCTGAACGATTACGGATCCAATAAAGAGTTCGGAGAATTTGGCAGACGAGTGCACCAATGCTGTCAATTTCGACGTGTCAATGACCCTAATTTTTGTTGGACCTTCTAGATCCGATACAAGCAATCTCTCAAGGAAAGGCGCATTCTCAATGACCATAACGTGGAACAGCTGGAGTGATCTCTTCCCAATTGATGTCTTGTTGCGGGGCCAGCAAGACACATAAATCTGTCGGAGATTCGTCAAGGCGATGTGGAGGCTAATGAACCCGTGGATCTGCTCAAGACGAAGGTACTCGAGTGCAGTACAACTGCGGAGTAGGTGTTCCATAGCCTTCTTCGAGATGACAACGTCGAAGAGGTCGAGTTGCTTGAGTTGAGGGAGAAGAAGGGCGGGCGCGGCATTAATCTGGGGAAGATAGCAGGAGCTGAAGCTGGCACGGAGCAGCGTTGGCGCGAGGCGGAGCGCGGACAGTGGCAGAGAGCGACATCGTCCACCTTCAAAGCTGAGCTCCTCGAGCTGATCTAGGGCGGGGGATAAGAACCACTTTTCGAACTTGGGTTGGACCTTGCAGTTGGTATTGAACATGCAGATGTCAAGGCATCTGGCGGACCCAGGGTTCGATGAAAGGATCTTGGAGACTGCGCCCATGCGTTTGCAATCCCCGTCACAGAGGCAGATGTCGGCAGTGAGGTTGTAGGGGACACGGCGCCAGAGAGGGCACCACCGTTGGGAGAGCAGGGCGGTCCGCACGGCAGATTTGGTGGGGAGGAGGCCGATGATGACGAGCACCCCGAGACCGTTGCGCCAGGTGTCGTCCAGTTATTCGCCGTCGTTGCCATGTCATTTGCTTGCGTGTTGCATCTTGTCATGTCATCATGTGCATTGCATCATCATGTTTTAAAACTTGCATCTGTCCCGGCCTCCTCGTTCCGTCCGTTGTCCGTTCTAAGCCCAACCACACTTGCACGCGCCCGCGGCATGTCCGAAATAGTATTTTTATAAGTGGCCAGAAAAATGTTCTCGGAATGGGTTGAAAGTTGGCATGCGGTGTTGTTATGGTGTTAGTAGGTCGCCTGCCAAGTTTCATCGCATTCGGGGTTCGTTTGATAGCCCAAACGTTAAACTATAGCGACACTATAGCCGGTCTATCGTCGGACGTTTTCGGTCTCCGGAAACAGTCACCGGGCCTCTCCTCTTCTCTCTTCTCAGCCCTTTGCTTTCTGCACTACCTCTCACCGCCAGGCCCGCCTAACCTCTCTCGTCAGCCCGTGGACCTCCTCCCGCGCGCGTCCGAAATCTATTCTGGACCCGACCCGGACTGTCGCCATCGTTGTGTCCAGATCATCCCCAAACATCTACAAAATGTCTCCGTTTTCTCATTTGGGCTTCCTAACATATTTTTTTCCGTCCGTCCGATTACAATCGGAGGGATGAGATAGACCCTAGACTAACCTACCCGCTATATATAAACCGTGACCAAATCCCTAATTTCTAGGAATCCTCCTAGCTGCCGCCGCCACTCCTCTTGTCTCCTTCCACCTCGGGTTCTTCCCCGATCCAAATCCTCCTCATTTTCTTTACCCAACCAACCAACGAACCGATCCAAAAATCCATCCAACCACCTCCTCCCTGTTCGATCCAGAGGAGTGGAGCTCCTCCGCGCCCATAGGCTCTCCTGCTCGAGGGATCCACGCTGCCTTCGCCGAGCTCCAGGTCGACCCCGCGCCCTCCCCCTCGGTCCTTTCCTTCTCTTCTTTCTTTCTCCTGCTCTCTCAACTCTCTCTCTGTCCCTGTGCCTCGCAGGATGCCATGGATGCCCGCAGCGCACCTGCCTTCCCGAGTTCCTCCGCAGGAGACCAGCAACCAGAGCTCCCGCTCGACCCTCCGGCGCATGTCGCCGGCCAGCGACCCAGGGAGCCACCGTGGCCATGGATGTCATCTGCCGCCTCCTTCCCGAGCTGCAGTGCGCCCAAGCCTCGGACGTGACCGGTTCTGGCTCGAATCGCCCTCCCCAAGCCCGATCGCCGCCCAGATCCGTCGAGTCCCGACCAACTCCGTCGTTCTTAGCCGTCGCCCAGTGCCAAGTCCCTCGCCGGCCTTCCCTGCTTCGCGTCGAACCGCTCCAGCGCCGCTGCTTCTCTGCTTCTCCGTCGAACAGAGGGCGCCGCGCTCGTATCCTCCCCGCCTCGCGAGCTGGGCCGGCCAGCGCCAAGCCAGGCCCAGTCGGGCCAGATCCGCGCCACCATTGCCGGCCTTCCTCTTCACCAGCGGGCCAAGCCCATGGGTGAGGACGCGCCCAGTTCCTCCCCTGTTCCTGTTGGGCCAGGAAGTTTTGGCCCGTAGTTTTTTTCCCGTTGTTGCGAATTTAGCTATTTTTTCATAGGATTGTTGTTTTACAGAAAAGCCCTTGTTGATCATGCATTTAATAACTTCACAACCGTGCATCGGATCTAAATAAATTATATATGAAACTTGCTTAAAATTTTGTCTAGATTCATAATATCCAACTTTCATCTATGTTTGAAATGTTTAAAATGCAATTTGTTTAAATTTGCTCCTATGCCATGCTAAAATGACTTAATTCATAACTAATTAACCGTAGCTCCAAATTTAACAAACTTTATATGTAAATGGGGTAGAAAAATACCTAGTTTAACATGGTGGCATCATCTTGCATGTTTAATAACTATAAAATATGGTTTAGGGTAGAACAGGACCAAACCTAATATATGCACATGGGGATTTACCGGAATTGTTGTTCTTTGTTTCCGGCCTCATTTAAACTTGCCTAGATAGGTAGTTTTATTTTGCTTCACCCTCTTGCCATGTTTAACAACATTTAATATTGTTGGGTACATAAACGAGATCGAACTAAATAACTTGTCGTGGTGTTTCGTCAATATGCAACTCGTTGCATATTGAGCTCCACTTAATTTGTAGGGTTGCTTGTGCATTTTGCCATGCCATGCCTCTTTAAACCGGACATGCATCATACTTGATTGTGCATCATGCCATGATTATGTGTTGGTTGTTTACTATGTTGTGTGCTCCTTTCCGGTGTTACTTCTTCGGGTTGGTTCCGATAACGTCGTGTTGTGAGGATTCGTTCGACTTCGTCCGTTTGTCTCCTTCATGGACTCGTTCTTCTTCCTTGCGGGATTTCAGGCAAGATGATCATACCCTCGAAATCACTTCTATCTTTGCTTGCTAGTTGCTCGCTCTTTTGCTATGCGTATGTTGCGATACCTACCACTTGCTTATCATGCCTCCCATATTGTTGAGCCAAGACTCTAACCCACCTTGTCCTAGCAAACCGTTGTTTGGCTATGTTACCGCTTTGCTCAGCCCCTCTTATAGCGTTGTTAGTTGCAGGTGAAGATTGAAGTTTGTTCCTTGTTGGAACATGGAGATCGTTCCTTGTTGGAGCAGTGTTTACTTGTTGGGATATCACAATATATCTTATTTAATTAATGCATCTATATACTTAGTAAAGGGTGGAAGGCTCGGCCTTATGCCTGGCGTTTTGTTCCACTCTTGCCGCCCTAGCTTCCGTCATATCGGTGTTATGTTCCCGGATTTTGCGTTCCTTACGCGGTTGGGTGATAATGGGAACCCCTTGACAGTTCGCCTTGATTAAAACTCCTCCAGCAATGCCCAACATTGGTTTTACCATTCGCCACCTAGCCTTTTCTTTCCCTTGGGTTCTGCAGACCCAAGCGTCATCATTATTTTAAACCCCCGGGCCAGTGCTCCTCTGAGTGTTGGTCCAACCTGTCAGCTGCCGGTGGCCACCAGGGGCAACTCTGGGCTGGCCTACCCGTACCTAAGACAATCTGAGTGTGCCCTGAGAAAGAGATATGTGCAGCTCCTATCGGGATTTGTCGGCACATTCGGGCGGTGTTGCTGGTTTAGTTTTACCCTGTCGAAATGTCTTGTAACCGGGATTCCGAGTCTGATCGGGTCTTCCCGCTAGAAGGTCTATTCCTTCGTTGACCGTGAGAGCTTGTGATGGGCTAAGTTGGGACACCCCTGCAGGGATTTGAACTTCCGAAAGTCGTGCCCGCGGTTATGGGCAGATGGGAATTTGCTAACGTCTGGTTGTAGAAAACCTGAAGTTGACCTTAATTAAAATATATCAACAGCGTGTGTAACCGTGATGGTCTCTTTTCGGCGGAGTCCGGGAAGTGAACACGGTTGTTGGAGTTATGCTTGACGTAGGTTGCTATAGGATCACTTCTTGATCATACTTTTATCGATCGTGCTTTGCCTTCTCTTCTCACTCTCATTTGCGTATGTTAGCCACCATATATGCTAGTCGCTTGCTCCAGCTCCACCTCATACCTTTACCTTACCCATAAGCTTAAATAGTCTTGATCGCGAGGGTGCGAGATTGCTGAGTCCCCGTGGCTCACAGATACTTCCAAAACCAGCTTGCAGGTGCCGATGAGACCGTGCAGATGAAGCAACCAACCTCAGGAGGAGCTCGATGAAGATCTTGTCCTTTGTGTTGTTTCGTTCTAGTTGATCAGTAGTGGATCCCAGTTGGGGTCGATCGGGGACCTTGTCGCATTTGGGGTTATTCTTTTATTTCGGTTCCGTAGTTGGACCTTGATTGTATCTGGAGGATGTAATGCTTTATTCTTGTAATTGTGTGAAGTGACGATTGTAAGCCAAATATGTATCTTTTCCCCTATTGTATTACATGGGTTGGGTGAAGATTACCTCACTTGCGACATTGCTTTCAATGCGGTTATGTCTCTAAGTCATGTTTCGACACGTGGGAGATATAGCCGCATCGAGGGCGTTACAAGTTCGTAATAAGAGCCTTCCCCGACCTTAGGAGCCCCCATTGCATGATCGTTTTTAGCAGCCGTTGTTGAGTCTAGAAAAATGTTTTGAGTCATTTAGGAATTATATATCGGAGAGCTTAGGAATTCTTTTTACTCCCCAGTCCCTTCATCGCTCTGGTAAGGCATCCTGACGTAGAGTTTTGACTCTTCTCTTCTCAAATTTCACAAAAAAAATTTAGGATCACGCGGGTATCTTGGAATCGTTCCGATGGTTTTATGATGAGAACATTGTCTTGGTGCCTCCTATCAGGGGTTTTGTGGCAGTGTCTCGGGGAGTTGAGCTCCGAGGTGTTGTCGTCACAATTTTATCATTGCAGTTCTGGAATACCTGAGTTTAGTTCGCCGACATAGAAAATCTCTTTTATGCAGTTGTTGGTGAGATAACCTCGACACCACCCAGTACTGGGGCGGGAGTTCGGGAGTATTGCCATAACTTGTATAACGGATGCTTTTCGAAGGTTGAGGTAGATGGTTTCCGAAGTTTTTCTCGGTTATGTGTTGAAGGATGGATACAGCTGGATGTAGGAATTGCTAGATTTGGGTGAGATATTATGCTTCCCCTGTATCCCCAACACCTGATTGCATAACCGAAAAGGTTCGAGAGTTTCATAGGTGGGAATTCAAGTAGCTCTTAGGATATCTTTCCGACAGATGTATGATATGAAATTGGGGTTCGACGTCTAGTCGTCCGCCTATTCACGGTTGGTTTTACAGTGGTCTCGTTGTGTCTTAAAGAGTCCTTGGCTATGCCGACTCGGGAAGCTTCGTATGTCATGTGCACTGCCTTGTACATGATGGTGTTGTACGATCGAGCCCGTGTATGCCCCACCACGAAAACTTCGCACGAAATCTCTATCATATGTTTGTTCCGGCTTATTCTGCAAGCCAACCCTTTGTTTTGTTTTGAGTTGTGGTATTCGAGTTGCTTCGAAGTCAAATGTTGATTCCATCCCTTGTCTAAGTGGTGTTCTCATATTCCTATGGGAATACTAATCCTTTTGGATCATCGAGTTTGTCATGTTAATTCTTTTTCAACCAGCGTGTCTCTCTTCATGTGGATCCAATCTTGTCAACATTCGCAAGATCTATTATCAGTTCTTCTCAACGGTGTTTGTTTCATCCGTCCCAAGTTTTCTTTGTTTTCCCCACCCTCCCAACCCTTTTTCCTTCAAGGATTCGGATTTCTTATTCAACTATCATGTTATTGATGAGAAGCCTCTCCATTCTTTTTTCCTTCAATATTCTTATCCGGTGATTCTCATGAAGATCCTAACGGAGCTTCTAGTTTATCTTCCTTCATTCTTTTTCTTCTCCGGTGGATTCAAATTAATATTTGGTGTTGATCATATCCTTTTTCCTCGTTTCAAATGCTTTCTCATGCCGGTGCACCTCTTAATCATCCACTTCTCGCTATTCAATTGTTCCGAAGTGCTCAAGATATCTCGAAGATTTGTGTTTTCCACTCTACATTCGTTCAAGATCCTTCGAGGTTGTTATCTCATTCAACTCATTTAATTCAACTGGTGCAATCTCTCTTTCAAGTAATCTTTTCAACGGTGTATCTTTTGAGTGGGCCCTAACCCACAGGTCTTTCCCAAGATCTTACCTGACTCTTCTTATTCCCCCAGAGTATTCTCAAATCTTCTAAAGTTTGACGTAAGAATGAATTTTCATCAGTCAGAGGGTTTCTCCAAGATCTTTCAAATTCTTTTCATCGTTGGCTCAACCTTTCCATTCTTCATTCCGGAGTGCCTCAATAATTATTGGTGGTGTTTCTCGTTGTCATTCTCAGATTTTGAAGACCGAGTTTCTCTTAAATCTTGCTCCATTCTCTTCAAGATTCGTGATTCTAGCTTATGCCATCCTATCATAATTGTTTTCGATTGTGACAATTCTTTTCACCTATCTGGAGCAAATTCAGGAGTATTTTTCAGTTTGATCATCTGGAGCCCATCATCTCAGATTTATTCTTTCTTAGCTTTCAGCTATCATTCTCCAAATATTACCGGTGCATCGCTCAAATATCCTCTAATCAGCTCGTGATCTATTCGTTCTCTTGTATCTAAATTCCTTCAAGTATCTTCGTTCATTTCACAATTCTTACCCGGTGATCCATCCTTTTTACTTCGTTCATATTCAATTCTTATGGTGGTTCGTTCAAGAGTTTTTTTCCTTCGTGTATCATATCTATGCATTCGTGCTTTTCAAATTCTACCGGTGGATCATTGAAGACTTTCTCAAGTTTGCGCTATATCTATCTTAATCTTTCTTCGAGGATAAGTAGTATGCCAAATCCGTTGCTTGTCAGCAATTAAATTGTTGAAGGATACGCATAACATAATTCTTATTCTTGTTCCATCCAAGTGATTAATTCCTTTTTCCGGAGTGGCTCATCATATCATATTCTCAGTTCGAGATGCTGTATCTTTTCTTTTCTGGAGTTCCAAGCTCTCTCAATTTATTTCATCGCGAAGATCCATCTAATCATTGCAAGGATTCACCTTGTGTTTTCAACTTCTCTTTCCTTTTGTTTGACCATTCTTTTATTACCAGAGTTCTTCATGGAGGTTCTACATCTTGGTTCATCAAGGACGTAATTCCTTCTCGAGATGTTCATTGAGATTCTTTTTACAGGAGCTCAAGCATTCGTCATCTTGCTTTCCAAAGTGTGATTCTTTCTTACTTTCTTATATTTTGAGGTGGTGTTATGTCACTCTTGACAATTTCCTTTCGTGTTTCATGTTTCACATGTTTTCAAGAGGGAGGTATTTAAATCCATCATTTTTTCTCTTCGCTTAAGTCATCTTTCCAACCAATCAAGCTCTTCTTTGGAGTTATCTTGGGGTATATTTCACCTAAAGCATTCCCTGAGAATTGTTGCTATCCATGGTGCTTATAAAGGACCCAAGTTCTTCATTTATCCTTTCCGGTGCGATATACTTTCTCGTCTCCTTGTTCTTATCAATCAAATTCTTTCCCGTGAGTGGCAGGTTGTCACCTCATAATTTGAGATATATTCCATAAGACCATATCAAATTTATTCTTTTCGTTGTTGGTTTTCCAACAACTCCGTTCTAGCATTTGTTGTAACCGTGCTCTCTCAAGATCTTGTTTCCCTGCGTTCCGGAGGCATTGTGATGTTGCTCTCTGCAACCCATCTTCTTGTTTTGTCAGGATCGTGTTCTTTTCGTCCTTATCCGTTTAACTGGAGTGTCGTGCCCCTTTTAAAGTTCTTTCTACTTGTCTTTTCTTGCATCTCTTTTCAATCGGAGTGCTGCTCAAAGTTGCGCTTCTTGTCCCTCTTGCTTAACAGAGTGCTTTCAACTTCGTTCATCTCAGTGGTATTATTCTCTCGAAGTGGCTTAACCTCTCAAGGTTCTTTGGTTTCACTCATTTGTCAATGAAGCAACTTAGTTTTACCTCTCCTCTTTTCTCTTTCCGTTTGTTCCTTCGGTGCCATTCTAGATCTCGGGACGAGATCCTCTCGTAGTGGTGGAGTGTTGTAACGCCCCGAGACCGTTGCGCCTGGTGTCGTCCAGTTATTCGCCGTCGTTGCCATGCCATTTGCTTGCGTGTTGCATCTTGTCATGTCATCATGTGCATTGCATCATCATGTTTTAAAACTTGCATCTGTCCCGGCCTCCTCGTTCTGTCCGTTGTCCGTTCTAAGCCCAACCACACTTGCACGCGCCCGCGGCATGTCCGAAATAGTATTTTTATAAGTGGCCAGAAAAATGTTCTCAGAATGGGTTGAAAGTTGGCATGCGGTGTTGTTATGGTGTTAGTAGGTCGCCTGCCAAGTTTCATCGCATTCGGGGTTCGTTTGATAGCCCAAACGTTAAACTATAGCCGGTCTATCGTCGGACGTTTTCGGTCTCCGGAAACAGTCGCCGGGCCTCTCCTCTTCTCTCTTCTCAGCCCTTTGCTTTCTGCACTACCTCTCACCGCCAGACCCGCCTAACCTCTCTCGTCAGCCCGCGGACCTCCTCCCGCACGCGTCCGAAATCTGTCTCGGACCCGACCCGGACTGTCGCCATCGTTGTGTCCGGATCATCCCCAAACATCTACAAAACGTCTCCGTTTTCTCATTTGGGCTTCCTAACATATTTTTTCCATCCGTCCGATTACGATCGGAGGGACGAGATAGACCCTAGACTAACCTACCCGCTATATATAAACCGTGACCAAATCCCTAATTTCTAGGAATCCTCCTAGCTGCCGCCGCCACTCCTCTTGTCTCCTTCCACCTCGGGTTCTTCCCCTATCCAAATCCTCCTCATTTTCTTTACCCAACCAACCAACAAACCGATCCAAAAATCCATCCAACCACCTCCTCCCTGTTCGATCCAGAGGAGTGGAGCTCCTCCGCGCCCATAGGCTCTCCCGCTCGAGGGATCCATGCTGCCTTCGCCAAGCTCCAGGCCGACCCCGCGCCCTCCCCCTCGGTCCTTTACTTCTCTACTTTCTTTCTCCTGCTCTCTCAACTCCCTCTCTCTCTGTGTGCCTTGCAGGATGCCATGGATTCCCGCAGCGCACCTGCCTTCCCGAGTTCCTCCGCAGGAGACCAGCAACCAGAGCTCCCGCTCGACCCTCCGCCGCATGTCGCCGGCCAGCGACCCAGGGAGCCACCGTGGCCATGGATGTCATCTGCCGCCTCCTTCCTGAGCTGCAGTGTGCCCAAGCCTCGGACGTGACCGGTTCCGGCTCGAATCGCCCTCCCCAAGCCTGATCGCCGCCCAGATCCGTCGAGTCCCGGCCAACTCCGTCGTTCTTAGCCGTCGCCCAGCGCCAAGTCCCTCGCCGGCCTTCCCTGCTTCGCATCGAACCGCTCCAGCGCCGCTGCTTCTCTGCTTCTCCGTTGAACAGAGGGCGCCGCGCTCGTCTCCTTCCCGCCTCACGAGCTGGGCCGGCCAGTGCCAAGCCAGGCCCAGTCGGGCCAGATCCGCGCCGCCCTTGCCGGCCTTCCTCTTCACCAGCGGGCGAAGCCCATGGGTGAGGACGCGCCAAGTTCCTCCCCTGTTCCTGTTGGGCCAGGAAGTTTCGGCCCGTAGTTTTTTCCCATTGTTGCGAATTTAGCTATTTTTTCACAGGATTGCTATTTTACAGAAAAGCCCTTGTTAATCATGCATTTAATAACTTCACAACCGTGCATCGAATCTAAATAAATTATATGTGAAACTTGCTTAGAATTTTGTCTAGATTCATAATATCCAACTTTCATCTATGTTTGAAATGTTTAAAATGCAATTTGTTTAAATTTGCTCCTATGCCAAGCTAAAATGACTTAATTCATAACTAATTAACCGTAGCTCCAAATTTAACAAACTTTATATGTAAATGGGGTAGAAAAATGCCTAGTTTAACATGGTGGCATCATCTTGCATGTTTAATAACTATAAAATATGGTTTAGGGCAGAACAGGACCAAACCTAATATATGCACATGGGGATTTACCAGAATTGTTGTTCATTGTTTCCGGCCTCATTTAAACTTGCCTAGATAGGTAGTTTTCTTTTGCTTCACCCTCTTGCCATGTTTAACAACATTTAATATTGTTGGGTACATAAACGAGATCGAACTAAATAACTTGTTGTGGTGTTTTGTCAATATGCAACTCGTTGCATATTGAGCTCCACTTAATTTGTAGGGTTGCTTGTGCATTTTGCCATGCCATGCCTCTTTAAACCGGACATGCATCATACTTGATTGTGCATCATGCCATGATTATGTGTTGGTTGTTTACTATGTTGTGTGCTCCTTTCCGGTGTTACTTCTTCGGGTTGGTTCCGATAACGTCGTGTTGTGAGGATTCGTTCGAGTTCGTTCGTTTGTCTCCTTCATGGACTCGTTCTTCTTCCTTGCAGGATTTCAGGCAAGATGATCATACCCTCGAAATCACTTCTTTCTTTGCTTGCTAGTTGCTCGCTCTTTTGCTATGCGTATGCTGCGATACCTACCACTTCCTTATCATGCCTCCCATATTGTTGAGCCAAGCCTCTAACCCACCTTGTCCTAGCAAACCGTTGTCTGGCTATGTTACCGCTTTGCTCAGCCCCTCTTATAGCGTTGTTAGTTGCAGGTGAAGATTGAAGTTTGTTCCTTGTTGGAACATGGAGATTGTTCCTTGTTGAAACAGTGTTTACTTGTTGGGATATCACAATATATCTTATTTAATTAATGCATCTATATACTTGGTAAAGGGTGGAAGGCTTGGCCTTATGCCTGGTGTTTTGTTCCACTCTTGCCGCCCTAGTTTCCGTCATATCGGTGTTATGTTCCCAGATTTTGCGTTCCTTACGCGGTTGGGTGATAATGGGAACCCCTTGACAGTTCGCCTTGATTAAAACTCCTCCAGCAATGCCCAACATTGGTTTTACCATTCGCCACCTAGCCTTTTCTTTCCCTTGGGTTCTGCAGACCCAAGGGTCATCATTATTTTAAACCCCCGGGCCAGTGCTCCTCTGAGTGTTGGTCCAACCTGTCAGCTGCCAGTGGCCACCAGGGGCAACTTTGGGCTAGCCTACCCGTACCTAAGACAATCTGAGTGTGCCCTGAGAAAGAGATATGTGCAGCTCCTATCGGGATTTGTCAACACATTCGGACGGTGTTGCTGGTTTAGTTTTACCCTGTCGAAATGTCTTGTAACCGGGATTCCGAGTCTGATCGGGTCTTCCCGCTAGAAGGTCTATTCCTTCGTTGACCGTGAGAGCTTGTGATGGGCTAAGTTGGAACACCCCTGCAGGGATTTGAACTTTGGAAATCCGTGCCCGTGGTTATGGGCAGATGGGAATTTGTTAACATCCGGTTGTAGAAAACCTGAAGTTGACCTTAATTAAAATATATCAACAGCGTGTGTAACCGTGATGGTCTCTTTCCGGCGGAGTCCGGGAAGTGAACACGATTGTTGGAGTTATGCTTGACGTAGGTTGCTATAGGATCACTTCTTGATCATACTTTTATCGACCATGCTTTGCCTTCTCTTCTCGCTCTCATTTGCATATGTTAGCCACCATATATGCTAGTCGCTTGCTGCAGCTCCACCTCATACCTTTACCTTACCCATAAGTTTAAATAGTCTTGATCGCGAGGGTGCGAGATTGCTAAGTCCCCGTGGCTCACAGATACTTCCAAAACCAGCTTGCAGGTGCAGATGACGCAACCAAGCTCAGGAGGAGCTCGATGAAGATCTTGTCCTTTGTGTTGTTTCGTTCTAGTTGATCAGTAGTGGAGCCCAGTTGGGGTCGATCGGGGACCTTGTCGCATTTGGGGTTATTCTTTTATTTTGGTTCCATAGTTGGACCTTGATTGTATCTCGATGATGTAATGCTTTATTCATGTAATTGTGTGAAGTGGAGATTGTAGCCAAATATGTATCTTTTCCCCTACTGTATTGCATGGGTTGTGTGAACATTACCTCACTTGCGACATTGCTTTCAATGCGGTTATGCCTCTAAGTCGTGCTTCGACACGTGGGAGATATAGCCGCATCGAGGGCGTTACAAGCATGTCGTCGGGGAGCCTGCTGATGAAGTCCAGGCTCGCCGAATGCGGTTTTGGCTCGAGCCGCCTCCGCTTGTTGGCTGCCTCGCCGTCCATCTCAACTGGCGGCGACGCCGGTGTACACGTGTGCTGGTGTGTGTTGTGTGCTGAGTGTGCGCGAGTGCGTCCTTCTATGCATGCCGCCACACAGTGGTGAATTGTGCACGAGTGCGTCCTTCATGCGGAAGAAGTGTGTCCTCAATGCACCCTCAATTTACTAGCGTGCGGGGTGCTACCCCGAGTGGTTTCAACTTTGTTTACTTCACCGCATGTCAGATGGGCCTCTAGTTTACTTATTTTCACCCACTGCCACATGGGCCAGTACACGAAGATACAGAACACGAGCTGACAAGGTAGCATGTGGACTGGTTGATAGGTCAACTAAACAATATACGGAGCTATACGCTGACACAGTGAGCGTATAATCCGTCGGTATAGAGTGTTCGAGTGAAAGGGGAGGCCCATGAGAGATAGCAGAGGGAGAGAGAGAGAGCTACTCCCTCCGTTCGATAATGTAGTTCCAACATTTTTTTTAAAGTCAAACTTTTGAAAATTTGACCAAGTTTATAAAGAAATTACATATATCTACAATACCAAAGATAAATGATAGCATGAAGTAAGTACATGTTGTGATGAATCTAATGCGTTCGAGATGTAAATGTTTTTCTCCACATATACCTGGTCAAACTTTTCTAAGGTTTGACTTTCCAAAACATCCATATCCTTATGGACGTGAGAGAGTCCCTAACTAGAGAGAGAGAGAGTGAAATAGAAAGAGTGAGTGGAAAAAGTGTGTGTGCGTGTGTGAAAGAGACATGGACAACACTCAATAAAAGTCAAGAAAAAACGTGTGTGTCTTACGCAAACATATCGCACATGCATCTTCGACAACGGAAGCAAGGTGAGGAGATAGTGTGTGGTTGTTTGCAACCGAGAGAGCAAGACCCCTAGCACGTGGCCATGAGGGGTCTGAAAAACAAGGGAGAGAGGTCGAGAGAGACGTACGGAGAAAATGCAGACATGGGGAGGATAGAGTGTATGTTTGTCATAGAGAGATCCCCTGGAGATCGTGATGGGACTACATGGGTGGGAGATCGAGTGACAAGGTGTGTGCGCGATAGAAGATACCCCGAGAGATATCGAGATAGATGTATGGATGGAAAGAGACAATACATGTGTTCCTGATGGCTAGTGAGAGATAATCATGCTTAGGGGGGAGTGCTTGTGCCTATGATGGAGTGAGGGATTATGGTACTCATTAGGGGGGTGCGTGTCACATAGAGAGGGAACAAGGGCGGAGAGTGTTGGATGGGTCTATATGTATAGCGCAAGAGAGACATGTGTATGTGTGAACCAGGGAGATATGAAGTTTGAGAGAGATTGAGGAGCCCCGACAAGGCTGAGTGGTGCGGCAGATAGCTGAGAGGGGGAAAGAGATATTCCATCTGCTCAATAATGCAGTGCATGTAAATTTTTCAGAAGTCAAACTTTGGAAACTTTGTTTAGGTTTACGCAAATGTTATTTATATCTACAATACCAAAGATACATCATACGAAACTACATCTCATGGTGAATCTAAAGATATATGTTTGCCGTTCTAGATGTAATTGTTTTTCTCCATGTACATGGTCAAACTTTGTGATGTTTGACTTTTCAATAAATCAATATGCTATGGACCGAGGAGAGTGCCTAAGTCGAGAGAGATCAAGTGCGAGTGAAGGAGAATGAGTAAGTGTGCAAAAAGAGTATGTGTGTGAAAGACAAAGTGAGAACTAACGATAAATTAGAGAGAGAGTGTGTGTTTTTTCGTTTCTTAGGCGAACATCTCACGCATGCATCTCCGAGATGGAAAAGCGAGGCGAGGAGATACACGAAGATAGCTAGTGTGTGATTGTTTGCAACGGAGAGAGACACCCCTATAGCACATGTCCAATAGAGGTCTGGCCAACAAGGAACAAAGGTCGAGAGGGACACATGGAGAACATGGATGCATGGGGAGGGCGAGAGGGTGTGTTTGTGATAGAGAGATCCCCTCGAGATCATGAGGGGACTATATGGGTGGGAGATCGAGGGAGGTGCGTGCGCGATAGAAAGATGCCCCAAGAGAAATCGAGATAGACCATGCACAACTTTGTGATGGAGACTAAGATTAGCTAGTCATATACATATAGGGGGGACTGCGTGTGCCTACAATTGAGTGAGAGACCATCATACTTGGCTAGCTAGGCATGAGATTGTGTGTGTGTGTGCGCGTGAGATGGAGAGAGAATGAGGGAGAGAGATAGAGTTTTAGATGGGCCTATCAAGTGCGAGTGAGATATGCATGTGTATGTGTGAACCAGGTAGATGGAGAGTTTGAGAGAGGGGGGGAGAGCTTCGAGATGACAGAGTGGTGCGTGAGAGAGTTACGGGCAACGAGCCAAGGAATTTGTGTGCATACGATGAGTGCACCCAAGATATCTAGCTTGGACTAGAGAATCGTACATATTGTGCGAGAGAGACCTATAGATGGAGTATATATGCATGCGAACTAGAAAGACCCCCCCCCACACACACACACAAAGAGAGAGAGAGAGAGATGGAGAGAAAGAAAGAGGGACCAACAAGGTTTGTGTGTTGAATGCGTGCGACAGAATTGAAGATTGTCGGAGAGAGAGAGAGAGAGCAGGAGTCCGGGAGAGGGGGAGGTCACGTTTTATGCATCAAAGACTGATATAAACCATGTTTCGATATAAACTTGCATTCAAATATTTAAATTGGAGAACATGCTGTCTGCAATCCACACATGAACGGATCTATGTGTATATCAAACAAGTTCATTAATTCGACTTTCAACATGTTCATGGAGTACTATAATACTGTACAACATGCTACTCGATTGATGTGTTCAATTTTGGATTTAGTTCACTATTTTGACCTGGTGAACGAGCTATTTCATTGAATCGAGATATTTCATTTTGGGTTTGATTCCCGTTTTTGAGTGGGTCAACTATTTGTCATATAGTAAATCGCTAGCAACGAGCATGTAAAAACACGTTACTCCCGAGCATCATCTCTCCATCTAAAAAAGAAGTGGCAAAGCTAATATTTCAAAATTTGATTTGAATTGACTTGGTAAGGTAGACGTGGATGCTCATTCTCCCAAAATTTGAACAAACCGTTAAACATCCTCTGCTTGGTGGAATTCGCCCGAGCAAATAAATGGGAGACGCGAAATTACCGTCCTATGTGGGACACACATCAATTGGCCCGTTGTACATCGAGAGTAGGTCTGTAACTTCATCCAAGCACGCCTTCTCCTCGGCCGAAATGACATGTGCCGAATAATTCATAAACCATAGTCGGCAAAACACGCTCTCCTTGCCCGAAATCGCTCACGCCCATTATATTTCAAAACACGCCCTCCTCGCCTGAAATCGCTCCCGCCGACTATTTGGGGAGAAGCAAAGTTATTCTACTATCCCTGACCCTCAGTACACAGACCCAAGCCGAGAAGCCTAAAGGCAGGGGTAGAACTTTAACTCCCCCTCACATTTCAGACAAATGCATCCGTAAAACATGGTTCCACTCCCCTCCCAATCCCCCCCAATTCATACCTCGTGGGTGCCAAATCACCTTCTCCCCGGAAGCTCCCTTCTCCCGAGCCGCAAAACCTCAACCCCTCCTCCATGGCGCCCCCACCGCACCAATTTCACAGCCGCCCTCCTCCCTAATGCCGGAGACGCTGTCCATTTGCCATCATGCACTGGCCGTGTGCCTCTTACTCCGTGCTGCTGGAGCTGCCTCGATGATGGCCGCGTGAACCGTACCGGAGCCGATTCACCCCTGCCTTTGTTCACGGCGTCGGAGCGGCTCCAACTTCGGATCCGTCCAGAGTCCCCGCGCTGCTTCCCTGTAGCCGTCGACCATCGCGACATCGCTGTTTCCCTACCACGGTCGCCATCGCAACTGCGTCGGCCTCACCGACTCGGCAGCTGGACCTGCCTACTTCACCATGCCGCCAGATAGGTCGCACCCTCATCTCAAATCACTTTATTTAGGCGTCAGTTGTCTGAATTTTTATTCTGGGCCAATTGATTCCCAATGGGAAACAGCACCCCTCAAGGTGGTGGAGCTCCTACGCTGCCGGTTGGCTGGTGTCTAACGTAAGGGTGCGGGGCCGCAAGTTCGCTGTGGAAGCAGCGCTTAGATGGCTATCTTAGAGTTGTGTGGGTTGAAGGCATTGCCGCCGCCGGATCTGGATGACGGGAGTCTTTGTGGGTTGGCCCGGGGGTGGCGCAACCACAGCAGTGCGGTGGGGTAGGGAGCGGGGTTTTGGCTGGGGCCACGGACAGCGGAGGCAGGCTGCTCTGCCATTGGTCGCTGGCTCTTCGGGGAAGATTCCTAACAGTGTGAGCCGGGAGGCACAAGACGGCCCTCAAGCCATCCGACGTAGATCGGACAGTACCAAAATAAAATAAAATTGTGTGACCCAATTTAGTCTTCAGTGAACAGATGTGTGAACACTCTCGTACCTTGCTGTTGATCTCTTAGTGTATTTCTTCAGATCAAAGAGATGTGTCATTCTTAACATTATGCATTATCTGCATCTTCAGCCACACCGTCTTCCGACTCACCGTAATTGCTCCAACAACGGAAGCATACACCAGAAGGGAGCTATAGTCCCCACTCAACAGTTCCCTGCATCGAATGCGCGTGCCCGACATGGACAGCCACAACAACTGCAGGGCCATCGACAAGTCAGCACATGATGATCACACCTATGGATGGCGGCCAGATAGGTTGTACCCTCATCTTACTTGTGTGCAACATTTATGGCTTTGTTATTCATCTAAGCATGGAAAATAGATTATCACATTTCACTGTATATTCATGCTGATCTCTTACGGGTCTTGTTCAGGAGTTAGCATTGTTCCATAGTTCAGCTAAGATACTTTTTCTTTAGGTAACGTTGTTCCATAGTTATCATCCATCAGCAAATGCTGTCCCACAGGCTGGTGATTATAGTATTATACCACTTCTAGTATTACCTATGTTATTCTTTAATACTTTTGTGTGCCATCTAGTTAATCTCGAGTACAAACGATACATATTCTGTAGCTTTCATTTGTGTTCTCCCTTCAGTTTTTGAGACTTGTTGCTGCTAGTTAACCCCAGTCCTACTATTTATGTCGTCTCCTACATGCACTCATTACATAAATCTAACTACTAGTTGTCTTCCATGCATGTCAGATATAATTGCACACACTGATATATCCACAAGAACCTCGCGGATCAATGTAAAGGCCAATAAACTTGATGTCAATGATACCCAATATGATGGAACATGCAAAGGCAGTTCTTCCGAAGACTTGCAGAAAGATGTTGAATCCTCTTCACCCCACAAGATCTTTGATCTAACTTGGCCCGTGATATGGGTACAACATGCATATAATGTCCTGGAGTGTATCTACTCTGTTGCAATGCCATGTGCTTAGCATGCTGATCATGCATGTAAATATGTCATGCCTTCCTGTTTTTCAGTACCTATTCCATTCATGATAACATGTTTTCAAATTCAAGTACTATCATTCTACTCTATCGCAATGCCATCTGCTTAATTTGGACATCATGCTTCTGAATATCTTATGCATTGTTATTCATCAGTATGTACTTCATCTGTCTACCATACCATGTTTTTTACATTGAAGTGTTGTTCTAGTGCTCTGTTGCAATGCCATCTTAGTTTCCCAATCATACACGTGTATGTTGCCTTAGTTTTTTCTGTATGTATTCCGCTAGCATACAGTTTTATATTCAACTAGTGTTTTTTTACTATGTTGTCCTATCGTATCCCTAGCTCTTACACCATACTCCCTCCGTCCAGATTACATGTTGCCGAAATGGATACAAAAGGATGTATCTAGAACTGAAATGCGCCTAGACCCATCCATTTTTTTCGAACGGAGGGAATACATGTCAATATGTCATGCCTTTCTATTCTTCAGTACCTCTTCCATCTCTCTGTTGTAGCATGTTTTATAATTGAAGCACCATTCTTCTATACAAGGCATGCAAGGGGAAGACGACTATGTTAGAATCTGAAGGGATACAAACCAGGTCTTTGCAAAAGATCCAAACACCAGAAGATAATAAACCAACTCCAGTTTTTATAGATACTGCTCCAGCACAGAGAAACCCAACTCCTACTGGTAATAAGCAGATTCCAGTGGCCAAAGAACTAGTCCGCTCCAGTCCAGCAAAAATATGTCAACTCCATTCTAAGAAGCGTGTGTGTATCCTTGCATCATGAAATTTTATAGCATGCTGATCATATTTTCTACATGTTTCTTACCCATCTCTCTTTTAGAAAATAAGCTTAACAGATAGAAGAATTTCTGCACTGGTATCGTCTGTGAGGAAAGATTCTTGCGGGAATTCTCTATGCTCCAATGCAGATGTAAGTACCTGTTGTATATCACTATATTTTTACATCAGCATGTATTTTGTTAATCACCGTGAATCCAACCTTTATCTGATCTAAATTTAGTTGTAGCAAAATGTATGATTAAAGGCCACAATGTTGATTTTTGTAAGGAAAATTGCCTGGTAGTTTTGCATCATGAGCTGCATGAGTGTACTATCTCATATCAGTGGGTTTGATCACTTTGGTTCTGCAGTGGGTTTTCAGTGTTTTTTTTTACTGTGTTGTCATGTCATATCCCTAGCTCTTACATCATACTCCCTCCCTCTGGATTACAAGTCGCAGAAATGGATAAAGCTGGATGTATCTAGAACTGCAATACGCCTAGACCCATCCATTTATTTCCAGATGGAGGGAATACATGTCAATATGTCATGCCTTTCTATTCTTCAGTACCTATTCCATCTCTGTTGTAGCATGTTTTATAATTGAAGCACCATTCTTCTATATAAGGCATGAAAGGGGAAGACGGCTATGTTAGAATCTGAAGGGTTACAAACCAGGTCTTTGCAAAAGATTCAAACGCTAGGAGATAATAAACCAACTCCATTTTTCATAGACACTGCTCTAGCACAGAGAAACCCAACTCCCACTGATAATAAGCAGATTCCAGTGGCCAAAGAACTAGTCCGCTCCAGTCCAGCAAAAGAATGTCAACTCCATTCTAAGAAGCGTGTGCGTATCCTCGCATCACGAAATTTTATAGCATTCTGATCATATTTTCTACATGTTTCTTACCCATCTCTCTTTTAGAAAATAAGGTTAAATGATATAATACTTCCTTCATTGGGATTGTATTCCAGGAAAATATCTTGCGGGAATTCTCTATGCTCCAATGTTGATGTAAGTACCTATTGTACATCGCTATGTTTTTACATCAGCATGTATTTTGTTAATCGGCGTGAATCCAACCTTTATCTGACCTAAAATTAGTTGTAGCAAAACGTTAAAGGCGCCAATATTGATTTTTGTAAACAAAATAGCCTGGTAGTTTTGCATACTGAGCTGCATGAGTGTACTATCTCATATCATGCACATTACTGAATTGTAGTGCTGCTCTGGTTGCCCATTCATTCATTGTGTCAATGTTGCTTTCGTATTACCTTACCTGGCGGATGATAGTTGTGCCATATTGTGTTAATTTGGTGTTGGCTCGTTGCCCAAACGTTTGTTGTGCCAATGTTGCTTTCCTTTGTCTGACTTGGCCAATGATAGCAATGCTAGTGTCTTAATTTGGTGCAGGCTGCTAAAGGTAGGAAGACAAACTCTGAAAACAACAAGGCAACCCCATTATTTCTTTCCAATAAATCTAGGTGTAGCGACCAGACCTCAAACGGTCTGATCTCTGTGCTTCAGTGTCATCCCTGGATCAGTAATGCTGACACGCATAGTACTTGAAGGATTTATAATAGAGTAGCAATCGCACACTTATTACATTGAATGTCTCAAAAGAGAACTTATTACAATGAATATGGCTTAAGGCCATCTAATAACGATAACAGTGGAAGGCTTGGAAGATAAGTGAGTCCATCAACTCTAACGGCATCACTGAGTATAGAACCATGACCTAAAAGCACCTTACTTGTCGTCTGAAAAGTCTGCAACATGAACGTTGCAGCCCGAAACGGGTCAGCACATGGAATATGCTGGCAATGTAACACATAGAGAGTAATGGAACGAATAAAGCTATACTACATGCATATTTGGCTGGTGGAAAGCTCTATGGTTACAGTTTTGCATAAAGCCAATTTTTCCCTACTGCAAAGGAATAAATTTTATTTAACTATCATGGTAGTTGTTAAACATTGAGAGTGTAGACACCCTCTCAATCCGAATTAAGCATCAACATTAGAACCCAACAATATTAATTAGAGTAACATGATGAGATTCACATGATAATCCAAGTACTAGATACTCAAGTTGTCCATAACCGGGGACACGGCTAACCATGATTAGTTTATACACTCTGCAGAGATTTGCGCACTTTTCCCCACAAGACTCGATCTCCTCCGTTGGGATTCTCGCACTACATGATGTTTGAGAAACGGATGACCGAGACATAGTCTTTCGGAAGCGCTAGCACCTTACGAACGGGTAGACCGTACCACCTACATCCCCTACATCTGCTATTCTACCACTATAAGAGTTCGCATGACTTAGTTAACTATGCTAGAGCCCATAGTAGCTTGTGGTTGCAAACGGAAGTTTCTAGTATGAATAATCTCATGATCCCTTTGAGCCTAGGTGGCGGTCCATAAAGAAAAACAGGCAATCGCTGGAGTACCCAGGTGCCTCAATCCACCCAGATGTGTGTTTAAGTTGCCACCTTAAATAAACCATTAATTTAACAATCTCACATCTGTCATGGATACACTCACCCAATCCACGTCTACTAGCATAGCATGGCGATAAGCAAACGTAGAAGTAACTCCCAAATGTTTGAATATAAAACAGGTAATAGGTACTACCTCATCTACTTCCCAAAACGCACAATTTAATTCTATCCTAATCATGCAATGTTTGAGGATTGATCTAATGCAATAAAACTGGGTAGTAAAGAGGTATGATCAAAGTGTTACTTGCCTTGCTGATGATCCGAGAAACCTAGCGATTCAAAGTAGCAAGCGGCGCACTCCGGGTACTCTATCATAAACAAACAAGCATACAATAAGTACTCATCTAATGCACTGGTAAAACTCAAATCAAAGAACTAACCAGAAAGTTCAACTTAAGAACTCCGGTTCGCAAAAAGAATCAAATCGAACGAAGCAACGAAAGTCAAACGGCGAAAGAAACAAACTTCGTTTACTATTCTGGATCTAGGTCAAATTTTACAGAATCAAAAACTTGTTTGAGTTGGTTAAACATAAAGAGGGTTTCGAGACGAAACTCTAGGCGCTTGAATCGCCTGATTCCGATAAACGAGCGAAAAGTTATACTAGAACGAAAATCGGATCAGAAATCGCGATCAGAAATAACAGCGGAAAATCCGAGAAAAAGAAAAATGACGAATAGATTAACGAATGAACGTTCGTTATCTGGAGCTAAACGGTGAACGCGTTCGTTAAAATGAAAAAACGAGCGAACGCTCGCTAAATAAACTAAATCGAAAAAATGATCTAAAAAACGAATCTAAAAAAACCTAACGAAGACCGGCGGAAAACCGAACGGTTTTTTAGGGAAAACCGACGGCGGCGGGGCCAACCTCGGCAGCGGGCGGCGGCATGAGTGGGGCGGTGGCTGCGAGGTCGGCAGCGGCGGCTAGCGGCGTGGGGCGGCGGGGCTCGGGCGGTGGCGCGGCATGGGGCGGCGCGGCAGGGCGGCGGCGGCGGCGAGCGGCGTCGGCGGCGGCGGTGCTAGAGGTGGCGGGGTCGGGCGGCTAGGGTTTGGGGCTTAACGGGCTCGGGGTCGGCTCCTTATAAAGTCCGGCCTGAAGAGTCCTGGCCGAAACCGGCCCTAAGTCGGTTGCACGTTTTTTAAATAATTACATGCAGAAAAAGTAATAAAAGAAATACTAAATGAACTCCAAAAATCCCGAAATAAATTTCTCCCCACTTCTAAAATCAAGCCAAACAGGATGGACATTTATTTGGGGCCTAAATGCAATTTTGAAAAACACGCATTTTTCCTAAATTCAAATAAAATAGCAAATAACTCCAAAATAAAATCTTATTTGATTTTATTATTAAATCCTCAATATTTCTTTATTTTGGGAAAGTCATTTTATTCCCTCTCTCAAATTTTTTATAATAGAAATAATTGAAGATAAAATAAATAAAATCAAACGATCCTATTTTCAAAATTTGAGAAAACTCAAATATGAAAATAACGAAATCCACAACTCTCTCCGAGGGTCCTTGAGTTGCGTAGAATTTCTAGGATCAAACCAAAGGCAAATAAAATATGATATGCATTGATGATCTAATGTAGAACATTCCAAATTGAAAATTTGGGATGTTACAAACCTACCCCCTTAAGATGAATCTCGCCCTCGAGATTTGGGTTGGCTAGAAAATAGGTGAGGGTGGTCCTTCAGCAGATCTTCCTCTCGCTCCCAGGTGGCTTCATCTTTGGTGTGGTGGCTCCACTGAACTTTGCAAAACTTAATAACCTTGCTGCAGGTGACTTGGCTGGCATACTCAAGAATCTTGACTAGTCTCTCCTCATAGGTCAAATCACTATCTAGCTGAATCGCTTCTAGCGGCACTGTATCTCTCAGCGGTATATCAACCATCTCAGCATGGCACTTCTTCAACTAGGAAACGTGGAATACATCGTGAACTCCTGACAATCCTTCGGGAAATTTCAACTTGTAGGCTACTTCTCCCATATGCTTCAAAACATTGTATGGTCCTACAAAACGTGGTGCTAACTTTCCCTTGACTCCAAAGTGCTTAACTCCTCGAAGTGGAGATACTTGAAGATAAACTCGGTCTCCGACTTCGTAAACTGTCTCCTTGCATTTAGAATCTACGTACCTCTTCTGCCTGGACTGGGCTATTTTGAGCCTATCGCGAATCAATTTCACCTTCTGTTCAGACTCCTTAATCAAATCCGGTCCAAACAACTGGCGGTCTCCAACTTCATCCCACGACAATGGGGTCCCGCGCCTCCTTTCGTACAAGGCTTCGAAAGGAGCCATCTTCAAACTGGATTGATAACTGTTGTTGTAAGAGAACTCTGCATATAGCAAATTGTCGCCCTAACTAGATCTGTAATCTAGTGTGCAAGCTCTCAGCATATCCTCCAAAATTTGATTGACTCTCTCGGTCTGTCCATCTGTCTGTGGATGGAAAGCTGTACTAAACTCTAGCCTGGTACCCAAAGTTTCGTGCAACTGATTCCAGAACTTTGAGGTAAACTGGGTTCCTCTATCTGATACAATACTCCTTGGAACTCCATGCAGACATACGATCCTGGTCATGTATATCTTTGCCAACTTAGCACTGGTGTAAGTAGTCTTCACTAGAATGAAATGAGCTACCTTTGTCAAACGATCGACTACAACCCAAATCGAGTCATAGCCTGAACGTGTTCTGGGCAAACCTGTGATAAAATCCATGCCTAGCTTATCCCACTTCCATTCGGGTATTGGCAATGGCTGTAGCAATCCCGCTGGCTTCTGATGCTCTGCCTTTACTCTCTGACATACATCACAAACTGCTACATACTCCGCAATATCCTTCTTCATTCCGGTCCACCAGAAAATATCCTTCAAATCCAAATACATCTTGGTATTTCCTGGATGTATCGAATATGGTGAATCATGGGCTTCTTGCAGAATCAACTTCCTGATCTCTGAGTCATTGGGCACATAAACACGGTCTTCAAACCATAGGGTATCGTGCTCATCCTCACGAAATCCTTTAACTTTTCCTTTGCTCATCTTCTCCTTTATAGAGGCAACCTCCTTGTCAGTCTTCTGAGCTTCTCTGATCTTATCCATCAAAGTAGACTGAATCTCCAATGCTGCTACATAGTCTCTTGGAACTATCTCCAAACATAGCTCACGAAGGTCCTCGGCTAACTCCTTCGGTAAATCTCCCATCTTTAGGGTGTTGACATGGCTCTTATGGCTCAATGCGTCAGCTACTATGTTAGCCTTTCCGGGATGATAATGCAATCTCATATCATAATCCTTGATGAGCTCCAACCATCTCCTTTGCCTGAGATTTAGCTCCTTCTGTGTGAAAATATACTTCAAACTCTTGTGATCCGTGTATACTTCACAATGGTTTCCAATGAGAAAATGTCTCCAAGTTTTTAATGCATGCACTACGGCTGCTAACTCCAAATCATGCGTGGCATAATTCAACTCATGAGGCTTAAGCTGTCGTGAGGCATATGAAACAACTCTTCCCTCCTGCATAAGCACTGCTCCAAGTCCCCGACGTGAAGCGTCGCAATACACCTCATAATCCTTGTTTTGATCTGGCAAAATCAACACTGGTGATGTAACCAAACATTTCTTCAACTCCTGGAAACTGGCCTCACATTCCTCAGTCCATTTGAACTTGGTATCCTTCTTCAACAACTCCGTCATAGGCTTCGCAATCTTTGAGAAATTTTCAATAAATCTTCGGTAGTATCCTGCGAGTCCAAGAAAACTCCGGATCTCTCCAACTGTTGTTGGTGCTTCCCAATTTGTCAAAGTGTCAACCTTGGTGGGATCTACTGCTATACCTTCTCCGTATATAACGTGTCCGAGGAATCCAACTTCCTTCATCCAAAACTCACATTTTCTAAACTTGGCATATAATTGATGTTCTCTAAGCTTCTCAAGTACCAAACGCAAATGTTCCTTATGTTCCTCTTCATTCTTTGAGTAAACCAGAATATCATCAATGAACACTATGACGAACTTATCCAAAAACTCCATAAACACTTTGTTCATCATGTTCATAAAATATGCAGGTGCGTTACTCAGACCAAATAACATAACGGTATACTCGTACAACCCATACCTGGTGGTAAAATCCATCTTAGGTATATCATGTTCTCGAATCTTCAACTGATGGTATCCTGATCGCAGATCGATCTTGAAAAATACCTTAGCTCCTTGCAATCGATCAAATAGATCAATGATCACCGGTAGTGGGTACTTGTTCTTGATTGTTACTTCATTCAATCCTCGATGATCAACAACCATCCTTAATGATCCATCCTTTTTCTCCACTAGAAGTACTGGCGATCCCCAAGGCGAAGAACTTGGGCGAATATAACCTTTATCCAGTAACTCTTTAATCTGATTCCTAATCTCCTCCCAATCCTTTGCGGGCATCCTGTATGGTCTCTTAGATATTGGCCCTGTGCGTGGCAAAAGCTCACTCAAAAACTCAATGTCTCTATCCGGTGGCATGCCTGGCAACTCCTCTGGAAATACGTCAGGAAAATCCTTCACCACCGGTACTTCCTCCTGTACGACTCCTGTTAGGGAATTTACTTGAGTCCTCTTAGGCACATGCCGGGATACATACTTGATCCTTCTTCCTTCTGGCGTTGTAAGCAAAATTAACTTACTAGCGCATTCAATGTTCCATTCATACTTCGATAGCCAATCCATGCCTAATAGCACATCCAATCCTTGAGATTCCAATACTATTAGGTCCGAGGGAAATACATAGTTACCAATCCTTAATGGTAACCGATCACACCATAGACTAGCCATATACTCTGCTCCAGGTGTGGTTACTAACATGGGTGACCTAAGGGCTTGGGTTGGCAGTTTATACTTACCCACAAATCCCCTTGAGATGTATGAATGCGATGCACCAGTATCAAAAAGAACGAGTGCAGTAAATGACTTAACCAAAAACTTACCTATTACTGCATCCGGCTGAGCTTCAACCTCCTCCACGTTTACGTGGTTCACCTGTCCCCTATTGAAAGGGTTTGGCTTCTTCCCAGAGCTTCCATTGCCACTTCCATTCTGGGCTTCAGGACATTCATTGGAATAATGTCCAGTCTTCTGGCACTTAAAGCAAGTGACTTGGCTCAAGTGTGTCTTGGCTGGGGTTGACGGGTTGGTACGTGTGACGCCCTCGATTCAATTGTACACTAATCATACACGCAAATGTGTATGATCAAGATCAAGGACTCACGGGAAGATATCACAACACAACCCTAGACACAAATTAAAAATAAAACAAGCTTTATATTACAAGCCAGGGGCCTCGAGGGCTCGAATACATAAGCTCGAATACACAAGAGTTAGCGGAAGCAACAATATCTGAGTACAGACATAAGTTAGACAAGTTTGCCTTAAGAAGGCTAGCACAAAAACAACAACGATTGAAAAGGCAAGGCCTCCTGCCTGGGAGCCTCCTAACTACTCCAAATCGTCAGCGGCGTCACGTAGTAGTTGGCACCCTCGGGGTAGTAGTAATCATCAGTGGTCTCGTCTGGCTCCTGGAATCTGTCATCTGGTCGCAACAATCGGGTATGGGGGAAAAGAAGTAGCAAAGCAACCGTGAGTACTCATCCAAAGTACTCGCAAGACTTACATCAGATCTAAACTAAGTATGCATCTATATCAAAGGAATGGGTTGTATCTTTGGACTAAACTGCAGAATGCCAAAAGAGAAGGGGAAAGCCTAGCCTATCGAAGACTAGCATCTTCTGGAAACCACCATCTTGCAGCAACAGGAGGGAGTAGAGTAGCATAAAGTAAAGTAGTGGAAGTGTTATCAACCTCAGCCAGAGATCCTTTCTCGACTCCCTGCGAGAAAGCAATCCCAGAGCCATACTATCCAGTTATCATCTCATATCCAAGTCTCATCTCCATGTCTCATCTCAAGTATCCAGTTCTAGTTGTACCGGTCGGGATACAACTCCAAGTGTCTGTTATCGTAGGACAGGCTATCGATAGATGTTTTCTTCCCTGCAAGGGTGCGCCAACTTACCCACCATGCTCGATTAGCTCCGACCGGACACACTTTCCTGGGTCATGCCCGGTCACCGCAACCCGACCTAGGCTTAATAGAGAGGCCAGCACGCCGGACTAAACCTATGCCCCCAGGGGTCATGGGCCATCTCCCTGGGAACTCCTAAATGTTGTGTACACGGCCGGTTAGCAGACCTAGCTACCTCCTTCAACAAGGCAGGAGCTTACGCAGTCCAACCCGGCGCACGCCGCTCAGTCGCTGAAGTCTATTAAGCTTCGACTGATGTATACGACGCAGAATGCCCATACTATGCCCACGTGATGGTTAGTGCTATCAGGCCAGAGGCCCCTCGGATCAAATATCCAAATCGTAGTGGATTAGGAACGCGCGGTAACAAGTAGAGACTCACGATAGATGTGACCCCGTCGCCCCTTCTCGAGTACTTGCGGCAAGGGCTAAGAATGCCCGGCCACGCCTCGTAAGTATCTCGCGGGCACCTTCCAGGTCAACCCGACTCCACATCACTCGCTATTAAGCTCGCGCGGGTACCCCTCAGGGCCGACCCGTCTTAGTAACATGGCTCAGTGCAAAGTCATAGTAACCATAGTAACTGTGTGTCTAACACCAAGGGGAAAACCTGAGGAATCACCCCCGGTGAATTCCACTCGATGTTGTCATCAAGGTGAACGTAAGAGGATCCACCCTCGAGGTTCACACTTGAGGGGTTGCACGACAGAGCCGTATCGGAAGTGGTTAAGGAGAAAATCACCCTCGATGACCACGACCGAATAGCTACTCTACAGAGGTCTCATCAGGAGTGATGTAAGAGGTTCCACCCTCGGCACTCGGTGGTTACTCTACAGAGTCGTGCAACTAAGGGGGGTGATGTGCGGTGTCGGGGCCTGGACGTCGATCATGTTGATCGAGTCATCGAACATAAAGCGGGGCAACTGGGACAAGGTGGGGGGTCACTGATGGAGCACTAACCAACCTATACTAAGCAGTTTAGGATAAGCAGGTAAGGTATGAAAGCAGGTAACAACAACAGGCTATGCATCAGAGTAGGATGAAACATAAAGCAGTAGCAGTTCTAATGCAAGCATGAGAGGGAAAGAAATGGGCGATATGGGAATGCTCAAGGGGGGGGGGGTTCTTGCCTGGTTGCTCTGACAAGGAAGGGGGTCGTCGTCAACGTAGTCGATCACAACGGCAGCATCGGTCTCGAGGTCTACCGGAGAGAAGAGGGGGAAGAAATAGTAAATATAAAGCAAACATAGCACCACAAAGCATAACATGGCAATAAGATATGTCGGGTGTGACCTAACGCGGTAGGAGGTGATACCGGCGAAGGGGGGAAACATCCGAGAAAGTATCCCCGGTGTTTCGCGTTTTCGGACAGATGAACCGGAGGGGGAAAAGTTGCGTGTTCGCTATGTTAGGGAGGCATGGCGGACGAATGGGCTGCGTATCCGGGTTCGTCTCGTCGTTCTGAGCAGCTTTCATGTACAAAGTTTCTCCATCCGAGCTACGGTTTATTTTATATTTATTTTAAAAGATTTAAAAAAATTAGGATTTATTTAATTATTTAAATTCAACATTATCCAGAACAGTGCATGCTGACGTCAGCATGACATCAGCAGTTAACGTTGACCGTTGACCTGGTCAACCTGACATGTGGGTCCAGTGGGAGCCACCTGTCATTAACTATTTAGGTTAATTAGGGTTTAGGTTAATTAGTTAGCTTAATTTGTTATTTAGTTTAATTAAACAAAATTAATTAGGTTAATTAATTCTTCAATTAATTAATTAATTAATATTTTATTTTTTAAAACTTTTTTTATTTAACCGTTCCAGGGCAGGGCCCCACATGTCATAGGCCCAAAGGGTTCTATCGGGCGCCTGGTGCAGCGGCAAACGGGCGCCTGGAGCGGGGCTGCGCGGACGGGAGCAGAGGCCGGTGCGCGAGGAGCTGCGGGAAGGCAAGCAGCGGAGCTCGGCAGGGGGCGCGCGGGAGGCTAGCGGCAATGGCAGGGGGCGTGGCTGCGGGCGGCGTTGGCAAGCGCGATGGCACAGCCGTGGAGGCGAGGTGCGGGTGGCGGTGGCGCGGTGACCGTGGGGCGACGGGCACGGGGCGGCCGGCGTGGAGCAAGCGATGCAGGGCGCGAACTATGGCGACGGTGAGCGCGGCCAGACGCGGCGTCGGGCGCACGGTGCGCATCACAGGGGGGGGGAAGCTCGCACATGGGGGAGGAAGAGAGGGGGAGGTGCGGTGCTCACGGCGGGGCGCAGGGACTAAGACAGCGGGCCCGGGGAGGATTCGAGGTCGCGTCCGGCGAGGAGGAGACGAGCACGACGTGCGGCGGCGGTGGGCGTTGAGGCGCCGGCGAGGTCGGACGGGGTCGGGGTCGGTGACGAGGCAAGTCCGCGGCGTCTGGAGGGTGCCGCACGAGGGAGAGCAGGGGCACAGAGGAGGCCCTGGGGGCGGCACCGGCGCCGGCTGCGATGGTCGTAGCAGAGTGGTGTCTTGCGTCGGGCGCGGCCGTGCGGAAGGAGGGGATCGAGCAGCGGCGCTCCTCCCCCAGGCACGATGCGTGCGTGTGTGTGTGCGTGTGTTGCGTGTGGTGGCGGCGGTGTGGGTGAACGAGGGAGCGGATGGGGATCGTGGGGGTAGTGGGGATTAGGGTTACGGTGGGGGTGGGGATAAGGAGGGCGAGGTGGGACGGCTTGGTGGGTTGGGCCGGTTGGTCTGGGTGGGCCGAAGCCCAAGTGGGGCAGGGGCTCTCCCTCTCTCTCACCTCTTCTTTTTCTTATGAAAACTTTTCTGTTTTCATTTAACAATAGCCTTTTACATTTTCTTTTGCAGTAATTACCTTTTGCAAAAATGTGCCACTGGTAAAAACAAATACTAGGGGAAGTGGTGCACTACCACCATAAGCTTGGGATTTATTTGAATCCATTTGGAATTTTCCTAACTGGGAAGGCATTTTAAAATGCTGATTTGCTCTGTAATAGTTGCTTCTGTCCACCTTATCATTGTAGTGAAGTGGTTTTCCCTTAACAATAAACTGTTTTGGAATATTTGCTAAATGATGAACATTTTTCCAGCAACTTTGTGCAACTTGAAATTTTCACTTTGAATTCGAATTGGATTCAGAGAAGGAATTTGAAATGAGATATTAATACAATATGATTAAGCTTTGTAAATCAAGATGACTTGGCATTGATCATAAGGGATTACTGTAGTGTGATGCTGGGGACGTTACAAATCTCCTCCACTACAAGAAATCTCGTCCCGAGATTTAAGTACGGAAGTAAGGATTAACTTCGAAAGAACTGACCCTTATATGGTTAATTATCTGGTAAGCAATTCACTGAATGTGGCAGAAGTGTCTCTCGAGTTGAAACTTAAGAAAACATCGAGAGAAAAAGATGAAGGTACAATAGGAAGTTTCAAGCGAATGGACAAACGATCGATGCCTGAACAGAGTCTGATAAGGGGGTTCAGAGGATCGGGAATAGATCATCTCTCGGTCGGTGGCTCGTGACAACACACAAAGCCAAGAGCAGATGATACTTCGGAATAAAGGATATACAGGAGAGTCAGGTTCCGATCCTGTGGAACTGTGGGTTATGGGCCCACCATGTGGGTTAAAAGTAGGAAGGGTGCTGACGTCTTGCACGGTTATGATAGCAAGGCATGTTAGAGGGTAGCCTGTCAGTTATGTCGGCAACAACATTGGTACCAAGGGCGAGGGACGAAGAGAACCATTATCCTGCTCGTTGATCGAGGCGGGCCATTAGGCAAAGTTCTCGTCCATCGGTGGCTACCGGAATGTCATCAACAATAGTAATAGGGTCTTACTAACAGAGTGAAACAACGAGGTGTTTACATAAGCAGGGAAGTATTGCTCCTTATATAATATAGATCACAATAAGGTTTAAACAAACCAATGGAAAGGCAAATGTAATTGTCAGATTAAACAGAACAATGAAAAGGAAAATGTGTTTAAACACATATTTCAGGGGTATATCCTTCCCAAGGACAAGCAGAGCATGATATCCATGACAAGATAGAAGTATAAAACCATTTAGGTAAGGGGAAAGAAATTTCATGATATTACCCATACAACGGTGTTTGGATAATTGATAAAGAAATTTTAATATCATGCTTCAAATGTTCTTATTGAGATCGGATTACCACAGACATGCTTTGAGATAGCATTGACATGCCTTCAAGCAAAGGTCAGACTTCGGATACACAAAGGATCCATCAGAACAACTTATAAAATAAGTCATACTATTTCAGCAAAAAGGATGATTTTGTGGCCGGTGGGCTCAGGAACAATTCATCAAGGGGCAAGGATGGTATTTCTCATCATGAATTTGATTGAAATCCTGGAACAACTCAGAATGTTGGTGATGATCACTACACATTTGTCGAGATATTTCATGAAGATGTAATCGATCGGCGATGACATCAAGTCAAAGGAATGCTGAAGCGAAAGGTTATTGGTACCAAGGGTACGACACAAACTCGAAAGCAAGCTTGCTGTTCATGGCGAAATGGTATGGCAAGGAAGACCGACGTAAGATTACCTCATTGTCAAAATTCATGCTCCGAGAAGAAGGACCAGGTAGCACAGTTAAAATTTAGCACGATAATGATATAGCCGATCAGGCTAGGAATGACTGGATTATTAAACTCGTAAGCAACAAAAATTACTTAGAGTAATAGAATTGGACTGTGGAATCGATTCACTTATCGGCGTTCTCGAGTGACTAACAACTCAAAACCTGGGGAAATCTGAAATCAATGAGAAGCAATACCAGATGAAGACTCGTAGGAAGCAACACGGTTCTTTATTATTCTCGAGATACCAGAGGGCAATACTCGAAGGAAGATCAAAATAGAGGTTGCGGACATGCATTGATCCGTAGAAGACAAGTGCTTTAACTTGTCCGAGAAATGGAATCAAAGGAAAATAATCATGGTCAGAACCATGTGAAAGGGCATTTCCCTACTTTATGTTTTGGATGATGATGACAACCCTTTATGGTCTAATCGTGTGCTATATGTTTCAGGTTCTCGATGCTTAGGCTTACATTGGATTGCTATTGCCTCTCAAAGGAAAAGATCGAAGACGTGTCCTCCACGCTTTTATTTTCTTTGGTCGTAGAGTAACCGTACTATCAAGAGGGAATCCTCATTAGGAAGCTCTGGGGCAATCAGATCACGTACACTTTTCTCACCCTCTCTTTGCCTTCCTCAGGTGTGTGTGGGAGAGAGAGTTTTCCTTGCCTCTTCCCCTCTTTTCTGCTCACTGTTTCTGCCCAGCGGTTGTACCGCTCTCTGGAGCGGTTGTACCGCTGGGTCTTGTCGCTCACCAGCTTTGCTCAAGCGGTTGTACCGCTGCCTCCGGGCGGTGGTACCGACACCATGCTCTGCAACAGCTGGGGCGGTGGTTCCGTCCCTGCACCGCTCAAGTACCGCTCTCGCTTCTGGTTTGATGCGGTTCTTGGGCGGTAGTGGCCCGGTTGGTCCGGTCGTTCCACGATGACCGGTACCACCGGTGGTCCGAGTGGTTCTTCCGCTCAGTACTTAGCCGCCCAAGAGCTCAAGGCCATGCGGTTGTTCCGGCCAGGCACCGCCCAAGTACCGGTCAAGCTCTTGTTTTGATGCGGTGGTTGTGCGGTAGCCAGGCAGTTAGTCCGGTTATTTTTCTTAGCCGGTACTACCGCCTGCCTGTCCGGTTGTACCGCTTGGTAGGGTTCTGCAGTTACACCATGAGTCCCGGTTGTACCAGGACGAGGACCAGTTGTACCGCTGCAGTGCAAAAAACGCAGTAACGGTTGGAAATGTGGGGTGACTATTTAAGGGGGCTTCTCCCACCTAACACTCCTACCTTTGACCTCTCTCACTGCACCATTAATGCCCTTCAAGCTCTCTTGCCCGATCTCTCTCTCTAGCCACTCAAACTTGTTGATTTGCTAGGGATTGAAGGAGGAGACCTAGATCTACACTTCCACCAAAGGATATTTGCTTCCCCCATACTTTCTTGTGTGGATTTTGTTACTCTTGGGTGTTTGAGCACCCTAGACGGTTGAGGTCACCTCAGAGCCACATTCCATTGTGGTGAAGCTTCGTGGTTTTGTTGGAAGCCTCCAATTAAGTTGTGGAGAGAGCCCCAACCTTGTTTGTAAAGGTTCCGTCGCCTCCTTCAAGGGCACCAATAGTGGAATCACGGCATCTCGCATTGTGTGAGGGCGTGAGGAGAATACGGTGGCCCTAGTGGCTTCTTGGGGAGCATTGTGCCTCCACACCGCTCCAATGGAGACGTACTTCCTCTCAAAGGGAAGGAACTTCGGCAACACATCCTCGTCTCCATCGTCTCCACTCTTGGTTATCTCGTGCCTTTATTTGAGCAAGCTTACTTGTTTCATATCTCTTGCTTGCTTGCGTACCTATCCTCGTTGCATCATATAGGTTGCTCACCTAGTTGCATATCTAGACAACCTACTTTGATGCAAAGTTTAAATTGTTAAAGAAAAGCTAAAAATTGTTAGTTGCCTATTCACCCCCCCTCTAGTCAACCATATTGATCCTTTTAATTGGTATCAGAGCCTCGTCTCTTTATTAAGGACTTTACCGTCCAAAGAGTATGGTTGATACCGTAGACGGTGTGGAGGAACACTTCGGTGTGAATCCGATCTCGTCTACGGGAGATGGGGGAACTTCGGTCTCTCGTGAGGAGTTCAATGTGGCCTTGGAGACATTGAAAACCTCCATGACGACCGAAGTCGAAAGCATGTTTACTAAATTTCTTGAGGGGCTTAAACTATCCACCGCACCGTTGAAAGTGGGTGATCCGGCCAACAAGGTGACGGATGCTATCCCCGACAAGGGCGAAGTTAGTAGTGAAAAGGCTCCTTCTTCTAGTGGCAAGAATGGCACCGGCATCTTTGCCCATGTGGAACCACCACTTGTTTATGGTGGACCGGTTCCTTCCACTCATTTGAATCATGCCAGTCCTCCCCCTAAGATTGTGAAAAATGAGGATTTTGATTCTTGGGTTTACCGCTTTAAACGTCATTTAAATCATGTGAACACTAACCTTTGGAGAATCATTGAAGAAGGTTTCTATCCACATGATCCAAGCAACTTCACTCCTCGAGAAGCCGCGGACAATCAATTCAATGAGAATGCTCTCTTCATCATTCAAGATGCAATTCCACCCGAAGACCTACCTCATCTTCGTCCTTTCGCCTTGGCCAAAGATGCATGGCATTCTGTCGTGTCTCTCTACCGGGGAAGGACGAGCATTCAACGCTCCAACTATGAAGTGGTACAAGATGAGGCCGATGAGTTTGCAATGAAGGAAGATGAAGAACCTCGTGAGCTCTATCGGAGAGTAACCAAACTCGCGGTCTCACTACGAGTTCACGGGAGCAAGGACACGGATGACAATTGGATCAAGTGCAAATTCCTCAAGGCAATGATGCCCTATCACAAGGCCATGTCCTCCGTCATTCGTCAAAGACCGGACTTCCACACTTTGACCTCAAGCGAAGTGTTGGATGAGTTTGTGGCCATGAACATTGGACAAGACCGCCGACAATGCGGTGCTCCGTTCTCAACGGGCAAAGAAGCCTAACCTTGCATTGAAGGCCAAGCTCATCGTGGAAGACGAAGAAGAGGAAGAAGAGGAGAGCAACCCCGAAGATACGAAGTATGCATATCATGAACACATGGCACTTGCTTCAAGGCAATTTTGGAGCAAGAAAAACTCGAGGCCAAACTTTAGCAAAAACAACTCGAGTGGTACAAGGGGCAAGCAACGTGTAAGGACTTGCTACAATTGCGGCAACGTGAGTCATTTCGTTGCGGAATGCCCGTATGAGAAGAGGGAAGACAATGGTGGCAAGCTCATCCGAAAGGACAAGGCCAAGTCGTTCCCAACAAGAACAACTTCTCCAAGAAGACTCCTCCCAAAGCTTTGGTTGTGCAAGAAGAGTACAATGAGGATGATAACGATGATGAAGATGATGAGTCGGTTGCCATGGCCTCCGTTGCCATTGCAACAATGTCACGGGTGTCTCTCTTCGACTCACCCAACGAGAGCATCACCGCCAAGTGCCTCATGGCTAAAGCCACCAACAAGGTAACCTCCAACATCAAAACTACCATCATTAATCATCCTTCCCCGATGGATTGCATTAATGAACTTGAGGGAGCTAATGTGGAGGCTAACGAGTTTGAGGCCTTTATGGGCAAACTCATGGGAAAATCCAAGAAGCACTTTGTTGCTCTCTTGGAACAACTTGGTGAAGCCAATGACATGATCGAGGCTCACGAGGACACCATCTCTAAGATGGAAGGGCATAGTCGTGACTATGCCGATGAGATCTCGGATCTTTCCAATGCTCTTAAGGAAGAGCGTGGTCTTCGTTTGGCTCTTGAGGAGTCACACAACGTTGATCATGCTAAGTTAAAGAAAGATTATGATCATGACCTCATTGTTTCTCGTGTGCTAAATTCCGAGAAGGCCAAACTCGGGGTTGATCTTGCTAGACTCAAAGAGGAGTTTGATATACTTGACAAGGCCCACAAGGCCTTGAAGGGTATTCATGCTAGTCTCAAGGAGTCTCATGATCAACTCCAAGTGAAGCTAACTAAGGAGAAAGCAACTTTTCCTCATATGGTTTTAATTGATAATGCAAATGCTACTAACCCGTGTTGTGAGCATATACATCTTGTTGAGGAAAATGCTAAGTTTAAGGAGCAACTTGAGAGAGGTCTTGCGACTTGCATAAAAGGCAAGAAGAACCTCAACGATCTCTTGATCAACCAAAAGGGAGTTGTGGCCAAGGAAGGGGTTGGGTACGTGCCCGACTCCAAGAACAAGAAGAAGAATGACAAGACCAAACGACCTCCTCCTCTCATGCAAACCTTTGTGAGGGAGGGAGAGAGTGCCCCCGAGGAGAAGAAGAACAATGTCAAGAAGGGCAATGTCACCCCTCCCAACAAAGCCGGCGATTTTAATCCTTCTTATGTATTATGCCGTGCTAGTGATGGGCATGTTTATGCCAAATTTGTTGGTTCTCTTCATGAATACATTGAATGGTCTATTTGGGTTCCTAAGACCCTTGTTACTAACATCAAAGGACACATTACAAAATGGGTACCTAAAACCAAGCATTGATCTCTTGTAGGTGTTTGCTTCCGGTGATGGATCATGGTTGCTTGATAGCGGAGCTACAAATCATATGACCGGAAGCAAGGACTTGGTGGTGGACGTGCACAAGGTTCCATCTATGCCCACCAATGTCAAGTGGGGTGACGCCTCATCTTCTAAGGTATTGGGACTTGGCAAGGTGGTCATCTCTCATGATCTCACGATCGAGAAGGTCATGCTTGTTGAGTCCCTTGCATACAATTTACTTTCCGTTCGTCAACTTGCAATCATGGGCTTTGCCACTTTCTTTGATATCGATACCGTGGCCCTCTTGTGGAGCAAGACTCTTAAAGTAGCCTTTGTTGGGCATGTCGAGAACGGTCTATATGTGATTAAATTTTCGGAGCGACCCAGTAAGACCGCGACATGCCTAATGGCTAAAGTTGATGTGGGATGGCTTTGGCATCGCCATTTAGCCCATGTCAATATGAGATCTTTGCAAAGTCTCCTCAAGGGGGACCATGTCTGTGGACTAACGAATGTTAGTTTTGCTAAAGATTGTGCTTGCAGTGCCTGTATCGAAGGAAAGCTACATGAGAAGGCTCACCCTCCCACGACTATCATTTATTCAAAGAGGCCTTTGGAGCTCCTTCACATGGATCTCTTTGGGCCTCCATCCTTCGATAGTCTTGGAGGTAGGAAGTATTGCTTGGTGATTGTGGATGACTACTCAAGGTACACGTGGGTGTATTTCTTCAAGAGGAAGAGCGAGACCCAACAAACCGTCATTGACTTTGCAAATGAAGCACAACGTCAACACAATGCAAAGATCTTGACAATAAGAAGTGACAATGGCACCGAGTTCAAGAACTACACCTTGGATGAATTTCTTAGTGATGAGGGAATCAAGCATCAATTTTCCACACCATACACCCCTCAACAAAACGGTGTTGCGGAAAGGAAGAACCGGACGTTGATGGATGCGGCAAGGACCATGATGGCGGAGTTCAACTCTCTGTACAACTTTTGGGCCGAAGCCATCAACACCGCGTGTCATGCATCCAATTGGTTCTACCTCCGCAAGGGCTTGGACAAGACTCCATATGAGATACTCACCGGTAACAAGCCCAACCTCAAGTACTTCCGGGTATTTGGGTGTAAGTGTTTCATTCTCAAGAAAGGTGTTCGGTTGTCTAAATTTGAGGCTAGAGCTCATGAGGGCATATTTGTTGGTTATGCTACAAACTCTCATGCTTACCGTGTCCTCAATAAATCCACGGGACTTATTGAGGAGACGTGTAATGTGGAGTTTGATGAGAATAATGGCTCCCAAGTGGAGCAAAGTGGCACTTGTGATGTAGGTGATGAAATTCCTCCTCAAGCCATAAGAAGAATGGGTGTTGGTTTTATCCTACCCATTGAGGAACCCCTTGTGACCGAAGGAGAAGGACAATGCTCCACTCAAGTGGAGCCATCACCAACCCAAGGCCCACACGCTTCCGAAGAACAAAGTGAAGGCCCTCAACCTCATGAACAAGACCAAGGGCAAGATCATACTCAAGACGGTGTTGACACACCAAGTGATGCCCAAGGTCAAGTTCTCTCCCCCGAGCAAGTTCAAGATCAAGAACAAGTTCATGACGGCGCTCAAGATGATCAAGTAACCGCTCCTCAACTCACCACCGAGGAGGAATTAGAGCGTCGTGCCGCCAAGATTGCATCCAAGCTCTCCACCAAGGATCATCTCATGACGAATGTGCTTGGAAGCTTAAGAAAGGGGGTAAGCACTCATAGACAATTAGAAAATTATTGTGAGCATCACGCGTTTGTCTCTTGTGTGGAACCCCACAAGGTCTATGAGGCACTAGAAGATCCGGATTGGCTCAATGCCATGCACGAAGAACTCAACAACTTCGAGCACAACAAAGTGTGGAGATTGGTGCCAAGGCCAACGGGGAACCACAATGTCATTGGAACCAAGTGGATATTCAAGAACAAGCAAGATGCCCATGGGATTATCGTTCGCAACAAGGCTCGTTTGGTAGCACAAGGCTACTCCCAAGTCGAGGGTATCGACTACGGTGAAACCTTTGCTCCCGTTGCTCGTCTTGAATCCATTCGCATGTTAATTGCATATGCTTCTCATCGTAATTTTAAGTTACAACAAATGGATGTGAAGAGTGCTTTTCTTAATGGTCCCATTAATGAATTGGTTTACGTCAAGCAACCCCCCGGGTTCGAGGATCCCTACTTTCCCGATCATGTGTATCAACTCAATAAGGCGCTCTATGGCCTTAAACAAGCCCCACGTGCGTGGTATGACCACCTTACCGAGTTGTTACAAGACCGTGGTTTTGAAGTTGGGCTAATCGACCCCACTCTTTTTACTAAGAAGGTCAAAGGGGAGTTGTTTGTGTGCCAATTATATGTTGATGATATTATCTTTGGTTCTCCTAACAAAGCTTTCAATGAGGAATTTGCCGCTCTCATGACCTCAAAGTTCGAGATGTCCTCCATGGGAGAGTTGAAGTTCTTTCTAGGGTTCGAAGTGAAGCAAAGAAGAGAAGGAACCTTCATCAATCAATCCAAATACACTCAAGACATGCTCAAGAGATTCAAGCTAAGTGACGTCAAGCCGGCTTCCACTCCAATGCCCACCAAGTGCCAACTTGACTTAGATCCCAATGGTAAAGTGGTGGATCAAAAGGTATATTGTTCCATGATTGGATCCTTGCTTTACCTTTGTGCATCTAGACCGGACATCATGTTGAGTGTGGGAATTTGTGCACGGTTTCAAGCCGCACCTAAGGAAAGTCACTATGTGGCGGTCAAACGAATCTTTTGATATTTGGCTCATACCCCAAACTTTGGCCTATGGTACCCTAGAGGATCAAACTTCAAGCTTGTAGGGTACTCGGATTCCGATTGGGCGGGAGACAAAGTGGATAGGAAGTCCACTTCCGGAGGGTGCCAATTCCTTGGTTGCTCTTTGGTAAGTTGGTCTTCCAAAAAGCAAAGTTGTGTGTCTCTCTCGTCCACTGAGGCGGAGTATGTTGCCGCCGGTAGTTGTTGTGCTCAACTCCTATGGATGAGGCAAACTTTAAAGGATTATGGTGTCACATGTGACAAAGTGACTCTTTGGTGTGACAATGAAAGTGCCATCAAGATCTCTCTCAATCCGGTGCAACATTTCAAGACGAAGCATATTGAGATCCGGTATCACTTCATCCAGGATCACATTAGATGAGGAGAGATCAAGCTCAACTATGTCAACACTCATGACAACCTTGCAGATATTTTCACGAAGCCCTTAGATGAAGCAAGATTTCGCGAGTTAAGGCATGAGCTAAATATCATTGATTCGAGCAATGTGGCTTGAACCCTTGCACACCCTACCACGCTCAATTTGTTGTCTAGTTTAGGTGTAGGCATGGACATAGGGGGAGTGTTGTTCTCTCAATGAACTCTCCCTCCCCCCATTATGCATAAATTGATTGTGTCTTTCACATTAGCCATATTTGATGGTACTTGTGCTTCAAAGACGAGTTTTGGTCATGGACCCAAGGATAATTCTTCGCAATGCCATACCAATTGACTCAAACATAGGTGGCCTCGGCCACCGTCCTCTCTTCGGGAGGTTGGAGTTAGCCTTGTTGTTCTCGTGTTGTTTTCTCTCTTTCTCTCTTTGCTCTTTGTGTTAGGTTCTCCTAGGGTGTTGTTTCTCTCCTGTTTTGTGCCCCTTCTTCCTTCCTTCGGATTGCACTCTTTTGATCTTGGCTTGGGCTTAGGTGGTCGGGCGGTACAACCGGTACCATGAGCGGTTCTACCGCTGGTACCGGGTTGTGCCGTCCCAAGGGTCTCCGTTCGGTGCTTGGGCGGTTTCACCGCACAAACCCATGGTAACCCACGTCCGGTACTACCAGTTGATGCCGTGCGGTACTACCGCTGCCTCCCAGGCACCGGAAGTACCGCCTCCATCCACCGGTCTGTACCAGACAAGCGGGACAACCGCTCCCCTAAGCGGTTCTACCGGGGCGTGTGTACGGGCCTATATATACTTGACGGGGCTGAAGGGTTGTCTTTTTCCCTTCGTCCTTGTTCCTTTTTTTTGCCCTAGCCGCCGGCCATCTCTACCCCTGCCCCAAAGTGCGTCTCGCGCTTCGGATCCTTGGCTCTCCGTGGATTCTCTCCGTGGAGGCCTCCCGATCTCTTCCCATGGATGGTGGTAATGCCTCGTGTTCTTTGCCTCTAGATTTTTTTAGGGTTCTTCCTTGTCTAGGGCTTTACTTATCTTTCCGCGTTTAGTGTTTGATCTATGGCTTAGAAGAGTTCTTTGTTAGCCTCCTGTCTTTTTTGCAGCACTTAGAATTCAGAATATTACTTGTGTGATTCGTATGCCTTGGTTAGATCTATCTTCCCTGGTAGTGCCACTGTCAGCGGTTCTACCGCCCCTACGGGCGGTACAACCGCTGGAGCGGTACTACTAGCGGAAGATCTGGTACAACCGGAGTATATCAACCACTAAGCACTGTTCTATCTTCTCTGTTGTTGCAACTTGTTCCTTTTCTGCTAGTGGGTGCAATCCTCTCATCCTTGTTGGGTTTTTGTGTGTTCTTTTCGTGTGTGTGTTCAGGTGGATCTAGTTCTTGCTCTGCTCCTCGCAAGACCAAGAAGAGGGCACGAAGGACCTTGCGCCCGGTTGTGTCTGATGATGAAGAAGAAGTTGTGATTCCCACCAAGCCCACTCACCATGAAAAGTCTGCAGCTGCTAAGCAATGTGTGGTTATGCCGTTGCATCGTTGGAAAGCCAAGGATTGGGAAGCCTTCCACTCAAAGAATCCGTATGAGGTTCCCATTGCTCCCCGTTGGACCACTGTTCAGTTCCGGAATGAGATGCAAGTGCGGATTGTTCATGAACTCTTTGAGCACAACAAGAATAGATATGCCAAGTAGTGGACAATTGATTTTGATCATTGGAGAAACAACATGGAGTATTTTGGTGAGGCGTTAGCTCTCTGCGAGGAGTTTGATCTTGTCAAGATCATGTCAGTCAACTGTGACTTTGATGTTCAACTCATCCATCAGTTCTATGCCACAGTTCATTTTGGGGAAGATGATGCGCGCACTCTCACCTTCATGTGTCGCGATGAATTGTTTCACGTTCCCTGGAGGGCTTTCTGCAATGCTATTGGGTATGAGGATACCGGTTTGGAAGGAAGGGGTGGCATTCGCCCTCATGATTTTCCTGAGTCCATGCCTAAGGAGAAGCTTGCCCCTCTGTACATTCGGGGCCGTGGGATTATTGGAGAATCCAAGGATTTGGAGAAGGTCTATGACATCATGCACCGGGTGTTCCGCAATGTGCTCTTGCCCAAGGTGGGCAATCAAGATGAGATTCATGGCTATCTGGTTGATTTGATGGTTGCTATGAAGACCATGGTGGGGATAGGGGCAACGTTTGATGTGTCAAATTGGCTGTGGCATGAGATGTACAACATGGTCATCTACTGTAAAGTCCCAATCTACGCTCCATTTGTCATGTGCTTTCTGAACTCTGTGTGGGCTGTTCGTCGTCCTGGAGAGCTCGTCACTTCTCCAGACAACCTCACTGTTCATGACGTCAAGCTCCTTAAGAAGAAGAAGCATGCCGAGCCTCGATTCCCTGAACATGCTCCTGAGGATGTCTATGCTACTTCTGACGATGAGGACTTTGAGCTGGAGCCAGGGGCCCAGCCTTCGTGGGTGGCCAAACTTACTGCCAAGGTGAAGTCTCCAGGCTGACATCTAGAAGAAGATGTATGAGGCACATGTCAATGAGAAGCTTGCACGGCGTCGCCAAATTGCAATGATGAAGCACCTCAACATGCAGGTTCAGAGTGGCTCTGAGAAGAGCATCACCCCAGAGGAGCGTTGGATCTCTACTCATAGCACCTGGACTGATGATGAAGCCCCTCCCCAACCATCATCCTCATTTGCAGCAGCTGACAATGCCATGGAAGAATCTGATCACGACGACGATGACGACTCTGATGATGAAGATCCACATGCAACCGAGGAGTCAGAGGAGGACGCCTAAGCTTTGGGTCGCTAGCTTCGCTCTTTTCCTTTTTAGTGTCTTGATGCCAAAGGGGGAGAGGGTTCTATAGGTCTCGGGGATTTGCTTGGGTTTTTCTCGTGTTTTGTGTTTGGTTGTGGACCTGTTTCATTCCGTGCTGTGTGTGAGACTTGTTACTCCGTTTACCTTTCCATTCGTAGGTCATTATCGTTATTATTGCCTATCCTTTTGAGCTCAGAGTGATGAGTCTATAAAATCTAGGGGGAGTCTAGTCCTGAAAGTGTGCCCATGCTTTCTATCAGCTAGTACTTGTTGGGGCACACATTCAGGGGGAGTTCCGTCTAGATTTCATTGACTTATCTCTTGCAAATCGTGTTGTTGTCATCATCCACCAAAAAGGGGGAGATTGAAAGGGCATTTCCCTACTTTATGTTTTGGATGATGATGACAACCCTTTATGGTCTAATCGTGTGCTATATGTTTCAGGTTCTCGATGCTTAGGCTTACATCGGATTGCTATTGCCTCTCAAAGGAAAAGATCGAAGACGTGTCCTCCACGCTTTTATTTTCTTTGGTCGTAGAGTACCCGTACTATCAAGAGGGAATCCTCATTAGGAAGCTCTGGGGCAATCAGATCACGTACACTTTTCTCACCCTCTCTTTGCCTTCCTCAGGTGTGTGTGGGAGAGAGAATTTTCCTTGCCTCTTCCCCTCTTTTCTGCTCACTGTTTCTGCCCAGCGGTTGTACCGCTCTCTAGAGCGGTTGTACCGCTGGGTCTTGTCGCTCACCAGCTTTGCTCAAGCGGTTGTACCGCTGCCTTCGGGCGGTGGTACCGCCACCATGCTCTGCAACAGCTGGGGAAGTGGTTCCGTCCATGCACCGCTCAAGTACTGCTCTCACTTCTGGTTTCATGTGGTTCTTGGGCGGAAGTGGCCCGATTGGTCCGGTCGTTCCACGATTACCAGTACCACCAGTGGTCCGAGCGGTTCTTCCGCTCAGTACTTAGCCACCCAAGAGCTCAAGGCCATGCGGTTGTTCTGGCCAGGCACCGCCCAAGTACCGGTCAAGCTCCTGTTTTGATGTGGTGGTTGTGCGGTAGCCAGGAGGTTAGTCCGGTTATTTTTCTTAGCCGGTACTACCGCCCGCCTGTCCGGTTGTACCGCTTGGTAGGGTTCTCCAGTTACACTGTGAGTCCCGGTTGTACCGGGACGAGGACCGGTTGTACCGCTGCAGTGCAAAAAACGCAGTAACGGTTGGAAATGTGGGGTGACTATTTAAGGGGGCTTCTCCCACCTACCACTCCTACCTTTGACCTCTCTCACTCCACCATTAATGCCCTTCAAGCTCTCTTGCCCAATCTCTCTCTCTAGCCACTCAAACTTGTTGATTTGCTAGGGATTGAAGGAGGAGACCTAGATCTACACTTCCACCAAAGGATATTTGCTTCCCCCATACTTTCTTGTGTGGATTTTGTTACTCTTGGGTGTTTGAGCACCCTAGACGGTTGAGGTCACCTCGGAGCCACATTCCATTGTGGTGAAGCTTCGTGGTTTTGTTGGGAGCCTCCAATTAAGTTGTGGAGAGAGCCCCAACCTTGTTTGTAAAGGTTCGGTCGCCGCCTTCAAGGGCACCAATAGTGGAATCACGGCATCTCGCATTGTGTGAGGGCGTGAGGAGAATACGGTGGCCCTAGTGGCTTCTTGGGGAGCATTGTGCCTCCACACCGCTCCAACGGAGATGTACTTCCTCTCAAAGGGAAGGAACTTCGGCAACACATCCTCGTCTCCACCGTCTCCACTCTTGGTTATCTCGTGCCTTTATTTGAGCAAGCTTACTTGTTTCATATCTCTTGCTTGCTTGTGTACCTATCCTCGTTGCATCATATAGGTTGCTCACCTAGTTGCATATCTAGACAACCTACTTTGATGCAAAGTTTAATTTGTTAAAGAAAAGCTAAAAATTGTTAGTTGCCTATTCACCCCCCCCTCTAGTCATCCATATCGATCCTTTCACCATGGTTGCAAAGGACCAACCATAGATACAAGATGAAGTTATAACAAGGGGAATAATATTATTACAAGAAGCTTCATGATAAGTTGCACCTGGGTCCATGGGCATGAACACAAAGGTTCAAGGTCGACTCCCACTTCCTCAATGCATAACCTCCCATTCACCTCTCGTATTCCAAAAATGACATTAGTAATTGAAAGTTTTACCTGGTGCAATACCAAATAAGTATGACCTCTGAAATCTTTCGGGTTTACACAGATTAGGGAAGGCATTGGTTCAACCCATCAGGGCATCGTAGAACATATACCACAAGCTTCGATAGTAAATACCACCAGCTCGAAAACAGAGCATGGCTAAGAAGGCCGAGGTTACAATTTACCAAAGGCATTATATACCCATGGAAAGGCTCACAAGGTTATTGAATATGAAGGACACTATTGGGTTATAATCCAACAAGGGGTCTTGCAGTCTACAACGGAGCCTATGTGAGTATCGGTACTCTATCAGAGGAAGAAGGAACAAAAGGGCATCGGATTATTGAAACAACTGACTAATTTAAAGCTCAATGCAGAGGAATTATGAATTCTAGGACAAGGGATCAGAAGCAATGCTCTGATTAGGGATGGATAAGCTAAATAGACTTAGGGGTACAATCGATGGCAATTTGATTGGTCGAGATCCAACTCATGTCCGGAATGACGTCTGAATCAGAAGGATAATTTCAAGGGAAGAACTGATGATTGTGTGCATTCACACACATGTTGAATCAAGAGGATCAGAATGACAAGCACAAAGGTTTTAAAAGTAAATAGCTAGACAAATGGAATTAACCGGAATGCAAGTATGCAAGAATTCCAGGAACAACAGGCTGTTGAGGATTTTCACAAGAACGAATGGTATTACGAAGACTTTTTTGAAGTACATGAGTCAACTGAGGATGAGCGGATACTCGATAGGTGCACAAGGTTATCAGTAGGGGTATTCAGATGACAAGGAACTGCAAGGCAGTAAGCTCAAGGATTCTCAGAAAAAGGAGAGCAGTTCAGGGCATCTTGTAATAACAAGATCAATGGGATATAATGTAAGATTGGCAAGTGTGTGTAGTTATCCATAAGGATATTTCGGTGGTAGGGAATTACAAAGGCAACAGGCACAAAGTCTCGAGAGAATATCATAGAGTATCTTCGGAATCTTCTGATGCAGCAGGCGATCATCTGAAATAAGGGGCTCTCCGGGCGGATGTGAGCACGAGATCCTAATGTTTGAGTTAGTAAAACCATTTAACCCGAATAGAAGAGAGATCAGAGTCCCAGAGTATAGACGAGGAAAAGATCCTAATACCACCCATATGGCGACGTGGGTCCGTAAGACACACAACCATGTTAGTAAAAGTTTTTGTACTGACTAGACTCAACTTCGGCCAAGGAGTTGGAAAGGGGGCTACCTACAGGCAGACGGCTCTGATACCAACTTGTGACGCCCTCGATTCAATCGCACACTAATCATACACGCAAATGTGTACGATCAAGATCAAGGACTCACGAGAAGATATCACAACACAACCCTAGACACAAATTAAAAATAAAAAAATCTTTGTATTACAAGCCAGGGGCCTCGAGGGCTTCAATAGATAAGCTTGAATACACAAGAGTCAGCGGAAGCAACAATATCTGAGTACAGACATAAGTTAGACAAGTTTGCCTTAAGAAGGCTAGCACAAAAACAACAACGATCGAAAAGGCAAGGCTTCCTGACTGGGAGCCTCCTAACTACTCCAAATCATCAGCGGCCGTCACGTAGTAGTTGGCACCCTCGGGGTAGTAGTAATCATCAATGGTGTCGTCTGGCTCCTGGAATCCGTCATCTGGTCGCAACAATCAGGTATGGGGGAAAAGAAGTAGCAAAGCAACCGTGAGTACTCATCCAAAGTACTCGCAAGACTTACATCAGATCTAAACTAAGTATGCATCTGTATCAAAGGAATGGGTTGTATATGTGGACTAAACAGCAGAATACCAGAAGAGAAGGGGAAAGCCTAGCCTATCGAAGACTAGCATCTTCTGGAAACCACCATCTTGCAGCAACAGGAGGGAGTAGAGTAGCATAAAGTAAAGTAGTGGAAGTGTTATCAACCTCGGCCAGAGATCCTTTCTCGACTCCTGCGAGAAAGCAATCCTAGAGCCATACTATCCAGTTATCATCTCATATCCAAGTCTCATCTCCATGTCTCATCTCAAGTATCCAGTTCTAGTTGTATCGATCGGGATACAACTCCAAGTGTCCGTTACCGTAGGACAGGCTATCGATAGATGTTTTCTTCCCTGCAGGGGTGCACCAACTTACCCACCACGCTCGATTAACTCCGGCCGGACACACTTTCCTGGGCCATGCCCAGCCTCGGCCAAACAATACGCCGCAACCCGACCTAGGCTTAATAGAGAGGCCAGCACGCCGGACTAAACCTATGCCCCCAGAGGTCATGGGCCATCTCCCCTGGAACTCCTGCACGTTGCGTACGCGGCCGGTGAGCAGACCTAGCTACCTCCTTCAACAAGGTAGGAGCTTACGCAGTCCAACCCGGCGCGTGCCGCTCAGTCGCTGACGTCTATTAAGGTTCGACTGATGTATACGACGCAAAACGCCCATACTATGCCCACGTGATGGTTAGGGCTATCAGGCCATAGGCCCCTCGGATCAAATATCCAAATCATAGTGGATTAGGAACACGCGGTAACGAGTAGAGACTCACGATCGATGTGACCCCGTCGCCCTGTCTCAAGTACTTGCGGCAAGGGCTAACAATGCCCGGCCACGCCTCGTAAGTATCTCGCGGGCACCTTCCAGGTCAACCCGACTCCACATCACTCGCTATTAAGCTCACGCGGGTACCCCTCAGGGCCGACCCGTCTTAGTAACATGGCTCAGTGCAAAGTCATAGTAACCATAGTAACTGTGTGTCTAACACCAAGGGGAAAACCCGAGGAATCACCCCCGGTGAATTCCACTCGATGTTGTCATCAAGGTGAACGTAAGAGGATCCACCCTCAAGGTTCACACTTGAGGGGTTGCACGAGAGAGCCGTATCGGAAGTTGTTAAGGAGGAAATCACCCTCGATGACCACGACCGAATAGCTACTCTACAGAGGTCTCATCAGGAGTGATGTAAGAGGTTCCACCCTCGGCACTCGATGGTTACTCTACAGAGTCGTGCAACTAAGGGGGGTGATGTGCGGTGTCGGGGCCTGGACGTCGATCACGTTGATCGAGTCATCGAACATAAAGCGGGGCAACTGGGACAAGGTGGGGGGTCACTGATGGAGCACTAACCAACCTATACTAAGCAGTTTAGGATAAGCAGGTAAGGTATGAAAGCAGGTAACAACAAGAGGCTATGCATCGCAGTAGGATGAAACATCAAGAAGTAGCAGTTCTAATGCAAGCATGAGAGGGGGAAATGGGCGATATCGGAATGCTCAAGGGGGGGGGGGGTGTTTCTTGCCTAGTTGCTCTGGCAAGGAAGGGGGTCGTCGTCGACGTAGTCGATCATAAGGGCAGCATCGGTCTCGGTGTCTACCGGAGAGTAGAGGGGGAAGAAATAGTAAATATAAAGCAAACATAGCACCACAAAGCATAACATGGCAATAAGATGTGCCGGGTGTGACCTAACGCGGAAGGAGGTGATACCGACGAAGGGAGGAAACATCCGGGAAAGTATCCCCGGTGTTTCGTGTTTTCGGACAGATGAACCAGAGGGGGGAAAGTTGCGTGTTTGCTATGTTAGGGAGGCGTGGCGGATGAACGGGGTGCGTATCCGGGTTTGTCTCGTCGTTCTGAGCAACTTTCATGTACAAAGTTTTTCCATCCGAGCTACGGTTTATTTTATATTTATTTTAAAAGATTTAAAACATTTTTAGGATTTATTTAATTATTTAAATTCAACATTATCCAAAACAGTGCATGCTGACGTCAGCATGACGTCAGCAGCCAACATTGACCGTTGACCTGGTCAACCTGACGTGTGGGTCCAGTGGGACCCACCTGTCATTCTCTATTTAGGTTAATTAGGGTTTAGGTTAATTAGTTAGCTTAATTAGTTATTTAGTTTAATTAAACAAAATTAATTAGGTTAATTAATTCTTCAATTAATTAATTAATTAATTAATTTTAGTTTTAGTTTATTTTTTAAAACTTTTTTTATTTAACTGTTCCAGGGCAGGGCCCCACATGTCATAGGCCCAAAGTGTTCTATCGGGCGCCGGGTGCAGCGGCAAACGGGCGCCTGGAGCGGGGCTGCACGGACGGGAGCAGAGGCCGGTGCGCGAGGAGCTGCAGGAAGGCGAGCAGCGGAGCTCGGTAGGGGGCGCGCGGGAGGCTAGCGGCAACAACAGGGGGCGTGGCCGCGGGCGGCATTGGCGAGCGCGATGGCACGGCCGTGGAGGCGAGGTGCGGTGGCGCGGTGACCGCTGGGCGACGGGGACGGGGCGGTCGGCCTGGAGCAAGCGATGTAGGGCACGAACTATGGCGACGGTGAGCGCGGCCAGACACGGCGTCGGGCGCGCGGTGCGCAGCACAGGGGGGAAGCTCGTGCGCGGGGGAGGAAGAGAGGGGGAGGTGCGGTGCTCACGGCGGGACGCAGGGACTAAGGCAACAGGCCCGGGGAGGATTCGAGGTCGCGTCCGGCGAGGAGGAGACGAGGACCACGTGCGGCGGCGGTGGGCGTCGAGGCGCCGGCGAGGTGCGACGGGGTCGGGGTCGGTGACGAGGCGAGTCTGCAGCGTCAGGCGGGCGCCGCACGAGGGAGAGCAGGGGCGCAGAGGAGGCCCTGGGGGCAGCACCGGCGCCTCTTTCGGTGGCCGTAGCGGAGTGGTGGCTTGCGTCGGGCGCGACCATGTGAAAGAAGGGGATCGAGCAGCAGCGCCCCTCCCCCAGGCACGATGCGTGCGTGTGTGTGCGCGTGTGTTGCGTGTGGTGGCGGCGGTGTGGGTGAATGAGGGAGCAGGTGGGGATCGTGGGGGTAGTGGGGATTTGGGTTACGGTGGGGGTGGGGATAAGGAGGGAGAGGTGGGCCGGCTTGGTGGGTTGGGCCGGTTGGTCCGGGTGGGCTGAAGCCCAAGTGGGGCAGGGGCTCTCCCTCTCTCTCACCTCTTCTTTTTCTTATGAAAACTTTTCTGTTTTCATTTAGCAATAGCCTTTTACATATTCATTTGCAATAATGACCTTTTGTAAAAATGTGCCACTGGTGAAAACAAATACTAGGGGAAGTGGTGCACTTCCACCATAAGCTTGGGATTTATTTGAATTCATTTGGAATTTTCCTAACTGGGAAGGCATTTTAAAATGTTGATTTGCTCTGTAATAGTTGCTTCTGTCCACCTTAGAATTGTAGTGAAGTGGTTTTCCCTTAAAAATAAATTGTTTTGGAATATTTGCTAAATGATGAACATTTTTCCAGCAACTTTGTGCAACTTGAAATTTTCACTTTGAATTCGAATTGGATTCAGAGAAGGAATTTGAAATGAGATATTAATCCAATATGATTAAGCTTTGTAAATAAAGATGACTTGGCATTGATCATAACGGATTACTGTAGTGTGATGCTGGGGACGTTACAGTACAGTTCTGGCCGTTGCTTCCTCCATTCCCATTACCATTCTTGGGGCCATTATGATTGTGCGAGCTTCCTCCCCTGTGGGTATGCTGAAAAGGTCCTCCCAGTTTAGGGGTAAAGCACGGCTTCTGCTGCGCTCCAGAATTGTACTTCCCTTGTCCATACTTCCTCTTACGGTTTTCAATCTGCTGCTGCTTCCCTTCAATCATAAGAGCACGATCTACCAACTCCTGGTAGTTGTTGAAACTTGCTACCATCAATTGCATGCTCAACTCATCATTCAGTCCTTCCAGAAACTTCTCCTGCTTAGCTGCATCCGTAGCAACGTCATCTGGGGCATAACGTGCTAGCTTACTAAAGTCATCCACATACTGGCCAACTGTCCGTCCTCCTTGGCGCAAGTTGCGAAACTCACGCTTCTTCATGGCCATAGCTCCTACTGAAACATGGGCAGTACGAAAAGCCTGCTGAAACTGATCCCATGTCACCGTGGCTATAGGGTAGGTGACAGTGTAATTCTCCCACCATGATGTTGCTGGTCCATCCAACTGATGTGCGGCAAAGCGCACCTTCTCAGCATCAGTACATCCTGTAGTGGTTAACTCCCTTCCAATCTTGCGGAGCCAATCATCTGCTACTATCGTCTCAGTGCTACTGGAGAACACCGGCGGATTCAGCCTAAGAAAACGGGTTAAGTGATCAACAGGTGGTGGCGGTGGTGGCGGGTTATTGTTGTTGTTCCCTTGATTCTGATTCTGGACTAGCAACTGCATCAACGTATTCTGCTGCTGGATCAACTGAGTGAGCTCTGGTGGAAATGGAAATCCATTGTCACGTCTCGGAGGCATCTCATGGGTTTAGAAGAGGTGAGATTTAAGAATAGAGAGGGTTCTAGAGAGAAAACACTACCCATATGCACATGAGGCAAAAGCAAACAATCCACTTCATTCAATCAAACAAGGGCATACAATCGGTCTAACTATCATAAAAGTGCTCGGACTACTATATTTACATGGTGGAATACTACTACTGATGGGGTGGTCTACTAGAAATATTCTTTGGTTGCAGACTCCATGATATTTGCTCCAGCTTCATCAACATAGTCATCATCGCTATCATCTGGATCTGAGTCGGTGTCGTCGATGATGATGTAGTCTTCTGGGCGAATCTCCTTGGGTTCTTCGTCTTCTTCTACTAGTGTAGGGCCTCCCATGAATATTCCGATCTTCTTGATCAGGTCGTCATTCTTCTCCACTAATACTTCGATTTCCTCCATATAATCTTCACGTGTGGCCTTGAGTTCTTCCTCTAGTTCCGTGATTCTTGTCCTCGCCTTCTTCATATCTATCATGTTTGCGCACATCTGGTTCTCCTGACGTCGAATGTGCTGGTTTAACTCCTGGTTGAAAGCTACGATTGATCTATCCTTCTTGGTGCTGATCATCTCCCAGTGCTCATCTCGACGCCCACAAATCTGGTAGATAGTATCCTTGAGATCATTGCGGTAAACTTCTCCAATACGTCCCATGGCGATGTGAGCTGCCATGATCTTTCCTAGACTCCAGGTGGGTGCATCAAAGGAAAACTCTATGGGCTCGGTGACTGGCATGAACGTCCTTCTTGGAACTTGAACTTGAATCACCCAGCGCTCCTCTTCAGGTGAAGTGGCGTTGTAGGTTCCGGTGAAGCTTGGTACTCCATTAGGTATCTAGTGACTTCCTTCAAGTGACGTCCAAAGGGTGTATCTTCATCCGGTTGGGTAAACTTGTTTCTTGCATCTGCCATCCTAAAAGAGTAGAAAAGATGAGGAGTCAGAAATGAGGAGAGTGAGTAGTGATCTAGGGCTTTAGCTTAGTGGTCGTGTCCTACAGTCAGCGTGTGCTCTGATACCATCTTGTAGCGACCAGACCTCAAACGGTCTGATCTCTGTGCTTCAGTGTCATCCCTAGATCAGTAATGCGGACACGCACAGTACTTGACGGATTTATAACAGAGTAGCAATCACACACTTATTACATCGAATGTCTCAAAAGAGAACTTATTACAATAAATATGGCTTAAGGCCATCTAATAACGATAATAGCGGAAGGCTTGGAAGATAAGTGAGTCCATAAACTCCAACGGTATCACTGAGTATAGAACCACGACCTAAAAGCACCTTACTCGTCGTCTGAAAAGTCTGCAACATGAACGTTGCAGCCCGAAATGGGTCAGCACATGGAATATGCTGGCAATGTAACACATAGAGAGTAATGGACGAATAAAGCTATACTACATGCATATTTGGCTGGTGGAAAGCTCTATGGTTATAGTTTTGCATAAAGCCAATTTTTCCCTATTGCAAAGGAATAAATTATATTTAACTATCATGGTAGTTTGTTAAACATTGAGAGTGTAGACACCCTCTCAATCCCAATTAAGCATCAACATTAGAACCCAACAATATTAATTAGAGTAACATGATGTGATTCACATGATAATCCAAGTACTAGATACTCAAGTTGTCCATAAACGGGGACACGGCCAACCATGATTAGTTTATACACTCTGCAGAGGTTTGCGCACTTTTCCCCACAAGACTCGATCTCCTCTGTTGGGATTCTCGGACTACATGATGTTTGAGAAACGGATGACCGAGAGATACTCTTTCAGAAGCGCTAGCACCTTACGAACGGGTAGACTGTACCACCTACATCCCCTACATCTGCTAGTCTACCACTGTAATAGTTCGCACGACTTAGTCAACTATGCTAGAGCCCATAGTAGCTTGTGGCTGCACACGGAAGTTTCTAGTATGAATAATCTCATGATCCCTTTGAGCCTGGGTGGTGGTCCATAAAGAAAAACAGGCAATCGCTGGAATACCCAGGTGCCTCAATCCTCCCAGATGTGTGCTTAAGTTGCCACCTTAAATAAACCATTAATTTAACAATCTCACATCTGTCATGGATACACTCACCCAATTCACGTCTACTAGCATACCATGGCGATAAGCAAACGTAAAAGTAACTCCCAAAGGTTTGAATATAAAACAGGTAATAGGTACTATCTCATCTACTTCCCAAAACCCACAATTTAATTTGATCCTAATCATGCAATGTTTGAGGATTGATCTAATGCAATAAAACTGGGTAGTAAAGAGGTATGATCAAAGTGTTACTTGCCTTGCTGATGATCCGCGAAACCTAGCGATTTAAAGTAGCAAGAGGCGCACCCCGGGTACTCTATCGCAAACAAACAAGCATACAATAAGTACTCATCTAATGCACTGGTAAAACTCAAATAAAAGAACTAATCAGAAAGTTCAACTTAAGAACTCCGGTTGGCAAAAAGAATCAAATCGAACGAAGCAACGAAAGTCAAATGGCGAAAGAAACAAACTTCGTTTACTATTCTGGATCTAGGTCAAATTTTATAGAAGCAAAAACTTGTTTGAGTTGGTTAAACGGAAAGAGGATTTTGAGATGAAACTCCAGGCACTTGAATCACCTGATTCCGATAAACGAGCGAAAAGTTATACTAGAACGAAAATCTCATCAGAAATCGCGATCAGAAATAATCGCGGAAATCCGACAAAAAGAAAAACGACGAACAGATTAACGAACGAACGTTCGTTATCTGGAGCTAAACGGTGAACGCGTTCGTTAAAATGAACGACCGAGCGAACGCTCGTTAAATAAACTAAACCGGAAAAAAAACCAATCTAAAAAAATGAACGAAAACCGGCGGAAAACCGAACGATTTTCTAGGGAAAACCGAACGATTTTCTAGGGAAAACCGAACGATTTTCTAGGGAAAACCGGCGGCGGCGGGGTCAACCTCGGCGGCGGGCGGCGGCATGAGCGGGGCGGCGGGGCTCCGGGCGGTGGCGGCTGCGGGGTCGGCGACGGCGGCTAGCGGCGTGGGGCGGCGGGGCTCCGGCGGTGGCGCGGCGTGGGGCGTGTAGCGACCAGACCTCAAACGGTCCAATCTCAGTGCTCAGGTGTCATCTCTGGATCAGTAATGCTGACACCACACAGTACTTGAAGGATTTATAACAGAGTAGCAATCACACACTTATTACATCGAGAGTCTCAAAAGAGAACTTATTATAATAATAATGGCTTAAGGCCATCTAATAACGATAACAGCGGAAGGCTTGAAAGATAAGTGAGTCCATCAACTCCAACGGCATCACTGAGTATAGAACCACGACCTAAAAGCACCTTACTCGTCGTCTGAAAAGTCTGCAACATGAACGTTGCTGCCCGAAACGGGTCAGCTCATGGAATATGCTGGCAATGTAACACATAGAGAGCAAAGAAAGAAAATAAGCTATACTATATGCATATTTGGCTGGTGGAAAGCTCTATGGTTACAGTTTTGCGTAAAGCCAATTTTTCCCTACTGCAAAGGAATAAATTTTATTTAACTATCATGGTAGTTGTTAAACATTGAGAATGGCTAACAGCATTCTCAATCCCAATTAAGCATCATCATTAGGAACCAACAAATTAATTAGAGTAACATGATGAGATTCACATGATAATCCAAGTACTAGATACTCAAGACGTCCATAACCGGGGACACGGCTAACCATGATTAGTTTATACACTCTGCAGAGGTTTGCGCACTTTTCCCCACAAGACTCGATCTCCTCCGTTGGATTTCTCGCACTACATGGTGTTTGAGAAACGGATGACCGAGACACAGTCTTTCAGAAGCGTTTGCACCTTACGATGGGTAGACCGTACCACCTACATCCCCTACATCTGCTAGTCTACCACTATAAGATTTCACACGACTTAATCAACTATGCTAGAGCCCATAGTAGCTTGTGGCTGCACACGGAAGTTTCTAGCATGAATAATCTCATGATCCCTTTGAGCCTGAGTGGCGGTCCTAAGAAAAATAGGCAATCGCTGGAATATATAGGTGCCTCAATCAACCCAGATGTGTATTTAAGTTGCCACCTTAGATAAACCCTTAATTTAACAAACTCACATCTGTCATGGATTTCACTCACCCAAACCACGTCTACTGGCATAGCATGGCAAAATAAGCAAACGTAGAAGTAACTCCCAAAGGTTTGATAATAATATGTAATAGGTACTACCTCATCTACTTCCCAAAACCACAATTTAATTAGATCCTAGTCAATGCAATGTGTGAGGATTGATCTAATGCAATAAAACTGGGTAGTAGGAAGGTATGATCAAAGTGTTACTTGCCTTGCTGATGATCCTCAAAACCTAGCGATTCGAAGTAACAAGCGGCGCACTCCAGGTACTCTGTCGCAAACAAACAAGTATACAATAAGTACTCATCTAATGCACGGGTAAAACTCGAATAAGAGATCTAACCAAATAGTTCAATTTAAGAACTCCGGTTGGCAAAAAGAATCAAATCGAACGAAGCAACGAAAGACAAACGGCAAAAGAAACAGGCTTCGTTTACTATTCTAGATCTAGGTCAAATTTTACTGAGGCAAATACTTGTTTGAGTTGGTTAAACAGAAAGAGGGTTTCGAGACGAAACTCCAAGCACTTGAAACGCCTGATTCCGACAAACGAGCGAAAAGTTAAACTAAAATGAACATCGGATCAGAATTCGCGATCAGAAAATCGTGGATTTAATCCGAGAAGAAGAAAAACGATGAACAGGTTAACGAACGAACGTTTGTTAACAGGAACTAAACGATGAACGCGTTCGTTAAAACAAACAGACGAGCGAACGCTCGCTAAATAAATAAACCGGAGAAAAACCGATCTATTTTAAAAAACGAAAACTAGGGTTTTCAAAAAAAAAACGAAATGACTTTTCTCAAAAAAACCAAGGCGGCGGCTACCTTGGCTCGGGGCTCCGGTGAGGCTCCGGCGGGCGGCGGGTGGTGCGGGGCGGCAGCTCCGACGCGGCGGCGGGGCGGCAGGCAGCGCGGGCGGCGTGCGGCGGTGGCATTGTAGGCATGGGAGGCGGCGGCGGGTGTGGGGCTGTAGGTGGGGGGGCGGCGGCGGGGTTATAAAGGGGGGAGGTGGCGACTTGGGGGAGGGGTCGGCCTCGGGAGGCGGGTCCTCCCCAGACTCGGGCGACGGCGGCGGTCGGGACTCCTGTCCCGACCCGGCGGGAGGCGGCGGCGGCTGACTGGGCCGGCCTGCTCGGCTGGGCCCTTGGCCCAGTCGGGCGCGGGGTCTCTTTTTTTTTAAAACAATTTTGCTGCGACTAAAAAAATTCTAGAAAAATAAATAAAATTCTAAAAATGCCAAAACAAACTTTTCACCATCTAAATAAAATATTTAGAACAGGATGAACATTTTCTTGGCCCTAAATGCAATTTTTGAAAACGTTCAATTTTTCCTAAATTCAAATAAAATAGCAAATAGAACCAAAATAAAATCAGAAATAATTGAAGATAAAATAAATAAAATCAAATGATCCTATTTTCAAAATTTGAGAAAACTCAAATATGAAAATAACGAAATCTCCAACTCTCTCCGAGGGTCCTTGAGTTGCGTGAAATTTCTAGGATCAACCAAATGCAATAAAATATGATATGCAATGATGATCTTTTGTATAACATTCCAAATTGAAAATTTGGGATGTTAAAGGACGGCGGGGTGCCGCGGTGGCGCGGCGCGGCGCCAGGGCGGCGGCGCGGCAGGGCGGCGGGCGCTAGAAGCGGCAGGGTCGGGCGGCTACGGTTTGGGGCTTAACGGGCTCGCGGTCGGCTCCTTATAAAGGCCGGCCCGAAGAGTCCTGGCCGAAACCGGCCCTAAGTCGGTTGCGCGTTTTTTTAAATAATTACACGCAGAAAAACAAATAAAAATACTAAACGGACTCCAAAAATCCCGAAATAAATTTTCCGCAACTTCTAAAGTCAAGCCTAACCGGATGAACATTTATTTGGGGCCTAAATGCAATTTTGAAAAACGCGCAATTTTCCTAAATTCAAATAAAATAGCAAATAACTCCCAAATAAAATCTTATTTGGTTTTATTATTAAATCCTCAATATTTCTTTATTTTGGGAAAGTCATTTTATTCCCTCTCTCAATTTTTTATAATAGAAATAATTGAAGATAAAATAAATAAAATCAAACGATCCTATTTTTGAAATTTGAGAAAACTCAAATATGAAAATAACGAAATCCCCAACTCTCTCCGAGGGTCCTTGAGTTGCGTAGAATTTCTAGGATCAAACCAAAGACAAATAAAATATGATATGCATTGATGATCTAATGTATAACATTCCAAATTGAAAATTTAGGATGTTACACTAGGCCAGGTAATATGGCAATAACTCATGATTAATCCATTTGGTTCCCCTCCCAATTTATGTTATGATGCAGTGGTCGAGACACTCTCCACTATCAATAATACAAGCTTGCCAAAATCGCCATCTGAATCTGCTCAGTATCCTTTGTCTCGAATGCAACAGAAAAAATGTATGTTTGTGAACCAATTAATGGCTGAAGGAATGATGGAAATGGGGGAGAAATCAGAGGTGCAGAGTCATGCGACACAACAACTGATCAATGTTTTCAGAGACAGTGTAGCAAAGCAGCAAGAGTTGCCCACATGCTTATGTGTGTCATCCGTGCTGAGGTTACAGATTGTGACGTTGTAGATCATTAGGTTCTGTTCATTTATTTGCACTGGCATCAATCTTTGATTGCCCAGTGGATGTAATTTCCTGTAATATATGTTGGATGTGCAACGTTTTTTCCTGTATGTCATACCTTTGCTTGATCGGTTTTGGTCCTGTGCATAATGGCTCATCGTAATGGGCTCAAATTATCTAATTTGGCCTAAAGACATGTACGAACTTTAGTGGGCCCATTAAGTTAATGGGCCGCTACCAGGCCGAAAGTTAATGGTCGGCCCTCTTAACTCTCGGGTCGTTAACAGGCCGACATCGAAGCGGGCAACAGGTGGGCCCAATTGATTTCACGGGCCATTAACATGCCGTTACTAAGTTCGGGCTACATATGGCCCAACTATACTGTGGGCCTTTAGCAGGCTGAAAGAGACGGCGGGCTTGTACTGGACCATGAAGAGCATGGACCGCTAAGAGGCCGAAACTCAGGTCATATTGTAAATGGCCCAACTGTGTTGTGGGCCTTTAGCAGGCCGAAGGAGAAACCGGGCTGGTATTGGACCATGAAGGGCATGGGCTGTTAAAAGGCCAAAACTCAGGTCCGACAAGGCACATCTTTAATGGGCCGTTGATGGGCCGAATAGGCACATCTCGTATGGGCCGTGGGCTTAAATGGACCTGACACAAGTAGGCCTTATATGGTCCGGCCTGCTAATTTTACACGTGGAAAATCCCCATTGGTCTGGGCTGTTAACGGGTTATCGGATCCAAAACCGGACCTGATAGCTTAACGGCGTTCTGTTATGGTGGATGCCACGTGTCGGTCACCCTTGACGAAAGCACTTCTGTGACGCGCGATTTATCGTCATGGAAGTGGACACTTCCGTGATGATAATTTTGGTAATGTCATGGAACACTTCTACGACAGCACAGGTATGACTATCTTGATTCTGTCATAAAATCATCATGGATGTACATGCATGACAAAAAACGCAACCTACTGTGACAAACACGTATCATCACGGAAGTGTATTTTTTTGTAGTGTCACCTCGCGACTAACTCCTTAGTCATTTGCTTGCAAGCTTATGATGTGTATTACTGAGAGGGCCCAAAGATACCTCGTCGATACTCGGAGTGACAAATCCAAATCTTGATCTATGCCAACTCAACAAATGCCTTCGGAGATACCTATAGAGCATCTTTATGATAACCTAATTACGTTGTGACGTTTGATAGCACACAACGCATTCCTCCGGTATCCGGGACTTGCATAATCTCATAGTCGAAGGAATATGTATTTGACATGAAGAAAGCAATAGCAATAAAACTGAACGATCATTATGCTAAGCTAACGGATGGGTCTTGTCCATCACATAATTCTCCTAATGATGTGATCCCGTAATCAAATGAAAACTCATGTCCATGGTTAGGAAACCTTAACCATCTTTGACCAACGAGCTAGTCTAGTAGAGGCTCACTAGGGACATAGTGTTTGTTTATGTATTCACACATGTATTAAGGTTTACGATCAATACAATTCTAGTATGAATAATAAACCTTTATCATGAATTAGAAAATATAATAATAACCATTTTATTATTGCCTCTAGGACGTATTTCCATCATAAAGCGTGTACGGTAAGGCGACTATCACAAACATTTAGTTTGCTCGCATTGTTTGTGATATTGTCTAACATCACACACACTTTTCAAACGACAACTATGTGCATGGTTACACATGTTTCCTCTCTGTGAACCGTGTCGGGTAATGAAGTATATCACACACGTTGTGCTTTACAGACCGTGTGCGCCGTAATGACCCGCAGAGCGTAACTTTACCCTAATTTAATTGCTGCTATTTAAAATTGTAACGATTTTGAATTTGAAAGTAGGCTATAACTTTATTCATATCCATCAGGTTTAACAACCAATGCATTATTCGATTCGTAGGTACATATGTTCAAGAATTACATAAGCACCAAATAAACAATGATGAATGATATGTCCATTTTGCATCATGTTTTCTTACTGTTATTTATAATGTTTTTATCCATAATAATGCTTTTTGGAGTAATTATAATGCCTTTTCTCTCATAATATGCAAGGTATACACAAAGAGGGAGAATTCCGGCAGCTGGAAATCTGGACCTGGAAAAGCTACGTCAGGCCACCTATTCTGCACAACTCCAAACAAGATGAAACTTCACGGGGATTTTTATGGATTATTATATTAGAGCAAATAACTACCAGAGGGGGCCCACCAGGTGGGCACAACCCACTTGGGCGTGCCAGGGAGCCCAGGCGCGCCCTAGTGGGTTGTGCTCACCCAGGCCCACCTCCGGTGCCCATCTTCCGGTATATAGGTCATTTTGACCTAGAAAAAATAGAGAGAGGACTTTCGGGATGAAGCGTCACCGTCTCGAGGCGGAACTTGGGCAGGAGCACTTTTGCCCTCTGGCAGAGCGATTCCGCCAGGGGAACTTCCCTCTCGGAGGGGGAAATCATCGTCATCATCATCACCAACAACTATCCCAATCGTGGGGAGGGCAATCTCCATCAACATCTTCAACAGCACCATCTCATCTCAAACCCTAGTTCATCTTTTGTGTTCAATCTTGTCACCGGAACTATAGATTGGTGCTTGTGGGTGACTAGTAGTGTTGGTTACATCTTGTAGTTGATTACTATATGGTTTATTTGGTGGAAGAATATATGTTCAGATCCAATATGTTGTTTAATACCCCTCTGATCTTGAGCATGATTATCATTTGTGAGTAGTTACTTTTGTTCTTGAGGTCACGGGAGAAATCATGTTGCAAGTAATCATGTGAACTTGATATGTGTTTGATATTTTGATAGTATGCATGTTGTGATTCCCTTAGTGGTGTCATGTGAACGTCGACTACATGACACTTCACCATATTTGGGCCTAAGGGAATGCACTTTGGAGTAGCAATTAGATGATGGGTTGCGAGAGTGACAGAAGCATAAACCCTAGTTTATGTGCTATTCCGTAAGGGACCGATTGGATCGAAAAGTTTAATGCTATGGTTAGAATTTATTCTTAATATTTTTCTCATAGTTGCGGATGCTTGCGGGAGGGTTAATCATAAGTAGGAGGTTTGTTCAAGAAAGAACAACACCTAAGCACCGGTCCACCGACATATCAAATTATCAAAGTACCGAACACAAATTAAGCCAACATGATGAAAGTGACTAGATGAAAATCCCGTGTACCCTCAAGAATGCTTTGCTCATCATAAGAGACCATTTTGGCCTGTCCTTTGATATGTCTCCAATGTATCTATAATTTTTGATTGTTCCATGGTATTATATTATCAACATTGGATGTTTTATATGCTATTTTATATGATTTTTGGGACTAACCTATTAACCTAGAGCCCAGTGCCAGTTTCTATTTTTTTTGCCTATTTTAGGGTTTCGAAGAAAAGGAAAATCAAATGGAGTCCAATTGACCTGAAACTTCACGGAACTCATTTTTGGAAGGAAAGCAACCCGGGAGACTTGGAGTCTACGTCAAGGAAGCTTTGAGGAGGCCACGAGGTAGGGGGGCGCGCCCACCCCCCTAGGGCGCGCCCTCCACCCTCATTGGCCCCTCGTGCCCCCTCTGACGTACTTCTTCCACCTATATATCTCCATATACCCAAAAACATCCGGGAGCACAATAGATCGGGAGTTCCGCCGCCAGATGCCTCCGTAGCCACCGAAAGCCAATCTAGACCCGATCCGGCACCCTGCCGGAGGGGGCAATCCTTCTCTGGTGGCCATCTTCATCATCCCGGTGCTCTCCATGATGAGGAGGGAGTAGTTCTCCCTCAAGGCTGAGGGTATGTACCAGTAGCTATGTGTTTGATCTCTCTCTCTCTCTCTCTCTCTCTCTCGTGTTCTTGAGATGATATGATCTTGATGTATCGCGAGCTTTGCTATTATAGTTGGATCTTATGTTTCTTCTCCCCCTCTATTCTCTTTTAATGGATTGAGTTTCCCCTTTGAAGTTATCTTATCGGATTGAGTCTTTAAAGATTTGAGAACACTTGATGTATCTCTTGCCGTGCGTATCTGTGGTGACAATGGGATATCACGCGATTCACTTGATGTATGTTTTGGTGACCAACTTGCGGGTTCCGCCCATGAACCTATGCATAGGGGTTGGCACACATTTTCGTCGTGATTCTCCGGTAGAAACTTTGGGGCACTCCTTGAGGTTCTATGTGTTGGTTGAATAGATGAATCTGAGATTGTGTGACGCATATCGTATAATCATACCCACGGATACTTGAGGTGACATTGGAGTATCTAGGTGACATTAGGGTTTTGGTTGATTTGTGTCTTAAGGTGTTATTCCAGTACGAACTCTAGGGCTATTTGTGACACTTATAGGAATAGCCCAACAGATTGATTGGAAAGAATAACTTTGAGGTGGTTCCGTACCCTACCATAATCTCTTCGTTTGTTCTCTGCTATTAGTGACTTTGGAGTGACTCTTTGTTGCATGTTGAGGGATAGTTATGTGATCCAATTATGTTATTATTGTTGAGGGAACTTGCACTAGGGAAAGTATGAACCCTAGGCCTTGTTTCAACGCATTGCAATACCGTTTACGCTCACTTTTATCATTAGTTACCTTGCTGTTTTTATAATTTCAGATTACAAATACCTTTATCTACTATCAATATTGCACTTGTATCACCATCTCTTCGCCGAACTAGTGCACCTATACAATTTGCCATTGTATTGGGTGTGTTGGGGACACAAGAGACTCTTTGTTATTTGGTTGCAGGGTTGCTTGAGAGAGACCATCTTCATCCTACGCCTCCTACGGATTGATAAACCTTAGGTCATCCACTTGAGGGAAATTTGCTACTGTCCTACAAACCTCTGCACTTGGAGGCCCAACAATGTCTACAAGAATAAGGTTGTGTAGTAGACATCAAGCTCTTTTCTGGCGCCGTTGCCGGGGAGGTGAGTGCTTGAAGGTATATATTTAGATCTTGCAATCGTATCTTTTTGTTTCTTTTTTTAGAACTAGTTTAGTTTATAAAAGAAAACTATAAAAAATGGAATTGAGTTTGTCTCATACGCTTCGCCTTTTTAATATCTTTCATAAGTATGATGGAAAGGAAAATTGTGCTCGAATGCTAGAAGAAGAATTACATAGAATGCTGGGCATAAAATATGTGAATGATGAGCATGATTGTAATGTTGTTAGTATTAATTCCTTGAATATCCATGATGCTAATGATATGCAAAGACACAAGCTTGGGGAAGCTGTGTTTGATGAAGATGATATTTTTTGTCCCCCAAGTTTTGGGTAAGGATTCGATGGACTATGGAATAAGGAGTGGAAAGAGCCTAAGATTGGGGATGCTCAAGGCACCCCAAGGTAATATTCAAGGATAGCCAAGAGCCTAAGCTTGGGGATGCCCCGGAAGGCATCCCCTCATTCGTCTTCGTTCATCGGTAACTTTACTTGGAGCTATATTTTTATTCACCACATGATATGTGTTTTGCTTGGATCGTCAATTTATTTTGTTAGGATTTTCTTGATGTTATTTAGAACAATGTTTTGCATCTTTTATTTCAATAAAAGTGGCATTGATATCCTTTACTATGCCAATTTTAGAAGTCCACATGTTGCTGTTTGAAAACAGAAAGTTTACCGCTGTTGCAATAATTCCCTATAAAATTCAGAATGTGATAAAATGTTGAAACCTTTTGCATATTAAGCTCTGATAAATTTACTACAGTGGTAATTTTCTTTCATAATTTTTGGAGCTATGGAAGTATGGATGTTGCTGCATTCTTCACAGACTGTCCTGTTTAGGCAGATTGCTGTTATGTTTGCATTGTTTGCATATGTTTGCTTCTTTAATGATTCTATTAGAGGATATGACTATTAAATATGCAGAGGCATTTAGTATGCAATGTTTAGTAATATTGTAGTGATTTGCTACAGTAGAGTATGATAAGGTTTTTGCAATGGTTTATACTAACTTATCTCACGAGTCCTTGTTGAGTTTTGTGTGGATGAAGCTTTTGAGATCTAGGGAGACCGTGATATGAGAGGAATTAAGGAGACACAAAAGCTCAAGATTGGGGATGCCAAAGGCATCCCAAGATAATATTTCAAGAAGTCTCAAGCATCCAAGCTTGGGGATGCCCCGGTTGGCATCCCACCTTTCTTCTTCAACAACTATCGGTTAATATCGGTTGATCCTAAGTTTTTGCTTCTTCACATGATGTTTGCTATTCTTAGATGTCATTTGATTTTGTTTTGCTTGCTGTTTGAATAAAATACCAAGATCTGAAATCCTTAAATGTTAGAGAGTCTTCACATAGTTGCATAATTATTCGACTACTCATTGAGCTTCACTTATATCTTTCGGAGTAGTTTGTCATTTGCTCTAGTGCTTCACTTATATCTTTTTAGAGCATGGTGGTGGTTTTATTTTATAGAAATTAATGAACTCTCATGCTTCACTTATATCATTTTGAGAGTCTTTATAACAGCATGGTAGTTTGCTTTGGTTATGAATTTAGTCCTAATATGATGGGCATCCAAGAGGGATATAATAAAAACTTTCATATAAAGTGCATTGAATACTATGAGAAGTTTGATACGTGATGATTGTTTTAGATATGAGGATGGTAATATTAGAGTCATGCTAGTTGAGTATTTGTGAATTTGAGAAATACTTGTGTCGAAGTTTGTGATTCCCGTAGCATGCACGTATGGTGAACCGTTATGTGATGAAGTCGGAGCATGATTTATTTATTGATTGTCGTCCTTATGAGTGGCGGTCGGGGACGAGCAGTGGTCTTTTCCTACCAATATATCCACCTAGGAGCATGCGTGTAATACTTTGCTTCGATAACTAATATATTTTTGCAATAAGTATGTGAGTTCTTTATGACTAATGTTGAGTCCGTGGATTATACACACTCTCACCCTTCCACCATTGCTAGCCTCTCTAGTACCGTGCAACTTTCGCCGGTACCATAAACCCACCATATACCTTCCTCAAAACAGCCACCATACCTACCTATTATGGCATTTCCATATCCATTCCGATATATATGGCCATGCAACTTTCCACCGTTCCGCTTATTATGACACGCTCCATCATTGTCATATTGCTTTGCATGATCATGTAGTTGACATCGTATTTGTGGCAAAGCCACCGTTCATAATTTGTTCATACATGTCACTCATGAGTCATTGCATATCCTGGTACATTGCCGGAGGCATTCACATAGAGTCATATTGTTGTTCTAAGTATTGAGTTGTAATTCTTGAGTTGTAAGTAAATAAAAGTGTGATGATCATCATTATTAGAGCATTGTCCCAGTGAGGAAAGGATGATGGAGACTATGATTCCCCCACAAGTCGGGATGAGACTCTGGACGAAAATAAATAAATAAAAGAGGCCAAAGAAGCCCAAATGAAAAAGAAGAGAAAAGAGGCCATAAAAAAGAGAAGGCCCAAACAAAAAAATGAGAGAAGGGACAATGCTACTATCCTTTTACCACACTTGTGCTTCAAAGTAGCACCATGATCTTCATGATAGAGAGTCTCCTATGTTGTCACTTTCATATACTAGTGGGAATTTTACATTATAGAACTTGGCTTGTATATTCCAATGATGGGCTTCCTCAAAATTGCCCTAGGTCTTCGTGAGCAATCGAGTTGGATGCACACCCACTAGTTTCTTTTGTTGAGCTTTCATACATTTATAGCTCTAGTGCATCCGTTGCATGGCAATCCCTACTCACTCACATTGATATCTATTAATGGGCATCCCCATAGCCCATTGATACGCCTAGTTGATGTGAGACTATCTTCCCCTTTTTGTCTTCTCCACAACCACCATTCTATTCCACCTATAGTGCTATGTCCATGGCTCACGCTCATGTATTGCGTGAAGATTGAAAAAGTTTGAGAACATCAAAAGTGTGAAACAATTGCTTGGCTTGTCATCGGGGTTGTGCATGATTTAAATACGTTGTGTGGTGAAGATGGAGCATAGACAGACTATATGATTTTGTAGGGATAGCTTTCTTTGGCCATGTTATTTTGAGAAGACATGATTGCTTTGTTAGTATGCTTGAAGTATTATTATTTTTATGTCAATATTAAACTTTTGTCTTGAATCTTATGGATCTGAATATTCTTGCTACAATAAAGAGAAATACATGATGAATATGTTAGGTAGCATTCCACATCAAAAATTCTGTTTTTATCATTTACCTACTCGAGGACGAGCAGGAATTAAGCTTGGGGATGGTGATACGTCTCCAACGTATCTATAATTTTTTATTGTTCCATGCTATTATATTATCAACCTTGGATGTTTCATATGCATTTATATGCTATTTTATATGATTTTTGGGACTAACCTATTAACCTAGAGCCCAGTGCCAGTTTCTGTTTTTCTGCCTATTTTAGGGGTTCGAAGAAAAGGAAAATCAAACGGAGTCCAATTGACCTGAAACTTCATGGAACTCATTTTTGGAAGGGAAGCAACCCGGGAGACTTGGAGTCTACGTCAAGGAAGCTTCAAGGAGGCCACGAGGTAGGGGGTGCCCACCCCCCTAGGGCGCGCCCTCCACCCTCGTGGGCCCCTCGTGGCCCCCCTGACGTACTTCTTCCGCCTATATATCTCCATATACCCTAAAAACATTTGGGAGTACAATAGATCGGGAGTTCCACCGCCAGAAGCCTCCATAGCCACCGAAAGCCAATCTAGACCCGTTCTAACACCCTGTCAGAGGGGGAAATCCTTCTCTGGTGGCCATCTTCATCATCCCGGTGCTCTCCATGACAAGGAGGGAGTAGTTCTCCCTCGGGGCTGAGGGTATGTACCAGTAGCTACGTGTTTGATCTCTCTCTCTCTCTCGTGTTCTTGAGATGATACGATCTTGATGTATCGCGAGCTTTGCTATTATAGTTGGATCTTATGTTTCTTCTCCCCCTCTATTCTCTTGTAATGGATTGAGTTTCCCCTTTGAAGTTATCTTATCAAATTGAGTCTTTAAAGATTTGAGAACACATGATGTATGTCTTGTCGTGCGTATCTGTGGTGACAATGGGATATCACGTGATTCACTTGATGTATGTTTTGGTGACCAAATTGTGGGTTCCGCCCATGAACCTATGCATAGGGGTTGCCACACGTTTTCGTCATGATTCTCCGGTAGAAACTTCTGGGCACACTTTGAGGTTCTATCTGTTGGTTGAATAGATGAATCCGAGATTGTGTGACGCATATCGTATAAACATACCTACGGATACTTGAGGTGACATTGGAGTATCTAGGTGACATTAAGGTTTTGGTTGATTTGTGTCTTAAGGTGTTATTCTAGTACGAACTCTAGGGCTGTTTTTGACACTTATAGGAATAGCCCAATGGATTGATTGGAAAGAATAACTTTGAGGTGGTTTCGTACCCTACCATAATCTCTTCGTTTGTTCTCTGCTATTAGTGACTTTGGAGTGACTCTTTGTTGTATGTTGAGGGATAGTTATGTGATCCAATTATGTTATTATTGTTGAGGGAAATTGCACTAGCGAAAGTATGAACCCTAGGCCTTGTTTCAACGCATTGCAATACTGGTTACGCTCACTTTTATCATTAGTTACCTTGCTGTTTTTATAATTTCAGATTACAAATACCTTTATCTACTATCCATATTGCACTTGTATCACCATATCTTCGCCGAACTAGTGCACCTATACAATTTACCATTGTATTGGGTGTGTTGGGGACACAAGAGACTCTTTGTTATTTGGTTGCAGGGTTGCTTGAGAGAGACCATCTTCATCCTACGCCTCCTACGGATTGATAAACCTTAGGTCATCCACTTGAGGGAAATTTTCTACTATCCTACAAACCTCTGCACTTGGAGGCCCAACAACGTCTACAAGAAGAAGGTTGTGTAGTAGACATCATCCTTTGCCTCAAAAGGATTGGGCTACCTTGCTGCACTTTTGTTACTACTATCTTTACTTGCTTGTTACAAATTACCTTGCTATCAAACTACTCTGCTACTTATAAATTTCAGCACTTGCAAACATTACCTTGCTGAAAACCACTTGTCATTTCCTTCTGCTCCTCGTTGGGTTCAACACTCTTACTTATCGAAAAGAGCTCCAATTGATCCCCTATACTTGTGGGTCATCAATGATCCACGGTTGTATACTTCTACTGTTAAAGACGATAAATAAAGAGGTGAAAGACATTCTGGTTGGTGAACAAGGTGAAGTGGAATGCCCATATTGTGCCCTCCTCCATGCAAAAGGCACACATGACTCTAGTTCAACCCCTTGTGATGGTCGGCCGCCCATCCTTCACTGTCTTCATGAGGACATCTATATTGTCATCGTGTTCTGGTAGAAATACTTTAACCTTTGCATGCCCACCAATCATGTAGTTTGAGAGGTATTCTTCAGTAAACTGCTTTGGGAACCATTGCAAATGAAAAAGATTCAGACATTGTCATCTAACACAACTCATTATGGGCAGTAAAAAGAAGGATGCAGAGTACTTACTTACCATCCTGCAGTTCACTATTGTCTTGGGTAAAGCCTAAACAAATAGTTTAATTACCATATGTTGACCCATTTTACTAACAATCTTTATCAGTTTCCTCACTTGATGTTGGTTCATGAATATCTCATTGCCCCATACGCAAAAAGGGTCGAAGCAGGGATATTTACAATGACATATGTACCTAAAAGCATGAAGTTAGTATTAGAAGCTAAACGGCAATTGCACAATGGTGTAGTACAACACTCCCTCCGTACCATTATATAAGATCTTATTACATCCAATATACTCACATATTGAATGAATTAAGATCTTACATTATGCGACAGAGGGAGTTTATTACATTGTTACAAATATCGGCCGATTAATTGCAGTTAACTACTGCTGTGTGGTTGTTGTTGCTGCTGCTCTTTTATGTATATCTAGACATCATCAAAATATTTAGACACTCAGTACAATGCATGTTGCTATGTAGCCTCAGATATATTAGATATGGCCCTAGTTAAAATAGCAATAAATGGGTTACAAATATGTTCAGTTAACTGTCTGATTTGCCGATTAATCCCTTATCATCCCTAGCTTATATTGTACCAGCTACTGATATACTAAACAGTAAGTATATATAAGCCATGGGATGAAACTAATCTTGATGGAAAACAATAGTCGTTCCCAATATTGTCATGTGTAAGTAAATCAAAAGGCATGTTAAGCACAACAGGCTAAACATCAACCAAATATGCCCATGTGAGGGAGTCCTGGACTAGGGGGTCCTCGGGCTGTCGTCCTATCTCTTATGGGCCAGACAGATGGGCCGTTCTACGACTACTATCAGGAAGGACTATAAGGCGACTCCGTGTCCGGACAGGAGACCTTCAGAGCTTGGTGTGCCCTCCAAGTCAAAGATTAGAGAATTGGCATGTTTATCCCTCCTTTAACCGACCATGTGTAACCCTAGTACCCCTGGTGCCTATATAAACTAGAGGGTTTAGTCCATAGAGGCTAGACAAAGAACCATCATCCTACTCACCTAGGGTTTAGTTCATCTGATCTCGTGGTAGATTGACTCTGTAATCGTCCTATACACTTCAATATAATCAAGCAGGATGTAGGGTTTTACCTCTTTGAGAGGGCCCGAACCTGGGTAAACATCGTGTCCTTCGTCTCTTGTTACCCATCGATCCTAGATCCACATCTCGAGACCCCCTACCCGAGATCCGCTGGTTTTGACACCAACATTGGTGCTTTCATTGAGAGGTCTGCTGTTAGATTGCTAAAGGATCGATGGCCTGCCTAATCATTGGAGATAGCATCCATACCGAGGACATCTTCATTCCTAGCCAGCTCTTCGCGTTTGGCGGCATTGTTTTGCACGCCAACTCGCCCGGTCGCCTCGACCAGGTCGACAGCTTTGCCCCTGAGCACCATATCAGATTCGGCAACCTGGAGTTTGTCGCTCATGTTCGAGGCGATCTGGTCTTCACCTGGTTCTCAGCCTCACTTAAGGCGCTCAAAAACCATGAGACTTTGACCTTGGGCCCTCTCTTCGACCCGGCCCTTGGGTCGGCCCTCACATCGGATCCGGCTTCGAGCTTGGATACGACTTTGACATCCGAAGACCGGGGGCCAACCTTGGCCGGACCCAATCCTCATTCCTCGGATCCAGCTTCGAGCCTGGATACGATTTTGGCATCCAAAGACCGGGAGTCAACCCTAGCCGGACTCACCCCTCACCCTACCATACCGAAGGTTGACTCCGATGAAATCCCAGATGCCTATCTGGCTGGTCTCTCCCTCTTAAGCGAGATCCTATATCGGATCCACGTGATGAACATCATGAATGACCCATCCTCGACCAATGCTCGGCTTGATTTTGAGGCGGGCCACGGGGAATTTTACGCCCCACCCACCACCCGCTTAGTATCCACTGTCGAAGACTTAACCGACATGCTGGATTACGCTTCCGAGGAGGCCAATGACATGGATGAAGACACCGAAGCCATAGCCCACACTGCTACTCCCATCACCGGACGGTGGACGGCCACCTCCACCTATAATGTCTATATGGTGGACACTCCCAAGGACAATGGTGATGGTGCTAATAATGGCGACGACACCCCTAGGAGAGATGGCAACAAGCCCGACGAGGAGCAGCCCAAACACCGATGACAGCACCGACGATCCAAGGGGCGTAGGGACAGGGAAAGCAACACGGGCACCGGAGAAGACGGCACCTTGGACAATATGGAAGACCTTGGTGACCCCGCTGCCCCCGAGCAACAGCCTGATGACTCAGAGGGGCACGGGGATCTGTATAATCCGGAGGACCTCAATGACTCTGAGAACAGCAACTACCTACCTCTCTTCGAAGAGGAGGTCAGCCTCGGAGCCACGGATTTCATCATTCTGGAGGATCCACTAGACCAAGAGTGATTCAAACAATAACTTATAACCACTGCGCGAAGCTTGAAGAAGAAGAAACGATGGCTAAAAGCTGAACAAGACACCCTCAATGATAGATGGACAAAAGTCCTAGCGGCCAAAGAAGGCTATGGCTATGAGCGACAAACCAAAAGCTACCCCAAGAGAAAACTGCTGCCGGAATTCGATGAAGAGGCTCTCGAGCCCGAACCTCCCAAGATATACTTAGGCAGATCAGCCAAACCGCCCCCCTCGAGGACGGGACAGGATGGCTGTAGAGGCTGAAGATCCACCCCCACCGCCTTATTTGAGGGGCAAGGAGCCAGTGCAGCCTGTATATGAATGTGACCTACGACGGGACCTGGCCACTAGAGCAGGTCAGACAAGATCCATCTATGGATCTTGAGGGTACCCTCCCGCTAGACGGGACGAATACCAAGCTTGGCTCGACTGAAATGATAGATCTCGGGAGTAGCACCAGGCCTGAATGGCAGCCAAACTCCGGCGCGACATGGCCCAAGTCAGGGGCACCGCTCACCTAATGTGTTTCACAGATGAGGTGATGCAACATCAATTCCCTAAAGGGTTTAAACCCATAAAAATCGAACAATGTGATGGGACCACAGACCTGGCTGTGTGGATCGAAGATTTTCTTCTCCACATTCATATGGCTCGAAGAGATGACCTCCACGGCATAAAATACCTGCCATTAAAGGTTAAAGGGCCAGCCAGGCATTGGTTGAATAGCCTCCCCAAAAACTCCATAGGGAGCTGGGAAGAGCTCGAGGATGCTTTCCAAGCTAACTTTCAAGGGACTTATGTCCGGCCTCCAGACGCCGATGACCTGAGCCATGTGGTCCAACAGCCTGGTGAATCAACCTGGCAATTTTGGAATCGGTTCTTGACCAAAAAGAATCAAATTGTCGACTGTCTGGGTGCCGAGGCGATAGCCGCATTCAAGCATAGCATCCGAGATGAATGGATAGCTCGTCAGCTTGGTCAAGACAAGACGAGGACGATGTCGGCTCTTACCTCACTCATGACCCGCTTTTGCGCGGGCGAAGATAGCTGGTTGGCTCGTAGAAGCAACAACCCATAAGACCCTAGCACTTCAGAAGTCTGGGACAGAAACAAGAAACCACGGCGCAACAAAGATAAGCGTTGTCACAATGGCAGCGAAGCCGAGCATATGGTAGTATTTGGCAACTCCAAATCAGGATCGTGGAGCAAGCCCTCTAAAGGGAACAGGAACGGCTCGACTGCACTTGAAGAAATACTGGATAGGCCTTGCCAGATCCACGACAGCCCGCACAAGCCTGCCAACCACACCAACCATAATTGTTGGGTAATCAAACAGGCCAACAAACTCACAACCGAGGAGCAAGGAAAGGGACCCCGTAGTGAGGACGACGATGAGCCTCACGGGCCAAACAATGGAGGCCAGAAGCAGTTCCCTCCTGAGGTAAAAACGGTGAATATGATCTATGCCACGCATATACCTAAAAAGGAGAGGAAACGCGCACTTCGGGATGTCTACGCCATAGAGCCTGTAGCTCCGAAATTTAACCCATGGTCAGCATGCCCGATCACCTTCGATCGCAGAGACCATCCGACCAGTATCGAGCCGTGGAGGATCGGCGACCCTAGTTCTTGACCCCATTATCAATGGGTACCACCTCACTAGAGTCCTCATGGACGGAGGCAGTAGCCTCAATTTGATTTATTCAGATACAGTGAGGAAACTGGGTATTGATTTCCACTTGTGCGCTCTATTAAACAGTAACACTTAAGGATTTACAACTACATAATTTTACCGGATTGCATTGCAACCATAGCCAAGGGTTCATTCAAATGAGTTACATTATCAGCATAGACAGTTCCGGGTTGAATACCAACCACGACCATTGATTTCTCTTTGATAAAGAGTGTCATTACTTCAAAGGAAAAATACTTAGCGCTCGATGGCACTACCAGACTACAAAGTTTTTACGTCAACAATATTACAATGCCACATATTATTTATCACAGCAAATTAAGCCGCGGATTTCACGGCTGGGAGCCGTCAATTAGACCTTCCGGGTTGACAATGGCCTAGTCTTCGTCCGCACCAGTTGACGCCGGGTTGCCGCTTGCTGGCTCGTCAGGCTTCTCCGCCGCCTTCTCCATGTTAGCATCGTTGATCTGGCGCTTTTGGTCACCCTCTAAATCAAAGACAAAGCTTCAAAGAACATATCTTCCTTGATGACATTGGAAGTGCTGACTTCAAAGGCAAAGGCATGCTTGCGTGGAGGGATTAGTTTGATGGGCTTCGGTTGCGGCATGCTCATGCGTTTGCCGGCTTTCATGTAGCCAAGTTCAAACTTTTTCAAATCAGAATTGCCTACAATCTCAGTGGCAGCAGGCTGGGTCTCCCTCACGTAGTGCATATAACCTTCTTGAGTAAATACCAACTCATCAACATTAAGCTCTGGGAACCCCTGGGCCAGCTGAGTGCCACTTCTTGAGCGCATTGGTTTTTACCTTGAAGAGGAAAGGGTGATGCAACAAAGTAGAGATAAGTATTTCCCTCAATTTGGGAACCAAGGTATCAATCCAGTAGGAGGTACAAGCAAGTCTGCAATCTATGCACTTACACAAACAATCAAGCACTTGCACCCAACGCGATAAAGGGGTTGTCAATCCCTTCACAGTCACTTGCAAGGATGAGATCTGATAGAGATAGATATAAAAGACTACTAAAATGTAAAACAAAATAAAAGTAAATAAATTGCAGAAAGGTAGTTTGGTTTTTTTTGGTTTTTAGATATGAAAATATATGATGGAAAATAGACCCCGGGGCCATAGGTTTCACTAGAGGCTTCTCTCTTGAAGAAGGCATACGGTGGGTAAACAAATTACTGTTGAGCAATTGATAGAAAAGCACAAATTTATGACGACATCTAAGGAAGTGATCATGAATATAGGCATCATGTCCGTGTCAAGTAGACTGAAACGATTCTGCATCTACTATTATTACTCCACACATCGACCGCTATCCAGCATGCATCTAGAGTATTAAGTTCATAAGAACGGAGTAACGCCTTAAGCAAGGTGACATGATGTACATGGATAAACTCAAGCAATATGATGAAAACCCCATCTTTTTATCCTTGATGCCAACAATAAAATACGTGCCTCGCTACCCCTACTATGTCATTGGGTGAGGACACCGTAAGATTGAACCCAAAACTAAGCAGCTCTGCCATTGCAAGAAAAACCAATCTAGTTCACCAAACCAAACCGATATTTTGAAGAGAAATACAAAGATATTAGATCATGCATAAAAGAGTTAACAGAAGACTCAAATAATATTCATAGATAATCTGATCATAAATCCACAATTCATCGGATCTCAACAAACACATCGCAAAAAAGTATTACAGCGATAGATCTCCAAGAACATCGAGGAGAACATTGTATTGAATATCAAAGAGGGAGAAGAAGTGATCTAGCTACTAGCTATGGACCCATAGGTCGATGGTAAACTACTCACATATCATCGGTAGGGCAATAGGGTTGATGTAGAAGCCCTCCGTGATCGAATCCCCCTCCGTCAGCTCGCTAGAAAAGGCCCCAAGATGGGATCTCACGGGAACAGAAGGTTGCGGCGGCGGAAAAGTATTTTGGTGGATGCCTCTGATGTTGGGGGAATATTTGGGTATTTATGGAGAAAAGATTAGGGTTGGAGGACTCCCGAGGGACCCACAAGTCCTTAGGGCGCCCCCAAGGGTGCGCCTAGCAGGCTTGTGGTCTCCTCGGAGAACTTCTGACCACCTCTCCAAGTCTCCTGAGTGTCTTCTAGTCCAAGAAAAATCATCGCGAAAGTTTTATTCCATTTGGAATCCGCTTGACATTCCTTTTCTGTAAAACTCAAAAAACAAGTAAAAACATAAACTGGCACTGGGCTCTAGGTTAATAGGTTAGTCTCAAAAATAATATAAAATAGAATATTAAGGCATATAAAACATCTGAAACATATAATATAATAACATGGAACAATAAAAAATTATAGATACGAGAGGTATCAAGCACCCCCAAGCTTAATTCCTCCTTGTCCTCGAGTAGGTAAATGATAAAACCAGAATTTTTGATGTGGAATGCTACCTAACATATTAATCAATGCAATTTCCTTTATTATGGCATGAATATGCAGATCCATTAGATTCAAAGCAAAATTTTAATATTTACATAAAAACAATACTACTTCAAGCAACTAATAAAGCAATCATGTCTTCTCAAAATAACATGGCCAAAGAAAGTAATCCCTACAAAATCATAAAGTCTGGCTATGCTTGATCTTCATCACACAAAGTATTTCATCATGCACAACCCCGATGACAAGCCAAGCAATTGTTTCATACTTTTCATGTTCTAAAACTTTTTCAACTTTCACGCAATACATGAGCATGAGCCATGGATATAGCACTATCGGTGGAATAGAATATGGTGGTTGTGGAGAAGACAAAAATAAGGAGAAAGTCTCACATCAACTAGGCAAATTAATGGGCTATGGAGATGCCCATCAATTGGTATTGATGCAAGTGAGTAGGGATTGCCATGCAACGGATGCACTAGAGCTATAAGTGTATGAAATCTCAAAAAGAAACTAAGTGGGTGTGCATCCAACTTGCTTGCTCACGGTGACCTAGGGCAATTTGAGGAAGCCCATCATTGGAATATACAAGACAAGTTCTTGAAAAATTCCCACGTGTATATGAAAGTGACAAAATAGGAGACTCTCTATCATGAAGATCATGGTACTACTTTGAAGCACAAGTGTGGAAAAGGGATAGTAACATTGTCCCTTCTCTCTTTTCTCTCATTTTTTCTTTTTCTTTTTTTCTCTTTTTTTTCTTTTATTTCGTCTGGAGCCTCATCCTGACTTGTGGGGGAATCATAGCCTCCATGATCCTTTCCTCACATGGGATAATGCTCTAATAATGATGATCATCACAATTTTATTTACTTACAACTCAAGAATTACAACTCGATTCTAGAATAATATATGGCGCTATATGAATGCCTCTAGTGGTGTACCGAGATGTGCAATAATCAAGACTGACATGTATAAAAAAATAAGAACGGTGGCTTCTCCACAAATACTATGCCAACTACATGATCATGCAAAGCAATATGACAATGATGGTATGTGTTATAATAAACAGAACGGTGGAAGTTGCAGGGCAATATATCTCGGAAAGGCTACGGGAATGCAATAATAGGTAGTTATGGTGGCTGTTTGAGGAAGGTATATGGTGGGTTTAATGCACCGACGAATTTTGCGCGGTACTAGAGAGGCTAGCAATGGTGGAAGGGTGAGAGTGCGTATAATCCATGAACTCAACATTAGTCATAAAGAACTAACATACTTATTCCAAAAATTTATTAGCCATCGAAACAAAGCACTACACACATGCTCCTAGGGGGATAGATTGGTAGGAAAAGACCATCGCTCATCCCCGGCCGCCACTCATAAGGAAGACAATAAAAAATAAACCATGCTCCGAATTCATCACATAACGGTTAACCATACGTGCATGCTACGGGAATCACAAACTTTAACACATGTATCCTACCAATCCACAATTACTCACTAGCATGACTCTAATATCGTCATCTTTATATCTCAAAACAAATGAAAGGAATCAAAACTTCTCATCTATTCAATGTTCTTTTATATGAAAGTTTTTATTATATCCCTCTTGGATGTCTATCATATTAGGACTAAATTCATAACCTAAGCAAATTACCATGTTGTTTAAGACTCTCAAAATAATATAAGTAAAGCATGAGAGTTTATCAATTTCTGTAAAATAAAGCCACAACCGTGCTCTAAAAATATATAAGTGAAGCACTAGAGCAAACTGCCTAGCTCAAAAGATATAAGTGAAGCACAAAGAGTATTCTAATAAATTTATGATTAATGCGTGTCCTTGTCCAAAGCCATGTACAGCAAGGATGATTGCGGAAAACTGAAAAGCGAAGAATCATATCATACAAGACGCTCCAAGCAAAACACATATCATGTGGTGAATAAAAATATAGCCGCAAGTAAATTTACCGATGGATTGAAGACAAAAGAGGGGATGCCATCCGGGGCATCCCCAAGCTTAGATGCTTGGTTGTCCTTGAATATTACCTTGGGGTTCATTGGGCATCCCCAAGCTTAGGCTCTTTCCACTCCTTATTCCGTAGTCCATCAAATCTTTACCCAAAACTTGAAAACTTCACAACACAAAACTCAACAGAAAACTCATAAGATCCGTTAGTATAATAAAATAAATCACCACTTTAGGTACGGTTGCGAACTCATTCTTAATTTATATTGGTGTTATATCTATTGTATTCCAACTTCTCCATGGTTCATACCGCCCGATACTACCCATAGATTCATCAAAATAAGCGAACAACACAAAGAAAACAAAATCTGTCAAAAACAGAACAATCTGTAACAATCTGGAACGTATACTTCTGTAACTCCAAAAATTCTGAAACATTAGGAAAACTAGGGCAATTTGTATATCAATCTTGTGTAAAAAATCAGAATTTTCTCAGGCTTCTGTGATTTTAAACAATTCTGTTACTGGACGCAAAAGTTTCTATTTTTTCAACAAGATGAAATCAACTATCACCATAGACCATCCCAAAGGTCTTACTTGGCTCAAACACTAACTAAAACACCAAAACACAATTACTACAGAAGTAATAATATGTATTTATTCAAGAACTGTAGCAAAAACAAAAAACATAAAAATAAAAATTGGGTTGCCTCCCAACAAGCGTTATTGTTTAACGTCCCTAGCTAGGCATAAAACATAGATCTAGATATTATCATCTTTGGTATTATTCCCTTCAACTGCAAGTTTATAACTTCTAGGAGATTCTTTAGGTTTATTGATAATCACGCTCCTAGGTAAGAAATCAAGAAATTCACTTGTAGCAATTGGCTCCTTAATGATATTGACAAAGCTAGGGTAAATACTTGTTATTTTAAGATCTTCGTTTCCTTTACTAAATGATTCACCCTTATTTTTAGGAACATAGATAAACTAGTTAGTTTTAGTAGAAAGAACTTTTGGAGTAGTTTTAACAGCGGCAAAAGCAGAACCCAAATTGGTAATAATATCTTCTACTTTATCAATTCTAGTAGAATATTGATCAATTTTCTCATTAACTATGGGTTCTTTTTCTTTGAAGTTCTTCAAACTAATCCCTACTTTTGATCCAAGTTGAGTAATGTGATTATGGATCTTTTTATCCAAATTCTCAATAAGCTCTACGGTATAAATTTATTTTCAATAATATCGAGCCTTTGCATCACATGTTACAAAGTTAAAATTGTTTCATTAACCATAAGCGGTGGCGATCCTACTTAATTTATCATAGCATTGTAAGCATCCATTGGGTGACTACCCAAGAAATTACCCCCAGTAATGGTGTCTAGCACATATCTATACCAAGTAGTAACACCCTCATAAAAATTTCGAAGAAGAACGGTAGTGGATTGCTTATGAGTAGATCTATTTCGAGCATTGAAAATTATATACACATCTTTTAGATTCTCCCCACCCCTTTGTTCAAAATTGAGAACTTTGCTTTTCGGGGTATCAACTATAGAGGAGCTAGCCATGAAAGCAAAACAAGGAATCTAACACACGATGAAACAAAAGCAAATGAAAAAGACGAACGAAAGAAGGGCGAATATTTTTTGTGTTTTTCTCAAAACATTTTAGAAGTGAGGGAGAGGAAAACAAGAGGCAAATGGCAAATAATGTAATGCAAGAGATGAGAGTGTATGATGGGTACTTGGTAGGCTTGATGTAGAACCTCCCCGACAGCGGCGCCAGAAATTCTTCCTGCTACTTCTTGAGCTCGCTTTGGTTTTTCCTTAAAGATGAAAGCAAAGTAGAGATAAGTATTTCCCTGAGTTTGAGAACTAAGGTATCAATCCACTAGGAGGTACAAGCACGTCTCCAATCTATGCACCTACACAAACAATCAAACACTTGCACCCAACACGATAACGGGGCTGTCAATCCCTTCACAGTCACTTGCAAGGATGAGATCTGATAGAGATAGATATAAAAGATTACTAAAACATAAAAAAAATAAAAGTAAATAAATTGCAGTAAGGTAATTTTTTGGTGTATAGATCTGACAATATATGATGGAAAATAGACCCGGGGACCACAGGTTTCACTAGAGGCTTCTCTCTTGAAGAAAGCATATGGTGGGTAAACAAATTAATGTTGAGCAATTGATAGAAAAGCGCAAAGTTATGATGATATCTAAGGCAACGATCATGAATATAGGCCTCACGTCCATGTCAAGTAGACCAAAACGAATCTGCATCTACTACTATTACTCCACACATAGACCGCTATCCGGCATGCATCTATAGTATTAAGTTCATAAGAACAGAGTAACGCCTTAAGCAAGATGACATGATGTAGAGGGATAAACTCAAGCATTATGATGAAAACCCCATCTTTTTATCCTTGATGGCAACAATACAATACGTGCCTCGCTACCCCTACTATGTCACTAGGTGAGGACACCGCAAGATTGAACACAAAACTAAGCACCTCTCTCATTGCAAGAAAAACAAATCTAGTTGGCAAAACAAAACCGATAGTTCGAAGAGAAATACAAAGATATTTGATCATGCATAAAAGAGTTCAGAGAAGACTGAAATAATATTCATAGATAATTTGATCATAAATTCACAAATCATCAGATCTCAAGGAACACACCACAAAAAAGTATTACATCGAATAGATCTCCAAGAACATCGAGGAGAATATTGTATTGAAGATCAAAGAGAGAGAAGAAGCCATCTAACTACTAGCTATGGACCCGTAGGTCTATGATAAACTACTCACACATCATCCGTTGGGTAATAGGGTTGATGTAGAAGCCCGCCGTGATCGAATCCCCCTCCGGCAGATCGCCAAAAAAGGCCCCAAGATGGGATCTCACGGGAAGAGAAGGTTGCGGTGACGGAAAAGTATGTTGGTGGATGCCTCTGATGTTGGGGAAATATTTGGGTATTTATGGAGCAAAGATTAGGGTTGGAGGACTCCCGAGGGACCCACAAGCCCTCAGGTCACCCCCAAGGGGCGCACCTAGCAGGCTTGTGGTCTCCTCGGAGATCTTCTGACCTCCTCTCCAAGTCTCCTGGGTGTCTTCTGGTCCAAGAAAAATCATCGCGACAATTTTATTCCGTTTGGACTCCATTTGATATTCCTTTTCTGTAAAACTCAAAAACAAGGAAAAACAAAAAAACTAGCATTGGGCTCTAGCTAGGTTAATAGGTTAGACCCAAAAATAATATAAAATAGAATATTAATGCATATAAAGCATCCAAAACAGATAATATAATAGCATGGAACAATCAAGAATGATAGATACGTTGGAGACGTATCACTGAGCCAGATCCATCTCTGGATGATATGCCTTGGCCAGAGTCAAAGCACTCATCGCCCCTTTCTTGCAAGCTGCCTTTTTGAACTCTCTGATCCATTCTAGAACAATGGAGAATTCGTTTATCATGTCCATGATGAGATGAGGAGGGGCCTTGGTATTCTTCACCTCCATAATGCAATGTACTCCACCTACATAAAGTGGTTCCAAAACTTGTTGACGGCTTGCAGTTTAACCAGAGGGAGTCCCAGCACATTCTGACTTCTTCTGTTTGTTAAAACACGCATGATAAACATCAGTAACCCGGATTTATTTGCCGAGTTGGTAAACAGGAAGAAGAATACTTGCCAAAGATGACTATGCATGTTTGAGTTATATGGCCTTTCAGCGTCTGGAGCTCTTGAGTCACCAACTCGAGCCTTGACTCGGCCTCCTCAGCATGCTTGAGTAAGCTGGCTTTCGCATCAGCAAAGGCAGTTTCTACTTTTGCTAGTTTGTCTGTGCACTCAATCAGAGATTCCTCAAAGCCAGAGGACAATTTTCAGCTTTTTCTACTAACCTTTTCTCCAAGATCACCTCTTTCTTCAAGCCGGCAATCTGATACTCGGCTCGATTCAGCATATCTTGCACACTAATTTACAAATTACAAACATTATTGGAAGTCCCAAGTAACCACGGGTGTACGACCCAACACTTGGAGGCTACAACGGATCTACTTTTCTTCTAGAACAGGCAGTGTGCACTACTTTGAAACCTCGATGTTTGGGGCTACATTGTTTAAATCTATGCTACGATCAATGTGAAGTTCCATGTCACTGCAAGTATGCACCATAGCACATGCGGGCTATTTCATTGTCATTTCAGCTACATGGGCTACCATTTGCTCGTATTAAAAGTCCCAAGTTTATTTATATAAAGCCCCAACCCACTATTATATAGTGACCCAACGCTTGGGGGCTACATCCGAGTATAGTTACATGCTAACTACAATGGCGGCTTAGGGATATCAACTCGAATTTATTTCCATGTCTAATTCAAGCAAGTCTCAAGCAAATCACTTCTTTCTTCACTTAAGACTTGTATGCTACATATATATACATAGGATATGCACCAGCAAAACAAACCTCATATACTATCTACAGAAAGTATTTAGCATAGCAATTTTAGTATCTCGGCTCTTAGATAGCCGAGTTAGGTAACCTTGATGCAAGGAATTCATGTTTAGATCTTCAAGAGATTGAAATGAAGACTGCCTTTCCCCTTTTACTTGCTTGGCAACTCATTTTGGGCTATGATCTTAGCCAAGGCAGTCGAGGCATCAAGATCTGGGTCGTGGCGTTCACTAGTAACAACCACGTTAGCCTGAGTCTTGTCCACTGGCTCGTCAGCAGCCGGGTCATTCTTTGGATCTTCTCTAATTTCCTCCACAACAGGAGGAGCTGAGGCGTGAATAGGGTCGCCCTGTATTTCCGGGTCATCTTTTTGAGTCGGCTTGTCTTGACTAGCCGGGTTGTCCTGGACCTCCAAGTTGTCCATTATGGCATCATGAGAAGGGATCACCTCCTCAGTCTCTACCATGGCAGCAGAAGACCCGCCAGCTTTGTTCTTCACAAAAGTTGTGGCTCTGGATTAACACAAATATGAGAATCAATAAGGGAGATATGATATGAAGAGACAAAACATTTTGAAGCACTTACCCGTGGTTGATGCTGAAAGTTGGCACTTGACTAGTAGTAGACTCATCAGATGATTGAGAGGTCGTCTGGTAGTCCGGGTCAAAGTGACTCAGCGGAATTTTAATTTGATCTGCCTTAATGCAGGATGGGGCCGGGTTACGGGGGTCTTGGGTCCACGCACGGCGCGCAGAAGGCTGGTATGACAAGTCGTCTGATAATTCACCGGAACAGGCCCGGGTGACGGTGCCCTAGACTAGGGGTTACTCACCACATCATCTCCCGACTATGTCGGTTGGGACGAGGACCCCCATGGTGGTTCACTAATGGGCCACTTCGGGCAGCCCATGACTTGTACGAGGAAGATTCCACAAGACTTGGTGATCAAGACAAGGACTCCTCTCCTCCGACGTATCTTACTAGGACTTTTGTTATCCTAGGCCTCTGGTACATTATATAAGTTGAGGCTAGGTTAGTCGATTGGGGCATGACCAAATCACAATTACATTCACCTAGCCCTAGAGGTAGAATAGAACTCACGATCTCGAGGTATATCAACTCTGTACTTGATACATCTCCATCAATATGAACAAGAGCAGGACGTAGGGTTTTACCTCCATCAAGAGGGCCCGAACCTGGTTAAACAGTGCCTCCCTTGTTCCTCTTACCACCGATCCGAGATCCACAGCTCGGGACCCCCTACCCTGATGTCTGCCAGATTTCACACCGATATTGGTGCTTTCGTTGAGAGCTCATTGTGTGATCGCAAAGGATCGATGGCTCGTGTGTAGATTGACAATAGTTTTTTCTAACAATGGATTTGTGTTCATTGTCCCGCCTCCTCGAGAGTCGCTTTGACGATTGCATCAGTGGAATTGAGTCTCGAATAACCCTGTAAAATTCCATCGCGCTCTGCAAGAGGAATCTCCGGCAAACCCTGATCAACTGGAGCCCTGTCAAATCTGGATGGGAATCTGGACGAGTTTAGGGCGAGGAGTCCAGCATCTAGCTCGCACATTGTTTGGATGACCCAACTGTTCATTGGCCATGGACTTCCTATATCGACCGCCCTAAAAAATTCAGCTCAATCTGACCTCTCAAACTCTGGAAATGTTTGATGAGTGCATCAATTTTCGGATCTGTTTTCCGTGCGAAAATGAATCAGACCCGAATTCATCTTTTTATGAACGGGATATCAAATATCCTTTTTAAGGAAATGTTTTCTAGGGTATTGTGTTTTTATCTCAATCACGTGCCAACAAATCTTGAGACTCCTCCGAGGCGATCTTCACCGTCGCGCCGGTGTCAAACCAGCCTGACCTTGTTGCTCCACGGATGTCGACCTACGCCATCATCGAGTGTTTCGTCGCTCCATCGAGCCGATGACTCCCACCTTGGATAACCACCTCGGCAAGCCAATCTCGATTTCGAAACCGCGAAGGCCAGAACATCGCAAAACCACATCATTTCCCCATGGATTACATGGGGCGGGCACACTGTCATCGCCGCACGGTTACTTTATCAAGCTGGCATCGACTACATCACAAATTTTGAGTTGCGTCGGCATCGCCATGCCGTCTCTTCTTTAAGCCAACATCCAACATGCCGACCTACTTCGAATCATTGGCTGATATGGGGGCTTTGACACCTCAGCTAGACTGGGGGCTTCGCCATCTCTTCATCATCCTACTCTGGGGACTTCGGCATCTCCAGCCGACCAGCTTCGTCACCTCGTCTAGATCAGGGGCTTTGCCTTGCCGCATCGACCGTGCTGGATCACCACTTTGTCAAGCTGAGCTCCTCGCTCGGACCCCTCAAGCTTGGGGGTTGGGACCTCAGCCAGACCTAGGACTACGTCCTCGTCCCGCGATAAGCCCAGACCAAGAACATCAACATCGAGCGCATTAACCAGCTAAGTCACTTTCATGCTTAAATTTTTTAAATGTTAATTTTTTTCAAGCCAACCAAGCATTATATTTGTGTTAAACAAAAAAGATGGTTGTTAAAAACTTAGTTTGTCAAAAAATTTGTTTGTTAAAAACACTTCCTTTTCCCATGTTAACTGGGCTCTTAAAATTTATATGAGTTGTTTTATAATAAGTGGTTTTCTTCTAAGTCGTTGCAAAGTCTTTTTCTACCACTCCTTTCTCGACTCTAGTGTGTGGTCCATAGCCGGATAGCCTAGTTTCTCTCTAAAGCCGCTCGAGTTTACTTTGCAGAACTAGACTGAGAAGCACTCGGCCTTCGGGGTAGGAGGTTCAAGCCGAAGGCTGGCCCGCATGAAATCTTGAGATCGGATGGCTCATGTTAAAGCAGGATGGGAGCACAAACTAATTTTAAGACCAATTTTTGGATTGGCATAAAAAAACTTGATTTACTTTGGACATAAAGTTTTTACATACGTTTTTGGTTTTTCGATCTTCTAACACTTTAACCTATTTTATGTTTTCCTTACACGAGGCAGTACATCCTCTTGTTTGAGGTGTTTTGCATGATGGTTTTGTTCGGGAAATCTTTTTCGATCCATAGTTCGACATCTTTCCTACCGAGTTGCACCTCGACATTGTCAAAACATACATGATGCAGACAATTTAAAAGTGCAAAATAGCTTCCGAGGAGATTATGATCCTCAGGTTGGTCAGCCGCACCCAACCTGAGTCTCGGGAGCCATTGCACACCGCGTTTTTGTTCATAAAGTATGCTGTCGAGAAAGGACTGCACTCTCAAGGTGATTTGATGAATCAACCTGAGTCTCAGGGGCTACTGGGATTAGTGGTTTTGTTTTATCCTTCAGGTGCATCTCGTACATTAGGCCAAGACACGCCTTGAGGCCTACTGGCTATACATCTCGTCATCAAATAAATTGCACAAATCAGAAATAAATTCCACAAAAAATCATCCCACAGCCGAGGTGGTGCACCACCTGGAAGTAGTTTAGCGTAAAGCTCAAATGCAAGTGGCTGGCTCCATATAGGACATTTTCGACATTAAGCTCAGTTGAACTCTGTCAAGTTGTTCAAGACTGAGGTAATTTATGACACATCCGATGCATACCGGTGTTGTAGCTCGGCTACAAATAGATACCTCGAATGCAGTCCGGCGTTGGAGCTCGGATTCAAGAGGAAACTATTGCATGGGAAAACTTCGAACCCGAGGTGTGGCGTAAGAATAACGAGGCATTAATAGAGGTCGAGAACTTAAAGGGTCTCCTTGTTTACTCAACGTGTAAACTCTTCGGATTCACCTCGTCGGTCTTGAAGATCGAAGATAGGAAGATTTGTTGAACCAGTTTTCAAGACCGATGACCGAAGATGAAGAACAGCTCAGAAGAACCAAGGAGTGTCCCCAACTTGAATGCCGGTTCAGGTGGCTACTTACGGTGTCCTGGACTAGGGGTACTCATCTCTCGACTAGGTGGGTCGGGACGAGGACCCCCATGGTGGTTTTCTAATGGGCCGCTTCGGGCGGCCCATGACTTGTACGAGGAAGATTCCACAAGACTCTTGGTGATCAAGACAAGGACTCCTCTCCACCAGCATATCTAACTAGGACTCTTGTTATCCTAGGCCTTCGGTACATTATATAAGCCAAGGCCAGGTTAGTCTATAGGGGCATGACCAAATCACAATTACATTCACCTAGCCCTAGAGGTAGAACAAAACTCACGATCTCGAGGTAGATCAAGTCTGTACTTGATACATCTCCATCAATATGAACAAGAGTAGGACATAGGGTTTTACCTCCATCAAGAGGGCCCGAACCTGGGTAAACATTGCCTCCCTTGTTCCTGCTGCCACCGATCTGAGATCCACAGCTTGGGACCCCTGCCCCGAGGTATGCTAGACTTCACACCGACACCGGGTCTTCCTCCTCAAACTGGCTTCATGTTGCATTTTCTTCAAAGATAAATTGTTATCTAAGTGAGCTTATGGATGTGAAAATGGTACCTTATGGACCACATTTTTTGTTCTTCTTTGACCAATTGTTTCCAAGTCGAAAGAAGATGGGTTTACCTCTGCCTCACTGGCTCAGTTGGTTCCAGTGTTTTCCTGAGAAGTGTGAGCGTCGGCAAGTTCATTAAAGAGAGGACCAAGAGAGTCAAGTTCTTCTACCTCATTTTCTTCCTCCTCTTCCTCTGCAAGGTTCCCATCCTTAAGAGGAGTTTGGACTTGAGGTTCAGGTTTCCACCGGTCAGAGTCCTCCTATGCAAAATACAAACCGACATATTAAGCAAGGCAAAGAGCACAGTTGTATAAGCAATACAGATGGAAAGGTAAAATGGCAACTCACTAAAGGAACCGGGTTACCAGCATAAAATGTGGGGAGACCAACAATGGCGATTTTCTCCCGGGTCTCGCCAAGAAGCTTCTTAATGGCCTTCATGAAGTCATTGGCAAGCAAGTAAAACTTACTAAACCGCAAGGCGTCGGTCTACTCGCCAATGTGTTGGTGCATGAGCCAGTTTCTGAGACTAAGGGGTTGGATTCTCCAGCTCATCCAGCACCAGGTCAAGTCGACCCCAGAGAGCCCATGTGTTTTCAAAGCATTAGCCCGTTGACTAAAACTTCTCTCACAAGAAAAACATGATCACTCTTTGGGTGTTAATCACAGAGCGATGTGAACTAGATTATTGACTCTAGTAAACCCTTTGGGTATTAGTCACATAGATATGTGAACTATTGGTGTTAAATCACATGACGATGTGAAGTAGATTGTTAACTCTAGTGCAAGTGGGAGACTGAAGGAAATATGCCCTAGAGGCAATAATAAAGTTGTTATTTATATTTCCTTATATCAAGATAAATGTTTATTATCCATGCTAGAATTGTATTAACCGGAAACTTGATACATGTGTGGATACATAGACAAAACAGAGTGTCCCTAGTATGCCTCTACTAGACTAGCTCGTTAATCAAAGATGGTTAAGTTTCCTGACCATAGACATGTGTTGTCATTTGATGAATGGGATCACATCATTAGAGAATGATGTGATGGACAAGACCCATCCGTTAGCTTACCATAATGATCGTTTAGTTTTATTGCTATTGCTTTCTTCATGACTTATACATGTTCCTCTGACTATGAGATTATGCAACTCCCTAATACCGGAGGAACACCTTGTGTGCTATCAAACATCACAACGTACCTGGGTGATTATATAGATGCTCTACAGGTGTTTCTGTTGGTGTTTGTTGAGTTGGCATAGATCGAGATTAGGATTTGTCACTCAGTGTATCAGAGAGGTATCTCTGGGCCCTCTCGGTAATGCTCATCACTATAAGCCTTGCAAGCAATGTGACTAAGGAGTTAGTTGCGGGATGATACATTACGGAACGAGTAAAGAGACTTGCCGGTAACTAGATTGAACTAGGTATGATGATACCGACGATCGAATCTCGGGCAAGTAACATACCAATAACAAAGGGAACAACATATGTTGTTATGCGGTTTGACCAATAAATTTCTTCGTAGAATATGTAGGAGCCAATATGAGCATCCATATTCCGCTATTGGTTATTGACCGGAGATGTGTCTCGGTTATGTCTACATAGTTCTTGAACCCGTAGGGTCCGCACGCTTAACATTCGATGAGGATTTGTATTATTACTTATGTGATTTGATGACCAAAGTTTTTTCGGAGTCCCGGATGAGATCACGGACATGACGAGGAGTCTCGAAATGGTCGAGAGGTAAAGATCGATATATTGGAAGGTTATATTCGGACACCACAATGGTTCCAAAGTGTTTCGGGTATTTTCTGGAGTACCGGGAGGTTACCGGACCCCCCCCGGGCTTTAGTGGAAAGGAGAGAAGGGCCTCAAGCATGGCTGCGCCCCCCCAAGGGCTGGTCCGAATTGGACTAGGAGGGGGCGGCACCCCCTCTCTTTCCTTCTCCCCTCTTCCTCCTTCCCTCCTTCTCCTAGTTGGAATAGGAAAGAGGGCCGAATCCTACTTGGACAGGGAGTCCAAGTAGGACTGGCCTCCTCTTCCCCCCTTGGCGCATCCCCTCTAGGGTTGGCCTCCTCTTTCCCCCCTCCTTTATATACGTGGGAGGGGGCACCCCAAAGACACACCAAGTCTTCTCTTAGCCGTGTGCGGTGCCCCCCTCCACAATTACACACCTCGGCCATATCCTCGTAGTGCTTAGGCGAAGCCCTGCACTAGTAACTTCATCATCACCGTCGCCATGCCTTCGTGCTGAAGGAACTCTCCCTCATCCTCAACTGGATCAAGGGTTCGAGGGACTTCATTGTGTTGAAGGTGTGTTGAACACGGAGGTGCCGTACATTCGGTGCTTGGGTCGGTTGGATCATGAAGACGTTCGACTACATCAATAGCGTTACTAAACGCTTCCGCTTTCGGTCTACGAGGGTACGTGGACACACTCTCCCCTCTTGTTTCTATGCATATCCTAGTTAGATCTTGCATGATCGTAGGAGTTTTTTTGAATTACAATGTTCCCCAACATTTAGTGCCTCCCTCTCCTCAGCAAAGGCGTAAGCGTCAAACTGATTGGTAGACTCAAGTCGGTCTAGTCTATAACCCGGTAGCTGAGATTGTGGTTTGTCGATGTATCTTTGTAGTAAAACCAGGTTTTGTATCATCCCTTAGGATGACTCGCCAATGCCATCTCAAGCAAAGCCAATTTTCTCCTTCACTAGATTATGACTCCACCAGATTCCAGACTCGGCCCATTCTTGCACTCAGTTTGAGGATTACAGTAGAAGAATTCTTGAAATAAGCCAATAGACAAATCAGTCTGCAGATACACTTTGCAAAAGACTTGGAAGTTACTCAAGTTAAGCACCTAGTTCGGACCAAGGTCTTGGGGCCTGATGCCAAAGTAGTGAAGGATGTCATGGAAGAATTTGGAACCGTAGGGTGAAAGCCTCTATCCAGGTGATCAACAAAGTTGATAATCTCATTTGGACCCAAAGTAGGTCAGGCCTCTTCCTCTGGAACCTGTCATTCAATCTCGATATGAGTCGATGGAAGACCAGAGTTCACTAAATCATCAAGAGAAAGTTGTGATATGTTTGACCTTTTCCAATTGATAGCCTTTCCTACTTTAGGGGCCATGGATGTGGTGTGCAATAAAACTCAACTACGAGATGAAAAGAACAAACTATGAGTCGCCCATATGCACATGGGTCATGAAAGTGAGAATAAGATATACATTTACAAGTAGGAAGTGATTATGGTTTACTACAATTTGAGATATGGAAAATTAAGTACAAGCCAGCGAAAATGTCATTAAGACACAAGACCCGGAGGAGGACTACAATAGCAATTTTTCGGGTCATAAGAACTATTATTCATGGTCACTATGAATATCTATACGACTATGGATTACTACGACTCAAGATATGGTGAGCCAGAATAAGTATAACCGCATAAGATAACACTACGACTTGTGACCCGACTAGTGGTACAAAGCAAATTTTGGGTCAAGGTGGCTACAAACAACTATTGTGCAGATTCAATATCAACATAGATCTGAAAATGATGGCAAAACAAAAAATAAAAGACCTAGGTTGGCAACATGATATACTATGAGGAGATAGTGGAGTTCATTGAAGAAATCAAAGAGATCTCCGAGGTGAATAACTACATTGTGGAGGTATTTTGAGATCCTGCGGATGAAATTTCATGAACAAACCTAGATCTATACCCGCATTTCTCGAAGAATGCCGATGAACTAGCAAGAACTACAATGAGAATAATAACACAGATGAACGAGGTACTCATAGATCCACGCAAGAGAAGTTTGAGGGTGTTGAAAACTTGAGAGCATAGCCATGGCGTTTCCATGAGACCCGGCGACAGCGTTTTTGAGGAGGCTATTGCTATTCTCAAGGTCGACGATCTTGAGACAGTGCGGCGGCGTTGGAGATAGAGTAAGAAGAAGGATCAAGAAGCAGAGAAGGTAAAAAGTGAGCCCCCGGGTGCGCGGCTCTATTTATAAAGGGATAGGAACCCGAAACGTCAAGCGTGAAACCCGAGGGGGCGTAGTAAATTTAGGCCAAAAAGATGCCTTGATTTCGCGATTGACAAGACCTGACATATCCACCCAAAGATCCGTTATGATGTTACGTGTGCATATCAGAAGTGGGTTGGGTGATGTCACGATAAGGAGTAGCTGAAAATTGCTAACGCTTCGTTTGGATGTCTCCATTGAGAACCTCTGAATTGCATTGGATCCAATACCAAATCAACCTTTGTATTGCAATGGGATCCAATACCAATATAGATGTTTGGATGTACAAAATATTACCAGTTGGAATTAGATAAACTAGCAATACCAATTTTACGTTTCGATGCCATACAATGGAATTGACGGTGTGCATGAGTTGCGCCATGAATGGAGCCAGCCGAGCAGCCGTGAGGAGCACATGACCGCAGTCATCCCCGACGGTTAGCCGACCATCCGCGACTAGGATGGAGCAACTCCGGCGAGCGTGATGGGCCAAGCTCATGTAGGCGCATCTCCTCATTTATGGGAAACTTCAACGGCCGCGGGATCCAGAGCAGAGGACGGCCACATCGGCGAGCACGAGGGGAAGGGGATGGTGGCGGGGACGCTGCAGACAGGGAAGAGAGGGGCGCCGCCGGAGGAGAAGCAATCAGGGACGAGGAAGGGATGAGTGACCGCCGCCGGGATGGGAAAGGGAGGCTCACCCGTGGAGGAGTCAAACTGACCGGCGACGAAGGAGATGCGTGAGCAGGGAGATCTGGGGATTGGGGATGGGGAAGTGATCCGCGACCCAGGAGGAGGAGTGACCTCATAGGTGAAGGGGGGGAGCAGGGAGGAGGACGGCGGACCTGCGACGCCGCATTCTGGTCGCCGGCCAGTTCTATGGTGCCCGCCAGCTCCTTGGTCGTCGACTCTATTTTCTCTTCGATGTCCTTTTCTGTTTGCGAGGGTGGGAAACAGAACGACGAAGCGGTATGTTTTGCGGGTAGGCTGATTTCTGCACGATCCAGAGCGGGATGGCTCCGTATTGCGGGCGGGCACTTCGCATGGGAGGTAATTCGGCCAACATTTTCGTTTCATTTCAGTCTACCAATTCGCTGTCCATCCAAACATCTGAATTGAAATTTGGGAATACCAATTCAGATTCCAGGCCTCCAATGGAGACTTCCAAACGCAGTGTAAGTGTGGAGCAAGCTCTGCGACCCGGCGAAAGGATTGACCCGGCTGGATGTTTCCATAAAAAGGAATGATGGGGACTGAAAGGATGCCAGCTTAAAAAAGAAATCTAGACCTGTAGCTTAATCCATCATGTTTTTCCTTGTCATATTTTTAGATGAAGTTTAACGTGGATAAATGCAAGCTAAATTGGGGCTAATGTTGGGGATGTTCCCCATGACTAAGACCCGGCTGAAATTATAACCCGGCTAGGAGCGTAGAAGCTCCATGGGTCACACTATTTCCCGGGTTACGGTAAGATGACAAGAGGGGCCCGTAGGCCCAGAAGGAGATCCACGGGAGGCTGGCTCTTGGAGAAATCATTATGTGGCGGCTCGAGAAGAAAGCCCAAAAGGAGAATTGTCCAAACTTAGAGGACACGTCTAATGAGAGTTAGAGTAGGATACGGGTTAGCGGTGCAACCCGGAATCTTATGTAAAGCTAGGGACTCAACCTGTTATATAAATGGGAGCCCCTAGGAAGAAAAGACTAAGTTGCAATATCTCGAAAGCTATGTTAGTGTATCCGCATCCTTGTAATTGAGATCATCGTCAATATCAATCAAAGCAGGAGTAGACTTTTACCTCCATCGAGAGGGGCCGAACCTGGGTAAAACTGTGTCTTCGTTCTTGATCAACCCTGTTCCAGCAACCGCCTAGTTGTGATGGCCTCAAGACTAAGTCCTTTCGTGAGAACATCTACCGTGACAAAACCAGGACAAGTGTTCTGAAGCAGCACCGAGTAGATTGTTGCAGATGACTGGCTCCGCAAGATCGGAAGAGAGCTGACCACCGCAGGATGCACCGATATTGAAAAGGTACGCTTTGCCGCACATCAACTAGATGGACCAGCAACTTTGTGGTGGAAGACCTACACCGCCACATTCCCCATAGCCAATGTGACATGGGATCAGTTCCAGCAGACATTTCACACCACACATGCTTCAGCTGGAGCAATGAGTCTGAAGAAGCGCGAGTACCGCAACTTACACTAGGGTAATCATTGTGTTGGTGACTATGTGGAGGAATTCAGCAAGTTATCCAGGTATGCTCCCAGAGACGTGGCTGGTGATGCCGCCAAGTAGGAGAAGTTCCTTCAGGGACTCAATGATGAACTCAGAATACAGCTGACTGATGTCTACTACACAGCTTGTTCTTGTAGACTTGTGTTAGGCCTCCAAGCGTAGAGTTTTGTCGGACAGTAGCAATTTTCCCTCAAGTGGATGATCTAAGGTTTAAGAATTCCATGGGAGGTGTAGGATGAAGATGGTCTCTCTCAAACAACCCTGCAACCAAATAATAAAAAGTCTCTTATGTCCCCAACACACCAAATACAATGGTAATTTGTATAGGTGCGCTAGTTTGGCGAAGAGATGGTGATACAAGCGTAATATGGATAGTAGATGTTGGTTTTTGTAATCTGAAATTATAAAAACAGCAAGGTAACCAATAGTAAATGGGCACAAAAATAGTATTGCAATGCTTAGAAACAAGGCCTAGGGTCTGCATTTTCACTAGTGTGATCTCCCAACAATCCTAATGTACTTGGATCATATAACCATCCCTCAACGTGCGATGAAGAATCACTCCAAAGTTCCTATCTAGCTAAGAACGTTAGAAGAAATTGTTTGTAGGGTACGAAACCACCTCTAAGCTATTCTTTCCGATCGATCTATCAAAGAGTTTGTACTAAAATAACACCAAATAATTTTAGATTCATAATACTCAATCCAACACAAAGAACCTCAAAGAGTGCCCCAAGATTTCTACCGGAGAAACAAAGACAAGAACATGCATCAACCCCTATGCATAGGTTACCCCAATGTCACCTCGGGAATCCGCAAGTTGAGTGCCAAAACATATATCAAGTGAATCAATATGACGCCCCATTGTCACACGAGTATTCATATGCAAGGCATACATAAAGTGTTCTCAAATCCATAAAAGTATTCAATCCGATAAAATAAAATCTCAAAGGAAAAACTCAATTCATCACAAAAATTCGATATGCGCGCCCTGGTGGGTTGTGCCCCCCTCGGGGCACCCCCCAGGTGCTTCTCTGGCCCATCTTGGGTGTTCTGGTCCATAAAAAATCCACAAAAAGTTTCGCGGTGTTTGGACTCCGTTTGATATTGATTTCCTGCGATGTAAAAACAACCAAAAAACAGCAACTAGCACTGGCACTGGGTCAATAGGTTAGTCCCAAAAAATGATATAAAGTTGCTATAAAATGATTGTAAAACATCCAAGAATGATAATATAACAGCATGAATACTTCATAAATTATAGATACATTGGAGACGTATAAACATCCCCAAGCTTAATTCCTACTCGTCCTCGAGTAGGTAAATGATAAAAGAAATAATTTACGAAGTGTGAATGCTAGAAAAGTGCATAAGTTTGATCAATGATAATTTCAATCACTTTCCCTAGCATCATAACATCAACTCTTTCTCATAAAACTCATCATGACAAAGTAGCAACCAATTCACATGTTAAGGTTCAAACAATGAATTCTCTTGAAACTCAACAACCTATATTCTTAGTCACCAAAAAATTGCAATTCAACTTATTCAACAGAGTCTAAGTAAGAGCTCCACATACTCAACCATCATATAGTCTTCTATGATTGCTAACAGTCACCGCATACACATGAGCAAAACGTTTCAGTCGGAGACATAGAAAGATAGGAGCTTATAGTTTCGCCTCCCAACGTATTACCTCAAGGGTGATGTCAACAATATTAACTCATGCTAACCATATCCAACTGGATATATGTGCCTAGATCTTTCCTCACCACATGATGCTTGACGAAGGAGAAAAATAAAAAGGAATAGAGAGAAAAATTTGACTCTTGCATGAAAGTAAATACATAACAGTAAAATGTAGGCCCTTTGCATGGGGAAGCAGAGGTTGCCATGCGCTTTTTGTTTGTATGCTCAATCCCTTAGTGCAAAAGAATGTCACGTTATATTGCCCCTTATGATAGCAACCTTTATTATGCAGTCTGTCGCTTATATTCTTTGCCATCACAAGTTCGTACAACGCTCAATTTTCTCTTACACTAAATGATCTAACACTTTTAGAAGCAATTTTTATTGCATTATTGCACCAATGACAACTTACTTGAAGGATCTGACTCAATCCTTAGGTAAGTATGGTGGAATCTTGAAAATAAGATTTGGGTTTAAGGGTTTTTGGATGCACAAGTAGTATCTCTACTTAGTGTGGAATTTTTGTCTAGCAAAGATGGGGGGCAAGCACCACATGTTGAAGAATCTATGATAATATAACTACTATGTGAATATGAACAAACATAAATCATTACGTTGTCTTCCTTGTCCAACATCAACAATTTTGGCATATAATATTTTGATGGGGGCTCACAATCACAAAATATTTCCAAGATAGTACATTTGCATGCGAAAGTTCTCTTCCTTATAGTAATCATCCAGGAATTGCTTCTATGACCAATATTGTGATTGTCAAGCTTCAAAAGGTTTCACTTTCTAAACCCAATGTGAAGCTACCACTAGGCATGATATGAACATATGATTTCAACTACATGATATTCAATTCATTCAACAATTTACTCATAGGATATAAGTGAAGCACAAGAGTAAATGACAAGCTACTCCAAAAAGATATAAGTGAAGATCAAACGAATAGTTAAGTAAATGGGTAGCTATTTGAGGACTCTCTCTTATTTAAAAACTTCTAGATCTAAGTATTTTATTAAAACAGAAAGCAAAACAAAACAAAATGACATTCCAAGAATAGCACAACTCATGTGAAGAAGCAAAAACTTAGGCTCAACCGATACTAACTGATAATTGTTGATGAAGAAAGGTGGGATGCCTACCGGGGCATCCCCAAGCTTAGATGCTTGAGACTTCTTGAAATATTATCTTAGTATGCCTTGGTCATCCCCAAGCTTGAATTTTTGTGTCTCCTTAATTCCTTTTATAGCACGGTTTCCCTAAATCTTACAAACTTCATCCACACAAAACTCAACAAGAACTCGTGAGATACGTTAGTATAAACCAATGCAAAAAACTCATCATTCTCTAATGTATCAAATCATTAAAATTATTATTAAACATTGCATACTAAATGCCTCTGCATATTTAATCCTCCCATCCTCAAATAGAGTCATTTACAAGCAAACATATGCAAACATAACAGCAATCTGCCAAAACAGTACAGTCTGTAAAGAATGCAAGAGTATCAATACTTCTTTAACTCCAAAAATTCTGAAAATTTAACACACTATAGAAAATTTACCAGATCTTATTGTGTAAAAAGTTTCAACCTTTTATCACATTCTTACTTTTCTAGGGAATTTTTGCAACAGCGGTAAACTTTCTGTTTTGAAATAGCAACATATAGACTTGCAAAATAAGCAAGGCAAAGACTATACTTGACAGTTTTATTGAAAATAAAGATGAAACATTATTATAAATAACAGAAAGAAAATCCTAACAAAATAAAATGACGCTCCAAGCAAAACACATATCATGTGACGAATGAAAATACAACTCCAAGTGAGGTTACCGTTAATGTTGGAGACGAAAGAGGGGATGCCTTCCGGGGCATCCCCAAGATTAGTTTCTTGGATATTCATTGAATATTGCCTTGGGGTGCCTTGGGCATCCCCAAGCTTAGGGTCTTGTCACTCCTTATTCTCCTCATATCGATATCTCACCCAAAACTTGAAGACTTCAATCACACAAAACTTAATGGAACTTCGTGAGATAGGTTAGTATGATAAATAGCAAACCCATTTCACTTTTGGTACTACCCAAGACAAGATAAATAATTGTTATCACACAATTACTACTGTACCATATCATTTCCACAATTTATATTGAGCAATATAAGCCATGGAAACTAGAAAGCAAGCAAACTATGCATTGAAAATAGAATCTGTCAAAAATAGAACAGTCTGTAGTAATCTGTACTCCAACCATACTTCTGCTACTCCAAAAATTCTGAAAATTTAGGAAAACCTGGGAAATTAGTATATAAAACTTTTTCAAAAAGAATCAGGATTTTATCATGCTGTTGTAAAAAACTAATATTGTTTTTCTAGATACAAAAGTTTCTGTTTTTCAACAAGATCAAATCAACTATCACCCAACATGGTCCCAAAGGCTTTGCTTGGCACTTTATTGAAATAAAAGCTATAAAACATGATTAATACAATAGCTTAATCATGTTAACACGCAAAAACAGTAGGGGTAAATGTTGGGTTGACTCCCAACAAGCGCTTTTCTTTAATGCCTTCTAGCTAGGCATGATGATTTCAATGATGCTTGCATAAAAGATAAGAACTGAAACATAAGGAGGGCATCATGAATCATATGTTCCTCTCTCACAATAATTTTCAGTAGCATCATGAATAGATTCATCAATATAACCATCACATAAAGCATTATTTTCATGATCCAAAGGCATAGAACATTTATTACTCTCCATATAAGCAATTTTTTTCTCATTCGCAATAGTGGGAGTATCATATGAAGCTCGAATACTATAAATTGTTTCCACATTAAAAGAGTAATGTTCAGGAAAAGGGTAATCATAACTATGACAACTTTTATAAATATAATCATCACTACTTTTTTTAACCTAAGTATCATCACAATAATCATCATAAGTAGCAACTTTGTTCTCATCATAGATAGGAGGCATGCAATCATCATAGAAAATTTGATCATTCAAAGTAGGGGGACTAAAAATATCATATTCATTAAACATAGCATCCCCAAACTTGGGAAAAACATTGATTGCAGCAAATAAATTCTCAAACATGTCATTCTCATCAAACATAGCATCCCCAAGCTTGTGGCTTGGCATATCACAAGCATAATCACTCTCATCATTAATAGTATGAATATCACCAACGGTATAACAATTGATATCATCACAATTTCCCAAGTTGGTGCCAAAAAGATTTCCAAGATCATAATAAGTATCATTACCCTCCCAATCATAATCATCGCAACAAGCAATAGGCATAACAAAATCATCTTCAATAGTTCTCTTGGACATTGTGCCATAAGACATAGAAGCAATATCATCATCAAGTGCATCACCTTCCAAAATTATTTTTGATTCATTTTCATGAGGCACAACAATAATAGGAGCAAATTATTTGGGAGTGATACCTTTTTACCTCTATTCTTTCTTCTTTTCTTCTTCTTCTTCACCACATCACGTGTGGATTTAATTAATTTTTCAAGCTTCTTATTGATGAGATTGGTTGAATAGGGAGATCCTCCTCGTCACCTATTTCATCATGAGAGACAATAGGAGGGAAAGTGGAAATCTTTAACCTTTCATTAGTATTCCTTTTATATTCTATTGGTTTTCCCATCTTTCTATAGTTGGCAATATAAGCATTCTCATTGCAATTTACCATGCAAAACATATAGATATTTTTTAGATTAGTTTCAATGTCGCCCGTGAGAATGAATACTTCAAACCAACTATTTTTATATGTCAATTCTTCACTCCCCAAAAATAAAAAATTTCATTATAAAGTTCTAGGGTGATCAAGTTATTGCAATATTTGGACACAATTCGATCATGAAAAAGCATGCATTGGAAATTAAGGCGACCAACTTTATTGCAAAGTTCATAGGTAATAGGACAAAGAGAACATAATTTTGTAGCAAATTCATCTATCACTTTGAGCAAAGAATTGGTTCTATCATGTTTATGCTTCTTAAAAAATCTATCTTCCCTATAAGGCACGTCTTCACAAACTTTATGCACTCCACAAAAATTGACATGCTTATAAAAAACATTTTTGTCATGACTTGTGCAATCATCATTAGCATTTTGCATATTCAAAGAATTCATACTAACAATATTTCAATCATGCCCATCATCCAATGTTTTTATGCCATAAATTTTGTTGAATTCTTTCTCTAGCAATTGAGCACAATTATCAGAATCCTTAATCTCAAGATAGACATTATAAAGATAAAGAACAACCCGAGGTAATCCAAGCTCCATTTTTTTTTGTAGTTTTATATTATAAAACCAAACTAGTGATAAAACAAGAAACTAAAAGATTCGATTGCAAGTTCTAAAGATATATCTTCAAGCACTCACCTCCCCGGCAACGGCGCCAGAAAAGAGCTTGATGTCTACTACACAACTTGTTCTTGTAGACTTGTGTTGGGCCTGCAAGTGCAGAGTTTTGGAGGACAGTAGCAATTTTCCCTCAAGTGTATGACCTAAGGTTTATCAATCCGTGGGAGGTGTAGGATGAAGATAGTCTCTCTCAAACAACCCTGCAACCAAATAATAAAAAGTCTCTTGTGTCCCCAACACACCAAATACAATTGTAATTTGTATAGGTGCACTAGTTCAGCGAGGAGATGGTGATACAAGCGTAACATGGATAGCAGATGTTGGTTTTTGTACTCTGAAATTATAAGAACAGCAAGGTAACCAATAGTAATCGGGCACAAAAATGGTATTGCAATGCTTAGAAACAAGGCCTAGGGTATTCAATCTGATAAAATGAAATTTCAAAGGGAAAACTCAATTCATCACAACAAGATAGAGAGGGGAAAACACCATATGATCCAACTATATTAACAAAGCCCCCGATACATCAAGATCGTGCCATCCAGAACATGGGAGAGAGAGATTAATCACATAGCTACTGGTACAAACCCTTAGCCTTGAGTGTGGACTACGCCCTCCTCATCATGGTGGCCGCAGGGATGATGAAGATGGCCATCGGTGATGATTCCCCCCTCCGGCAGGGTGCCGGAACAGGGTCTAGATTGGTTTCTCGTGGCTACAGAGGCTTGCGCTGGCGGAACTGCTGATCTAGGGTTACCCCCAGGGTTTTTGGAATATTTGGGAATTATAGGGCGAAGAGGCGGTGCGGGAGGCCACCGAGGTGGGCACAACCCACCTGGGCGCGCCTGGGCCCCCAGGCGCGCCCTGGTGGGTTCAGCCCCCCTTGGGGCACCCCCAGGTGATTCTCTGGCCCATCCTGGGTGTTCTGGTCCATAAAAAATCCACAAAAAGTTTCACGGTGTTTGGACTCCGTTTGATATTGATTTCCAGCGATGTAAGCAAAAAACTGCAACTGGCACTGGGCACTGGGTCAATAGGTTAGTCCCAAAAAATTATATAAAGTTGCTATAAAATGATTGTAAAACATCCAAGAATGATATTATAACAGCATGAATACTTCATAAATTATAGAAACGTCGGAGACGTATCACTGACTGTCGCTAGCTTTGATAACTACCAGGAGCTGGTAGACAAGGCTATTATTCTAGAGGGAAAGCAGCAAAGGATTGAGAACCGCAAGAGGAAGTACCCACGGGACAAGTACAACTCTGGATCTCATCAGACGTTTCGCTCAACACCATTCTTGGGACACACAGGCTCAATGCCCAGGAAGTTCAGTGCTCATAACCACCATAACCATGGAGGACATGCTCACCATGGAGGAAACGGCAACAACTGTCACAACCACATCGGCCATAAGAATGGCAATGGAGGGAATGGCAAGAAAGATCTAAGGCATATCACTTGCTTCAAGTGCAAGAAGAGAGGACATTATGCCACTGATTGTCTAGAGGCCAAGCCGAGTAGTGGTAATGTTAATGGAAACTCTAGAGACAAGAAGCCCAGCCCCTTTCCCCATGCTCATGTGAACGACATTGATGTATGGATGAGATTTATGACCAGCCAGAGACAATGATTGGTAAGTTTTTGTTAAATTCACATCCAGTACTTGTACTTTTTGTTTCTGGTGCATCACATTCATTCATATCAAGGGTAGTTGTGAAAAAAGTATGGTTTGCCCACTAGATCCTTTAGTAAACCCCTTCATGTCAGTTCCGTAGGAGTCGAGATGACGGCAGGAGTAGGTTGTCACCAGATGAATCTCAACATTGGAAATCATGAGTTCCCCACAAACCTCATCTCATTGGAGTCATGGGGATTTGACGTAATCCTAGGCATGGATTGATTGACCAAGTATGAAGGAAACATTGACTGCGCTCCCAAGTCGATTTTGCTCACCACCGCCAAACAGAAGAGAATCAAGTATGTATCTAGACACACACCGAGGAAGACCCAGGTGAATTCCCTTACGAGAGTTGTTCAAGAGGAAGTGCCAGTAGTACAAGATTTTCCCGATGTATTTTTTAGACGAATTGCTGGGCATGCCACCAGACCGATAGATTGATTTTTTGATTGAGTTATTGTCGGGCACAACACCAATATCCAAGAGACCCTATAGGATGCCGGTGATGATTCAGGAGAAATCAAGAAGAAAATCAATGAGTTATTGGAAAAAGGATGCATTCACCCGAATTCGTCACCTTGGGGGGCTCCAATTCTCTTGGTAGAAAATAAGGATGGAACATTGAGAATGGTTGTGGATTATTGTTCATTGAACGAAGTGACCATCAAGAACAAGTACCCTTTGACAATGATTAATTATCTGTTTGATCAGTTAGTTGGAGCTAGTGTTTTCTCCAAGATCAATCTTCAATCAGGATATCATCAGTTGAAGAATCGTGTTAAGGATATACGCCAAACAACTTTCACTATGCGGTATGGACTTTATGAGTATGCCGTTATGTCATTTGGATTGACTAATGCCCCTGTGTATTTTGTGAGTATGATGAACAATGTATTTATGGAATATCTGGATGAGTTTGTCGTGGTGTTCATTGATGATATACTGGTTTACTCCAAGAATGAGGAAGAATGAAAGGAACATTTGTGTTTAGTTCTGGAGAAGCTCCGAGAATATCTGTTATATGCCAAGTTCGTAAAATGTGAGTTTTGGTTTAAGGAAGTTAGATTTCTTGGACATGTTATTTCAGAGCAGTCACAAAATGGAAAGCACCCACCTCAATCAAGGAGATCCACAATTTTCTTGGACTTGCAGGACATTATCGGAGGTTTATTGAGAATTTCTCCAAGATTGCAAAGCCCATGATAGAGTTGTTGAAGAAAGAGACCAAGTATAATTGGAATGAGGAATGTGAAGCCAGTTGACAGGAGTTGAAGAAACGTTTGGTTACAACCCTAGTGCTGATTCTGCCGAACATTCGTAAGGATATTCAGGTATATTGCGGCGCTTCATGGAACGGACTTGGAGGAGTGCTCATGCAAGAATGAAATGTTGTAGCCTATGCATCCAGGCAGCTACGACCTCATGAGTTGAACTATGCCACACATGATTTGGAGTTAGCAGCTGTAGTGCGTGCACTCAAGACATGGAGACATCTCCTTATCGAAAATAGTTGTGATATTTACATCGATCATAAGAGTTTGAAGTATATTTTCATGCAGAAGGAGTTAAACCTCAGACAGAAAAGATGGTTAGAGTTAATCAAGGACTATGACATGTGATTGCATTATCATCTAGGAATTCTAATGTTGTGGCATATGCCTTGAGCTGTAAGAGTTATGTGAACACCCTTATAGCGGGAGGATTACCGTAGGAGTTATGTCATGATCTCAGAGATCTCTGATTGGAGATAGTTCCAAGAGGTTTTGTTGCCAAACTAGAGATTCAGTCCACCTTGACCGAAAGAATCAGAGAAGCCCAGAAGTCAGACAAGGAAATTGTCGAGATAAAGGAAAGGATGAGTAAAGGTAAAACTAAAGGTTTTCGTGAGAATGAGCATGGAACCTTATGGTTTGAACAACATATTTATGTACCCAAGACCCAGAGATCTAGAAGTTAATTCTTCAAGAGCCCATGACTCATCATACTCGATACACCCAGGTAACACCAATATGATTTCGGATTTGCAAGAAAGTTTTTGGTGGACTGGTATGAAGGATATTGTCGAGTATGTAGCAATATGCAATGTTTGTCAAAGAGTAAAGGCAAAACATCAGAAGCCAGCATGTTACTTCAACCTTTGCTGATACCCGAGTAGAAATGGGAGAAACTTGGAATGGATTTTATTACAGGATTACCCAGGACCTGTTCAGGTTATGATCCTATCTGAGTAGTGGTTGATCGTTTGACCAAGGTAGCTCACCTCATCCCTGTGGAAACCACGTATACCAGTGCTAAGTTGGCCAAGATATATATGAACAGGATCATATGTCTGCATGGAGTTCCGAGGACCACTGATACGTCTCCAACGTATCTATAATTTTTGATTGTTCCATGCTATTATATTATCCATCTTGGATGTTTTGTATGCATTAATATGCTATTTTATATCTGATGTCTACTACACAACCTTCTTCTTGTAGACGTTGTTGGGCCTCCAAGTGCAGAGGTTTGTAGGACAGTAGCAAATTCCCCTCAAGTGGATGACCTAAGGTTTATCAATCCGTAGGAGGCGTAGGATGAAGATTGTCTCTCTCAAGCAACCCTGCAACCAAATAACAAAGAGTCTCTTGTGTCCCCAACACACCCAATACAATGGTAGATTGTATAGGTGCACCAGTTCGGCGAAGAGATGGTGATACAAGTGGTATATGGATACTAGATAAAGGTTTTTGTAATCTGAAATTATAAAAACAGCAAGGTAACTAATGATAAAAGTGAGCGTAAACGGTATTGCAATGCGTTGAAACAAGGCCTAGGGTTCATACTTTCGCTAGTGCAAGTTCCCTCAACAATAATATCATAATTGGATCACATAACTATCCCTCAACATGCAACAAAGAGTCACTCCAAAGTCACTAATAGCGGAGAACGAACGAAGAGATTATGGTAGGGTACGAAACCACCTCAAAGTTGTTCTTTCCAATCAATCCATTGGGCTATTCCTATAAGTGTCACAAACAGCCCTAGACTTCGTACTAGAATAATACCTTAAGACACAAATCAATCAAACCCTAATGTCACCTAGATACTGCAATGTCACCTGAAGTATCCATGGGTATGATTATACGATATGCATCACACAATCTCAGATTCATCTATTCAATGAACACATAGAACCTCAAAGAGTGCCCCGAAGTTTCTACCGGAGAATCACGACAAAAACGTGTGCCAACCCCTATGCATAGGTTCATGGGCGGAACTTGCAAGTTGATCACCATAACGTACATCAAGTGAATCACGTGGTATCCCATTGTCACCACAGATACGCACGGCAAGACATACATCAAGTGTTCTCAAATCTTTAAAGACTCAATCCCATAAGATAACTTCAAAGGGGAAACTCAATCCATTACAAGAAAGTAGAGGGGGAGGAGAAACATAAGATCCAACTATAATAGCAAAGCTCGCGATATATCAAGATTGTGCCAAATCAAGAACACGAGAGAGAGAGAGAGTGAGAGAGAGAGATCAAACACATAGCTACTGGTACATACCCTCAACCCCGAGGGAGAACTACTCCCTCCTCGTTATGGAGAGCACCGGGATGATGAAGATGTCCACCGGAGAGGGATTCCCCCTCCGGCAGGGTGCCGAAACGGGTCTAGATTGGCTTTCGGTGGCTACGGAGGCTTCTGGCGGTGGAACTCCTGATCTATTGTGTTCCTGGATGTTTTTAGGGTATATGGAGATATATAGGCGGAAGAAGTACGTCAGGGGGGCCACGAGGGGCCCATGAGGGTGGAGGGCGCGCCCTAGGGGGTGGGCGCACCCCCCTACCTCGTGGCCTCCTCGAAGCTTCCCTTACGTGCACTTCAAGTCTTCTGGGCTTCTTTCCTTCCAAAAATGAGTTCCGTGAAGTTTCAGGTCAATTGGACTCCGTTTGATTTTCCTTTTCTTCGAAACCCTAAAACAAGGTAAAAACAGAAACTGGCACTGGGCTCTGGGTTAATAGGTTAGTCCCAAAAATGATATAAAAGTGTATAATAAAGCCCATAAACATCCAAAACAGTAGATAATATAGCATGGAGCAATCAAAAATTATAGATACGTCGGAGACGTATCAGCATCCCCAAGCTTAATTCCTGCTCGTCCTCGAGTAGGTAAATGATAAAAACAGATTTTTTGATGCGGAGTGCTACTTGGCATAATTTCAATGTAATTCTTCTTAATTGTAGCATGAATATTCAGATCCGAAAGATTCAAGATAAAAGTTCATATTGACATAAAAATAATAATACTTCAAGCATACTAACTAAGCAATCATGTCTTCTCAAAATAACATGGCCAAAGAAAGTTCATCCCTACAAAATCATATAGTTTAGTCATGCTCCATTTTCGTCACACAAGAATGCTCTCATCATGCACAACTCCGATGACAAGCCAAACAATTGTTTCGTACTTTAGTAATCTCAAACCTATAAACTTTCACGCAATATATGAGCGCGAGCCATGGACATAGCACTATGGGTGGAATAGAATATAATGAGGGGGGTTATGTGGAAAAGACAAAAAAGGAGAAAGTCTCACATCAATGAGGCTAATCAATGAGCTATGGAGATGCCCATCGATTGATGTTAATGCAAGGAGTCGGGATTGCCATGAAACTGATGCACTAGAGCTATAAATGTATGAAAGCTCAACAAAAGAAACTAGTGGGTGTGCATCCATCTTGCTTGCTCATGAAGACCTAGGGCACTTGAGGAGGCCCATTGTTGGAATATACAAGCCAAGTTCTATAATTAAAAATTGCCACTAGTGTATGAAAGTGACAAAACAAGAGACTCTCTATCATGAAGATTAAGGTGCTACTTTGAAGCACAAGTGTGGCAAAGGATAGTAACATTGTCCCTTCTCTCTTTTTCTCTCATTTTTTTCTTTTTTTCTTTTGGGCTTTTCTCTTTTTTTATGGCCTTTCTCTTTTTTGGGGCCTTCTCTTTTTTTGGCCTTTCCCTTTTATATATATATTCCTCACTTGGGACAATGCTCTAGAAAATGATGATCATCACACTTCTATTTATTTACAACTCAATGATTATAACTCGATACTAGAACAAAAGATGACTCTATATGAATGCCTCCGGTGGTGTACCGGGATATGCAATGAACCAAGAGTGACATGTATGAAAGAATTTTCAACGGTGGCTTTGCCACAAATACTATGTCAACTACATGATCATGCTAAGCAATATGACAATGATGAATGTGTCGTGATGAACGGAATGATGGAAAGTTGCATGGCAATATATCTTGGAATGGCTATGGAAATGCCATAATAGGTAGGTATGGTGGTTGTTTTGAGCAAGATATAAGGAGGTTTATGTGTGACAGAGCGTATCATATCACGGGTTTTGGATGTACCGGCGAAGTTTGCACCAACTCTCAATGTGAGAAAGGGCAATGCACGGTACCGAAGAGGCTAGCAAGGATGGAAGGGTGAGAGTGCGTATAATCCATGGACTCAACATTAGTCATAAAGAACTCACATACCTATTGCAAAAATCTACAAGTCATCAAAAACCTCAGCACTACTCGCATGCTCCTAGGGGGATAGATTGGTAGGAAAAGACCATCGCTCGTCCCCGACCGTCACTCATAAGGAAGAAAATCAAATAACACCTCATGTTTCAAATTTGTTACACAACGTTTACCATACGTGCATGCTATGGGACTTGCAAACTTCAACACAAGTATTTCTCAATTTCACAACTACTCAACTAGCACGACTTTGATATTATTACCTCCATATCTCAAAACAATCATCAAGCATCAAACTTCTCTTAGTATTCAAAACACTCATAGGATTTTTTTACTAATCTTGAATACCTAGAATATTAGGATTATTTAAGAAAATTACCATGCTATTTAAAACTCTCAAACTAATATAAGTGAAGCATGAGAGTTCATCTATTTCTTCAAAATAAAACTACCACCATGCTCTAAAATATATAAGTGAAGTACTAGAGCAAAAGACAAACTACTCTAAAAGATATAAGTGAAGATCAATGAGTAGTCGAGTAATCATGCAACTATATGAAGACTCTCTAACATTTAAGGATTTCAGATCTTGGTATTTTATTCAAACAGCAAGCAAAACAAAATCAAATGACATCTAAGAATAGCAAACATCATGTGAAGAAGCAAAAACTTAGGATCAACCGATATTAACCGATAGTTGTTGAAGAAGAAAGGTGGGATGCCAACCGGGGCATACCCAAGCTTGGATGCTTGAGACTTCTTGAAATATTATCTTGGGATGCCTTTGGCATCCCCAATCTTGAGCTTTTGTGTCTCCTTAATTCCTCTCATATCACGGTCTCCCTAGATCTCAAAAGCTTCATCCACACAAAACTCAACAAGGACTCGTGAGATAAGTTAGTATAAACCATTGCAAAAACCTTATCATACTCTACTGTAGCAAATCACTAAAAATATTACTAAACATTGCATACTAAATGCCTCTGCATATTTAATAGTCATATCCTCTAATAGAATCATTAAAGAAGCAAACATATGCAAACAATGCAAACATAACAGCAATCTGCCTAAACAGGACAGTCTGTGAAGAATGCAGCAACATCCATACTTCCATAGCTCCAAAAATTATGAAAGAAAATTACCACTGTAGTAAATTTATCAGAGCTTAATATGCAAAAGGTTTCAACATTTTATCACATTCTGAATTTTATAGGGAATTATTGCAACAGCGGTAAACTTTCTGTTTTCAAACAGCAACATGTGGACTTCTAAAATTGGCATAGTAAAGGATATCAATGCCACTTTTATTGAAATAAAAGATGCAAAACATTGTTCTAAATAACATCAAGAAAATCCTAACAAAATAAATTGACGATCCAAGCAAAACACATATCATGTGGTGAATAAAAATATAGCTCCAAGTAAAGTTACCGATGAACGAAGACGAATGAGGGGATGCCTTCCGGGGCATCCCCAAGCTTAGGCTCTTGGCTATCCTTGAATATTACCTTGGGGTGCCTTGAGCATCCCCAATCTTAGGCTCTTTCCACTCCTTATTCCATAGTCCATCGAATCCTTACCCAAAACTTGAAAACTTCACAACACAAAACTTAACAGAAAACTCGTAAGCTCCGTTAATATAAGAAAATAAATCACCACTTCAAGGTACTGTAATGAACTCATTCTTTATTTATATTGGTGTTAAACCTATAGTATTCCAACTTTTTATAAACTATTTTACTAGCCATAGATTCATCAAAATAAGTAAACAACACATGAAAAACAGTAGTAATATGGATCAAACGTATACTTATGGAACTCATAAAATTCTCAAATAAATTGCTTGACCTGAGGAATTTATCTATTAATCATCTGAAAAAAGAATTAACTAAATAGCACTCTCCAAATAAAAATGGCAGCAATTCTCGTGAGCGCTAAAGTTCCTGTTTTTTGCAGCATGATCAACAAGACTTTCCCCAAGTATTCCCAACGGTTCTACTTGGCACAAACACTAATTAAAAGCATAAAACCACATATAAACAGAGGCTAGATGAATTATTTATTACTAAACAGGAACAAAAATCAAGGAATAAAAATAAAATTGGGTTGCCTCCCAACAAGCGCTACCGTTTAACGCCCCTAGCTAGGCATGATGATTTCAATGATGCTCACATAAAGGATAAGAATTGAAACATAAAGAGAGCATCATGAAGAATATTACTAGCACATTTAAGTCTAACCCACTTCCTATGCATAGGGATTTTGTGAGCAAACAACTTGCGGGGACAAGAATCAACTTGCATAGGAAGGTAAAACAAGCATAACTTCAAAATTTTAAGCACATAGGGAGGAAACTTGATATTATTGCAATTCCTACAAGCATATATTCCTCCCTCATAATAATTTTCAGTAGCATAATGAATGAATTAAACAATATAACCAGCACCTGAAGCATTCTTTTCATGATCTACAAGCATAGAAAATTTACTACTCTCCACATAAGCAAAATTCTTCTCATGAATAATGGTGGGAGCTAACTCAACAAAATAACTATCATGTGATTGAAAATTAAGATCAAGATGACAAGTTTCATGGTTATAATTATTCTTTAAAGCATACTTGTCATCACAATAATCATCATAGATAGGAGGCATGCTTTCATCATAATAAATTTGCTCATCAAAACTTGGGGGACAAAAAATATCATCTTCATCAAACATAGCTTCCCCAAGCTTGTGGCTTTGCATATCATTATCATCATGGATATTCAAGGAATTCGTACTAACAACATTCCAATCATGCCCATCATTCAAATATTTAGTGCCAAACATTTTATAGATTTCTTCTTCTAGCACTTGAGCACAGTTATCCTTTCCATCATACCCACGAAAGATATTAAAAAGGTGAAGCATATGAGACAAACTCAATTCCATTTTTTATAGTTTTCTTTTATAAACTAAACTAGTGATAAAAGAAGAAACTAAAAGACTCGATTTCAAGATCTAAAGATATACCTTCAAGCACTCACCTCCCCGGCAACGGCGCCAGAAAAGAGCTTGATGTCTACTACACAACCTTCTTCTTATAGACGTTGTTGGGCCTCCAAGTGCAGAGGTTTGTAGGACAGTAGCAAATTTCCCTCAAGTGGATGACCTAAGGTTTATCAATCCGTAGGAGGCATAGGATGAAGATGGTGTCTCTCAAGCAACCCTGCAACCAAATAACAAAGAGTCTCTTGTGTCCCCAAGACACCCAATACAATGGTAAATTGTATAGGTGCACTAGTTCTGCGAAGAGATGGTGATACAAGTGGTATATGGATAGTGGATAAAGGTTTTTGTAATCTGAAATTATAAAAACCGCAAGGTAACTAATGATAAAAGTGAGCGTAAACGGTATTGCAATGCGTTGAAACAAGGCCTAGGGTTCATACTTCCGCTAGTGCAAGTTCCCTCAACAATAATATCATAATTGGATCACATAACTATCCCTCAACATGCAACAAAGAGTCACTCCAAAGTCACTAATAGCGGAGAACGAACGAAGAGATTATGGTAGCGTACGAAACCACCTCAAAGTTATTCTTTCCAATCAATCCATTGGGATATTCCTATAAGTGTCACAAACAGCCCTAGAGTTCGTACTAGAATAACACCTTAAGACACAAATCAACCAAAACCCTAATGTAACCTAGATACTCCAATGTCACCTCAAGTATCCATGGGTATGATTATACGATATGCATCACACAATCTCAGATTCATCTATTCAACCAACACATATAACCTCAGAGTGCCCTGAAGTTTCTACCGGAGAATCACGACGAAAACGTGTGCCAACCCCTATGCCTAGGTTCATGGGCGGAACTCGCAAGTTCATCACTATAACATACATCAAGTGAATCACGTGGTATCCCATTGTCACCACAGATACGCACGGCAAGACATACATCAAGTGTTCTCAAATATTTAAAGACTCAATCCGATAAGATAACTTCAAAGGTGAAAATCAATCCATTACAAGAGAGTAGAGGGGGAGGAGAAACATAAGATCCAACTATAATAGCAAAGCTCGCGATATATCAAGATCATGCCAAATCAAGAACACGAGAGAGAGAGAGAGAGAGATCAAACACATAGCTACTGGTACATACCCTCAGCCCCGAGGGAGAACTACTCCCTCCTCGTCATGGAGAGCACCGGGACGATGAATATGGCCACCGGAGAGGGATTCCCCCTCCGGCAGGGTGTCGGAACGGGTCTAGATTGGCTTTCAGTGGCTACGGAGGCTTTTGGCGGCGAAACTCCCGATCTATTTTGTTCCTGGATGTTTTTAGGGTATATGGAGATATATAGGCGAAAGAAGTACGTCAGGGGGGCCACGAGGGGCCCACGAGGGTGGAGGGCGCGCCCTAGGGGGCTGGGCGCCCCCCCTAAATCATGGCCTCCTCGAAGCTTCCCTTACGTGCACTTCAAGTCTTCTGGGCTTCTTTCCTTCCAAAAATGAGTTCCGTGAAGTTTCAGGTCAATTGGACTCCGTTTGATTTTCCTTTTCTTCAAAACCCTAAAACAAGGTAAAAACAGAAACTGGCACTGGGCTCTGGGTTAATAGGTTAGTCCCAAAAATGATATAAAACTGTATAATAAAGCCCATAAACATCCAGAACAGTAGATAATATAGCATGGAGCAATCAAAAATTATAGATACGTCGGAGACCTATCAATATCATTTTCGGGACTAACCTATTAACCTAATGCCGAGTGTCAGTTGTTGTTTTTCCTTGTTTTCATCTTCTACATAAAATCAATACCAAACAGAGTTCAAACGGAACGAAACTTTTTGAGGATTTTTCTTGGACCAGAAGACAACCACGAAGCTTCGAGAGGAGGCCAGAGGAGCCACGATCGGGCCACAAGCTCGTAGGATGCGCCCCAGGGGGTGCCCCCAGGCTTGTGGGCCCCTCGGTACTCCCCTAATCCTAATTACAGCCCTATAAATACCCAAATATTCCCCGTACATCAGAGGGCACACCAAAAATACTTTCCTGCCTCCGCAAGCTTCTATTCTTGTGAGATCCCATCTTGGGGCCTTTTTTGGCACTTTGCCGGAGGGGGATTCGATCACGGAGGGCCTCTACACCAACCTTGCCGCCCTTCCGATGATGTGTGAGTCATTTACCATAGACCTACGGGTCCATAGCTAGTATCTAGATGGCTTCTTCTCTCTCTTTGATCTTCAATACAATGTTCTCCTCCATTCTATTGGAGATCTATTCGATGTAATCTTCTTTTGCGGTGTGTTTGTTGAGATCTGATGAATTGTGGGTTTATGATCAGATTATCCAAGAATATTATTTGAGTCTTCTTTGAACTCTTTGATGCATGATTAAGATAGCTTTGTATTTCCCTCTAATCTATTGATTTGGTTTGGCCAACTAGATTGATATATCTTGCAATGGGAGAGGTGCTTTGTGATGGGTTCAATCTTGCAGTGTCCTCACCCAGTGAAAGTAGGGGTAGCGAGGCACGTATTTGTATTGTTGCCATTAAGGATAAAAATATGGGGGTTTTACCATATTTCTTGGATCAATCCCTCTACATCATGCTATCTTGCATAAGGCATTACTCCATTTTTGTTAACTTAATACACTAGATGCATGCTGGACAACGGTCGATGTGTGGAGTAATAGTACTAGATGCAGCCAGGAGTCGATCTACTTGTCACGGACGTGATGCCTATATTCATAATCATTGCCTTAGATATCATCATGACTATGTGCTTTTCTATCAATTGCTCAACAGTAATTTGTTTACCCACCGTATGTTTCTTTCAAGAGAGAAGCCTCTAGTGAAACCTATGGCCCCCGGGTCTATTTTTATCATATTATTTTCAGATCTATAAAACCAAAAAACCAAAAATAACTTGTTGCAATTTATTTATCTTTACTTTATTTTACACTTTTACTTATATTTTATACATATCTCTATCAGACCTGACTCTTGCTAGTGACCGTGAAGGGATTGACAATCCCTTTTTCGCGTTGTGTGCAAGTGTTTGTTAGTTTGTGCAGGTGCATCTATTGGGGATTTGTGTGTTCCTCCTACTGGATTGATACCTTGGTTCTATACTCAGGGAAACACTTATCCCTACTTTGCTGCATCACCCTTTCCTCTTCAAGGGAAAAATCAATGCAAGATCAAGAAGTAGCAACCATCGTATCAGATAGAGGAACACAATTTACCTCAAAGTGTTGGAATCGGTTACAAGAAACTTTGGGTATGAGGCTGGAACTCAATACATCTTTTCATCTGAAAATAGATGGGCAAACCGAAAGAGTAAACCAGATTCTGGAGGACATGTTGAGAGCTTGTGTGCTAGATTATGGATCTATCTAGGATGATAATTTACCTTACGTAGAGTACTCATACAACAATAGTTACCAGACCAGTTTGAAGATGGCCCCTTTCGAGGCTCTATACAGAAGAAGATGCAGAACACCATTAATGTGGGATGGTGTCGGTGACTGTCATGGGAAACCATGGCCACCTATGTGGCCATCAGCCCCTTGTGGTTCGATAGGGGGGATGAGCACATTGCACAAAGAGCGAAGAATATAGCACAACACAGCAGAGATCACACGGGTAATTTTACCCAGGTTCGGGCCGCTGCAAGGCATAAAACCCTTCTCCTGCTTTGGTGGATTGATGAGAGGACCGTGGTGGAGACGCGGTGCTCTAGCCCGGCAGGGTTGCCTCAGCGCGAGGGCAGCTACGCGTGTATGAGTGTACAAGGGTTCGAATCCTTTCTATGGTTGCCATGGCCCTCCTTTTATAGATCAAGGGGTCAACACAATGGCAACCAGTCATTGTACTAATTAGATAGCAAACAGTGCTATCATACCTAACTCTGCAGATAGGGCAGAGCACATTAAATGCACCGCTTAGTGTCACGTCATGGCGTGCCCGGCAGGCCTTGCCAGGCTGTGTGGCCACCTTCTTGTTTGTCTGTTCGACACATCTCTGGACGGGTGTCATTTGGAGGCGATTTCCTTCGGAAGTAGCTGCCATGTGTCAAGAAATAGCCACTTAGTCACTTGCAGGCTTGACACCACACTAATCGATGACTTGTGTCGCTGTGAGGAGGAGCGGTGGAGCCTTGGCGGTGTGGTCCGCCCTTGGCATCCCCAGCAAGAATGTCGGGGCAGTCTCGAGACTTGTCTTCGGAGTAACCTCGACCTCGCCAGGCTCGCCTACCCGGCAAGGGAGGCTTTCCCTTGGTGGTGTCTTGCTTCCTTTGGCTTGCCTGGTCTTCTTGATCGGCCCTCTAATTTCTCAAAGAGCCATCTCTTCAACTTGATCTTGTTTTGGATGTTGAGAGTTGTCGGGTCGGAGGTTTGCTGTCCATGCACAAGTCAGGGGAAAACTTACACCCCTGTTTGTGTACCCCAACAGAAGCCCCGGGGCCTGAGCCATACGTGTCGCTGGGCACATTGGGTTAGGCCCCAAATAGTGCATGGGCACATGGCAGGAGAATACTGCGCGTGTATAGGTTTGCCATGATGACCAATCAATCCAACGTCCACTTAGCGTAATTGCCGCAGGTCGTGGGGTCGTGGGATTGCAACAGTTAATGTAAAACGGTAACTTCTGAAGAGTCGCGCCTTCCCCCACATATTTTTCTCTTAAGAGAGAAAAACGCGAAGGGGCATTGCTCATTCATCGTCCGCTTCGCTGTCCACCATCTTCTTCGGTAAGCCAGACAACTGCCCTTCTTCCTCGTCCGCATTCGCCACTTATTCCTTTCCAGCTTCCCCCCCTCCCTGCCGCAGGATGAAGAGATGGGGAAAAAGGCTGCCACCCAAAAAGGGAAGCGGGCGAATGCCGCGCAGGAGGCGGCGGCCGGAGGGAGCAAGAAGAGAGTGGTGGAGCTGGACAAGAAGCAAAGGGGATACGTGGTCTTCTTCCTGTCGAGTCTGGACGATGATGTTTTGAAGGCAAGGTACAGATATCTGTGGGGGAGGGAGGTTCCAAAGGGGCATGGCGCACCCAAAGTTCTGGTGGAGGGGAAAGAGGAGCCACTAGATTCATACCAATTCTTCTGTGCGTATTTCATTTCTGGCCTCTGCCCTCCCTTCTCGGATTTCTTCGAAGCCATGTTGATGATCTATGGATTCCATCTCTTGGACTTCATGCCAAATGCAATGGCATGCATGGTGATTTTTGCCCATTTGTGCGAGAACTTTGTCGGGGTTGCCCCCAATGTCAATTTGTTCAGGCACTACTTCGTCTCGAGGGTGGAGAATAAAACCCACCGTTCCAGAAACATAAGTTGGATGCCCTGGGTGGCAAGGGAGAACTGGGGTTACCTCACCGGATAGCAGCGCGGCGGATGGGGGGAATGGAGGGAAGATTGGTGCTGGATCCAAGATGAGGAAGCCCCGGAATTCTGCCAGGCATGGGAAGAGTGCGTTGTGCGGGACAATGTGTGGAAAGAATTGGCCTCACGGATGACAGGCTTTGCTCGGCAATAAACAGGATCACCCGCCTACAGGTTGCCGGGCTGACCATTGGGCATGTGGGGGGCGACTTCCTTCGACGCTGCATTGCGCCTCTGCAGAAGATGGATAGGTTCACCTGGCAGTATGGAGATGCTGCAGATAGGATGAGGTTGCTCCCTGGCCTGACCAACAATCTATCGGTCTATGGCCATGCTTAGTTGTATGATCAACTATTCGGCAGCCTTGGGCCATTCAAGTTGCCGAAAAATGTCATCCCACTGAACATCAACTCTACCCGGGATTAGATCTTGAAATGGATGCCAGATTGCAATGCTCATGGAGTTCCGGGTGACTGGCAGTTACCCGCGCTTGACGAAGAGCTCGCGTGGTCCTCCACCCTGGTGGAAAGGGCTACCAAGGTGGAGACCAACATGTAAAAGCGCACCTCCAAGGTGGAGGAGGCGTACATCAGGAGGTGGCTCGAGGAGGATAGGGCATTTCGAGCAGCTACAAAGGCAAGGGCCAGGAAGGTAACGGAGGAGAAAGAGGAGGTTGAGGATGAAGGTTCCTCCCACGGCAGAAACGGGGTGCAAGCCACGGAGGAGTCTGCTGGGGATGATCCTGCCAGGGGCGAGCTTGCCGGGGATGAGCCTTCCGAGATTGAGGCTCTATACACCACGTCAGTAGAGGCCCAGGAGGAAGAGGAGGTTGAGGAGGCGGAGCAGCCCAGGGAGGAGTGGCTCACGACAGGCCCTCAAGCCCTCGAGCCAGTCTTGGACCAGCGCCCCCGAAGGCGGGTAGCCAACCGAGGAGCAGTGGTTCCCGACCCTGCGCCTGCCTCTAAGAAGGTGAAGAAGATTACTGTCGTATGTGGGGTTCCGGCAAACCCTTAAGGTTCGAACACTGGGGTGCACGCGAAGTCTTTCCCTCCTACCGATCTATGCCCTAGCTCGCTAAGATCTCGTGGACGAACTCGATGAACTCGCAACACAGAAAGACACAAGATTTATACTGGTTCGGGCCACCATTGTGGTGTAATACCCTACTCCAGTGTGGTGGTGGTGGATTGCCTCTTGGGCTGATGAAGAACAATACAAGGGGAAGGACAGCCTCCCGTGGTTGAGGTGTTCTTGTGCTTGGCTAACTTGTGTGGGTGAGAGTGATCTCTGTCCTCCCCTCGGTGGTGGCTAGCTCTACTTATATATGCCCTGGTCCTCTTCCCAAATGTTGAGCGGTAAGGGAGACAACAGCGGCGGGCTAATTTGAAGGGGGAAAACTAGTACAAGCCATCCTGACAAAAGTGGTCTTCGCCTGCGAAAAGCTCTGGTGGTGACGCCGTCTTGGGCTCCATGATGACCTCCGTCTTGCCATCCTTCTGGTCCTGGTCTTGTTGCACCAAAATGGCAACCTTTGCCTGATGCCTCGGTACTCCTCGCCTTTGCTGGCCTCCTTAGCACCAAAGAGGAAACAAGGACGATGCGCGCGCTAGCGCCCGCCTGGCGCCCGCCTTGTGTCGATCATCATGGCTCACATCACAAGAGCCTCGTGAGGCTTGCCTCGCCTTGACATCTCCACTCCTCGTGAGCCTGCCCGACTAGGACACTCCAAAGGAGGTCTTGCATCGTCCACCTCGCGAGGCTTGGCCCCTCGCGAGGGTCTTCGATGCCTTGTTGATGAAGATGGGCCATACGGCCTGCTGGCTTAGCCACGCAGCGGGCCGCAGGCAGGCAAGTCTAGGGACCCCCGTTCCCAGAACGCCGACAGTAGCCCCCAGGCCCAAGGTGCGCTCGGGCTTGGCTTCACGGCAAAGCCAAGGGCCAAGTACGAAGCACTGTGGGCCCTCAAAAGCATGCAACCTCATTTGACGCGTGGTGGTTGATTGGATGTGGGCATCTCCGCTTCGCCACACTATCTATGAATCCTCCTGGCTATGCGGCCCCGCCTCTTACACAGTTATTCTTCCTTCGCCACGCCTGGCTCTTCCAATCTCCCTGCTTCCTCGAGGCCCTACTCCGTCCCCCCAATTTGACTTGCGCTCCGCCTGCCTCACCGCCATGATGCCGAAACAAGCCGGGAAGGGGAAGAAACCTCTGTCCTCGCCAACTGCGCCTCCATCCTTCGAGCCGGCGCTCGGCCGGCCCCGGATGCTCGACGACGAGGCCATGGACAAGGTGCTCCCCATGCTTGCCTCCAGTTGAAACGAGTGGGGAGCGATGGCAGCTTGGCCCGCGTCTCGCACTCACATGGCTCGGGCAGTCACCGAGGTTCCGATCTTCATTGAGGCCCTCTGGGCTGGCCCGATTCCCCCCTTCTCCGCCTTCTTCAATGCAGTGCTCGAGCACTATCAGATCCACATGCTCCATCTCGACCCTCAATCTGTGACCCTTCTTGCCGTCTCCGCCTTCTTGTGCGAGGCCATGGTGGGCATCGCTCCTTCCATGGCACTCCTCCGCCACTTCTTCTCATTGCATCTCACCGGTGCCCAGTAGAGCTCGGGGTGCGTGGGCTTCCAGGCCGTGGCTGCGACGGCAGGCGTGGGGATCGACTTCGAGCTTCCTTCATCCACGAGCGAGTTTCGTACACGATGGGTGTTTGTTGACGCCAGCGTGCTCAACCCTCTGCTCCAAGCTCCGGTGGGGCCTGCTATTCCAAACTCCGGCTGGGGTCATCAGAAGCTCACGAGCCCCTGCCTTGCCCCCGTCTGGGCCAGGTTGAGGTGGTTGAAGGACCTCGGCGTGACTGCGCCCATGGTGGTGAGGGAGTTCATCAGGCGTCGAGTCGCTCCACTTCAGCGCCACTCCCGCCCGATGTGGGACTTGCTCCGCAGCCAGGACAACATGAGGTTTCAGGAGGAGGGGCTTCCTCTTGCAGCGCGGCAAACAGTGCTCACGGTCCTATCAGGCGTCCCTCTGTCGGATGAGATGCCTAGGAACAGCTGCCTGTTGTACCGCTGCGAGAACAAAGTCACATTTGCCGCGAGCATGCCTTCCTTTGATGAGTGGGGGCTGCGCCCAATCGGCTTGATGGGGCCCCATGAGAACCCCGTCGTCGTGGTTCCCTTCCTCACCGTCGGTGCCGAGCTCGCCCCAGGTGGCGGCGCAGGAGGGAGAGCTGTGACGGGGGCCGGCAGCTCGAGTGCTGAGGAGCAGATGCCGAGTGGTGATCCGGGGGTGTCGTCCTCAGGGGCCTGCGACCCTCCTCCTGAGGCATCGGTTGCTGAGGAGATGCAGCACGTGGCTCCTGAGGCTGAGGCTCCAGGAGCCTCGGGAGGTTGCAGTGATAAGGCGCCGGGCTGTTCGCCTCGACCGGGCTCCCGTGAAGCCATCCCTCTCAGTTCTTCTTCGGCTCCGCCACGCACCGGCCGTCACGTCCAGCGCTTCGGTCGTCTTTGTGTGGACTTCGAGGAGCTCCGCAAGAGGAAGGGGTCCCCCAGCGGCAACAATATCTTCGGGCCGTTGAAGCGACGGAAGTACATCGCCATTGACATGTAAGCATCTTATTGCCGTGGCTTCTTGCGTGTGGTCTTCTTATTCTGACATCTGTCCTTCAAGGCTCCTTCCGTTGAAGCTGTTGTGTCTTCCGAGAGGTGGCCTCCTCCTTCATCAATTCCCCCATCAGCCTTGAGCGCTCCTGGCCTGCCTGCCGCCCCTGGAGCAGGGTCGGTCGGGGGAGCGTCCTCGCCTTCGTGGTGCACTGAGTCCGTGGTTTGGCCGCCCCTCCCCCACGATCTGGTGTGGAGCTCGGCGGGCGTGCCCAAGACTCCTCCTTTGCTCATGAACAGTCGCTGGCTGACCTCGATCTTCGGTTCCTCTTCAAGCGGCGAGCCCCTATCATCTTGGGCTCCTCGAGAGGACGGGCTGGCGTCAGGCGCGGCGCCCGCCCCCAGCCCCCCGCCGGGAGGTAGCACGCCACTTGATGCTCCACCCGCTGCCCTCGAGGTAGAGGACGAGGCGGGTCGAGCATTCGAGCTCGAGCACGGGCGGAGCGTAGTTCGTCATGAGCTCTTCCAGGAGGCGATGGGTGCGATGAGCCACCTCGGTGAAGAGCTCGCTGGTGTCGATTCACGTCTTGAGGCTGAAGGTCTCTGGCTGGTGGAGGAGCGGTGCAAGCTGAGGGTGGCCATCAACCTCGGTCGCTATCAGCGCAACCTCGAGAATGCGAAGGCCGAGGCGTCCCTCAAGATCGCCCATGAAGCCCACTCGCGAGCCTTGGAAGAGGCTCGCGAGGCCGATTGCCATCGCGAGGCTGTGGAAGAGCACGCGTGGGGGCTCCAGGCCTGGAGCGCGTCCCTTGAGCAGCAGGTGGATGCACGCGGGGCCGCTCTTGCATCGCTGAGGGGGACGCCCGCGGAGGACGAGGAGGTCCGGAAGCGCGAGGAGGCGTTGGCCCTGGAAGCCGTGGAGCGCAGCCTCGAGCTCGAGCAACTAGAGACGAGGGAGTGTCAAGTTTCTCAAGCAGAAGACGCCACCGGGGCCCGCGAGGCCGGAGTCGAGGAGGAGATCAATCGCCGGGTGGCCGAGGTTCGCACAGATCTGGAGGGCAGGTACGACTTGAAGCTGAAGCTCGCGGGTCTGGTGGATGCGGGCTGATGACCCACAAGTATAGGGGATCTATCATAGTCCTTTCGATAAGTAAGAGTGTCAAACCCAACGAGGAGCAGAAGGAAATGATAAGCGGTTTCCAGCAAGGTATTCTCTGCAAATACTGAAATAAGTGGTAACAGATAGTTTTGTGATAAGGTAATTTGTAATGAGCAACAAGTAAAAAAAGTAAATAAGGTGCAGCAAGGTGGCCCAATCCTTTTTGTAGCAAAGGACAAGCCTGGACAAACTCTTATACGATGTAAAGCTCTCCTGAGGACACATGGGAATATCATCAAGCTAGTTTTCATCACGTTCATATGATTCACATTCGGTACTTTGATAATTTGGTATGTGGGTGGACCGGTGCTTGGGTGCTGCCCTTACTTGGACAAACATCCCACTTATGATTAACCTCTATTGCAAGCATCTGCAACTACAACAAAAGTATTAAGGTAAACCTAACCATAGCATGAAACATATGGATCCAAATCAGCCCCTTACGAAGCAACGCATAAACTAGGGTTTAAGCTTCTGTCACTCTAGCAACCCATCATCTACTTATTACTTCCCAATGCCTTCCTCTAGCCCCAAATAATGATGAAGTGTCATGTAGGACGTTCACATAACACCACTAGAGGAGAGACAACATACATCTTATCAAAATATAGAACGAATACCAAATTCACATGACTACTAATAGCAAGACTTCTCCCATGTCCTCAGGAACAAAAGTAACTACTCACAAAGCATAAACATGTTCATAATCAGAGGGGTATTAATATGCATATAGGATCTGAACATATGATCTTCCACCAATTAAACCAACTAGCATCAACTACAAGGAGTAATTAACATTAGTAGCAACCTACTAGCACCAATCCCGGACTTGGAGACAAGAATTGGATACAAGAGATGAATAGGGTTTTGAGATGAGATGGTGCTGACGAAGATGTTGATGGAGATTGCCCTCTCCCGATGAGAGGGGCGTTGGTGATGACGATGGCGATGATTTCCCCCTCCGGGAGGGAAGTTTCTTTGGCAGAACAGCTCCGCCAGAGCCCTAGATTGGTTCCGCCAAGGTTCCGCCTCGTGGCGGCGGAGTTTCGTCCGAGAAGATGGCTTATGATTTTTTCCCATCGAAAGACTCCATATAGCAGAAGATGGCCACCAGAGGGCCACCAGGGGGCCCATGAGGTAGGCGGCGCGCCCAGAGGGGTAGGGCGCACCCCCCACCCTCGTGGGCAGGGTGTGGCCCCCTGGTGAAGTTCTTGCGCTCAGTATTTTTTATATATTTGGAAAACATCTTCCGTGAAGTTTCGGGACTTTTGGAGCTGTGCAGAATAGGTCTCTAATATTTGCTCCTTTTCCAGCCCAGAATCCCAGCTGCCGGCATTCTCCCTCTTTATGTAAACCCGTAAAATAAGAGAGAATAGGCATAAGTATTGTGACATAATGTGTAATAACATCCCATAATGCAATAAATATTGATATAAAAGCATGATGCAAAATGGACGTATCAATTCCCCCAAGCTTAGACCTCGCTTGTCCTCAAGCGAAAAGCCGAAATCAAAAAATATGTCCACATGTTTAGAGATAGAGGTGTCGATAAAAATAAAATACGGACATGAGTGCATCATGATCATTCTTAGAACAACAACTCATATAGTTCTTTGTCATATAATCTCTAATGCTAGAGTAATAATTCAATCACAATATCAAGTATGAATCGTAAACTTCATTGAAAACTAACAAACTATAATCTCAGTCATTGAAGCAATTACAATTTATCATAGCATAGGAAAGAGCCAATGTATAAGAGCTTTTCAGCAAGTCCACATACTCAACTATCATATAGTCTTTCACAATTGCTGACACTCACGCAATACTTATGGGTATGGAGTTTTAATCAGACACGGATAAAGATAGGGGCTTATAGTTTTGCCTCCCAATGTTTTACCTCAAGAGTAATGTCAACAGTAATAGTTCATGAAAACTCACATCCAATTAGCCGTATATACCAGGATCTTTCCAACATATTGTGCTTGCCAAAGAATAAAATGTAAAAAGGAAGGGTGAAGATTACAATGACTCTTATGCAATGTAGGAGATAATAGTAAAAGATAGGCCCTTCGCAGAGGGAAGCAGAGGTTCTGATGCGCTTTTATGGTTGGATGCACAAGATCCTAATGTGAAAGAATGTCACTTTATATTGCCACTTGTGTTATGGACCTTTATTGTGCAGTCTGTCGCTTTTATTACTTCCATATCACACGATCGTATAAAGCTTATTTCCTCCACACCAATCAATCATACATATTTAGAGAGCAATTTTTTACTACTTGCACCGATGACTACTTACTTGATGGATCTTAGTCAATCCATAGGTAGGTATGGTGGACTCTCATGGCAAAACTGGTTTAAGGGTATTTGGAAGCATAAGTAGTATTTCTACTTGGTGCAATGAATTTGGCTAGCATGAGGGGGAAAGGCAAGCTCAACATGTTGGAGGATCCAAGACAATATAATTTATCTCAGATGTAGGAAAACATAACCCATTACATTGTCTTCCTTGTCCTACATCAACTCTTTAGCATGTCATATTTTAATGAGTGTTCACAATCATAAAAGATGTCCAAGATAGTATATCTATATGTGAAGACCTCTCTTTCTTTATTACTTCGTATTAATTGCAACGATGACCAAAACTATGTTTCAACCCTCAACAACTTTTATTCATCATACTTGTCGGGGATATACCCCGTGGCGTAAACCGGCCGGGAGTATAAACCGGCCGGACTGGATGATTCACCGGCTACCCGCCCGGTCTTGGCGGTTCATTAGTAACCCGGCGGGCGGGTCAGATGGATGACGAGGCCCATGGCCCAGAAGGCCGGTTCATACTATGGTGGGCCGATTTAAGAGGAAAGGCATGAGGAATATTTACCTTACAAGGAGTTAAGACCAGGACTTGTATCCGGTTTGTATTAGAGATAGACTAGTCCTAATCCTAATAGGACTCCACATGTAAAACACCCCTTCAACATATATAAGGAGGGGCAGGGCTCCCCAAAGGGGGGGAGCAAGAAGAAAAAATCTTAGGGCTAGACACAAAGAGGAGAGCCGGTTTACGATGACGCCCTCGTGATGATAATGAGACCTAGCCTCAAAGAACATGTAGGGCTATTACCGGATGATGTTTCCCGGGGCCCGAAGCTGTCTAAATCCTTGTCTTGTGTGTTGATCCGCCCTGCGTCTCTTGTCCCACTCAACCCCTCTCAAGCTACCGCATAGATGCGTTGGCCTCACGACTAAGTCCTGACACTAAGGACATCTGCCGTGACAATTCCACGACAATACTCTTTCTATGTGAGCTCATTACTCTCCATAAGACTCACATGATCTCTTTGTTTCTTTTTATTTCTTTCTATTTTCTTTTATTCACTTAGGATCATGGAAAAATAATCAATCCCTTGACTCAACACTAATCTTTATTATATAGCTCACAGACTCAATTACATAGAAGGATAATAAAGCAAAACTCACAACTAGATCATACTAGGAACTTTTATTCTACTAGATCGAGATATTATCAAAAGGATCGAACTAAGAAAAACGGTAAAGATAAAAGTGATGGTGATACGATACCGGGGCACTCCCCCAAGCTTGGCAGTTGCCAAGTGGAGTGCCCATACCCATGTGATTATGTCTCTCTTTTCAGGGATGGTGATGTGATGTTCTTGGCGATGATGCCCCTCAAGATACGATTCTCCTCCTCAAGCTTGTTGACTTGCTGCTTGAGGTCCATTATTCCCTTTCAGAGTTTTCCTGTAACAGCCAAAGCTCCCTGCACCCACGGGTGCTGCATAGCTACGGGAGAACCAGTGACACTCTTTTTCATATTCTCATAAGAAAGAAATCTAATATTGGAAGGGATAACCGAGTTTGGAATAGCTGAGCTCTGCATTTCTCCCATTGTGAATCTAGCTTGGAGGCGGGAAGTTACTTCTTGATCCTCTTCCATGGCATCTATCCTCTTCAAATCAGCCTCCATCTCTTCCACCGTTGCTGGCCCAAAGGGGTCAACGTGATTGTTTGTCGTTGATCCCGATGCTGGATGAGACACCCGGCTCTCCCCGACTGACTCTTGCGAATACATCATGCTCTAATCTGCAACAGCAACAGCTCGAAACACAAACAGGAGATTTTTGCATGATACGGGAGTCAAAACCCCCGGGAGGTTATATAATGAATTTTTACCGACCAAAATATGTGTCCTGTAAGAAAACGGAGTCTGGAGAGCACACGAGGTAGGGGGGGCGCCCAGTAGGGTAGGGCGCGCCCTCCACCCTCGTGGAGCCCTCGTGTCCTTCCCGGACTGCTGCTTATTTTTCTATTTTTCTAAATATTCCAAAACAGAGAAATATTGCCTTAAAAACTGTTTTGGAGTCGGTTTACTTACCGTACCACATACCTATTCCTTTTCGGAGTCTGAAACATTTCGGAAAGTGTCCCTTATGTATACCTCCGGAGTTACGGTTTCAAGAACATTGGTTTCAACATTTATGGGATTACCTGAGATATAATGTTTAATTCTTTGACCATTCACCACCTTCGGATTTGTGCCTTCGAAATTGTTGACTTTTATGGCACGGGAACGGTAGACTTCCTCGATAACGTAAGGACCTTCCCATTTAGAGAGAAGTTTTCCTACAAAAAATCTTAAACGAGAGTTGTATAGCAATACATAATCACCTACATTAAACTCACGCTTTTGTATCCTTTTGTCATGCCATCTTTTAACTTTTTCTTTAAACAACTTGGCATTTTCGTAGGCTTGGGTTCTCCATTCATCAAGTGAGCTAATATAAAATAACCTCTTCTCACCAGCAAGTTTAAAATCATAATTAAGTTCTTTAATAGCCCAATAATCCTTGTGTTCTAGTTCGAGAGGTAAGTGACATGCTTTTCCATAGACCATTTTATACGGAGACACCATAGGGTTTTTATATGCAATTCTACAGGCCCATAATGCATCATCTAGTTTCTTGGACCAATTCTTTCTGGACCTATTAACAGTCTTTTGCAAAATTAATTTGAGTTCTCTATTACTCAATTCTACTTGACCACTAGACCGAGGGTGATAAGGAGATGCAATTCTATGATTAACATCATATTTAGCAAGCATTTTATGGAAAGCACCATGAATAAAATGTGAACCACCATCAGTCATTAAATATCTAGGGACTCCAAATCTTGGAAAAATAACTTCTTTAAGCATTTTAATAGAAGTGTTATGATCAGCACTACTAGTTGGAATAGCTTCTACCCACTTAGTAACGTAATCAACAGCAACTAAAATATGTGTATAACCATTAGAAGAAGGAAAAGGTCCCATATAGTCAAAGCCCCAAACATCAAATGGTTTAATAACAAGTGAATAATTCATAGGCATTTCTTGACGTCTACTAATATTACCAATTCTTTGACATTCATCACAAGATAATACAAACTTATGGGCATCCTTGAAGAGAGTAGGCCAATAAAATCCATATTGCAGTACCTTATGTGCAGTCCTATCTCCAGCATGGTGTCCTCCATAAGCTTCGGAGTGACACTTGCGTAGGATCTGTTCTTGTTCATGCTCAGGTACACAACGTCTAATAACACAATCTACTCCTTCTTTATAAAGATGTGGGTCATCCCAAAAGTAATGCCTCAAATCATAGAAGAACTTTTTCTTTTGCTGGTATGTGAAACTACGTGGTATAAACTTAGCAACAATGTAATTAGCATAATCAGCATACCATGGAGTAGTATGAGAAGCATTTATGACATTTAATTCTCATCAGGAAAGCTATCATCAATAGGTAGTGGGTCATCAAGCACATTTTCTAACGTAGACAAGTTGTCTGCAACGGGGTTCTCAGCTCCTTTTCTATCAACAATATGCAAATCAAATTCTTGTAGCAAGAGAACCCATCTAATAAGTCTAGGTTTAGCATCTTTCTTTTCCATAAGATATTTAATAGCAGCATGATCAGTGTGAATAGTTACTTTAGAATCAACAATATAAGGTCTAAACTTATCACAAGCAAATACAACTGCTAAGAATTCTTTTTCAGTAGTAGCATAATTTCTTTGAGCATTGTCTAGAGTTTTACTAGCATATTGAATAACATTTAGTTTCTTATCAACTCTTTGCCCTAGAACAGCACCTACAGCATAATCACTAGCATCACACATAATTTCAAAGGGTAAATACCAATCAGGTGGTTGAACAATAGGAGCAGAGATCAATGCTTTCTTAAGTATTTCAAATGCTTCTACACAATCATCATCAAAGACAAATGGTATATCTTTTTGTAATAAATTAGTCAGAGGCCGAGAAATTTTTGAGAAGTCCTTAATGAACCTCCTATAAAAACCGGCATGACCAAGGAAACTTCTTATATCTTTGATGTCCTTGGGACATGGCATCTTTTCAATAGCATCAACCTTGGCTTTATCAACTTCAATACCTCTTTCAGAAACTTTATGCCCCAAGACAATACCTTCATTAACCATAAAGTGGCACTTTTCCCAATTCAAGACAAGATTAGTTTCTTCACATCTCTGCAAAACTCGATCAAGGTTGCTCAAGCAATCATCAAAAGAAGATCCATAGACAGAAAAGTCATCCATGAAAACCTCACAAATCTTTTCACAAAAGTCAGAGAATATAGACATCATGCATCTTTGAAAGGTAGCAGGTGCATTACATAAACCAAAAGGCATACGTCTACAAGCAAAAGTACCAAAAGGGTATGTAAAAGTAGTCTTTGATTGATCTTTGGCAAACACAGGTATTTGAGAGAAACCAGAATAACCATCTAGAAAGCAAAAATGTGTATGTTTGGACAATCTTTCTAGCATTTGATCGATAAAAGGTAAGGGGTAATGATCTTTTTAGTAGCCTTATTTAATTTGCGGAAATCAATTACCATCCTATAACCTGTAATACTTCTTTGAGGAATCAATTCATCTTTATCATAAGGAACAACAGTAATACCTCCCTTCTTAGGGACACAATGGACAGGGCTTACCCATTGACTATCAGCAACGGGATAAATTATACCTGCCTCAAGGAGCTTTAGTATCTCCTTTCTTACCACTTCTTTCATTTTAGGATTCAGCCGGTGTTGATGATCATGAACTGGTTTAGCATCTTCTTCCAAATTAATTTTATGTTGGCATAGAGTGGGACTAATGCCCTCAAGATCATCAAGAGTATACCCAATAGCAGCACGGTGCTTCTTCAAAGTTTTTAATAATCTCTCTTCTTCATGTTCTGAAAGGTTAGCACTAATAATAATAGGGTATATCTTTTTCTCATCAAGATAAGCATATTTAAGAGTATCAGGTAACGGTTTAAGCTCAAACACGGGATCACCCTTGGGTGGAGGAGAATCCCCTAGGATTTCAACAGGTAAAATGTTTTTCAGAATAGGTTCCTGTTTAAAGAATACTTCATCTAATTCCCTTTTTCATTCATAAACATGTCATTTTCATGGTCTAGCAAATATTGTTCTAAAGGTTCACTAGGAGGTACGGCAATAGAGCAAGACCAATAATTTCATCCTTACTAGGTAATTCTTCTTCACGGTGTTGTCTACTAAATTTAGAAAAATTAAATTCATGAGTCATATCATCTAAACCGATAGTAACAACATCTCTCTTGCAATCTATGGTAGCATTAACAGTATTTAGGAAGGGTCTATGTCGGTGTCAAAACCGGCGGATCTCGGGTAGGGGGTCCCGAACTGTGCGTCTAAGGCGGATGGTAACAGGAGGCAGGGGACACGATGTTTTACCCAGGTTCGGGCCCTCTTGATCGAGGTAAAACCCTACGTCCTGCTTGATTTATTCTTGAGTATTACAAGATTTTATCTACCACGAGATCGGAGAGGCTAAACCCTAGAAGCTAGCCTATGGTATGATTGTATGTTGTCCTACGGACTAAAACCCTCTGGTTTATATAGACACCGGAGGGGGCTAGGGTTACACAAGGTCGGTTACAAAGGAGGAGATATCCATATCCGTACTGCCTAGCTTGCCTTCCACTCCAAGTAGATTTCCATCCGGACACGAGACGAAGTCTTCAATCTTGTATCTTCATAGTCCAACAGTCTGGCCAAAGTATATAATCCGGCTGTCCGGATACCACCTAATCCAGGACTCCCTCAGTAGCCTCCGAACCAGGCTTCAATGACGATGAGTCCGGCGCGCAGTGTTGTCTTCGGCATTGCAAGGCGGGTTCTTCTCCATCTTTCGAACGTTTGTAAAGCAGTATCTGGTCCCATAAATGTTTGGACCTCTTGGCTTCTGTTCCCAATAAGGGCTATCTCCCACGCGTCGAATGAATACGAGGCGCCAGGGCATTTTTACATTCGCCCCCCTAGCCAGATAAATAAATTGTATATTAAAGGGATGGGGATTCTTAGATCCGATCAATACCATCCTCCCCCAGTGAGAATCCATCAGAGCATGTTTCGGAAAGATCCATTCCAGCATGGCCGACCTCCGCAGCTCCTCCTCCCGCCCCCATAGCCCTAAGCCCGGTGATTGGGAGAGGTGTTCAGTCCCGCACAGTCGATTAGTCGAACTGCAGACTAAGGGATTTCTCCCTCCGGCGTATATGGTGCCCGTTCGAGCCGGGCTTGCCACCTACAATGGTGGGGAGAAAGCGGAGAGCTTTCCCTGTCCCTCTATGGGGGAACGGGTCTGCCTTGTTCCTTATTTATTAAGGGGACTCGGATTTCCAATTCATCTGTTCCTCCGCGGGCTCCTGGAGTTCTACGGCCTCCAATTACAGAATTTCACCCCTGCCTCCATTCTACATATCGCCGACTATGTTGCTCTCTACGAGTTGTTCCTGGGCTGCGAGGCTCACTTCGAGATATGGAAAAGGCTATTTTGCCTCGTCCCTCACACACAGAGGGGGTCACTTTATCAAGTGGGCGGAGCCAAAATATGGCGCATTGCCGGTACCGGATACCTGTCTGGTACCCCGAAGAAGTCGTCCGAAGACTGGCCTTCAGAATGGTTTTATATGGAGGACGTTTCCCTTCCGGACCCTGTTCGGCGGGGTCTTCCTGAGTTCAACAATGCTCCTCTGAAGAAACGCCGAAGTTGGCGCCCACGGAGCCCCCAGGTGGAAGACAATGGAGAAGTCCTCTATCTGATGAACCGGATTAAAGCACTGGCTCAATCAGGATTGACAGTAATCGAAGTTATGTCGATTTGCATAATGCGGGGAGTGCAACCACTTCAATATCGTGGTCACCCCTTGTGGTGTTTTAACGGGGCGGATGATGCCACCCGCTGCGGGTGTAAGGGTCTGGACAATGCTGCCGCTTTAGCAAAAATTCTGTCTGAATTGTTCAAGGGAGAGGAAGAGGAGTTCACCCGCATCAAGCCACGGGATGGATTCTCCATGTACAATCCTTCAAGCTGGGTAAGTTATATCTCCTTACTCCCATTTTCCCGCATTCTTTGTCGTAAGTATTCACCTTGCCACTTTGCGGCAGGAACTGCGAAAAGCCATAAAGGAGGTCAGCAGCCCTTCTCCACAACCAGAGGACCCTGACCGGGCCCTCGACTCAGACATCAAGGTCCGGTTATATTCGTGGAGCTGATAGACCGGCAGTTCTATCAGTTAAGCTGCGATGATGCCATGGTGGCCATTACAGCCGACTATCCTGGACTGCTCCCTGCATCGCACGTAAGAAAAACCAAAAATCCCAACTCCAAAAACTAGGATCCCCTTTTAGACACTTCACCCACCATATACATATGGCATTTTTACAGGGAAGGCATTCGGGACGCCCTGCCGAACCCGTGGCAACTCGCCAACAAGAGGCACCGAGGCCGGGTAGGCCAAAAGGAAGGCGGTCAGGACGGAGACGCCGGCGCAAAGGTATAAAAAAACCCCGCTCCGTGGTTGTCGTCTTTCTGGAAATGTAATGACGCCCGTGTTTCTTTAACAGAAAAAACGCTCGCCGGAATATGTCCGGCGATGTTACTAATCACGCTTCCACCAGTCGGGCCCCAGGACCAGACATAGAGGCGGAAGCCGATATGGGGCGGGCGCCGGATAATCCCCCTACAAAGGATGCAGATAGATTATCCGCTACAAACTCAGAAGTGGAAAGCGCCATGAATCATAGGCGCCGCCGGGCCGTACTCCGTGACGCTTGTTTCTCACTAGAGGCATTTGATGCCTTCAATTCTGGAGAGGCGTACCTCCGTGCTGCTCAAGATGGTCTAGCCAGAGCCACGGATCAGTATGTAAAGGATGTATGGGTAAGTAAATCTGAAGATTTATATGTATCAGTAGCCCCTGAGACTTGAAACAGTTAGCAGAACTAATTTAAGGATCATCTTTATTGTGCAGGTTCTTACAGAGAAGAATACTAGGCTGTCACAGGAGCTGGAGGAATGCAAGACCCAACTGCGGGCCGCTGTTGCCACATTGCAGGAACCAAAAAAGTCTCCCGCTGGTAACATTTACTTTAAAGAATGATGGTTACCATATAGTGTGCGGCGTGGCTGCAGATCTAACAATAGATGTTGCAGATCAATCCGGAGAAAATCCGGATGACCAGCATGTCATGCGACAGCTAGAGGCTGGCAAACGCGTGCTGACTGAGGTTAGGCGGGAGAAAAACAATCTCCAAGACGCCAATATCAAGCTGAGCATGGAACTAAAATACGTTCGAGCACAGCTTGCAGACTCCAAGAAGGAGAATAAGCGGCTTCAGCGCGGCATTTTTAGTAAGTGCTTGAACGAATCCTTTTTAAGGAGTTCGGCGAAGAAGCCGACTAACAGCGTTATGTCTGTAGGTATGCTGACGGGTCGTCCCGCGGAGGAAATGCCCGGGTCTGCGGGCGATCTTCTATCCGAGCTCTCACATCTGCACGAACAAGTTCGGCAGGTGATGCAAGGTGTTGCCCAGGCCTTGTGGCCATCCGCCTCCCTGCCAGAAGGCGTTGCAGAGCTTACGGAGAAGCTCAAGGGAGCACGGCGGCACTTCCGATTATGGAAGATATCGGCCTGGCGACAAGGTGCCAGAGAAGCCTGGGCCATGGTGAAGACGCGGTATACCAAGGCTGACCCAAATCACATGGCCGAGGTCGGAACTATGGTGCCCGACGGAAAAGAGATCCCCGTTAGCTTAGTTTATGGGCAAGTAGAATTAGCTGCAAAGTATTCCCAACATGATTGTAGGCTAGACGCCTGTTGGATGGTATAGAAGAGGAATTTAGTCAGTCTCCATGACTATGTAATTAAAGTGACATGGATAATGCCTTCTAGCCGGATTGTAGATCATTTGTCATGGTGGACCTTTTTGCTTCAACCTCAGGACCCGATAGTCCGGAGTGTATCTGAATACCCGCTCAGTTATATAAGAACCGGGGTATGCGTGGAGACCAGGCGTAGGGGTCATTAGTGCTTGAACAGACAAGTGCCCAACTAGTTATGTTATATTACATGGGTAGTAAGAAACATCTTCCAGGGAGAATAGTTCCGTTAAGGGTTCCTTTCCCTGGGTAAGCATGCCCTAAAGTGCATGTACGGACTGTGATAGGAAACGCAGGAAAAACATCTGGGGGCAGATATGGAAAATAAATAAAAATCATCTTTTGTTCACCGACCGAATATTCCCTTAAGAACGCTAGCTTTCGGCTTCACCCAGTCTGAGGTACACATCCGGCTGACCCGGCAGTAACAATCGCAAAGGTGCTCCCCTTATGCCCTATCCGAATTAATGGGAACGTGGGGCATAAATACAAGAGCCAGGCAACCCAGCTTGGCCAAAACTTAAGTCATATCGATGCATATAATGGCGAAAAAAGGTACATGCGGAAGCATAACACATGTGCGGGGCACGAGGCTCAGATAGATAAATAGGCTTCTGTGAAAGAAGCCCCCAGGTATGATGAGCGCGGTAGCGCATCTATAATGTGCAAGCGAGGCACAAGTTGGCCTTTGAAGGCCTAAAGAAGGAATAAAAGAAAGAGAGAAAGGAAAACAAGGCAGATAATGTATATGCAAAAAATGGACAGAGGAAGGAGACGAACATAGAGTCCGGCGCTAGGCGTAGAATCTTCGGAGCCTGGCCGCGTTCCATGGGTTCGGCTCGAGTCGATTAGTCGATACATCCCGCAGTCGGTACGCTCCACCAGTCAGCACTTGGTCAATAATGAAGGGACCTTCCCATTTGGGCTCGAGCTTGTTCTTTTTCTTATCCGGCAGGTGTAGAACTAATTCGCCAACATTATAAGTTTTGGCCCGTACTTCTCTTCTTTGGTATCTGCGAGCCTATTGCTGATAAAATGCGGAACGGGCTTTTGCTAGGTCGCGCTCCTCCTCCAGGGTGTCCAGACTGTCCCGCCGATCGAGCTCGACTTCTCTTTCTTCATACATGCACACTCGAGGTGGGTCATGAATTATGTCACAGGGAAAGACTGCCTCTGCGCCGTACACCATAAAGAAAGGTGTGTATCCGGTACTACGATTCGGCGTGGTCCGCAGCCCCCAAAGTACAGAGTCGAGCTCCTCTACCCAGTGCGTGTTAGACTCCATTAAGGAACGCACTAATCTGGGTTTAATGCCGCTCATTATAAGACCGTTTGCTCGCTCAACTTGGCCGTTGGTTTGTGGGTGATAGAATGAAGCATAATCGAGCTTGATGCCCATTTTGCTGCACCAGAGTTTTACCTCATCGGCAGTGAAGTTCGTGCCGTTGTTAGTGATGATGCTGCGGGGGACGCCATAATGGTGTACGACCCCGGATATGAAGTCTATCACCGGTCCGGATTCGGCTGTTTTAACAGGTTTGGCTTCTATCCATTTGGTGAATTTATCCACCATGACCAGTAAGTATTTTTTCTTGTGGGTTCCCCCTTTAAGGGGTCCAACCATGTCAAGCCCCCAGACCACGAAGGGCCACGTAATGGGGATTGTTTGGAGGGCGGTGGGTGGCATATGGCTTTGATTTGCAAAGAGCTGGCAACCGGCGCAACGTTGGACCAAGTCCTGTGCATCTGCCAGGCCATTGGCCAATAGAAACCTGTACGGAAGGCCTTGCTTACAAGAGCCCGGGCTGCGGCATGGTGACCGCCGAGTCCGGCGTGGATTTCTGCCAAAAGGTTCCACCCTTCCTCTTCGGAGATGCACCTTTGAAGGACTCCGGTAGTGCTTTTTTTATACAATTCTCCCTCATGGACCATGTAGGCCTTAGATCGCCGCACTATGCGGCGTGCCTCATTTTGGTCCTCCGGAAGTTCCTGCCTAGTTAGGTAGGCCAGGAATGGTTCTATCCACGGGGCTATGATGGCCATTATTACATGGGCTGAAGGTGTTATTTCGGTGGCGGATCCTCCGATTGTGTCAGAGTGTTCGAATCGGGAATTTTGGTCGGGTCCGGACTATTGTTACCGGTGTTGAAAGTGCAACTATCCCTAGGTGGTTTTGGTAATTCATAACAACATATAGCTCATTGAGCTAATGCTATTCCAAGATGACTATTTCAGGAAAGCTCAATGATTGGCATGGCATGGATGTGAAAGTGGAACCCTCAAAATGCTAAGGACAAAGGATTGGCTCAAGCTCAAAAGCTCAAGACTCTTCATTTTATATTTTAGTGATCCAAGACCACATTGAGTCTTTAGGAAAAGCCAATACTATCAAGGAGGGATGAGGTGTTGCTTAATGAGCCTCTTGCTTCATGTGCTTAGTGATATGCTCCAAAACCCTCAACTACTTTCCCATATCCACATATGACCTAAACCCTAAGCCAAACTCGGTCCTACCGATTCTTTCTATCCGGCGCCACCGAGTTTCACTTGTCATAAGCCACTGCCAAACCCTAGCAATTCGGTTCTACCGATAGGGATCTCGGTCTCACCGAGATGGGATTGCAAACTCTCTGTTTCCCTTTCATAAATTTTCGGTCTCACCGAAAGAGCGAATCGGTCCCACCGAGATTGCAGTGTAAACTCTATGTTTCCTTTTTGTAACTTTTCGGTCTCACCGAAAGAGCAAATCGGTCCCACCGAGTTTACCTGACCAACTCTCTGGTTAGCTTATTACCAAACTCGGTCTCACCGAGTTTGTGTAATTGGTCTCACCGAGATTACGTTATGCCCAAACCCTAACCATATTGGTCCTACCGAGTTGCATGTCAGTCCCACCAAAAATCTCTAACGGTCACTAGGTTTACCTTTTCGGTCCGACCGAGTTTGTTGATTCGGTCCCACCGAGATTGGAAAACTGTGTGTAACGGTTGGATTTTGTGTGGAGGCTATATATACCCCTCCACCTCCTCTTCATTCGTGGAGAGAGCCATCAGAACACATACACAATTCCAACTCATATGTTCTAAGAGAGAACCACCTACTCATGTGTTGAGACCAAGATATTCCATTCCTACCATATGAATCTTGATCTCTAGCCTTCCCCAAGTTGCTTTCCACTCAAATCTTCTTTCCACAAAATCCAAATGCTATGAGAGAGAGAGTTGAGTGTTGGGGAGACTATCATTTGAAGCACAAGAGCAAGGAGTTCATCATCAACACACCATTTGTTACTTCTTGGAGAGTGGTGTCTCCTAGATTGGCTAGGTGTTACTTGGGAGCCTCCGACAAGATTGTGGAGTTGAACCAAGGAGATTGTAAGGGCAAGGAGATCACCTACTTCGTGAAGATCTACCGCTAGTGAGGCAAGTCCTTCGTGGGCGATGGCCATGGTGGGATAGACAAGGTTGCTTCTTCGTGGACCCTTCATGGGTGGTTGCTTCTTCATGGACCCTTCGTGGGTGGAGCCCTCCGTGGACTCGCGCAACCATTACCCTTCGTGGGTGGAGCCCTCCGTGGACTCACGCGACCGTTACCCTTCGTGGGTTGAAGTCTCCATCAATGTGGATGTAGGATAGCACCACCTATCCGAACCACGGGAAAAACATCCGTGTCTCCAATTGCGTTTGAATTCTCCAAACCCTTCCCTTTACATTCTTGCAAGTTGCATGCTTTACTTTCCGCTGCCAATATACTCTTTGCATGCTTGCTTGAATTGCGTGATGATTGCTTGACTTGTCCTACAATAGCTAAAATCTGCCAAGAACTAAAATTGGGAAAAGGTTAAGTTTTTATTTGGTCAAGTAGTTTAATCACCCCCCCCCTCTAGACATACTTTCGATCCTACAAGTGGTATCAGAGCTTTGGTCTCCATTTGCTTTGATCTCCATAACTTTTGGTGGTCATAGCCTTGGTTTCACAACCTAGGAGAGTATGGCGTCTAGCGAGGGAAATTATCACCGTAGAGGTCCTTACTTTGATGGTACTAATTTTTCTAGTTGGAAGCATAAAATGAAAATGCATATTCTTGGACATAACCCCGCCGTTTGGGCTATTGTGTCTGTTGGTTTGCAAGGTGACTTCTTTGATGGGAAAGAACCAAACCGTGAAGCTACCGCGGATGAGTTAAAGATGTTGCAATACAATGCTCAAGCTTGTGATATTCTCTTCAACGGATTGTGCCCCGAAGAATTCAACAAAATCAGCCGTCTTGAGAATGCAAAGGAAATTTGGGACACTTTGATTGATATGCACGAAGGTACCGACTCCGTCAAGGAATCCAAGTTGGATGTGCTTCAAAGTCAACTTGACAAGTTCAAAATGAAGGATGGTGAAGGTGTCGCTGAAATGTACTCTAGGCTTGCTCTCATCACAAATGAGATTGCCGGCTTAGGAAGTGAAGAGATGACCGATAGATTCATCATCAAGAAGATTCTAAGAGCCTTGGATGGAAAATATTATACCGTGTGCACATTGATCCAAATGATGCCAAATTACAAAGATCTCAAGCCAACGGAGGTGATTGGAAGAATTGTTGCTCATGAGATGTCACTTAAGGATAAATAGGAACTTCACAACAAATCAAGTGGTGCCTACAAAGCCTCATGTGAAGCCCCTACATCATCAAGTGAGAAACAAAACTTCAATGAAGAATTGAGCTTAATGGTGAAGAACTTCAACAAGTTCTACAAGAGTAGAAGCAAAGATAGAAGCTTCAAGTCAAGGTCCTACAATGACAAAAGATCTTCTAGTCGAGAGCGAAACTGCTACAGTTGTGGAAGACCCGGACACTATTCCAATGAGTGTACGGCTCCCTACAAGAGAAGAGAAGATTCTCCAAAAAGAAGAAGCAAAGAATCACCACCAAGAGAGAGAAGGAGTAGAGATGATCGTTATGAACGAAGATACTCATGGAGAAACAAAGATTCGGAAAGGAAGGAAAAATCATCAAGGAGCTACACAAAACGAAGACATCAAGCTCATGTTGGTGGATGGGTATCCGGCTCCGACTCCGACAGCCACTCCGAGAGAAGTTATCACTACGACTCCGAAGATACTCAAGATGAAGGTGTTGCCGGTCTAGCACTTGTGTCAACCAACTCCTACGACATATTTGACTCACCAAATGAAGGAATTGGAAGATGCTTCATGGCCAAAGGTCCTAAGGTAACACACCCCGAGTATGTTGATTTCAATAGTGATGAAGATGACTTGTTAGGTGATGATTTGCTTGTTGACAACTCTAGTGATGAATACTATGATGAAACGTCAATTAATCATGCTAATCAAGATAAAACGAATGACAATGATAAGGAGAAGATTGAGGCTCTAACTAAAGAACTAAACACTCTTAAGTTAGCTCATGAAACTATCTTCGAAGATCATCGAGAACTTTTAAGAGCTTATGAGAAATTACGCTTCGAAAAGCTCAATCTTGAGCAAGAGCATGAGTTCTTAAAAGCAATCAATCATGATCTCCGCAAGAAAAGTTCTTCTTACATTGCCAAGCGTTTACTCTTATCCACTTACATGCCTCAAGTCAAGTCTAGTAACAAGAACAAGAAAGACTCTTCCTCTGGCAGTAACAATGATCATGCTAAATCCAATATTGTTGCTTCTAGTAGTTCTCTTGATTCCACTAATGATTCTCTTAGCCAAGTTACACTTGAGCAAGAAAATAGCTTATTGAAGGGAATTATAGAGAAAGGAGTGTACAAAAGCCTTGCTGGGAGTAAGCAATTCGAGGAAATTGTGCGCAAGCAAGGAATGCACCGGAAGAATCAAGGTGTTGGTTTTGAACGAAAATTCAATGCCAATGGAGTTGAGTGGGAAGAAGATCAATACCCCAAGACAAAGTTTGTTCCTCAATAAGAGAAGTATGATACTTCTTTCACGGGGACACAGGCTCAAGATTATCTTCCACCATAAGACTACAAGCAGAAAGGCAAGGACAAGCTTCAAGAGGAAATTGATGCATTTGAAGAAGCTCCTAAGACCTTAGTCAAGTGGATTCCCAACACTACTTCAAGTTCCACTTCATCAAGTACGACTACAACTCCAAGGATTCCCATCAAGATGGGGTGGATCCAAAAGAAGAAGAACTAGAGAGTTCTTGAGGGTGACTCCGCCAACATACTTCAGTCTTATCATTTTGGCAAGAACAAGTGCAATCAACTTCCACATCTTGCACTAGTTCAAGGAGTCACAAACCCTCTTGTTGGTAAGACAAGGGACAAGGTAACCTAAAAGTTTTCATGGACATCATCTTGTGTGTGCATCACTCTATGTCTATGGATATCCTTGTTTGTTCCTTATGGGACTAACCCATGTAGGTATTAAAAGTGCAATTTACTCAAATGGATAGCTCCAAGTGATCTACATCAACATCGAGCATCCACATCTTCAACATCTACATGAAGTCATCATCGACAAAACCCGAGGTTAGTTCATCCCTCTAAGGGGGGATATCACATCTAGGGGGAGCTTTACTCTAAGACTTGAGCTAAAGCAACTCTAAAGATGTGAACACAACAATGCTTTATGTAAAAGTGGTAACCCCACTTGAGCTTAAACGATGAGTATGACCTATGATCAAGTGTTCTCACTTGACTCCTAAGTCAATATACTCATATATAGATGACCTTGTCATCGCAAATTGCTTGATAGATGCTAGAATTGGTTGTGCATGCCTTGTCACATATTTCATTTGCCATCTTATTGTGTGAGCATGCTGGTTGCATATTTTACTCATTCGAGGACATCCACTTGTTGTTTTGATTGTTTGGTTTTATTTCCTTTTGCCAAGTGGATGGACAAGAATGCCTAAGAACCTCCTCTAGCTATCTATGCTTTTCTCGTCTCAAACTCTATTCATGCTACATCACAAAATTTGATCAAGTCAGATTCGAACCACTCTGTGTGAGGAGCGCTCGGAGTCCCCGATTCGTCATAGACTTAAACTTCCAAAACCTCTTTATGATTCTCGGTCTGACCGATACCCTACTTTCGGTCCTACCGAGATCATTAAGTTGATCTAGGTTTTCGATCTCGGTGCAACTGATTTGAACCATTCGGTCACACCGAGTTGCAACAACTATATACAGTTTTGCATCTCGGTGCCACCGAGTTGTTCCACTCGGTCACACCGACAGGGTCGGGCTATATATAGTCACGAGAAAAAATTTGGAAATTTCTCCGAACCCCTTCGCCCGCGCGATAGCCTGCTCTGCCAACTTGGTCTCCGGATCGTCTCCTCGCTGCCAGCCGCCTCCAGTCGCTGGTCTCCGTCGCCGTCAACGGAAATTCAACCCCGTCGTTGCCGCCGTAGCGAGTCTCCGCCGAACTAGGGTATGGACTCGATCTTTGTGCTATTCCCCAATCCGATTCTTAACACATTGTGATCATCATGATTCTTGCCACGTTTGTTAAACTTCTATCCAGTCAATGAACTCGTAGATTAGGTTTAATTCGAAAATTTTAGGGTTAGGTTTCCGCCGAAACCATCTCGGACCCACCGAGTTGAAAAACTCGGTCCCACCAATTTGGCTTATGCCATTGCACAAGTGAGACTCGGTCTGACCGAGAATTACTTATCGGTGTGACCAATTTTGGAACTCTGTGAAACCCTAGCAGTCTTGGTGCCACCGAACTGTGACTCGGTCTGACCGAGTTCACTAGTTTAGGTGCCAAAACTGCTTCGGTATCACCGAGTTTAGAAATCGGTAGATCCGAGATGCTTTCAGTGGGAAACTAAAACTAAGTTTTTGAATTATTCTTTTGCAAAAATCTCTGCATTTTGTGATGCTCATCCACTCTATCTCATCTATAACCTATTCACAGGGTCAGCAGTCAGAGTTTGCATCATGTCAGACCAAAGTGATAGCCAGAACTTGTCAGAGCAGCAAGTGCAGATGAGTGAGGGCACTAGTCCCTCAAGTTCCTCAGATGATGGCAGCAGGAGCACCCCTAGCAATCTGCCTAAAGCTGCCACAAGACAGAGAAAGAAGAGAACCTCAGACTCAGAAGATGAGGATTATGTGGCAGAAGAGGAAGCAACTTCCAAGAGAGTTGAGCCAGCACAGGGCATAAAACCAGGGATGAAGATCAAAAGGCCAGTAGGCAGGCAGCCTATGTTAAAGGCCAGAGCTTCAACTGAGAAGCCCACTCCCATTGAGCCAGTTGCTGCTGAAGGCAAGAAGAGGAAAGAAAGGGTGAAGAAAACTGTAGCCAGAGTGCTTGGCAAGGCTTCCATCATGGAAGATGAGGAGGAAGAAGAAGAGGTAGCTGCACCAGCACCTAAGGCACCCAAGCTGATGGGTGATGCCATAAGAACAGGGGCAGCTGCTTCCAAGGCCAAGCCAGCTCCAAAGCCAAAGCCAAAGAGGAACACAAGAAGCATCCCAGCTACTGAGAAGAACAAGGCCCCAGTGCCTGAAGCTGCAGAAGAAGAAGAAGAGAATGTTCTTAGAAAGCTCAAGCCCAAGATCCCAGGCCACAACGATGCTCATCCTGTGGCTGAGGATATGAAACTCAGGAGAGATTCAGGCTCCGGAAGTGGAGAGAAGCAGACCCGTATGCTTCAAGGAGAAGGACTGCAGTTGACTACAGGTTTCACACCAAGGAGCAGCAAGACTTTTATGAGACAGTGTTGCTAGACAAGAAGCCAATTGTCTGTGATATGAGATGGGTTGATTGGCAATACATCAAGGACAACGAAGAGTACTACCTTGGAGTGCTCCAGACTCCACCACCACCTGAAGATCAAGCCTGAGTGTCGACTTAGCACTATGCATTTTCTAGGAACTTTTTGGTAACTTGTTGCCAAAGGGGGAGAAAATGTATAGATCATAGGCTTCGAGAGAGAGTGTTGCTTTTATTCTCTCTTGTTTTATTTGGTGGTTTTTCGAACTTTGTTTGCTTTTGTGTGAGATACTATGTCATTGCTCGTGAGACATTGATGATCATGTGTTTGATCATAAGCTACACTTAATGTTTGCTTAATATTATCATCTTATCTATCTTATGTGATCATTCACTATTCTTGGTGATGAGTGCATGTATTTCATTCTTATCATTTTAAGTGCTCCACCAAGATGTATGTGACATGGAAGAGTAACCCATGACTCTAACTCTTCGTGCATTTGTAGTCCAAAGCAAAATTTTAAATATGCACAAATTTAGGGGGAGCTCTTACTTGTCACATACTTCTCAAAGCGACGATATATTTCATGCTTATTATCATTTGTCGAAGCTTTGATCTATATGTTGTCATCAATTACCAAAAAGGGGGAGATTGAAAGTGCAACTATCCCTAGGTGGTTTTGGTAATTCATAACAACATATAGCTCATTGAGCTAATGCTATTCCAAGTGGACTATTTCAGGAAAGCTCAATGATTGGCATGGCATGGATGTGAAAGTGGAACCCTCAAAATGCTAAGGACAAAGGATTGGCTCAAGCTCAAAAGCTCAAGACTCTTCATTTTATATTTTTGTGATCCAAGATCACATTGAGTCTTTAGGAAAAGCCAATACTATCAAGGAGGGATGAGGTGTTGCTTAATGAGCCTCTTGCTTCATATGCTTAGTGATATGCTCCAAAACCCTCAACTACTTTCCCATATCCACATATGACCTAAACCCTAAGCCAAACTCGGTCCTACCGATTCTTTCTATCCGGCGCCACCGAGTTTCACTTGTCATAAGCCACTGCCAAACCCTAGCAATTCGGTTCTACCGATAGGGATCTCGGTCTCACCGAGATGGTATTGCAAACTCTCTCTTTCCCTTTCGTAACTTTTCGGTCTCACCGAAAGAGCGAATCAGTCCCACCGAGATTGCAGTGTAAACTCTATGTTTCTTTTTGTAACTTTTCGGTCTCACCGAAAGAGTAAATCGGTCCGACCGAGTTTACCTGACCAACTCTCTGGTTAGCCTATTACCAAACTCGGTCTCACCGAGTTTGTGTAATCGGTCTCACCGAGATTACGTTATGCCCAAACCCTAACCATATCGGTCCTACCGAGTTGCATGTCAGTCCCACCGAAAATCTCTAACGGTCACTAGGTTTACCTTTTCGGTCCGACCGAGTTTGTTGATTCGGTCCCACCGAGATTGGAAAACTGTGTGTAACGGTTGGATTTTGTGTGGAGGCTATATATACCCCTCCACCTCCTCTTCATTCGTGGAGAGAGCCATCAGAACACATACACCATTCCAGCTCATATGTTCTGAGAGAGAACCACCTACTCATGTGTTGAGACCAAGATATTCCATTCCTACCATATGAATCTTGATCTCTAGCCTTCCCCAAGTTGCTTTCCACTCAAATCTTCTTTCCACAAAATCCAAATCCTATGAGAGAGAGTTGAGTGTTGGGGAGACTATCATTTGAAGCACAAGAGCAAGGAGTTCATCATCAACACACCATTTGTTACTTCTTGGAGAGTGGTGTCTCCTAGATTGGCAAGGTGTTACTTGGGAGCCTCCGACAAGATTGTGGAGTTGAACCAAGGAATTTGTAAGGGCAAGGAGATCGCCTACTTTGTGAAGATCTACCGCTAGTGAGGCAAGTCCTTCGTGGGCGATGGCCATGGTGGGATAGGCAAGGTTGCTTCTTCGTGGACCCTTCGTGGGTGGTTGCTTCTTCGTGGACCCTTCGTGGGTGGAGCCCTCCGTGGACTCGCGCAACCATTACCCTTCGTGGGTGGAGCCCTCCGTGAACTCGCGCGACCGTTACCCTTCGTGGGTTGAAGTCTCCATCAACGTGGACGGATGAAGTACTCTCCTTCACCTCCGTTGGACGAATTTTCCCAATGGACAAGTCTTGAATTGCTTCTGAAGGGTCTTTGTCTCCTACATCAATTGGCAATTGCTCTACTTGCGAGCCATTAGATTCATCAAACTTCACATCTACCGTCTCTTCAACCTTTCGGGTGAAATTGTTGTAGACACGGTAAGTGTGAGAGTTTGAGCCATAACCAAGTAGAAAACCTTCATGAGATTTAGGAGCAAACTTTGAACGATGATGCTTATCAAGAATGTAGCACTTTGAGCCGAATACTCGAAAGTATCCAACTTGGGGTTTGTTACCGGTGAGAAGCTCGTATGCCGTCTTGCCGAGTAGCTTGTGAAGATATAAGCGATTTGTTGCGTGACAAGCTGTCTCAACCGCTTCTGCCCAAAAGTACTTCGGCGTCTTGTATTCATCAAGCATCGTTCTTGCCATTTCGATGAGCGTCCGGTTCTTCCTTTCAACAACTCCATTTTGTTGAGGTGTGTATGTAGCCGAGAACTCATGTGAAATCCCTTCTTCGTTAAGAAAGGTGTCCACATTTGCGTTCTTGAACTCCGTTCCGTTGTCACTCCGAACCTTCTTGATCTTCACGTCAAACTGATTTTGGGCCTTCCTAGCGAAGTTTCTGAAGATCTTCTGGACCTGCGACTTGTCATTAAGAAAGAACACCCACGTAAATCTTGAAAAATAATCAACTATAACTAGACCAAAAGAATTTCCACCGAGACTCTTGTAGGCGTTAGGACCAAAAAGATCCATATGAAGTAGCTCGAGTGGCCTTCTTGTGGTCACGATGTTCTTCACGGGATGCCTTCCTCCAACCTGTTTACCTGCTTGACAAGCACTGCAAAGTCTATCCTTATCAAATATGACATCGTTAACTCCAAGGATATGATTTCCTTTAATAAGCTTGTCAAGGTTTCTCATGCCAACGTGACCTAGTCGTCTATGCCACAACCAACCTTTTGAGGATTTAGCAACAAAGCAAGTTTTAGGTTGTGCCTTTTTAGAGAAATCGACAATGTAAAGATCACCTCTACGCATACCCGTAAAGACCATTTTATGATTGTCTCGATGAAATACTTGGCAATCTACTTCAGTAAATAGGACACTCAAACCGAAATCAGCAAGTCTAGATACTGAAAGTAAGTTGTAGCCGAGTGATTCAACGAGCATGACATTTTGAATGGAACTATCATGTGAGATGGCCACCTTACCAAGGCCAACCACTTTACCCTTTGAGTTGTCACCAAAGGTGACATATTTTCGAGGGCCGTCATTTTCAGCAAGCTCACGAAACATCTCTTCATCTCAGGTCATATGATCAGTACATCCACTATCAAGAACCCATTCCTTTCCTCCTGATTCATATCCCCGAAGATTTGCCATAAGACCAAAATGTCTCATTGCATCATCAAGATCGAAGTCACTATCATCATCATCATCATCATCATAGTATCCATGTTCATCATGATCTTGTGACTCATCATTTCCTAGAGAGGGTAATTCATTAGATAAATGATCATCAAAGTGGTCACTTTTGTGAATTCTTATAGCTTCGAATATGATATCACTAATGATTCCAACATCTCCTTTAGCATGCTTAAGATTGGTAAGTTCAAATAGACAATTACCAAAACTAGGATCACTAGAGTTCATCTTACTCAAGGCAATAGATTTATCGAGAATTTCATCCAAAGTTTTCAAGGAATGATCGGGAAATCGTTCCTCAAGAAATTTCCATATAGTATAGGCACAATTAAGAGTAGGCAAACTAGCAATCAAATTTTTGGGCAATCCTCTAATGATGAGCTCAATAGTTCTAAGATTGCGAATCATGTCAATATCTTCATCTAGGGTAGGATGCAAAGGATCAACATGAGGTGCACAAGGACTGGAAATATACTTGTTCAAATGATATTGATTGAAGATTACAAGCATCTCATTTTTCCACTCGTGAAAATACTCTCCATCAAGAATAGGCACTCTATGTCTAAGACTCCCTAAGGTAGACACATCCATCTTCCTCCAATGGTGATTAAACCAAGGCAATGGAGACCAAAGCTATGATACCACTTGTAGGACCTTGAAGTAGATGTGTCTAGAGGGAGGGTGATTAGACACTTAGTGCTAAAGTTGCAATTTTTAGGCCTTTTTGGTTTGAGTGGAGTTTTAGGCACAATTTCAACATACACAATACATATCAAGCAAGCATGCAAATAGTATATGAGCATCGGAATGTAAAGCATGCAACTTGCAAGAATGTAAGGGGAAGGGTTTGGAGAATTCAAACGCAATTGGAGACACGGATGTTTTTCCCGTGGTTCGGATAGGTGGTGCTATCCTACATCCACGTTGACGGAGACTTCAACCCACGAAGGGTAACGGTTGCGCGAGTCCACGGAGGGCTCCACCCACGAAGGGTAACGGTTGCGCGAGTCCACGGAGGGCTCCACCCACGAAGGGTCCACGAAGAAGCAACCACCCACAAAGGGTCCACGAAGAAGCAACCTTGTCTATCCCACCATGGCCATCGCCCACGAAGGACTTGCCTCACTAGCAGTAGATCTTCACGAAGTAGGCGATCTCCTTGCCCTTACAAACTCCTTGGTTCAACTCCACAATCTTGTCGGAGGCTCCCAAGTGACACCTAGCCAATCTAGGAGACACCACTCTCCAAGAAGTAACAAATGGTGTGTAGGTAATGAACTCCTTGCTCTTGTGCTTCAAATGATAGTCTCCCCAACACTCAACTCTCTCTCATAGGATTTGGATCTGGTGGAAAGAAGATTTGAGTGGAAAGCAACTTGGGGAAGGCTAGAGATCAAGGTTCATATGGTAGGAATGGAATATCTTGGTCTCAACACATGAGTAGGTGGTTCTCTCTCGGAACATATGAGTTGGAATTGTGTATGTGTTCTGATGGCTCTCTCTACGAATGAAGAGGAGATGGAGGGGTATATATAGCCTCCACACAAAATCCAACCGTTACACACAGTTTTCCAATCTCGGTGGGACCGAATCAACAAACTCAGTCGGACCGAAAAGGTAAACCTAGTGACCATTAGAGATTTTCGGTGGGACTGACATGCAACTCGGTAGGACCGATATGGTTAGGGTTTGGGCATAATGTAATCTCGGTGAGACCGATTACACAAACTCGGTGAGACCGATTTTGGTAATTAGCTAACCAGAGAGTTGGTCAGGAAAACTCGGTGGGACCGATTTGCTCTTTCGGTGAGACCGAAAAGTTACAAAAAGGAAACACTGAATTTACATTGCAATCTCGGTGGGGCCGATTGCATATCTCGGTGGGACCGAAAATATTGCAATAGGTAACAGAGAGTTTGCAATCCCATCTTGGTGAGACCGAGATCCCTATCGATAGAACCGAATTGCTAGGGTTTGGCAGTGGCTTATGACAAGTGAAACTCGGTGGCGCCGGATAGAAAGAATCGGTAGGACCGAGTTTGGCTTAGGGTTTAGGTCATATGTGGAAGTGGGAAAGTAGCTGAGGATTTTGGAGCATATCATTAAGCACATGAAGCAAGAGGCTCATTAAGCAACACATCATCCCTCCTTGATAGTATTGGCTTTTCCTATGGACTCAATGTGATCTTGGATCACTAAAATGTAAAATGAAGAGTCTTGAGCTTTAAGCTTTAGCCAATCCTTTGTCCTTAGCATCTTGAAGGAGTTACCACAACCTTTAGTCCATGCCACTCCATTGTTGAACTTATCTGAAACATGCTAGATAGAAATGTTAGTCCAACAAGAGATATGTTGTCATCAATTACCAAAACCACCTAGGGAGCACTTGTGCTTTCACTAGGTTTATCTTTATCACGAGGTTTAGCAATTCTAGCAGTTTCATTACATAAATAAATAACATGCCCATCTATATTATCAGACAAGAGATCTTTAACAATAGCAATATTAAGTTCAACTTTAACTTGCTCAGGAGGTGTATATGTTTTAATATTGCTTTTACGAACTACAGTTGAAGCTTTAGCATGATCCTTTATCCTAACAGGGAAAGGTGGTTTCTCAACATAAGAAGTAGGAACAATAGGATCATTATAAGTGATAATCTTTTCTTCAACTTTAATAGGTACAGCTACTTTTACTTCTATGGGAGGATGATATTTAAACCACTTCTCCTTGGGGAGATCAACATAAGCAGCAAAAGATTCACAGAAAAAGCTACTATCTCAGAGTCAAGTCCATATTTAGTGCTAAATTTACGAAAAATATCGATATCCATAAAAGATTTAGCACAATCAAAACTAGGTGTCATACCTGACTCCTTACCATTGTCGAGCTCCCAATCTTCAGAGTTGCGTTTAATTCTTTCCAATAAATCCCATTTCAATTCAATACTCTTCATCATAAAAGAGCCAGCACAAGAAGTATCAAGCATGGTGCGATTGTTACTAGAAAGCCGAGCATAAAATTTTTGAATAATCATTTCTCTTGAGAGCTCATGATTGGGGCATGAATATAACATTGATTTAAGCCTCCCCCAAGCTTGAGCGATGCTTTCTCCTTCGCGAGGCCAAAAATTATATATATAATTGCGATCACTATGAACAAGATGCATAGGATAAAACTTCTGATGAAATTCCAATTTAAATCGTTTGTAATTCCAAGACCTCATATCATCACATAGCCTATACCATGTCGATGCATCTCCCCTCAAAGATAAAGGGAAGACCTTCTTCTTAACAACATCTCCGAATACACCTGCAAGCTTAAATAATCCACAAACTTCATCCACATATATCAGATGTTCATCAGGATGTTTTGTTCCATCTCCTAAAAAAGGATTAGCTAGCAGTTTTTCTATCATACCCGAAGGAACTTCAAAGCAAGCATTGCCATTTTCATTTTCATTTTCAGTAGGTTCAGTTGGTTGAGGAGCAACTCTTTGCTATACTGGTCGGGGTGAAGACACCCCGAACAAGCCCCTCAGAGGATTACTTTCCATGGTAACAAGTGACAGTAAATTTCAGCACACTATATAAATTTTTCCTTACCAAATTCCACCTACCAAAGGCGCTTCACTCCTCGGCAACGGCGCCAGAAAAGAGTCTTGATGACCCACAAGTATAGGGGATCTATCGTAATCCTTTCAATAAGTAAGAGTGTCGAACCCAACGTGGAGCAGAAGGAAATGATAAGCGGTTTCCAGCAAGGTATTCTCTGCAAGTACTGAAATAAGTGGTAACAGATAGCTTTGTGATAAGATAATTTGTAATGAGCAACAAGTAACAAAAGTAAATAAGGTGCATCAAGGTGGCCCAATCCTTTTTGTAGCAAAGGACAAGCCTGGACAAACTCTTATACGATGTAAAGCGCTCTCGAGGACACATGGAATATCGTCAAGCTAGTTTTCATCACGTTCATATGATTCGCGTTCGGTACTTTGATAATTTGCTATGTGGGTGGACCGGTGCTTGGGTGTTGCCCTTACTTGGACAAACATCCCACTAATGATTAACCTCTATTGCAAGCATCCGCAACTACAACAAAAGTATTAAGGTAAACCTAACCATAGCATGAAACACATGGATCCAAATCAGACCCTTACGAAGCAACGCATAAACTAGGGTTTACGCTTCTGTCACTCTAGCAACCCATCATCTACTTATTACCTCCCAATAACTTCCTCTAGGCCCAAATAATGATTAAGTGTCATGTAGTCGACGTTCACATAACACCACTAGAGGAGAGACAACATACATCTTATGAAAATGTCGAATGAATACCAAATTCACATGACTACTAATAGCAAGACTTCTCCCATGTCCTCAGGAACAAAAGTAACTACTCACAAAGCATAAACATGTTCATAATGAGAGGGGTATTAATATGCATATAGGATCTGAACATATGATCTTCCACCAATTAAACTAACTAGCATCAACTACGAGGAGTAATTAACACTACTAGCAACCTATTAGCACCAATCCCGGACTTGGAGACAAGAATTGGATACAAGAGATGAACTAGGGTTTTGAGATGAGATGGTGCTGATGAAGATGTTGATGGAGATTGCCCTCTCCCGATAAGAGGAGCATTGGTGATGACGATGGCGATGATTTCCCCCTCCGGGAGGGAAGTTTCCCCGGCAGAACAGCTCCGCCAGAGCCCTAGATTGGTTCCGCCAAGGTTCCGCCTTGTGGCGGCGGAGTTTCGTCCGAGAAGATGGCTTATGATTTTTTTCCCATCGAAAGACTCCATATAGCAGAAGATGGCCACCGGAGGGCCACCAGGGGGCCCACGAGGTAGAGGGGCGCGCCTAGAGGGGTAGGGCGCGCCCCCACCCTCGTGGGCAGGGTGTGGCCCCCCTGGTGAAGTTCTTGCGCTCAGTATTTTTTATATATTTTGAAAAAATCTTCCGTGAAGTTTCAGGACTTTTGGAGCTATGCAGAATAGGTCTCTAATATTTGCTCCTTTTCCATCCCAGAATCCCAGCTGCCTGCATTCTCCCTCTTTATGTAAACCTTGTAAAATAAGAGAGAATAGGCATAAGTATTGTGACATAATGTGTAATAACAGCCCATAATGCAATAAATATTGATATAAAAGCATGATGCAAAATGGACGTATCACTGGCAGGGCCGCCGCCCTCAGGCCTAGGTTGGATAAGGCCGTGAGGCATGCGGAGGCCACAACCGCCGCCCTGGTTACGGCGAAGGCGGACTTGGCCTCCGCCCGCGCCGAGCTGCTTTCCCTCCGGAAACGAGTTGATGATGCCGAGGCCATTGTCGGCGTCCTGGGAACGGGGGTCCCCAGACTTGCCTGCCTGCGGCCCGCTGCGTGGTTGAGCCAGTAGGCCGTACGACCCATCTTCACCAACGAGGCATCCAAGACCCTCGCGAGGGGCCAAGCCTCACGAGGAGGATGACACGAGACCTCCTCTGGAGTGGCCTAGTGAGGCAGGCTCACGAGGAGCATAGATATCAAGGCGAGACGAACCTCACGAGGCTCTTGTGACATGAACCATGACGATCGACACCAGGCGGGCGCCAGCACACGCAGCGTCCTTGTTTCCTCTTTGGTTCTAAGGAAACTAGCGCAGGTGAGGAGTACCGAGGCATCAGGCAAAGGTTGCAATTTTGGTGCAACAAGACCAAGACCAGAAGGACTGCAAGACGGAGGTCATCGTGGAGCCCAAGACGGCGTCACCACCAGAGCCTTTCGCAGGCGCTGACCACCTTTTGTCAGGATAGCTTGTACTAGCTGCCCCCCTTCTAATTAACCCGCCGTTGTCGGCTCCCTTCCCGCTCAATATTTGGGAAGAGGACCAGGGCCTCTATAAGTAGGGCTAGCCACCACCATAGAAAAGGGGGCGAGAAGACGGCATCTGAGATCGCTCTCTCACCCACACAAGTTAGCCACGCACTAGAACACCTCAACCTCAGGAGGCTGTTCTTCCCCTTGTATTGTTCATCATCAGCCCAAGAGGCAATCCACCACCACCACACTGGAGTAGGGTGTTACACCACAACGGTGGCCCGAACCAGTATAAATCCTGTGTCTTTCTGTGTTGTGAGTTCGTCGAGTTCGTCCGTGAGATCTTAGCGAGCTAGGGCGTACATCAGTAGGAGGGAAAGACTTCGCGCGCACCCCAGTGTTCGAACCTTAAGGGTTTGCCGAAACCCCACATCCGGCATTTGGCGTGCCATGTAGGAGGAGCGCCGCAGCTTCCCTTCCGTCGATCTGCGCTTCGTCGCCACCGCACTTCGCCCACATGACAGGCGCCCTACCGCCAACTCCGACGGTCAGCGTCGAAAACGGGGCCAGGGGGCTCCGAGCTTTGGCCCCCGCCCTGCGGCGGGTGCAGTGGCCGGCCAAGTTCAGGCCGGAGATGCCGCCGCGCTACTATGGCGCGGCGGCCCCGTCAGCTTTCCTGCTGCGTACGAGGAGGCCATCCTCAAGGTCGGGGGCGATGATAAGGTCATGGCCAACTGGCTTCCCATGGCCCTCACCGGCGAGCCATGCACCTGGCTGCTCAACCTTCCCAGATCCACGGTGGCAACCTCTTCACTACTCACTACGCGGTGCCGGCGCACCACGCAGTTGCGGCGCTGCTGGGCGGCTCTCAAGCATCATCGTCAGACCGCCACGCCAAGCCGTTCCTTCGTCAGATCGGGGCCACCTCCAGGCGCCGAGGGGCTCCCCCGGGTTGGGCTGCACCAGAGGCCGACCTTACCTTTGGCTCAGAAGATCACCCCGACTCTACCGCCGGCTCCGGAGTGCTTCCGATGCTCTGCACGCCCACCATCTGCAAAGTGGCTGTCACCAAGACCCTCATCGATAGTGGTGCCGGCCTCAACTTGCTCTCCATGGAAGCCTTCAGCCTTCTCCACGTGCCACTCGAGCGGCTCAGCCTCAGTAAGCCCTTCTCAGGAGTGGGTGGTGGAGCTGCCCACTCCCTGGGACAGATCGGCCTCCCTGTCACCTTCGGCACACGCGACAACTACCACACCAAGCTGGTGGACTTCGACGTCGTTCGCATCGGTCTCTCGTACAATGCCATCCTCGGGTACCCGGCTCTCGCTCAGTTCATGGCAGCGACTCACCCGACTTACAACCTCATGAAGATGCCAGGGAGCAAGGGCATTCTCACCATCAAGGGGGACACTAAGGAGGCTGTGGCGGCGCTCAGGCTCGCCTTCAAGACCGCGACGGCAGCACAACCCGCCGACGCAGGTGCCCCCGCGGCCAGGGGGTCGCGCCCACCAAGAAAAAGCAGTTGTTCACCCAAGACAAGGCGGACACCAAGCAGGTACCGGTCAGCGAGGACGGGCCTTCAGGAGCCACCTTTACCATAGGAGCCGGTCTCGACCGGGAACAAGAAGAAGCTCTGGTGAGGTTCCTGCGCGTGAACAAGGAGATATTCGCGTGGGAGCCAAATCAGCTGGTAGGGGTCCCGAGGGAGGTGATCCAGCATCATCTAAGGGTATGCCCCAATGTCCGCCCGGTGAAGCAGCGAGCGAGATGGCAGTCCACTAAGAAGCAGGCCTTCGTCGTCTAAGAGACACACAAGCTAGAAGCGGCAGGTGCCATCCGAGAGGTCCGGTACCCCGAATGGCTGGCGAACCCTGTCGTGGTGCCGAAAAAAGGCGGGAAGGAACGGATGTGCGTCGACTTCACCAATCTTAACAAAGCATGCCCTCAAGACCCGTTCCCACTCCCGTGCATCAACCAGATTGTTTACTCAACTGCCGAGTGTGACCTGCTGTGCTTCTTGGATGCGTTCTCAGGGTATCATCAAATCAAGATGGCGGTGGAAGATGTGGACAAGACGGCCTTCCTGACACCATGTGGGGTGTATTGTTACACCTGCATGCCTTTCGGGCTGCGCAATGCGGGCGCGACCTTTCAACGGTTGATGCACATCGCTCTAGGGCGGCAGCTCGGGAGAAACGCAGAGGCTTACGTCGATGACATAGTGGTCAAGTCTCGCGAGGCAAGGACATTGATTCAATACTTGGAGGAGACCTTCGAGAGCCTGCACCAAGTGAGCTTAAGGCTCAACCCGGAGAAGTGCGTGTTCGGTGTCCCCTCCGGCAAGCTGCTAGGATTCCTTGTATCCCACGGGGGGATCAAGGCAAACCCAGAGAAGGTCAAGGCCATCGAGGACATGAGCCCGCCGCGGACCCTCAAAGAGATGCAGAAGCTAGCAGGGCGGGTGATCGCGTTAGGGCATTTCATCTCTAAACTGGGAGAGCGCGCCTTACTATTCTTCAAGCTCATGAAGAGGAAGGGCCCGTTCAAGTGGAACCCGGAGGCCGACCGGGCCTTCCAAGACCTCAAGAAATACCTTACTAGCCCCCAGTGATGGTGGCACCGCGGCCCCTCGAGCCTCTGGTACTCTACCTTGCTGCCACCACGTACTCCGCCAGCGCGCATTGGTGGCTGTTCGGGAGGACCACCAAGTCAAGGGCGCGCCCCGCCAGGCCAAGGCTGAAGTAGCGCGGGGTCAGGAAGGCGCAACAAAGGCATCAACGGTGGAAGGCCAGGCTCAGCAGGGCGGCGGCGCAGAATCTCCTGAGGACACCAGGGTCTCAGGGACCCTTCCACCTCAGGATATGTCCCGATCTCCGCAGGACCCGAGCCTCGACAGCATGCCAGCCCTCGTCGAACACCCAGTGTACTTTGTCAGCACCGTACTACGAGACGCGAGAGCACGCTACCCCATGCCCTAGAAGCTCCTGCTCGCACTCCTGGTGGCCTCACACAAGCTGCGACACTACTTCCAGGGCCACCCCATCAAGGTCGTCTCAGCCTACCCACTAGAAAGGATACTTAGGAGCCCTAACTCAGCCGGAAGGGTCGCAGCGTGGAACATCGAGTTGCAAGCATTCCAGTTGGAGTTCAGCACTACTAGGGTCATCAAAGGGGCCGCACTCGCTGACTTCGTGGCAGAATGCACGGATGCCCCGACACTTGAGGAAGGAGAAGACCGGTCCACCTCCCTAGGAAGTGAGGCTCCGGACGGCTGGGTCACGTATTTCGATGGCGCCTTCGCACAACAGGGCGCGGGGGCTGGAGCAGTGCTAATCTCGCCCACCCAGGACAAGCTCTACTACGTCATGCAACTTTGCTTTCAGCACGGCAAGAAGGTCTCCAACAACATCGTGGAGTACGAAGGCCTCATAGCTGGCCTGAAGGCTGCAGCAGCCCTAGGGGTGAAGCGCCTCACTGTCAGAGGCGACTCACAACTCCTCGTCAACTTCTCCAACAAGGTGTACGAGCCGAAGGACGAGCACATGGAGGCCTACCTCGCGGAGGTGCGCAAGATGGAGAAATAGTTCTCGGGCCTGGAGCTGCAGCATGTACCCCAGGGCACCAACAAGGAAGCCGACGACATCGCCCGGAGAGCATCCAAGGTCAACTGCAGGAGCCGGGTGTCTTTGAGGAGCGGCTCTTCAAGCCATCAGCAGCGCCACCTCTTTGAAGCATGACCCAGCCTAAGGAGGAGCTCCCCCAGCCTCCGGCCATGGGAGCTCCGACCTGTGGACCGACCTCCGGGGCTCGGCTGCTCTTGGCGCTCGAGCCATAGGAGGAATGCTGGACCAAGGAATTCAAGGAGTACTTAACACACGGGACGTTGCCGGAAAAGGAAGAGGAGGCGGAGCGCGTGCCCCGGCAAGCCACGGCATACTGTATCCAAGACGGCGAGTTATATAGGAAACGACCGAACGATGTCACCCTGCGCTGCATATCCAGCGACCAAGGAAGGGAGTTGCTGATTGACATACACAACGGGGACTGCGGACACCACTCATCATCACGGACCCTCGTCGGCAAGGTGTTCCGCAGTGGATTCTACTGGCTTACAGCACTCAACGACGCAGCCGAGCTGGTGAAGTCTTGTGAAGCCTGCCAATTCCACGCCAAGCAAATCCATCAACCAGCTCAGGGCCTTCAAACTATCCCGCTCACATGGCCGTTCGCGGTTTGGGGGCTGGATATCCTAGGCCCGTTTCCTCGGGCGCCAGGGGGCTACCATTACCTCTACATCGCCATCGACAAGTTCGCCAAGTGGGCGGAAGTGGAAGCCGTCCGTACCATCCCAACCGGCTCTGTTGTCAAGTTCATCAAGGGCCTTGTGAGCCGCTTCGGGGTCCCCAACCGCATCATCATAGATAACGGTTCGCAGTTTACTAGCAACTTCTTCAAAACCTATTGTGCTAACCTTGGAATGCAGATCTGCTACGCTTTGGTGGCCCACCCCAGGAGCAATGGTCAGGTCGAACATGCTAACGCGGAGGTCCTGAGGGGCCTCAAGACTAGGACCTTCAAGAAGAAGCTAGAGGCCTGCGACAGGGGCTGGCACGACGAGCTCCAGTCCGTACTATGGTCCATCCGGAGCACCGCCACCAAGCCAACGGGAGAGACTCCATTCTTCCTCGTCTACGGAGCCGAAGCGGTCCTCCCTCACAACTTCAAGCATCGCTCCGCATGGGTCCTGGCATTCGACGAAACGCAGCAGGACGCCACGCGGGAGATGGACCTCGTGTTAGTGGAGGAACATCGCCACGGAGCTGCGCTGCGGGCGGTGAGGTACCAGCAAGCACTGCGGCGATACCACTGCCGCAACATCCGCTCCAGGACACTCGAGACGGGAGACCTAGTCCTGAGGCGGGTCCTCTCCAGGGAAGGGTTGCATAAGCTTTCACCAATGTGGGAGGGCCCATTGAAGGTCGTCCACATCTCCAGGCATGGCGCTGTGCGCCTGGAGACACAAGACGGAGTACCGGTCCAAAACGCCTGGAACATCCAGCACCTCCGGAGGTTTTACCCATAAAGCAAGGCCCAGAGCCTGTGAAGAAAGGCCCAGAGCCTGTGAAGAAGGCCCGACACCTGTGAAGAATCGCTGCCCGTGACACTCTCACGTAATAATGAGTTGGGGTTGTGCACGCCCCAGAGTCTTAGGGGTGCCGACCTCAGGCCCTGGGGCTCCCGCCCACGCCTAGTGGACAACACTTAGCTCCGCGCTGGTGAGAAGACTTGAAGACTAGATTAGGTGCCGGACGCAGCTTTTCATTTGCTTTCCGTATTTGGATCCCTTTTCCTCAATCGAAATTTGCTTTTGGCGTTCCTTGCTGAGTTGACCCTCTCGCTTCTCGCTGCGTTTTTACGGCTTGGGTTAGCTCGGGTTCTCTCTCTCGCATGCCTCACGAGGGGGCTGGGCAGGTGCCCTCACGAGCATTTTCTCCCTTCTCTGCCTTCTCGCGAGCCACCCTCGTTCGAGCCCAAATTCTAGCATGCCTCTCCTAGTCTGTGCCCCTCGGGTACCGTGATACAAGGCGCCAGGCCAGGACCAGGGCGAACGGCAAATCTTTTAATGCACTTCCTAACAAGCTTTCGCAGTTCCCCAGCAGATGCAGGCCACCAAGGCAAGATGGGCACGAGGAAATGAGCACCTCATGAGGGAGAGGGCATCCCGAATATACCAGGTTAAATCATATTTGCATGAAATAACGACACAACACGCACGGTGCCACAATCGAGGAACCATAGTTCAATACACGCCGCCTGGGCCCAAACTGGTTACATTCTTGATGCAGGAAAAAGAGTAAAACAAAAGCAGCGTCACAGCAATCTACGGAGGCAGGCCCCTAGCGGCACCCCGAACCTAGCCGGATCCTTCTTCGCGCTTCACGGAGGCGCGACGACGGGATGACCCATTGCCGCCTCCTAAGCGGGCACGGCGGCACGGCGGCTGGTCGTGGCCACTGCTACTGGAGCTATCACTGGAGGAAGAGCTGCAGTAGCGGGACAAGACGCAGCCGCCCCCGAGGGCAGTCTCGCCCCCATCCTCGTCGCGACCGTCCCCGAGACCGAGCACCTCCTCACCATCGTTCGCCTCAGGGCAGCACCCGGCGCGGCGACTATTGGGTTTCGTAGTAATTTCAAAAAATTTCCTACGCACACGCAAGATCATGGTGATGCATAGCAACGAGAGGGGGAGAGTGTGATCTACGTACCCTTGTAGATCGACAACAGAAGCGTTTGGTTGATGTAGTCGTACGTCTCCACGGCCCGACCGATCAAGCACCGAAACTACGGCACCTCCGAGTTCTAGCACACGTTCAGCTCGATGACGATCCCCGGACTCCGATCCAGCAAAGTGTCGGGGAAGAGTTCCGTCAGCACGACGGCGTGGTGACGATCTTGATGTACTACCGTCGCAGGGCTTCGCCTAAGCACCGCTACAATATTATCGAGGACTATGGTGGAAGGGGGCACCGCACACGGCTAAGAATATGATCATGTGGATCAACTTGTGTGTCTAGGGGTGCCCCCTGCCCCCGTATATAAAGGATCAAGGGGAGGAGGCCGGCCGGCCCTCTATGGTGCGCCAAGGAGGAGTCCTCCTCCTAGTAGGAGTAGGACTCCTACTAGGAGGGGGAAGGAAGTGGGGAGGGAGAGGGAAAGGGGGGCGCCGCCCCCCCTCTCCTAGTCCAATTTGGACCAGGGGGGGAGGAGGCGCGCGGCCCACCTTTGGCTACCCCTCTCTCTCTCTCCACTAAGGCCCATATGGCCCATTACTTCTCCCGGGGGGGTTTCGGTAACCCTCCGGCTCTCTGGTTTTCTCCGAAATCACCCGGAACACTTCCGGTGTCCGAATATAGCCGTCCAATATATCAATCTTTATGTCTCGACCATTTCGAGACTCCTCGTCATGTCCGTGATCACATCCGGGACTCCGAACTAACTTCGGTACATCAAAACTCATAAACTCATAATATAACTATCATCGAAACCTTAAGCGTGCAGACCCTACGGGTTCGAGAACAATGTAGACATGACCGAGACACGTCTCCGGTCAATAACCAATAGCGGAACCTGGATGCTCATATTGGCTCCTACATATTCTACGAAGATCTTTATCGGTCAGACCGCATAACAACATACGTTGTTCCATTTGTCATCGGTATGTTACTTGCCCGAGATTCGATCGTCGGTATCTCAATACCTAGTTCAATCTCATTACCGGCAAGTCTCTTTACTCGTTTCGTATTACATCATCTCGCAACTAACTCATTAGCTGCAATGCTTGCAAGGCTTATGTGATTTGCATTACCGAGAGGTCCCAGAGATACCTCTCCGACAATCGGAGTGACATATCCTAATCTCGAAATACGCCAACCCAACATGTACCTTTGGAGACACCTGTAGAGCACCTTTATAATCACCCATTTACGTTGTGACGTTTGGTAGCACACAAAGTGTTCCTCCGGCAAACGGGAGTTGCATAATCTCATAGTCATAGGAACATGTATAAGTCATGAAGAAAGCAATAGCAACATACTAAACGATCGGGTGCTAAGCTAATGGAATGGGTCATGTCAATCAGATCATTCACCTAATGATGTGATCCCGTTAATCAAATAACAACTCCTTGTTCATGGATAGGAAACATAACCATCTTTGATTAACGAGCTAGTCAAGTAGAGGCATACTAGTGACACTCTGTTTGTCTATGTATTCACACATGTATTATGTTTCCGGTTAATACAATTCTAGCATGAATAATAAACATTTATCATGATATAAGGAAATAAATAAATAACTTTATTATTGCCTCTAGGGCATATTTCCTTCAGTCTCCCACTTGCACTAGAGTCAATAATCTAGATCACATCACCATGTGATTAACATCGATAGTTCACATCATCATGTGATTAACACCCATAGTTCACATCGCCATGTGACCAACACCCAAAGGGTTTACTAGATTCGGTAATCTAGTTCACATTGCTATGTGATTAACACCCAAAGTCTACTAAGGTGTGATCATGTTTTTCTTGTGAGAGAATTTTAGTCAACGGGTCTACCATATTCAGATCCGTATGTATGAGGCATGGTTCGCAAGCATCAACTGATTCATAATCAAGTGATTCCAAAATCCCATCAGCATGGAGTTTCTTCATGCGCTTTACACCAATATGACCTAAACAGCAGTGCCACAAATAAGTTGCACTATCATTATTAAATTTGCATCTTTTGGTTTCAATATTATGATTATGTGTATTACTACGATTGAGATCCAACGAACTATTTTCATTGGGTGTGTAACCATATAAGGTTTTATTCATGTAAACAGAACAACAATTTATTCTCTTACTTAAATGAATAACCGTGTTACAATAAACATGATCAAATCATATTCATGCTCAACGCAAACACCAAATAACACTTCTTTAGGTTCAACACTAATCCCAAAAGTATAGGGAGTGTGCGATGATGATCATATCAATCTTGGAACCACTTCCAACACACATCGTCACTTCACCCTTAACTAGTCTCTGTTTATTCTGCAACTCCCGTTTCGAGTTACTAATCTTAGCAACTGAACTAGAATCTATTACTGAGGGGTTGCTATAAACACTAGTAAAGTACACATCAATAACATGTATATCAAATATACTTATGTTCACTTTGCCATCCTTCTTATCCGCCAATCACTTGGGGTAGTTCTGCTTCCAGTGACCAGTCCCTTTGCAGTAGAAGCACTTAGTCTCAGGCTTAGGATCAGACTTGGGCTTCTTCACTTGAGCAGCAACTTGCTTGCTGTTCTTCTTGAAGTTCCCCTTCTTCCCTTTGCCCTTTTCTTGAAACTAGTGGTCTTGTCAACCATCAACACTTGATGTTTTTCTTGATTTCTACCTTCGTTGATTTCAGCATCACGAAGAGCTTGGGAGTTGTTTCCGTTATCCCTTGCATATTATAGTTCATCACGAAGTTCTACTAACTTGGTGATGGTGACTAGAGAATTCTGTCAATCACTATCTTATCTGGAAGATTAACTCCCACTTGATTCAAGCGATTGTAGTACCCAGACAATCTGAGCACATGCTCACTAGTTGAGCAATTCTCCTCCATCTTTTAGCTATAGAACTTGTTGGAGACTTCATATCTCTCAACTCGGGTATTTGCTTGAAATATTAACTTCAACTCCTGGAACATCTCATATGGTCCATGACGTTCAAAACGTCTTTGAAGTCCCGATTCTAAGCCATTTAAGTATGGTGCACTAAACTATCAAGTAGTCATCATATTGAGCTAGCCAAACGTTCATAACGTCTACATCTGCTCCTGCAATAGGTCTACCACCTAGCGGTGCATCAAGGACATAATTCTTCTGTGCAGCAATGAGGATAAACCTCAGATCACGGATCCAATCCGCATCATTGCTACTAACATCTTTCAACACAATTTTCTCTAGGAACATATCAAAATAAACACAGGGAAGCAACAACGCGAGCTATTGATCTATAACGTAATTTGCAAAATACTACCAGGACAAAGTTCATGATAAATTTAAGTTCAATTTAATCATATTACTTAAGAACTCCCACTTAGATAGACATCCCTCTAATCCTCTAAGTGATTACGTGATCCAAATCAACTAAACCATGTACGATCATCACGTGAGATGGAGTAGTTTCATTGGTGAACATCGCTATGTTGATCATATCTACTATATGATTCACGCTCGACCTTTCGGTCTCCGTGTTCCGAGGCCATATCTGTATATGCTTGGCTCGTCAAGTACAACCTGAGTATTCCGCGTGTGCAACTGTTTTGCACCCGTTGTATTTGAACGTAGAGCCTATCACACCCGATCATCAGGTGGTGTCTCAGCACGAAGAACTTTCGCAATGGTGCATACTCAGGGGGAACACTTCTTGATAATTAGTGAGAGACCATCTTATAATGCTACCATCAATCAAAGCAAGATAAAATGCATAAAAGATAAACATCACATGCAATCAATATAAGTGATATGATATGGCCATCATCATCTTGTGCTTGTGATCTCCATCCTCGAAGCACCGTCGTGATCACCATCGTCACTGGCGCGACACCTTGATCTCCATCTAGCATCGTTGTCGTCTCGCCAATCTTATGCTTCCACGACTATCGCTACCGCTTAGTGATAAAGTAAAGCATTACAGCGTGATTGCATTGCATACAATAAAGCGACAACCATATGGATCCTGCCAGTTGCCGATAACTCGGTTACAAAACATGATCATCTCATACAATAAAATTTAGCATCATGTCTTGACCATATCACATCACAACATGCCCTGCAAAAACAAGTTCGACGTCCTCTACTTTGTTGTTGCAAGTTTTATGTGGCTGCTACGGGCTTAAGAAAGAACCAATCTTACCTACGCATCAAAACAACAACGATAGTTTGTCAAGTTGGTGCTGTTTTAACCTTCGCAAGGACCGGGCGTAGCCACACTTGGTTCAACTAAAGTTGGAGAAACTGTCACCCGCTAGCCACCTTTGTGCAAAGCACGTCGGGAGAACCGGTCTCGCGTAAGCGTACGCGTAATGTCGGTCCGGGCCGCTTCGTCCAACAATACCGCCGAACCAAAGTATGACATGCTGGTAAGCAGTATGACTTATATCGCCCACAACTCACTTGTGTTCTACTCGTGCATATAACATCAACACATAAAACCTAGGCTCGGATGCCACTGTTGGGTTTCGTAGTAATTTTGAAAATTTTTCCTATGCACACGCAAGATCATGGTGATGCATAGCAACGAGAGGGGGAGAGTGTGATCTACGTACCCTTGTAGATCGACAACGGAAGCGTTTGGTTGATGTAGTCATACGTCTCCACGGCCCGACCGATCAAGCACCGAAACTATGGCACCTCCGAGTTCTAGCACACGTTCAGCTCGATGACGATCCCCGGACTCCGATCCAGCAAAGTGTCGGGGAAGAGTTCCGTCAGCACGACGGCGTGGTGACGATCTTGATGTACTACTGTCGCAGGGCTTCGCCTAAGCACCGCTACAATATTATCGAGGACTATGGTAGAAGGGGGCACCGCACACGGCTAAGAATATGATCACGTGGATCAACTTGTGTGTCTAGGGGTGCCCCCTGCCCCCGTATATAAAGGATCAAGGGGAGGAGGCCGGTCGGCCCTCTATGGCGCGCCAAGGAGGAGTCCTCATCCTAGTAGGAGTAGGACTCCTACTAGGAGGGGGAAGGAAGTGGGGAGGGAGAGGGAAAGGGGGGTGCCCCCCCCCTCTCCTAGTCCAATTTGGACCAGGGGGGAGGAGGCGCGCGGCCCACCTTTGGCTGCCCCTCTCTCTCTCCACTAAGGCCCATATGGCCCATTACTTCTCCCGGGGGGTTCCGGTAACCCTCCGGCTCTCCGGTTTTCTCCGAAATCACCCGGAACACTTCCGGTGTCCGAATATAGCCGTCCAATATATCAACCTTTATGTCTCGACCATTTCGAGACTCCTCGTCATGTCCATGATCACATCCGGGACTCCGAACTAACTTCGGTACATCAAAACTCATAAACTCATAATATAACTGTCATCGAAACCTTAAGCGTGCGGACCCTACGGGTTCGAGAACAATGTAGACATGACCGAGACACGTCTCCGGTCAATAACCAATAGCGGAACCTGGATGCTCATATTGGCTCCTACATATTCTACGAAGATCTTTATCGGTCAGACCGCATAACAACATACGTTGTTCTCTTTGTCATCGGTATGTTACTTGCCCGAGATTCGATCGTCGGTATCTCAATACCTAGTTCAATCTCGTTACAGGCAAGTCTCTTTACTCGTTCCGTAATACATCATCTCACAACTAACTCATTAGTTGCAATGCTTGCAAGGCTTATGTGATGTGCATTACCGAGAGGGCCCAGAGATACCTCTCCGACAATCGGAGTGACAAATCCTAATCTCGAAATACGCCAACCCAACATGTACCTTTGGAGACACCTGTAGAGCACCTTTATAATCACCCATTTACGTTGTGACGTTTGGTAGCACACAAAGTGTTCCTCCGGCAAACGGGAGTTGCATAATCTCATAGTCATAGGAACATGTATAAGTAATGAAGAAAGCAATAGCAACATACTAAACGACCGGGTGCTAAGCTAATGGAATGGGTCATGTCAATCAGATCATTCACCTAATGATGTGATCCCCTTAATCAAATAACAACTCCTTGTTCATGGTTAGGAAACATAACCATCTTTGATTAACGAGCTAGTCAAGTAGAGGCATACTAGTGACACTCTGTTTGTCTATGTATTCACACATGTATTATGTTTCCGGTTAATACAATTCTAGCATGAATAATAAACATTTATCATGATATAAGGAAATAAATAATAACTTTATTATTGCCTCTAGGGCATATTTCCTTCAGCGACCATCTTCCCAAACACCCTCACGAAGAGGGTTGATTCGACGTCGTACTTGAAGTGGAGGGCGCACCGCCGACCCAAGCCGCACGCGCGGGCAAACGTCTGCCAACCGCGGGCCAGGGCTATGTTGCCCGCGACGGAAGTGGTGACTGCAACCCAAGAGGCCTTGCTGCAGCAACCATCCGCCTGCAGCCAGAGTCCGCCTGGACTAGAGGCCGGCAGCTCGTTGGCGAAGAAGCGCGGAAGTTGGAGCCAGTTGCCGACTGGGTTCTCCGACCAGACGACAAACTCCGGCAACACTTCCACCATGTGGAAGTGCGGACGGGGGGGGCGCCACCAAAGCATGCCTCCCCTCGTCAGTTGGATTGCCGTGGCTGCGACGACACACTCCGCGTGTCACGGCGCCACTTCGACAGTGGGCCGCGACAGGGGATGCGATGTGCTTGCGCAGACGGCCATGTCCGCGCTTGGGCGCCGGCGAGCCGGGTCCCTCGAGAGGAGCCTTTCCCTTCTCGGCGGCGGAGAACTTCCTTCGTGGCGCCATTGGTGGCACAGCGAGCAACGAAGCAAGGAAGAAGAAGCTAGGAGTGGAGCAAGGAAGAAGAAGCAGCAAGTGAGGAAGAGATGGGCGACGGGGTCTCCGCCCCCCTCCCCATTTATAGCAAGGGAAGGCCAACTGGCACCTCCCACAACCAGAGGTAATGATGGTTTCCCTTGCATGTCGCAGGGACTCGTCAAGTCGTGATGTCACCGAGGCAGCATGGGGAAGCGGAGACGCCCACGACCAATCAACTGCCACGCGTCAACCAAGGCCGCAGGCTTTGGGGGCTCGCGGTGCTCCGTACTTGGCCCTTGGCTTCGCTGCGAAGCCAAGCCCGATCGCACCTTGGGCCCGGGGGCTACTGTCCGCATCCTGGGAATGGGGGTCCCCAGACTTGCCTGCCTGCGGCCTGCTACGTGGCTGAGCTAGCAGGCCGTACGGCCCATCTTCACCAATGAGGCATCTAAGACCCTCGCGAGGGGCCAAAGCCTCGCTAGGAGGACAACACGAGACCTCCTCTCGAGCGGCCTAGTAAGGAAGGCTCATGAGGAGCGGAGATATCAAAGTGAGGCGAACCTCACGAGGCTCTCGTGATGTGAGCCATGACGATCGACACCAGGCGGGCGCTAGCACGCGCAGCGTCCTTGTTTCCTCTTTGGTGCTAAGGAAACTAGCGCATGCGAGGAGTACCGAGGCATTAGGAAAAGGTTGCCATTTTGGTGCAACAAGACCAAGACCAGAAGGATGGCAAGACGGAGGTCATCATGGAGCCCAAGACGGCGTCACCACCAGAGCCTTTCACAGGCGCAGGCCACCTTTTGTCAGGATAGCTTGTACTAGTTGTCCCCCTTCAAATTAGCCCGCCGTTGTTGGCTCCCTTCCCGCTCAATATTTGGGAAGAGGACCAGGTCCTCTATAAGTAGGGCTAGCCACCACCATAGAAAAGGGGGGCGAGAAGAAGGCATCTGAGATCGCTCTCTCACCCACACAAGTTAGCCACGCACTAGAACACCTCAACCTTAGGAGGCTGTTCTTCCCCTTGTATTGTTCATCATCAGCCCAAGAGGCAATCCACCACCACACTGGAGTAGGGTGTTACACCACAACGATGGCCCGAACCAGTATAAATCCTATGTCTTTCTGTGTTGTGAGTTCATTGAGTTCGTCCGCGAGATCTTAGCGAGCTAGGGCGTAGATCGGTAGGAGGGAAAGACTTCGCGCGCACCCTAGTGTTCGAACCTTAAGGGTTTGTCAGAACCCCACATCCGACAGCTGTCGCACGGCAAAACAGGGAGGAAGTGCTCCAGCGCCAGACGCTAGAGCGCGAGCATGCTCCTATGCTTCAAGACCTCCGGAACAAGGCCAACACCGCCCTGGGTTACATCTGTGACGAGAACGCCCCAGCCCCTCACTCGAATGACTATGCCGGCCACCTGACCTTCTTCACCGGGGTGGTGACGCACCTGGAGGCTCGATCCGCCAGAGCTCGCCAGCTTGTGGAGGAGAGGGGTCGTGGCCTGCTTCAGCGCGCCTTCTCCCATGTCTTCAGCCACCTTCTGAATGCCGACCCCAACTTCAATTTTGATGCCGCCATTGCTCCCGTACTCATGGCCGTCCGGGGCGACCTGGCGCGTTGGGTAGAGGACAATGTGGACGTGTTGGTCAGGGCCTTCACCCCGGGGGATGACGCTGTGGTGGTCGTCGCAGATGAAGGCGACATGGTCGATGATAGCGATGGGGGCATCGCCGACGGCGGCGATGATACCAACGAAGATGACGACGACGCGAGTGACGCATCCGTGGGTGATGTAGCGAGTGATATTTTCGGCTGATCCCATGTTCTCCTGTTGTTTCATCCTGCACGCAAAACTCGGGCGTGGCCCGTGGAAGACTTGTAAGAGCATTTTGAGAGGGGGAGCCCCTCATGTAAGCAAATTGCAGTTTTTACTTTCCTATGCGATGTGGGTATGTGCCCTCGTGAACTGATGGAGCCAGGGGCAAGTTTTCCATCGTGGTTTACCTTAGTCAGCACCAGCTTTGGGCTGGGTTGTGCGGCGACAAGTTTCTGAGAATCATGCGGAGCTTATCGCCCCGTTTGAGGGGGCCCCATAAGTGGTGAGCACCAGCCGCAGTGCTGGCGCATGCTTGACGAGCGTGCGCTCCGCGTGGTCCAGCTCGCGAGGAGCTTGCGAGGGAGAGGCGATGGACATGAGTCCCAAACCAAACGAGATCCAGAAGGCAAGAAATGGCTCGAACGAGAAAAGGCACCCCGCGTGCGCATCGATAAAAATTCAGCTTCAACTTAAATCCAGACCCAGAAAGCAAAACCACAGAAAGAGAGAGAGATCCAAAGAAAAAGGCCGCGTCCGGTACCTGGTCTAGTCTTCGGGTCTTCAAGTCTTCTCACCAGCGCGGAGCTAAGTGTTGCCACTAGGCGTGGGAGGGAGGCCCAGGGCCTGAGGCCGGCGCTCCTGAGACTCTGGGGAGTGTACAGCCCCAACTCATTATTACGTGAGAGTGTCACGGGCGACGAGCTTCACAGGCACTGGGCCTTCTTCACAGGAACCGGTCTTGCTTCATATCGCCAGACGAGGGCCCCGCCTTGCATCGCCCTTGACCTCCTCTGTGTCGACCGGTCACCAGGACGACACAAAAGAGGGAAAGGGGACGCCAGCGGTTCCCTCGGTGACCACAGGTCCTCTGCTGGGGGAAGGGTCGTTGAAGCCTCCCCGACAGAGGGCCTACCACCGGGTATCCCCTGGCCATGCACGCTTTGGGGAGGGGCCTGGCTCCCGACCCCTCTCCTGCAGCCCCCAACGCGATCCTCCCGCTACTAGGGGGGCGTTGAGCTGGGGCCGCCTACCGCCGCGGTGACCTGCTCCTCCTGCGACTCATGGTTAGCGTAAGCTTGCTCCTGAGGGATTAGGGGTACCCTGTAGTGGTGGTCGCACACGCGGTCGTGGTGGTTCCCCGGCAGCTCCTGGAAGGCTTCGACTCCTAGCGTCCCTTCTCCCCAATCTTCTCCAACGAACGAGCCGGGGTCATCCTCCGGCGTGTACTCCTGGTCCGTCATGCGGGGCATGTAGGCTTTTGGGGCTGTTACCCCGAACACCTCGCCGTGGTGCCCCACACTCCATGTCACCCGGCCCAGCATGACGTCTTGGGGGTGATAGCGTGGCATCCCACTTGCGCCATGGAAGGCGACGCTTGTGCCCATGCTTGTTGCAAGCGGTATGGGGGTGGTAGAGCCCCCGGCACCGCTGGCCATGCTGGTGTTGACGAAGCCCCCTGGCACGCCTGATGGTGCATGGTGGCGGCGCGGCCCGCCAAGAATCCCCACAGCGGCCTGAGGAGGAAGCTGATGGCAGAAGGGTAGGGCTCCCAAGGCCGCCGTGTCCAGCAGCTCGGCGACGCGTTTCAGCAGTGTGTCTCGGCCGCTTGCCATAGTGAGTGCTGCCCGCGTGTTTGCTTGTTCCCGTCGTGAGTGCAGCGCCGTCGCCGCGGCGTGGCTTGCTGCTCTTGCAGCGGCCCGTACTTGCCATGGAGTGAGGGTAGATGATGCCCCGCCGAGTCGCCCGTGCCCCGCCGGATTGGACGGCGCTCGTGCTGCCTAGAGCGCGGGGTTGAGGTCCTCATAGGCGGGCGGCGCCGACCAGGCTGGCCAGGCTGCCCAGCGGTCGGTGTCAGCTCTTCGGTCGTTGGACATCGCAGCCGTGGAGCGTCTGCAAGTCGGGTGTCGGAGAAGAAGCTCCGGCGCACCCCTACCTGGCGCGCCAAATGTCGGATGTGGGGTTCCGGCAAACCCTTAAGGTTCGAACACTGGGGTGCACGTGAAGTCTTTCCCTCCTACCGATCTACGCCCTAGCTCGCTAAGATCTCGCGGACGAACTCGGCGAACTCGCAACACAAAAAGACACAAGAAGTATACTAGTTCGGGCCACCGTTGTGGTGTAATACCATACTCCAGTGTGGTGGTGGTGGATTGCCTCTTGGGCTGATGATGAACAATACAAGGGGAAGGACAGCCTCCCGAGGTTGAGGTGTTCTTGTGCTTGGCTAACTTGTGTGGGTGAGAGCTAGTACAAGCCATCTTGATCCTCTACTTATATATGCCCTGGTCCTCTTCCCAAATCTTGAGCGGAAGGGAGCCAACAACGGCGGGCTAATTTGAATGGGGGCAGCTAGTACAAGCCATCCTGACAAAAGTGGTCTTCGCCTGCGAAAAGCTTTGGTGGTGACACTGTCTTGGGCTCCACGATGACCTCCGTATTGCCGTCCTTCTGGTCCTGGTCTTGTTGCACCAAAATGGCAACATTTGCCTGATGCCTCGGTACTGCTTGCCTGCGCTGGCCTCCTTAGCACCAAAGAGGAAACAAGGACGCTGCGCACGCTGGCGCCTGCCTGGTGTCGATCATCATGGCTCACGTCACGAGAGCCTCGTGAGGCTTTCCTCGCCTTGACATCTCCGCTCCTCGTGAGCCTGCCCGACTAGGCCACTCCAGAGGAGGTCTTGCATCGTCCGCCTCGCGAGGCTTGGCCCCTTGCGAGGGTCTTGGATGCCTTGTTGATGAAGATGGGTCGTACGGCCTGCTGGCTTAGCCACGCAGCGGGTCGCAGGCAGGCAAGTCTGGGGACCCCCATTCCCAGAACACCGACAATTACCTCCAAGGGCAGCAAGCCGGATTCGGTGCGCTGATACGTCTCCAATCTATCGACTTTCCAAACACCTTTGCCCTTGTTTCGGACTCTAACTTGTATGATTTGAATGGAACTAACCTGGACTGACGTTGTTTTCAGCAGAATTGCCATGGTGTTATTTTTGTGCAGAAATAAAAGTTCTTGGAATGACCTGAAAATCAACGGAGATTATTTTTGGAACATATAAAAAATACTGGCGAAAGAATCAAGGCTAGGGAGCCCACACCCTGTCCACGAGGGGGGTGCGCCTACCCTCCTGGGCGCACCCCCTGCGGCCCGTGGGCCCCTAGTGCTCCTCCGACCTCAACTTCAACTCTATATATTCGTGTTCGGGGAGAAAAATCAGGTTGAAGGATTCATCGCGTTTTACGATACAGAGCCGCCGCCAAGCCCTAAACTCTCTTGACAGGGCTGATCTGGAGTCCGTTCAGGGCTCCAGAGAGGGGAATCCGTCGCCATCGTCATCATCAACCTTCCTTCATCACCAATTTCATGATGCTCACCGCCGTGCGTGAGTAATTCCATTGTAGGCTTGTTGGACGGTGATGGGTTGGATGAGATTTATCATGTAATCGAGTTAGTTTTGTTAGGGTTTGATCCCTAGTATACATTATGTTCTGAGATTGATGTTTCTATGACTTTGCTATGCTTAATGCTTGCCACTAGGGCCCAAGTGCCATGATTTCAGATCTGAACCTATTATGTTTTCATGAATATATGTGAGTTCTTGATCCTATCTTGCAAGTCTATAGTCACCTATTATGTGTTATGATCTGTTAACCCCGAAGTGACAGTAACCGCATCGTAATGATTTTTGCTGGGTTTATTGATATGATTGCTGTAGGGGAAACTAGGAAGGTTTCCGATGCAATAATCACTAGCATACATTTTCCTGTTCTGCGTTACTTTGCAATATTTGCTAGTAGATGTTTAATTGGTCGTGGGAACTGCGGAAACCTTAGTGCCCCTGATATTGTTATTTTGCGCCATGCCATGTTTCGTGATACTACTTTTAGTTTAGGCGCTATTGTTGCTAAACGGTTAAATCTGATTCGTACAAAGGGCCCCGTCCTCGGAGGTATCTTTGCCTCACGCCTTGCTGCACACTTTAACATACCTATCAGGCATTTTGAGAAAGAGAAAAAGTTGTTGCCTCCTATTGTTCTAGATTATAAAAGTATGGTAGCACATGAGTTTATTGTTAAGGATAAGAATAAGATACTTAAGTACAAATTAATATTTGGTAAAAATTATTGTGAGATTATTACCTTGCCTGCGCCCTCTTTGTTTAACATATTTTTAGGCACATACCTCATTTTGTCTGAGGCCATTCATGCGTACCGGGGCCAGATGTTAGTTGCAGAGCCTTTGCCGGAGCCACCACTTGATCCTTACCGTCAGTCTGTTTATCAGTGCGATCTGGAGGAGATCGGCAACCAGTGGCACCCAGAGGACACTCCTCCATACACCGGAGAGGGCCACTTTGATCCTTGGGCATAGACCAACTTAGGCCAAAAGCCTAAGCTTGGGGGAGTACGTATCTCTCACCGACACTACATTCCTGTTTACACACTCATGCTAGTTGTCGGTGCTCATAATTTTTCATTGTATCATCCATGCTAGTTTATTTTATTTTAAGCTTTCTTCTTGTGTGTTTGAAAAATCTTAAGAAAAACCAAAAAAATAGTTGTAACTTTTAGCTAATTTACTTTCCATGCATGTAGTACTAGTAATTAAAAAGAAAACCCAAAAAGATTTCTCGTTCTTCTTTTGCTTGTTGGGAGCTTTCCTGTGTAAATAGTTTTGTTTCTTTTCTTTTCTTTGGGGGTCGAAAGGAGAAGACCACGATGAAAATGTTGAGTGCCTCTCATATGCATTATTATTGATCTAACAAAGAGGCCATATTACTTTGTCTTCTCCCTTGTATTGAATGCTTGCAGATTCCAGCTTAGTCCAATGCACATGCACTATTATTATTATCCACACTATTCGGTCGTGCAAGTGAAAGGCAATAATGACGATATATGATGAACTGATTGAGATGAGAAAAGCTGGTATGAACTCGACCTCTCTTGGTTTTGTAAATATGATTAGTTCATCGTTCCTGATTCAGCCTATTATGAATGAAACATGTTTGCAATGACAGTTAGAGATTATAGTTGCTCATGCCATGCCTGATTTACTAGGAGTTTATAATGGTTTACCTTGCATGCCAACATGCTATTAAAATGGTTGTGATGTGGTATGATAGGGTGGCATCCTCCTTTGAACGATTCGAGTGGATTGACTTGGCACAAGTTCATACATGTAGTTGAAACAAAATCAACATAACCTCCATGATATTTATGTTCATGGTGAATTATATCCTACTCATGCTAGCATTAAGTGTTGATTAATTTTAATGCATGTTCATGACTGTTGTCGCTCTCTAGTTGGTCTCTTTCCAGTCTCTTTCTAGCCTTCACTTGTACTAAGCGGGAATACTGCTTGTGCATCCAATTCCATAAACCCCAAAAGTTATTCCATATGAGTCCACCATACCTTCCTATATACGGTATCTACCTGTTGTTCCAAGTAAATTTGTATGTGCCAAACTCTAAACCTTCAAATAAACATTATGTTTTGTATGCTCGAATAGCTCATGTATCAACTAGGGCTGTCTGTATATTCCATGCTAGGCGGGTTATTCTCAAGAGGAGTGGACTCCGCTCCTCACTCACGAGAAAATGGCTGGTCACCGGGATGCCCAGTCCCATGCTCAAATCAAATCAAAATAATTGCAAACAAAACTCCCGCAGGATTTTTGTTAGTTGGAGGCACCCGTTGTTTCGGGCAAGCCATGGATTGATGCTTGATGGTGGTGGGGGAGTATAAACTTTACCATTCTGCTTGGGAACCGCCTATAATGTGTGTAGCATGGAAGATATTGAGATCTCTCGATTGTTATGTTGACAATGAAAGTATACCGCTCAAAATATTATTCATCTCTATTTCAAAACCGAGTTCTGGCACCTCTACAAATCCCTGCTTCCCTCTGCGAAGGGCCTATCTATTTGGTTTTATGTTGAGTCATCATCCTCTTATTAAAAAGCACTAGTTGGAGAGCACCGCTGTCATTTGCATGTATTATTATTAGTTTACATTCAGTATGACTTGGTTGGATCTATTTTACCATGAATTACAATTTCCAGTCAGCTCTTGATCTTCAGGGGTGCTCTGCATTTATGTTTTGCGGTCTCAGACAGGGCTAGCGAGATACCATCTTGTTATATCATATTATGATTGTTTTGAGAAAGTGTTGTCATCCGAGATTTATTATTATTGCTCGCTAGTGGATTATGTCATTGATATGAGTAAACATGAGACCTAAATGTTATTGTGAACATGGTTAGCTTATAATCTTTGCTGAAAACTTGAACGCTGGCTTTACATATTTACAACAACAAGAGCAAACAGAGTTTGTAAAAGTTTTTCTTTATCACTTTCAGTTTATCAACTAAATTGCTTGAGGACAAGCAAAGGTTTAAGCTTGGGGGAGTTGATACGTCTCCAACGTATCTACTTTTCCAAACACTTTTGCCCTTGTTTTGGACTCTAACCTGTATAATTTGAATGGAACTAACCCGGACTGACCCTGTTTTCAGCAGAATTGCCATGGTGTTATTTCTATGCAGAAATAAAAGTTCTTGGAATGACCTGAAAATCAATGGAGATTATTTTTGGAATATATAAAAAATATTGGCGAAAGAATGAAGGCTAGTGGGCCCACACCCTGTCCACGAGGGTGGGGGCACGCCTACCCCCCCCTGGGCGTGCCCCCCTGCCTCGTGGCCCCCCTGGTGCTCCTCCGACCTCAACTCCAACACTATATATTTGTGTTCGGGGAGAAAAAAATCAGGGAGAAGGATTCATCGCGTTTTATGATACAGAGCCACCGCCAAGCCATAAACTCACTCGGGAGGGCTGATCTGGAGTCTGTTCGGGGCTCCGGAGAGGGGAATCCGTCGCCATCGTCATCATCAATCTTCCTCCATCACCAATTTCATGATGCTCACCGCCGTGCGTGAGTAATTCCATCATAGGCTTGCTGGACGGTGATGGGTTGGATGAGATTTATCATGTAATCGAGTTAGTTTTGTTAGGGTTTGATCCCTAGTATCCATTATATTCTGAGATTGATGTTGCTATGACTTTGCTATGCTTAATGCTTGTCACTAGGGCCCGAGTGCCATGATTTCAGATCTGAACCTATTATGTTTTCATGAATATATGTGAGTTCTTGATCCTATCTTGCAAGTCCATAGTCACCTATTATGTGTTATGATCCATTAACCCCGAAGTGACAATAATCGGGATACTTACCGGTGATGACCGTAGTTTGAGGAGTTCATGTATTCACTATGTGTTAATGCTTTGGTCTGGTACTGTATTAAAAGGAGGCCTTAATATCCCTTAGTTTCCAATAGGACCCCGCTGCCACGGGAGGGTAGGACAAAAGATGTCATGCAAGTTCTTTTCCATAAGCACGTATGACTATATCCGGAATACATGCCTACATTACATTGATGAATTGGAGCTAGTTCTATGTCACCCTATGTTATAACTATTGGATGATTGATCGCATCCGACATAATTCTCGATCACCGATCCATTGCCTACGAGCTTTTCATATATTGTTCTTCGCTCATTTACTTTTCCGTTGCTACTGTTACAATCACTATAAAACCCAAAATATTACTTTTGCCACCGTTACCACTACTATCATATTACTTTGCTATTAAATACTTTGCTGCAGATATTAAGTTATCCAGGTGTGGTTGAATTGACAACTCAGCTGCTAATACTGGAGAATATTCTTTGGCTCCCCTTGTGTCGAATCAATAAATTTGGGTTGAATACTCTACCCTCGAAAACTGTTGCGATCCCCTATACTTGTGGGTTATCATGCGCCGGTAGTCCTCTCGCCTCGTCGGGGCTAAAACCCCTCCCGCCAAGCAATGGGTGGCTGCGGGAGTTGACTCCAGCTCCTAGTCCAGCTCGAGCTCCTCGCAGAGCTCGTCCTCGTCGGAGCCCCCTGCGCCTCAGCAAGACTCAAAGCTGTCGGGAAGCTCTGTCCCTCTGCTCCAAAAGAGAAGCAGGGCGCCCTCGCCGCACGTGGAGTTCGAGCTGAGCTCCATGCTCATTGAGGAAGAGTAAGGAGGACCACTCCCCTTTGCTCGCAATAGTTTCAATATGCCTGCTTACTCCTGTTGACTGATCTTGCTTGCCGCCGTTGATAGGGCGGAGGAGGAGGAGATAAAGACTCTCATCCACCGGTCCAAATGGCTTGGGTGTGCGGGGCCGCCGAATACTATGGAGGGCATGGGCCTGGCGGGGAGCAGCACGAACGACCCGTTGCCAAGCCCCCAGCTCAGCCCCCGGCACGAGAGCACATGATTGCCCCTCCCGTGGGGAGTGATGCGGGAGAGCTCCCAACCTCCTTGGCTGGAGGAGGGGAAGAGATGACTTAGGGTGAGCCCCTTCAAGAGGGGCTTACCCCACCCACCGATCAAGTCAAGGAACCCCCGACGATGGCTTCCACGGGAGAACTTGCCCAGGACGACGCCGTGGTTGTCATTGAAGGGGATTAAAATCATGGCCCGTAACTGATGTTGCCGGGGAAACTGAGGCAACCGCCCAGCAGACCTCTCCGGCTTATTCATTTGCTCTTCTTCCCATGATTTTTTTACCATCTCGCCCCATGCTTCTGGCTCTCTAATACTTCTGCTTCTTTATTATTACTTGTTGTCTTCGCTTGGAGTCCCTCAGGCCAAAGAGCCTAAACTGCTGGAATAAGTGGCTAGCACAGGGAGAGACGTCACGGATGAAGCTGCCAAGATCGCTGTCGCGGAGGGGCAGGGACATGCCGCTGGGAATGCTTAGGAGTCCCTGGTGAAAACGGAGTGGATCCCCGGCGGCATGCTAGGGGCAGGGGCAACGGCCGAGGAGAAAACCCCCCTCCAAACAATGGATCCCTCCCCTCATTTGGTACCGTGGCGGGAGCCATCTTTGAGTCAGCTGGCGCTGGTGGTTTGCACAGCCTGGGCTCGGAGCCCCCAACTCGTTAGTGGCAATGAGCAAGGAACTTGATGAAGAGCTCCAGCGCATTCTGGCGTCACTGTACCAGCAAGGGGTCGATGAGGCAGACGATTCTGTCACTGTCGTGATGGACTTATCTTTCCTGGAGTCCATGGCGGCAGGCATTAAGGAGATGCAGGGCCAGCATAGCCAGAAATGGCATGTGCTCAAGGATTAGCACAAGTCTGCCAACAAGGTGGACTAGTAGCTGAGGGACATAGGTAACGAGCTACGGGACTGGCACAACAAGCAGTTCCAGGTTCTAATGAGGCAATATGAGACAATCTTGATGGCGAGGGAGGATGTTATTTCCCGGGACGCCCGCTTGGCGGAGTGCAAGGTACTTCTGGACGCCAAGGAGCAGAATATCTCTTCTCGGGAGGAGAAGCTCGAGGCCACACTTTGTGCCAAGGACGATGATCTGGAAGCCCTCGTGCATCAGCGCACCAAGGAGCTAGAGGGGAAGCACAAGGCCGCCCTGGACTCCCTCACTGCTGATTCCACTACCCAACTGAAGAAGCTCGCTGATGACCTTGCCGCTGCATCCACTGCCAAGACCGACCTCAACCAACAGGTGGCCAAGCTGACTGAAGAGCTTGTTGGGAGCGCCAAGGAGGTCATGACCTACAAGGAGGAGGCGCAGAAAGAAGAGATCCTTCTAAAGGATATACAATCACAGCTCTTCTCCAAGAGCCAAGGCCTTGAGACTGCCAACGGCACCATTGAAGACCTGAAGGCCAGGATTGGCACCTTGGAGAGCTTGGTAGAATCTAGTGGGGCCCGTGAGAAGCAGCTGAAAAAAGACCTCGATACTGCAAGGCATCTTCACAAGGATACACAGGACAAGCTGGCGAATCATTCCGAGCAGGTTGACCTCTGGATCAAGATCTTGATTAACATTGCCAAGCATCTCACTACCCAAACTACAGCGATGGGCATGGAAGGGCCAGTCTTCTCGGCCAGCAAGCAGGAGGTCCCCAGCGTCAAGATAGGGGTCTTCTTCAATGAGCTGATCGAAAAGCTAAAGGTGCATGAGGAGGGAAGGGTCTGCCGCTTCGTGACTGAATCTCGGAAGCTTGCCCGCAATGCCCTCCTCACGGTTCTGAGCAATATCACCTGCCGTCATCCGCACCTTGACCTTGCCGATGGCTTCAGGAAGCCATTGGAGGGCGCATTTGTTTCTGCTGCCGAGGAGAAGGCTGCCCCCCTCGTCGAAAGGTGCTTTCCGTCCCAACGGCTTCACGAGGTCGCCAGGCCCGACCTTGAACTATCCTTGCCACTGTGCTGTCCTGCAACAAAACATGATGCATGTCCTGTGTTTAAATATCGTATCGTTTATGCTTGTGTGAAACTGATGCTTTTTCTTAATATTTGATTACGTGTTTATCCCTTTTGAGTTTACCCATTGGTATTCCTATGCTTAATCTCTGTGCATGTTCTGGTTGCCTGCCAGTATCATATTGTCGCGGTTGTCGTAAGGGTCGGGCCCTTAACATTCATCTTGGCGTGGATGCATCCCGGCAGGTTTTTCCTTGGTAGTTTCTGACGCAGTCGCCCATTCCGCGAGCAGGCTCAGAACAGAATGAGGGTGCAGACAGAATTCTAGCAAAGGTGCCATCTCGTGAAGGATTTCTTCATACAAACACTTTGGTACCCAAGGGATGAACAAATGCAAATTCTTAAATCTATAAGGGAGCAACGACAGCATGGACTTATCTTTTGTCCTTGCTCCCTCCCACTCCCTCTGGCCTTGGCCGCTTCTCGCATTCGCATGTCCTCGGGAGGATGGGGTCATGGTATTGTTTCTCGGCTCCCGGCAAGTACCGTCTGGAACCAATGCTTCTTGTGGGCGGTAGGGCGTGATACATGGCACGACCGGTTTCTCTCTCCTCCTCCTCATTATTTTTCAAATAATCTAGTGGTAGCTGGCACAAAAGTCACGCCAATGCGGACAGCCTTGCCAGAGCGTGCTTACCGGGGCGTCGATCAATGGATTCGCACTGGCGCTCCACTCAGGATTTCCCTATGCAGGGTAAATGCTAGACCGAGTATTGCGCGGGCTCATCGACATCGATGACACTGGACCTAGTGTAGCTAAATTGTTGATAAGCGAGAGTGGCGGAGAGAGAAACCTTGTGTCCTTACATCTTGCTCTTTTCCTGAATGGGGCCTGCATCACAAACATGCTGCCGAAAGCGTTCGGGGCAGCCATGCCGCTACCACTCCTGGTTCCCGCCGCCGCAGCAGCTGCGGTGGGGAGAGATGGCGGGGTCTAGATAGGGTAGGCGGGGGAGAGATATCTCTCTTCCCCGTCCTTACGTCCCCTACCCTTTTCTTGGGCATCATGGGTGATGAAGCCGTCGATGAAGAAGATATTGAAGATGACGCGCTGCATACGCTTCTCGGGTTCGCGCAAGCGCTTCACCCTACCTGGCGCGCCAAAGATGTCATGGGAAACCATGGCCACCTATGGGGCCATTAGCCCCTTGTGGTTCGGCAGGGGGGATGAGCACATTGCACAAAGAGCGGAGAACGTAGCATAGCACGGCAGAGATCACATGGGCAGTTTTACCCAGGTTTGGGCCGCCGTGAGGCATAAAACCCTACTCCTTCTTTGGTGGATTGATGAGAGGACCGTGGTGGAGACGCAACGCTCTAGCCCGACAGAGTTGCCTCGGGGCGAGGGTACCTACGCGCGTATGAGTGTACAAGGGTTTGAATCCCTTCTATGGTTGCCATGGCCCTCCTTTTATAGATCAAGGGGTCACCACAATGGGAAATCAGTCATTGTGTACTGATTAGATAGAAAACAGTGCTATTATACGTAACTCTGCATACAGGGCAGAGCGCATTAAATGCGCCACTTAGTGTCACATCATGGCGTGCCCGGCAGGCCTTGCCGGGCTGTTTAGCCACCTTCTTCTCTGTTTGTTTGACACGTCTCTGGACGGGTGTCATGTGGAGGCGATTTCCTTCGGAAGTGGCTGCCATGTGTCAAGAAACAGCCACTTAGTCACTTGGGGGCTTGACACCGCACCAATCGATGACTTGCGTCGCTGTGAGGTGCAGCGGTGGAGCCTTGGCGGGGTGGTCCGCCCTTGGCGCCCCGGCAAGCTTGTCGGGGCAGTCTTGAGACTTGTCTTTGGAGTAACCTCGACCTCTCCAGGCTCGCCTGCTCAGCAAGGGAGGCTTTCCCTTAGTGGTGTCTTGCTTCCTTTGGCTTGACTTGGTCTTCTTGATCCGCCCTTTGATTTCTCAAAGAGCTATCTCTTCAACTCGATCTCGTTTTGGATGTTGAGAATTGTCGGGTCAGAGGTTTGTTGTCCGTGCACAAGTCAGGGGAAAACGTACACCCCTCTTTGTGTACCCCGACAGAGACTGTAAGTTATTTGGTCCAGACCTGATCAGAGATTCTGAAGGAAGGTCATATTAATCTGAGACAGATTGAAGGTAGCTCAATCCAGACAAAAGAGTTATGTTGATAATAAATGCAAGGAAGTAACGTGCAAAGTGGGAGATCGAGCATATCTCCGCGTGTCTCCGCTTCAAAAAATCAAGAGGTTTGGAGTTAAAGGAAAGTTAGCACCAAGATTTGTGGGGCCTTACAGAATTCTTGAACGGAGAGGAGAAGTTGCATACAAGTAGGAACTACCAAAAGGATTGTCAGGAGTTCATGATGTGTCTCACATTTCCCAGTTGAAGAAGTGTCATGCAGAGATGGTTGATGTTCCATTGAGAGACACAGTGCCACTGGACTCCATACAACTTGATAGTGATTTGAATTATGAGGAGAAACTCGTGAAGATTCTTGAGGCTGCAAATAGAGTTAGCCGCAACCAGGTCATCAAGTTTTACAAGGTTCAGTGGAGTCATCACACCAAGGAGGAAGCTACCTGGGAACGAGAAGAAGCCCTCCGACGAGACCACCCACACCATTTTGCTGATCATCCCGAATCTCGAGGGAGATTCATCTTAAGGTGGGTAGGTTTGTAATATCCAAAATTTGCATTTGGAATGTTTTACAATTAGTTAAGCATCTATTGCATTTTGTATGTTTTGAATGATTCAATTGAATCCTTTCAACTTTGCTTTGAAGCCCTTTCAATTTCTCCATTTGAAAATTGAGTTGAATCTTTCCCAAACTCCCTGATCAAAGAAAATAAAGAGAGGAGGAACATGACCCTTCAAAAGTCAGAAGAAATTTGGAATTACTTTTGAAAATAGAAAACAAAAAACCTATTGGAATATATTTGAAAAGAAAATTCAAATCCATTTTGGATTTATTGCAAAAATATGTTTTTAAGTATTTTATTTGGCTCCGAAAACTAGTTCATATTTTATTTGGAAAATGTTAAGAATTTTGGTATATAATATGTTTACTACAAATTCTATTTTATTTTATTTTATTTTCCTTTCGGGCCACAGCCGCACATCCCGCACCGAAACCATTATGGGTCGGTCGCCCGTTTCTCCCTCCCCCCTCCCACGGTTACCGGCAGGTGGACCCCGCACCCTTCTCTTTCCCCTCGCCCACGCTGGAGCGTGTCAGCACCGCCATCGAATCCCGTGTCTCTCAGGATCGTGTTCCCGAGCCGACCCCTCCTCCAATCTCATGTCCTATAAATACCCCAAGACACCGACTCTGTTTTACCCCCAAAATCCCATGCCCAAGACCCACCTAATCGAGCCCTAGCTCACATCAAATCTTGCGCCCCGAAGCTTCTTTGCGTGAAGATTCCGATGCTGGTGAGCCCCCTCGAGATCCCTACCTCCTTCCATTAATTTCAATTGGTCTCACGAATCGTTTTGACATGGTCTCGACCTCCTTCTCCCGTCGTAGAGACTAGTTTGAGTTCACACACCCTCACGGAGCACCAAAGCTTCGCCACATCTCCTCGCCTCAACCCAATGTCCCCGAGCTCCGACTCCACCATAATCGGAACCCCCTCGCCGAGCCACACCTCCCCGACCACTCTGAATTCGACGCCGACCACTGGAGCTCCGCCCGAGCCGCCTCATAGTCACCCACCTTCTGTGTAAGCCACCTCCACCATCGGCCATCCGATTTTTTTAATGCGCTAGATTATATTTTTCTTTTAAATGAACGGTCAGAATTTTTTCATAGATCGGTTTTAGTTCCGGTTTATCCAATTTAGTTGAACAAACCGTGTTGTTTTCGTTCAAATTAGCCGAAGCCACCGAATCCTTTAAGTACCGGGCATCCGCTCCTTAGCCCCGCACCAAACACCATCCAGCCACCCACATCATGCCACATGTCCCATGGCTGACATGTAGTTTTTTTTTCTGTTTTGTTTTATTTCACAGAATTATTTCTGTTTTCGTTTTCTTTATAGTTTTTATAGTTCTTAATATTTTTAGTGGTTCTTTTTGCATTAGATTGACAAAATTGTGCAATTTTTGTAGATCCAAAACTTTTTCATGTTTGAAGACTTAAAATTTAAATTTGAACAAATTTGCTTTAAACACTAATTTGCTAATAACTTTTATTTAAAAATAGGTTTTTATTAATTCTTTCTTCAACTTGTCACTAGATATATTGCCTATCGAGTAAGGTTTCACAAATTATTTTTGGAATAACATAAAATTGATTTAAATAAAAAACAATATTATTTTGACTATGTATATTTTATTCTTAAACTATTTGTTTTTAATTGTTTTTAAGTAATTTTTTGTCACTTTTGACAAATTATAATATGTTTATGTTAGACAATAGTAGACAATTTTTATAATTAATTAAAATTGTTTTGGTACCGTTTTGTATTAAAACTTGTGTAGATCATAACTAGAGTTTTATAATAGCAATTATATTGATTCTTTTTGCTAATAAAACTTTGAGTAAATTCTTTCTATTGGATTAATAAAACTTCATTTTTATTTATGTTAAAATTGATTTACTAAAAGAACTATTTCTATTTTTTTACAACTATTGAAGTTTTCCCAATTGTTTTCTAGAGATTCCTTTGATTTTGTCTTTGTGTTTATTTCGGATTTCACTTTTGGTTTTCTTCATGTCATGCATGCTAAATTACTTGTTGATGCCCTTGTATGAGTGTTTGCTTATGTATGCAATTGCTTGCTTCGTTAGATTATCCGGAGTGTGAAGCTTGGTACTACAAATCAGTAGAGTTTCAAGGACATCATCAAGGCAAGTCACATTTATCATATTTTGTTAGAAAACCCATTATTTTATTTGAATTAGATTCAACTTTCTACCATACATGCAAGTAGGTAACACTGATCTTTGTTCTTAAGTAGTATCATGAGGTAGGAAACCCCACACCCCGGTTACCAATGCCCGGGAAACAATAATTTATTATGCTGGTACGCTCTAGTAGACGGGGGTTGGTTGAGTGAAACATGGGAGTTGTGAGTGTGTTATAAATTTTGATCAAGACTACAATCTCAAGACTTCAAGAACAAGACTTCAATGTACCTCTCGGTGGAATGGTTGAAAGGCACCCTGGAGAAAACCAATGGATTCGCCGAGTGAGCTAGAGTAGGCCAGTTATCATCAGGAAAGCTCCATCGAGGCTCGGAGAGATGGATGGATACTTCAAGACTGGAAGCTTACCTACGCAACCACAAGTCAATATGGGCTTTGGCTTGGTTAATCTTAGTTGTGACTCTGACTGGACTAGTGCTACGAGATGTAGACGAACGGTAGGGTTGGATGGCCCCTGGCAGTACTTAGGGAAACTCTTCGAAAGACCATGTTTCGGTCATCCTGTTCTCAAACACCATGTAGTGCTAGGACGTAAAAGGAGGGTTCGAATATTGTGGGGAAGTGTGCAAAACTCTACAGAGTATTTAACCTAATCGATTAGTCGTGTCCCCGATTACAGACAACTTGAGCCTCTTGAATGGAAACTATTAGGAACTCTCGACACAATTACTATAAATGAATTGGGTTTAATTGTAACTTTGGGTTATGAGGATTGGGTTTTATTCTATTCTTTCTGTGACTTTGCCGGCATATTTAAAAATGCTGACCTACATAGCTGCAACTTATCATGTTGCGAAGGTATTTTCCGACAAGGAGTAAGGTGTATGTTCTATGCTTGGTGTTGCCCTTAGAGTCGGTTGAACTCATCCACCTTCGCCACTTCCACAGTAGTTTTTATCTCATGGGTTGGCCTTTAGGAAATTTATTATTATTGTAATAAAGACTTAATATGAGATTTTTGATGTAATAAAGCATGTGATTGAACTTTGATATATACATTGATGTACTGTGTGTACTAGCATGATCCAGGGATAGCACAGATACACAGAGACTTGACCTTTTCATTAGGTCGGGTCGCTACATAACTTTTGTGAGCATTACTCATTCATCTCTAGTATTAACCAATGAAGGGTGATGAAGCCCTTGAAGACCACGATTGGGTGAGTGCTATGCACGAAGAACTACACAACTTCAAGAGGAATCAAGTTTGGACATTGGTTGAGAAGCCCAAGGATGAGGAAAATGTAATCGGAACCAAATGTGTGTTTCGTAATGATACGTCTCTAATGTATCTATAATATTTTTATTGTTCCATGCTATTATATTATCATTCTTCGATGTTTTACAATCATTTTATAGCAACTTTATATCATTTTTTGGGACTAACCTATTGACATAGTGCCCAGTGCCAGTTGTTGTTTTTTGCTTGTTTTTACTTCGTAGAAAATCAATACCAAACGGAGTCCAAATGAAGCGAAACTTTTTGGAGAATTTTTTGGGACAGAAGACATGGGATGGGTCAAAGAAGTACCACAGAAGTGCCTTGAGGGGGCACAACCCACCTGGGCATGCCTGGGGCCCAGGCGCGCCCTGGTGGGTTGTGCCCACCTCGGGGGCCTCCCGCACCGCCTCTTTTCTCTATAATTACCCCTATATTCCAGAAACCCTAGGGGAGTCGGCGAAAATCAATTCCAGTCGCCATAAGTTCCAGAACCACTAGATTCAATCTAGACACCATCACAGAGGGGTTCATCATCCTCATTGGTGCCTCTCCGATGATGTGTGAGTAGTTCATTGTAGACCTACGGTTCCGTAGTTAGTAGCTAGATGTCTTCCTCTCTCTCTCTTTTGATTCTCAATACAATGGTCTCTTGGAGATCTATTTGATGTAACTCTTATTGCGGTGTGTTTGTTGGGATTCGATGAACTTTGAGTTTATGATCAAATCTATGTTTTTATCCATGAAAGTTATTTGAGTCTTTTGATCTCTTATATGCATGATTACTTATAGCCTCGTATTTCTTATTCGAATCTTTGGTTTAGTTAGGCCGACTAGATCGATTTTTATTGCCATGGGAAGTGGAGCTTTGTGATGGGTTTGATCTTACGGTGCTTGACCCAAGTGACAGAAGGGGAAACTACATGTATGTATCGTTGCCATTAAGGATAACAAGATGGCATATAATTCCTACATGAATGGATCTTGTCTACATCATGTCATCATTCTAATTGCATTACTCCGTTTCTCCATGAACTTAATACACTAGATACATGCTGGATAGCGGCCGATGTGTGGAGTAATAGTAGTAGATGCAGGTAGGAATCGGTCTACTAATCTTGGACATGATGCCTATATAATGATCATTGCATGGATATCGTCATGATTATTTGAAGTTCTATCAATTGCCCTACAGTAATTTGTTTACCCACAGTATGCTATTTTTCTTGAGAGAAGCCACTAGTGAAATCTACGGCCCCCGGGTCTCTTCTTTATCATATTTGCCTTCAAGATCTAATTTTTATTCGCTTTTATTTTCAGATCTATATTTCTAAAAACCGAAATACCTTGCTGCCCTTTATTTTATTTTGCGTTTATTCGAGATCTGTTTATCCAATCTATCATATTTTTATCATGTCAACTTGACAATTTCTGGCACCGTTACCCGAAAGGGATTGACAACCCCTTTAAAACGTCGGGTTGCAAGTATTTGTTCTTTATCTGCAGGTATTGTTTACGTAGTGTTGCATGATTCTCCTACTGGTTTGATAACCTTGGTCTCATCACTGAGGGAAATACCTATCGTTGTTGTGCTGCATCATCCCTTCCTCTTTGGGAAAATACTGACATAGTTCAAGCCGCAATCAAAAGGAATTTCTGGCGCAGTTGCCGGGGAGACATCATCAACATCTACTAGGTTCGTAATCACAAATCTCATCTCCTTAAAATTTACATTATTTGCCATTTTCCTCTCGTTTTCATCTCCCCCACTTCACAAAAATTTGTCATTTTATTCGCCCTCTTTTTCGTTTGCCGTTTTCTCGTTAGATCTATTTTTGAGTGCAATCTTGCTGCGTAGTCATGATGACTCAAGAGAACACCAAGTTGTGTGATTTCTCCAATACCAACAACAATTAGTTTATTAGCACTCCGGTTGCTCCTCCCACCACTAGTGTGGTGTCTTGTGATATTAATGCTGCTTTGTTGAATCTTGTTATGAAAGATCAATTTTCTGGTACTCCTAGTGAGGATGTCGCATCCCATCTTAACACATTCGTGGAACTAGGCGATATGCAAAATAAAAAAGATGTGCACAATTATATTGTGAAGTTGAAATTATTCCCATTTTCTTTGCGAGATCATACGAAATTTTGGTTTTCTTCTTTGCCTCGCAATAGTATCGATTTTTGGGATAAGTGCAAGGATGCTTTTATTACAAAGTATTTTCCGCCCACAAAAATTATTTCCCTTAGGACACAAATCATGAATTTTAAGCAACTTTAGCATGAATATGTTGCGCAATCTTGGGAAAGAATGAAATTGATGCTTAGAAATCGTCCTACTCATGGTTTAAATCTTTGGATGATCATACAAATTTTTATGCGGGATTGAATTTTGTTTCTAGAAAACTTTTAGATTCCTCTGTGGGTGGTACTTTTATGGAAATTACTTTGGGTGAATCTACTAAATTGCTTGATAATATTATGGCAAATTATTCGCAATGGCATGCTGAAAGAGCTCCTACTAGTAAAAAGGTAAATTCGGTAGAAGAAATAAATTCTTTGAGTGAGAAAGTAGATGCTCTTATGAAATTCGTTGCTAATAAAAATTCTCTTATTGATCTTAATGATGTGCCTTTGTCTACTTTGATTGAACAAAATAGTGATGTCGTAGATGTGAATTTTGTTTCGCGAAACAATTTTAATAACAATGCTTATAGATGTAATTTTAATCCTAGACCTTTTCCGGAAAATTCTTCTAATAATTATGGTAATCCTTCTTATAATAATAATAGGAATTCATCTGATCTTGATAATAATATTAAAGAATTTATCAATGCTCAAAAGAATTTTAATACTACAACAGAAGAAAAGTTGAGTAAGATTGATCATATGTCTAGAAGCATTGATAGAATTTCTCACGATGTAGAAAATCGCAAGATGAAAATTTTTGTGCCTAAGGTAGAAGAATCAATTAAAGCTTTGTATGTTTCTATGGATGAAAGTAAGAAAAGAACTGTTGTGCTTAGATCTAGAAGAGAATTTTTAGAAAAAGCGTTTTCTAGTGATTGCTTTCATAAAAATGATGAAGATATTAAAATGATTGGTATTTCTTCTACTGATCCTTTTTTTTAGTAAAATTAATATTGATGATAAATGGACTGAAGAAGAGTCAACTTTAGCTAGAAGTCGTCCCGATAATTTTGAGGGTGAAAAACTAGTTGAGAAAATTGATAAAAGTGGGTTTGGAGAGATCAAAACTTTAACTAGTGATGTGCCCACTCTTTTGGATTACAAAGACTTTAATTATGATAATTGTTCTTTGATTGATTGTATTTCTTTGTTGCAATCCATGATAAATTCACCCCATGCTTATGAACAAAATAAATCTTTTACTAAACATATTGTTGATGTTATGATGAAAGCTTTAGAAGAAAAGTTGGAATTAGAGATTTCAATCCCTAGAAAATTACATGATGAATGGGAACCTATTACCAAAGTCAAGATAAAAATTATGAGTGTTTTACTGTGACTTGGGTGCTAGTGTTTCTACAATCCCGAAATCTTTATGTGATGTGCTTGGTCTTACCGATATCGAAGAATGTTCTTTAAATTTGCACTTGGCGGATTCTACTATTAAAAAGCCCATGGGAAGAATTAATGATGTTCTTATTCTTGCAAATAGGAATTATGTGCCCACATATTTTATTGTTCTTGATATTGATTGCAATCCGTGTTGTCCAATTATTCGTGGTAGACCGTTTTTACGTACTATTGGTGTCGTGATTGATATGAAAGAAGGCAATATTTAATTTCAATTTACACTAAGGAAGGGTATGGAACACTTCCATAGAACAAGAATTAAGCCACCATATAAGTCAATCATGAGGGCATCTTATGGATCTAGAAACAAAGATGACAATACTTGAATCTATGCATTGTGCCTAGCTAGGGGCATAAAACGACAGCGCTTGTTGGGAGGCAACCCAATGAGTAAAATGTATTTTTGTCTTTTTCTTTCTGTTCTTGAGTGTTTGCAAAATTATGCTACTATTATGATTGTGTTTTTTATGTTTTAATTAGTGTTTGTGCCAAGCAAGGCCTTTGGGATCATGTTGGGTGATAGTTGATTTGATCTTGTTGAAAAACAGAAACTTTTGCGCTCAAAAAAACAATTTTGAAAAATCATGGAAACATGCTTTTGCTCTGAATTTTTTACACAAGATTGATATACAAATTTCCCACGTTTTCCTAAATTTCAGAATTTTTGGAGTTACAGAAGTATTCAGAGTTTTCAGATTGCTAGAGACTGTTCTGTTTTTGACAGATTCCATTTTCTTTGCATTGTGTGCTTATTTCGATGAATCTATTGTTTGTATTGGAGGGTATAAGCTAGAGTAAAGTTGGAATATAGTAGATATAATGCAAAAATAAAATATGAATGGGTTTGCAACAGTACTTATAGTAGTGATTTGCTTTGTTATACTAAAGGATCTCACGAAGGTTTTGTTGAGTTTTGTGTGATTGAAGTTTTTAAGTTTTGGGTGAGATCACGATGGATGAAGGAATAAGGAGTAAGAAGAGCCTAAGATTGGGGATGCCCATGCCATCCCAAGCTATTGTATAAAAGGGAAGCTAGCAACTAAGCTTGGGGATGCCCCGAGTGGCATCCCCTCTTTCTTCTAACGACCATCGGTATTTTACTTGGAGCTATATTTTTATTCATCACATATCATGAGTTTTGCTTGGAGCGTCTTGTATGATTTGAGTCTTTGCTTGTTTTGCTTTTTATTTTACGTCATTAATCCTTGCTGGATACACCTATTTGAGAGAGCCAAAATTATGCTATGACTTGTTAGAATTGCTCTCTATGCTTCACTTAAATCTTTATGAGCTATGGAATTGCTCTGGTGCTTCACTTATACCTTTTTGAGCATGGTGTGCTTTATTATTTTTGAAGAAAGGCTCTTATGCTTCACTTACATTTATTTGAGTGTTAGTAAAAAAATTAAGAAATTCTCTCATGCTTCACTTAAATTATTTTGAGAGAAGAAACTTTTTATGCTCATGTTCTTCACTTAGATTTGTTTGAGCTATCAAAAGCAACATATGAAACTAGTCCCAAAGTGATAGATATTCAAGAGGGATATAATAAAAACTTTCATCAAGATCATTGGACAAAATAAACTTGATTCCTTGTAATAGTTTTGCAATATGTTGATATAATATGTGAGTCATGTTGATGAGTAATTATGCTTTAGTAAGAATATTGGTGTTAAGGTTTGTGATTCCCTATGCAAGCACGAAAGTCAATAGTTATGCAATGAAATTACATCCTACTTGTGGTGCATTATTCAGTGTGAGTTATGCTTAATGTTTGCTTATAAGATTTTCGTCTCTTGGTTGGATGCTTCTCAATATTTTGCTAGCCTTCATTTGCACTAAGTATGATCACTACTTGTGCATCCAAAACCCTTAAACCATTTTTGCCACATGAGTCCACTGTACCTACCTATATGCGATATTATTTTGCCATTCTAAGAAAATTTGTATGTGCCATCTCTAATTTTCAAAATAAATTTCTCTTTTGTGTGCTCGTACCGCTCATGAAACGGTAGGGGGTGGCTGATATTTTTCCATGCTACATGTGTTATTCTTAAGATGAGTGTTTATTCACTTGTCATTGCACGACAGTATGACAAAGGTATTAGGGATGCCCAGTCCCGAAATGAAAAATGAATTTTCTTTATGTTGTCAAATAATAAATTCCTTGGAAAGTGTTCGCCGTGGAATGTGAAAGTATGGTGGAAAAAGGAATAAAATTTATTTTCTGTTTGGGAACCGCCTATGATATATCTAGCATAGAAAGTATATGGGAACTACTCGATCATTTTCATTGACAGGAAAAGCATGCCACCCAAAATGTTTTTATATCTATTTTTTGCTTTGAGCTGTGGCACCTCTACAAATCCCTACTTCCCTCTGCGAAGGGCCTTTCTTTTACTTTATGCAATTTTTATTTTGAGTCTCCATCTTCTCTTATAAAGCACCAACTAAGGGGCACTATGATTGTACTTGAGCATTGGGTGTAGCTAATATGCGATTGTGTTTCATGAATGGATCAATGACAGGGCATAATGGGCTAGGGATAACTTGCTTTAGTGTTGATATTTTGAAAGACATGGTTGCTTGTTGATATGCTTGAATATTGAAATATTCATGTCAAAACTGGACTATTGCTTTGAATCATATAAAAGTCCAAATGTCCATGCTACAAAGAAAAGAATATGTGTCGGGGAATAGACCACGGGTAGCCTCATCCGTACCCCTTAACATTTCAAGAAATTGGGGCTAGCAAAGCTACACAAGCCTATTGACCAAGCGGTCGCCTTCCAGAAGACGACGTCCCCTTAGAAGGCAGTCCAGACCACGCGGCCGGCTCCCTGAAGATGGCGCGTTCCAGAAGTTGGCTTCGGGGATGGGCCGGCCTCCAGCAGCCGGCCCCTCCTTTCCCTCGGAGTCTGCAGTCACATGCTCTAACAAGACGGGGCATGGCTACAGGGCAACCTGCTCCCCCAAATCTCAGAAGAGCGTGGCAACAGTGTGACCTGACCAAGCGGCCACCTACCTACCAGGCGCGAGACTATAGCCATGCGGCTCATAACATGGCCCTCATCAGCAAGGTCATGCTACCGCTAAGGACAATCAGTACGGCCCGCAGGCGACGGGCCCTACTTGTCTACGAGCTCTCGGAAGACGGCGCACCCATAGAAGGCGGCTTCGGGGCGGGCCGGCATCCAGTAGTCGGCCCTTCCCACCCCTCGGAGTCCGCACTCACCTGATCCGACGAGACGAAGCGTAGCTATAGTGTGCGCTGGCCAAGCGGCCACCAACCCATCTAACGTGGAATTGTAGCCATACAACTCCTGACGCGGCCTCCGTCATCAAGTATGAAGCTACAGGAAAAGGCAATCAGCATGGCCCGCGGGCGGCGGGCCCTACTGCTACCTCTTGAGCTTGCGTTGGTTTTTCCCTTAAAGAGAAAAGGGTGATGCAGCAAAGTAGAGTAAGTATTTCCCTCAGTTTTGAGAACCAAGGTGTCGGTGTCAAAACCGGCGGATCTCGGGTAGGGGGTCCCGAACTGTGCGTCTAAGGCGGATGGTAACAGGAGGCAGGGGACACGATGTTTTACCCAGGTTTGGACCCTCTTGATGGAGGTAAAACCCTACGTCCTGCTTGATTATTCTTGATAATATCAGTAGTACAAGGGTTGATCTACCACGAGATCGGAGAGGCTAAACCCTAGAAGCTAGCCTATGGTATGATTATATGTTGTCCTACGGACTAAAACCCTCCGGTTTATATAGACACCGGAGGGGGCTATGGTTACACAAGGTCGGTTACAAAGGAGGAGATATACATATCTGTATCACCTAGCTTGCCTTCCACGCCAAGTAGAGTCCCATCCGGACACGGGACGAAGTATTCAATCTTGTATCTTCATAGTCCAATAGTCCGGCCAAAGGATATAGTCCGGCTGTCCGGAGACCCCCTAATCCAGGACTCCCTCAGTAGCCCCTGAACCAGGCTTCAATGACGATGAGTCCGGCACGCAGTGTTGTCTTCAACATTGCAAGGCGGGTTCCTCCTCCGAATACACCACAGAAGAGTTTGAATACAAGGATAGTGTCCGACCCTGCAAAATAAGTTCCACATACCACCGTAGAGAGAGTAATATTTCCACAAATCCAATCTGCTGACACGTTTTGGCAGCATGACATCATGCCATGCCCCGGTAATTATTCGAACCATTTTTCCTTAACCAGCCCCGCACATAACGTGAGGCGGTTTCTTGACACGTCTTGTCAAAGCAGAGATCGTGTTCCCCTTATTACGGGATTCTCATTAATACGGATGTGGGTAACCCAACCATGCCTAGGACTCCTAGATTTTAGGCAAGTCCCAAACGGCCATGAGGAGGACGCTTGATATTCACCCTCTTTATAAAGGGACAAGGCTTTTACTTCTTCCCTCCCGTGCTCAATAGAATCCTTCCCCCGCCTCGATTTATAACACCCAAAGCCTAGGTCAGGTGCTTCGGACCTTCAATCATGTCCGGATCCAACCTTCAAGGCCGATGGATGCCTTCCTCCCTCATGGAGGAGGATATCAAGAAGTTGAGGGAGGCCAGATACCTGACCGCCAAAATTTCGCATAGGCTGCCCGCTAGATGGCAGGTCATCCCTACTCCCGAACCCAACGAGAGCGTTGTGTTCGTCTCCCACTTCCCCCGAGGACTAGGCCTCGCTCTGGATCCCTTTGTTAGGGGTCTTATGTTCTATTACAGGCTGGATTTTCATGACCTAGCCCCGGATTCCCTCCTTCACATCTCGTCATTTATTATCATTTGTGAGGCCTTCCTCCGCATTACCCCTCACTTCGGCCTGTGGCTCAAGACCTTTGATGTGAAGCCGAAGATGGTCGAGGGGCAGTACGCAGCGTGCGGAGGTGCTCTAATAAGCAAAATTGCTTGCGCTCCATGGCCGAAGGGCTCTTTTCCAGAGGTGTACGGATTGTGGCAACGGGAGTGGTTTTACGTCACAGCTCCCCGAAGTGCCAAGTGGGTAGCCGCCCCCACCTTCCGCTCGGGCCCTCCACCACAACTGATGTCATGGATCAGCAGGGGGCTGAGCTGGGGCCCAGCCAAGGACGTGCCCATACTGCAGAGCCGCATCCGAGATCTCTTCGAGGGAGATTTTAGTCTGGTTATGGTAATGCAAGTCATGCTGGTTCATCGAGTCCAGCCTTGCAAATGCCGGCCCCTCCGCATGTGGGAATTCAACCCGGAAGGACCACACTATTCAGAATTTCCTCGGCCTGACGCACGAGAAGATGTACAAATCGTTCTTGGGACCCCAAATAGAGTGTCCGGACACTACCGAGGATGTGGGCCTGAGCAGCAACCGCGCCATGGCCCAAGTAAATCCATGGCCGAACACATTGTCCTTTTTTATCATGACATCATTCTGAAGAATCGCTCTTTGACCAGGACTAGATAACAAAGGCGAAGATGATCCGGTGTTCGGCCCCCCTTCCTGAAGGCTTGGACAATTCGGTGCTGGAAAAGATGCTCGAGCTAGCACCTTGCCTGGTGCCCTCAAAGTAATATGAAGGGGGAATAAAGAGGGTGAAAGCGGGCCTCCACCGCTACCTATTCCAACCGAGGGAATGAGCGCCTCCGTGAGGGAGGACAACCCAGGGGAAGAATCTGACATTCTCTCGCCTCAGGGAAGGAAGAGGACTACCTCTGAAGATCCGGAAACCAAGGTTTCCAAACGGGAGAAGAAATCTCCACCAGAGGGTCCTGCCTCGGAGAGTGCTCTTGCCGCACAATGTCCGCACGGGGATCAGCCCTCTAACGAGCTGTAAGTAATCAAAAAGTACTTAATAGTGAAGATATCCTACCTTACTTCTGAGGAAAATAACTGAAGCATTTATCTTGCAGTTTGGATCTTAGCCCTTCTCAGCAAAGCTCGTATTCAGGGGATCTTCTTCCGGAGATGATGGAGAGCGAAACGCCTCCCCCGGACTCCCCAGCTCAAGAAGCGGGCGACCTTGAAGTGTCGTCGTGGAGGGTCTCTTCGGATCCAGCGAGGCCAGAAGATAATCCTATGGCCACCCGAAGTCCCTAGTATCCGGCTCTTGAAGAGAGCAACCAAAAGAGTCCGACACCGTCTGGTATGCGGTCGGACGTACTGAGGGATCTACTAGAGCGAGTGACTATCTCAGAAGAGCACCGTACGTTGATGGGTACAGTGATTGAAAGGATTTCGTCCGCCGAAAGCGGGTTGCGTAAAGCCTTTATGAGTCTACTGACGAGTTTTGAGGTATGTGAAATGATGTACATTTTTGACAGTACCGCACATTTTAAGGTGTGCCCTATGTAGATAGTAGCCCCTGAGACTTTGGTTGTCGTCGAGAACGGCGGCAAACAGAGGATTGTAGTCCCAGGTAATAACCAGACCGCCTTTATGTGCAGGTGGTTGAAGCTCCGGTGGCTAGCCGGACTGATGGGTTTGCCGGACCAAAGCGGCAACTGGATGCGGCAGATGCCGACATTGTGCTTGTCAACAAGCGGCTTGACGAGGCACAGGGTGAGTGAATTTTCTAGTGATCGTCACATAATAAGAGCAGCATGATGCCAGTATCATTAACATCTTGTGACTGCAGATGGAGCTGCCACCGTGGAGACCCTTCGGGCGGAGCTTGCCCGAGCCAAGGAGCAAGCAAGGAGTAGTAATGTGGCCGCTTTAAAGGCGGCCGAAGAGTTAAGAGCCGAAAAGGCCGCACATTGCGAGAGCAAAGAGAAAATGGCCAAGATGGCTGTAAAGTTAAAAGACACTTACGACCGTTGCCAGCTTCTTGAAGAAGAAAACCAGGCGAAGGCGACGGACCTAGAAAAGGCCACGATGGCGACCAAAGACACCCGCTCTGCGATGAGAGCGAAGAAGGAGGAGCTGCGTCAAGCCGGGGATATCGCGGCTGGGAAACCCTTCATGCTGTGGAGGAAGTTTGGATATCCTCAGTATGCCCCTTTGAACCGGCTATGGAGTTCGGCGGACGCATATCTGGACTTGGTGGCGAGTGTTGTCGATGCGGCCGAATACTTCCGAGATCAAACAGATCGTGAAGTGGACAAGCTATTCTGGTCACAATTTAATGTTCCAGAGCGTCCGCTTCCATTGACTGATCAGCTTGCTGAATGGGCCAAGCTGAATAGATTGTCCAGACTCGCCATGAGGTCTGTTGTGGATCATCTGTGGCCGGAAAGGCCAAAGCCGAACAGCTATTTTAGTTTGGTGCAGCAGTTCCTTGGTGCGGTGTCGCGCATTAATGCGATGAAGAGGTCGGCATGCATAGAAGGCTCGCGGATGGCCCTTGCCCGTGTCAAAACATACTGGGCGGAGATGGATGCCACCACTGTCGCGGCGCAGGGTTCGGCCATAGGCCGAGTGGCTACCGAGCACTATTTTGAAGAAGTTCTTGAAGGCGCTCGTTCGATAGAGGCCCAGTGCTCGAAGAATATTATGTTTGAATGACATGTATTCCCATTGTAAAAACAATGTTTTATTAAGTTTATCAAGGGTGTATTTATACTTTTGCCCGAAAGTATTATGATGCCTCATGTGCGGCCGTTTATGTATATATGTATATAACCTGAAAGATTGCAGTCGTCGGCTTCAGCCCCCATGCATATAATGCGGGGGTGTTCGCAGAAGACGCATGTTCACACTTGATCCAACGTCTTGGTCCATTAAGGAGGTGATAGCGCAGCGAACTAGGCAACCGGACTATAATGCTTTAACACTTTCACTTAGCCAGAGGAATTTGACAGTGGGGCCACTATATAGCCCCTGGTGGCTCCGCACTCCTCCGAATTCGGGTGCGTACATGCCTGGCCGGGAAATGGCCCTTCGTTAAGGCGGAGGAATCCCGAAGATTCCGGTAGGTCATCGAGTGGTTGACCGGTCTCACGTTATATCATGACAGTCAGTTTTCAGCTTTCTCTACTGAGGTGCTCGTCCGGATGAACCAGGGCACAATCGCAGTAGTTCTCCTGGTGCCGCCTTAGCCGATAGAGCGGAACGTAAGGCAGCAAAACACAGGAGCCGGGCAAACCCAACACCAAAGACATGATTCGGAGCTGATGCATATAAGGCCAAACTCGCGACGCCGAACACTCCCTAAGGTATTCGGTCTTTATGGTGTAAACCGGGCCTAAACAGTGCCCTTTGTAATAACCCCTGGTGTCTAGGTACGTGCAATATTCTGACGTGGCCACATGCCAATACGTCAGCATCCTTCTCAATTGTACTAAGAATCCGGGGGATGTGTATCAACAAGAGACAGTAAAAAAGGTTTACGCAGGGTCTTAATCTAAAAAGAATCCTTGGAGCGGGTCCCTGCTGCACGTCTGCGCCTGTGTCTCCGTTGTTCCGTATCCTGGACGGGTGTAGCACGATGGTCATCTGTAAAAGAGAGGAACTTAGTTGAAAAGTTGTCATGCAAAAAGGTAGGTTGTACTAAAGAAAATATGTACAGTTCAAGCTGAGTAAAGTTGAGCCTAATTGCCACTTATTTATGCGTGTTGAGCCCCTTGTATTGTAATAGGGGTATAGCCATCAAACCTGTATCAATTACAAATAATTGCGCCAGACTCGTCTAACCACGTCTGTGGTCTTAACGACCTGTCAGATGCTTCAGTTGGTGAGGCCGTTTAGCGTGCGGCTGCCAAGGCAGCCGCGCGGTCTTCCGCGCGCAAGGAGTGCTCAATATTTCCATTTACTGTAATGATGCCGCGTGGATCGGGCATCTTAAGCATAAGAGAAGCGTAATGCGGTATTGCGTTAAAGTGAGCGAAAGCTTCGCGTCCGAGTAGAGCTTGATAGCCACTGTCGGTGTCAAAACCGGCGGATCTCAGGTAGGGGGTCCCGAACTGTGCGTCTAGGCCGGATGGTAATAGGAGACAAGGGACACGAAGTTTTACCCAGGTTCGGGCCCTCTCGATGGAGGTAAAACCCTACGTCCTGCTTGATTAATATTGATGATATGAGTAGTACAAGAGTAGATCTACCACGAGATCGAGGAGGCTAAACCCTAGAAACTAGCCTATGGTATGATTGTTGATGTGTATGTTGTCCTACGGACTAAAACCCTCCGGTTTATATAGACATCGGGTAGGGTTAGGGTTACATAGAGTCGGTTACAATGGTAGGAGATCTGCATATCCGTATCGCAAGCTTGCCTTCCATGCCAAGGAAAGTCCCTTCCGGACACGGGACGGAGTCTTCAATCTAGTATCTTCATAGTCCAGGAGTCCGGCTAAAGGTATAGTCCGGCTATCCAAACACCCCCTAATCCAGGACTCCCTCAGCCACCTTGGAACGGAGCGATGTGGAAGGTTAACTTTTCGCTGCGGAAGTTATCGGGAAATCCGAATATAACCTCTAGTCATAGGGAGCCCGTGCAATGGGCTTCTGGGCCTGGCGTTACTCCTTTAAAGGTAGTATTGCTATGGCTAATTTTTGCTGGGTCTATCCCCATGTTGCGTACTGTGTCCTGATATATCAGGTTTAAACTGCAGCCGCCGTCCATCAGAACTCGTGTGACGTGGTATCCGTCAATTATTGGGTCTAATACCAAGGCAGCCCATCCTGCACGCCGGACACTTGCTGAGTAATCCCGATGGTCAAAAGTGATCGGTTGGGACGACCTGTGGCAGAATTCCGCGGTGCTAGGCCGTGGGGCATGTGTCTCTGGGAGTGCCGCTTTGTTTCTCCCCTTTATTACGTGTAACACGTTGACTGTTTTCACTTCTGGTGGGAATTTCTTTTGTTCCCTAGTGCTTTGTTTTCGAGGCTCGTCCTCGTCTTCACTTGGTGTATCCTTCCCCTTATGTTCGGCGTTCAGCTTGCCGGACTACTTGAAGACCCAACATTCTCTTTGGGTATTGTTCGCAGGTTTGTCAGGGGTACTATGGATCTGACATATTTGGTCCAGAATCTTGTTTAGGCTGGATAGTTCGTCTTTGTTGCCTTTGGATGGTGGCTTTTGCTGACCTGGCCGAGAGCTTCTGAATCTGGCGTTTACCGTCGTGCTCTTCGGGCTGTCTTCTTTATTCCGGCGCTTGTTTTTGCTGCGTCGTGATTTCCTATTTCCGTCCCTGACTTCGGATGTACTTGGGTCGCTGGTGCTGCATCGGGCTAACCAGCTGTCCTCGCCCGCGCAAAAGAGGGTCATGAGGCTTGTTAATGCTGCCATTGTTCTCGGCTTTTCTTGGCCAAGGTGTCTGGCGAGCCATCCATCTCGAACGCTGTGCTTGAAAGCTGCTAAGGCTTCGGCATCCGGACAGTCTACTATTTGGTTCTTCTTAGTGAGGAACCTATTCCAAAGCTTTCGGGCTGACTCTCCGGGCTGTTGAGATATATGACTTAAATCGTCTGCATCCGGTGGTCGGACATAGGTCCCTTGAAAATTTGCCCGAAAGGCGTCTTCGAGCTCTTCCTAGCTTCCAATGGAGTTTTCGGGGAGGCTTTTAAGCCAGTGCCGAGCTGGCCCTTTGAGCTTGAGGGGTAAGTACTTGATGGCGTGAAGATCGTCTCCTCGAGCCATGTGGATATGGAGGATATAGTCCTCAATCCAGACCCCAGGGTCTGTTGTTCCATCGTACGCCTCTATGTTTACGGGTTTGAATCCCTCTGGAAATTCATGGTCCAGCACCTCATCGATGAAACATAGCGGGTGTGTGGCACCCCTGTATTTGGGTGTACTGTGGTGTTCGGATGTTTGTTGTGTTGTATTTGTTGTGGAACGTAGTAATTTCAAAAAAATTCCTACGCACACGCAAGATCATGGTGATGCATAGCAACGAGAGGGGGAGATTGTGATCTAAGTACCCTTGTAGATCGACAATGGAAGCGTTAACTTGGTTGATGTAGTCATACGTCTCCACGGCCCGACCGATCAAGCACCGAAACTACGGCACCTCCAAGTTCTAGCACACGTTCAGCTCGATGACGATCCCCGGACTCTGATCCAGCAAAGTGTCGGGGAAGAGTTCCGTCAGCACGACGGCGTGGTGACGATCTTGATGTACTACCGTCGCAGGGCTTCGCCTAAGCACCGCTACAATATTATCGAGGACTATGGTGGAAGGGGGCACCGCACACGGCTAAGAACATGATCACGCGGATCAACTTGTGTGTCAAGGGGTGCCCTCTGCCCCCGTATATAAAGGATCAAGGGGAAGAGGCCGGCCGGCCCTCTATGGCGCGCCAAGGAGGAGTCCTCCTCCTAGTAGGAGTAGGACTCCTACTAGGAGGGGGAAAGAACTGGGGAGGGAGAGGGAAAGGGGGGCGCCGCCCCCCCCCCCCCCCCCACCTCTCCTAGTCCAATTCGGACCAGGGGGGAGGAGGCGTGCGTCCCACCTATGGCTGCCCCTCTCTCTCTCTCTCCACTAAGGCCCATATGGCCCATTACTTCTCCCGGGGGGGTTCCGGTAACCCTCCGGCTCTCCGGTTTTCTCCGAAATCACCCGGAACACTTCCGGTGTCCGAATATAGCCGTCCAATATATCAATCTTTATGTCTCGACCATTTCGAGACTCCTCGTCATGTCCGTGATCACATCCGGGACTCTGAACTACCTTCGGTACATCAAAACTCATAAACTCATAATATAACTGTCATCGAAACCTTAAGCGTGCGGACCCTACGGGTTCGAGAACAATGTAGACATGACCGAGACACGTCTCCGGTCAATAACCAATAGCGGAACCTGGATGCTCATATTGGCTCCTACATATTCTACGAAGATCTTTATCGGTCAGACCGCATAACAACATACGTTGTTCCCTTTGTCATCGGTATGTTACTTGCCCGAGATTCGATCATCGGTATCTCAATACCTAGTTCAATCTCGTTACCGGCAAGTCTCTTTACTCGTTCCGTAATACATCATCTCACAACTAACTCATTAGTTGCAATGCTTGCAAGGCTTATGTGATGTGCATTACCGAGAGGGCCCAGAGATACCTCTCCGACAATCGGAGTGACAAATCCTAATCTCGAAATACGCCAACCCAACATGTACCTTTGGAGACACCTGTAGAGCACCTTTATAATCACCCATTTACGTTGTGACGTTTGGTAGCACACAAAGTGTTCCTCCGGCAAATGGGAGTTGCATAATCTCATAGTCATAGGAACATGTATAAGTCATGAAGAAAGCAATAGCAACATACTAAACGACCGGGTGCTAAGCTAATGGAATGGGTCATGTCAATCAGATCATTCACCTAATGATGTGATCCCCTTAATCAAATAACAACTTCTTGTTCATGGTTAGGAAACATAACCATCTTTGATTAACGAGCTAGTCAAGTAGAGGATACTAGTGACACTCTGTTTGTCTATGTATTCACACATGTATTATGTTTCCGGTTAATACAATTCTAGCATGAATAATAAACATTTATCATGATATAAGGAAATAAATAATAACTTTTATTATTGCCTCTAGGGAATATTTCCTTCAGTCTCCCACTTGCACTAGAGTCAATAATCTAGATTACACAGTAATGATTCTAACACCCATGGAGCCTCGGTGCTGATCATGTTTTTCTCGTGGAAGAGGCTTAGTCAACGAGTCTGCAACATTCAGATCCGTATGTATCTTGCAAATCTCTATGTCTCCCACCTGGACTAGATCCCGGATGGAATTGAAGTGTCTCTTGATGTGCTTGGTTCTCTTGTGAAATCTGGATTCCTTTGCCAAAGCAATTGCACCAGTATTGTCACAAAAGATTTTCATTGGACCCGATGCACTAGGTGAAGGAAATATGCCCTAGAGGCAATAATAAAGTTATTTATTTATTTCCTTATATCATGATAAATGTTTATTATTCATGCTAGAATTGTATTAACCGGAAACATAATACATGTGTGAATACATAGACAAACAGAGTGTCACTAGTATGCCTCTACTTGACTAGCTCGTTAATCAAAGATGGTTATGTTTCCTAACCATGAACAAGGAGTTGTTATTTGATTAACGGGATCACATCATTAGGTGAATGATCTGATTGACATGACCCATTCCATTAGCTTAGCACCCGATCGTTTAGTATGTTGCTATTGCTCTCTTCATGACTTATACATGTTCCTATGACTATGAGATTATGCAACTCCCGTTTGGCGGAGGAACACTTTGTGTGCTACCGAACGTCACAACGTAAATGGGTGATTATAAAGGTGCTCTACAGGTGTCTCCAAAGGTACATGTTGGGTTAGCGTATTTCGAGATTAGGATTTGTCACTCCGATTGTCGGAGAGGTATCTCTGGGCCCTCTCGGTAATGCACATCACATAAGCCTTGCAAGCATTGCAACTAATGAGTTAGTTGCGAGATGATGTATTACGAAACGAGTAAAGAGACTTGGCGGTAACGAGATTGAACTAGGTATTGAGATACCGACGATCGAATCTCGGGCAAGTAACATACCGATGACAAAGGGAACAACGCATGTTGTTATGCGGTCTGACCGATAAAGATCTTCGTAGAGTATGTAGGAGCCAATATGAGCATCTAGGTTCCGCTATTGGTTATTGACCGGAGACGTGTCTCGGTCATGTCTACATTGTTCTTGAACCTGTAGGGTCCGCACGCTTAAGGTTTCGATGACAGTTATATTATGAGTTTATGAGTTTTGATGTACCGAAGTTAGTTCAGAGTCCCGGATGTGATCACGGACATGACGAGGAGTCTCGAAATGGTCGAGGACTCCTACTAGGAGGAGGACTCCTCCTTGGCGCGCCATAGAGGGCCGGCCGGCCTCCTCCCCTTGATCCTTTATATACGGGGGCAGGGGGCACCCCTAGACACACAAGTTGATCCACGTGATCATATTCTTAGCCGTGTGTGGTGCCCCCTTCCACCATAGTCCTCGATAATATTGTAGCGGTGCTTAGGCGAAGCCCTGCGACGGTAGTACATCAAGATCGTCACCACACCGTCGTGTTGACGGAACTCTTCCCCGACACTTTGCTGGATCAGAGTCCGGGGATCATCATCGAGCTGAACGTGTGCTAGAACTCGGAGGTGCCGCAGTTTCGGTGCTTGATCAGTCGGGCCGTGGAGACGTACGACTACATCAACCAAACGCTTCCGTTGTCGATCTACAAGGGTACGTAGATCACACTCTCCCCCTCTCGTTGCTATGCATCACCATGATCTTGCGTGTGCGTAGGAAATTTTTTGAAATTACTACGAAACCCAACAGTGGCATCCGAGCCTAGGTTTCATATGTTGATGTTATATGCACGAGTGAACACAAGTGAGTTGTGGGCGATATAAGTCATACTGCTTACCAGCATGTCATACTTTGGTTCGGCGGTATTGTTGGACGAAGCGGCCCGGACCGACATTACGCGTACGCTTACGCGAGACCGGTTCTCCCGACGTGCTTTGCACAAAGGTGGCTAGCGGGTGACAGTTTCTCCAACTTTAGTTGAACCGAGTGTGGCTACGCCCGGTCCTTGCGAAGTTTAAAACAGCACCAACTTGACAAACTATCGTTGTGGTTTTGATGCGTAGGTAAGATTGGTTCTTGCTTAAGCCCGTAGCAGCCACGTAAAACTTGCAACAACAAAGTAGAGGACGTCTAACTTGTTTTTGCAGGGCATGTTGTGATGTGATATGGTCAAGACATGATGCTAAATTTTATTGTATGAGATGATCATGTTTTGTAACCGAGTTATCGGCAACTGGCAGGAGCCATATGGTTGTCGCTTTATTGTATGCAATGCAATCGCGCTGTAATGCTTTACTTTATCACTAAGAGGTAGCGATAGTCGTGGAAGCATAAGATTGGCGAGACGACAACGATGCTACGATGGAGATCAAGGTGTCGCGCCGGTGACGATGGTGATCACGACGGTGCTTCGAGGATGGAGATCACAAGCACAAGATGATGATGGCCATATCATATCACTTATATTGATTGCATGTGATGTTTATCTTTTATGCATCTTATCTTGCTTTGATTGACGGTAGCATTATAAGATGATCTCTCACTAATTATGAAGAAGTGTTCTCCCTGAGTATGCACCGTTGCGAAAGTTCTTCGTGCTGAGACACCACGTGATGATCGGGTGTGATAGGCTCTACGTTCAAATACAACGGGTGCAAAACAGTTGCACACGCGGAATACTCAGGTTATACTTGACGAGCCAAGCATATACAGATATGGCCTCGGAACACGGAGACCGAAAGGTCGAGCATGAATCATATAGTAGATATGATCAACATAGCGATGTTCACCAATGAAACTACTCCATCTCACGTGATGATCGGACATGGTTTAGTTGATTTGGATCATGTAATCACTTAGAGGATTAGAGGGATGTCTATCTAAGTGGGACTTCTTAAGTAATATGATTAAATTGAACTTAAATTTATCATGAACTTAGTCCTGGTAGTATTTTGCAAATTACGTTATAGATCAATAGCTCGCGTTGTTGCTTCCCTATGTTTATTTTGATATGTTCCTAGAGAAAATTGTGTTGAAAGATGTTAGTAGCAATGATGCGGATTGGATCCGTGATCTGAGGTTTATCCTCATTGCTGCACAGAAGAATTATGTCCTTGATGCACCGCTAGGTGACAGACCTATTGCAGGAGCAGATGCAGACGTTATGAACGTTTGGCTAGCTCAATATGATGACTACTTGATAGTTTAGTGCACCATACTTAAATGGCTTAGAATCGGGACTTCAAAGACGTTTTGAACATCATGGACCATATGAGATGTTCCAGGAGTTGAAGTTAATATTTCAAGCAAATACCCGAGTTGAGAGATATGAAGTCTCCAACAAGTTCTATAGCTAAAAGATGGAGGAGAATCGCTCAACTAGTGAGCATGTGCTCAGATTGCCTGGGTACTACAATCGCTTGAATCAAGTGGGAGTTAATCTTCCAGATAAGATAGTGATTGACAGAATTCTCTAGTCGCCATCACCAAGTTAGTAGAACTTCGTGATGAACTATAATATGCAAGGGATAACGGAAACAACTCCCAAGCTCTTCGTGATGCTGAAATCAACGAAGGTAGAAATCAAGAAAAACATCAAGTGTTGATGGTTGACAAGACCACTAGTTTCAAGAAAAGGGCAAAGGGAAGAAGGGGAACTTCAAGAAGAACAGCAAGCAAGTTGCTGCTCAAGTGAAGAAGCCCAAGTCTGATCCTAAGCCTGAGACTAAGTGCTTCTACTGCAAAGGGACTGGTCACTGGAAGCAGAACTACCCCAAGTGATTGGCGGATAAGAAGGATGGCAAAGTGAACATAAGTATATTTGATATACATGTTATTGATGTGTACTTTACTAGTGTTTATAGCAACCCCTCAGTAATAGATTCTAGTTCAGTTGCTAAGATTAGTAACTCGAAACGGGAGTTGCAGAATAAACAGAGACTAGTTAAGGGTGAAGTGACGATGTGTGTTGGAAGTGGTTCCAAGATTGATATGATCATCATCGCACACTCCCTATACTTTTGGGATTAGTGTTGAACCTAAATAAGTGTTATTTGGTGTTTGCGTTGAGCATTAATATGATTTGATCATGTTTATTGTAATACGGTTATTCATTTAAGTAAGAGAATAAATTCTTGTTCTGTTTACATGAATAAAACCTTATATGGTTACACACCCAATGAAAATAGTTCGTTGGATCTCGATCGTAGTAATACACATAATCATAATATTGAAACCAAAAGATGCAAATTTAATAATGATAGTGCAACTTATTTGTGGCACTGCTGTTTAGGTCATATTGGTGTAAAGCGCATGAAGAAACTCCATGTTGATGGGCTTTTGGAATCACTTGATTATGAATCAGTTGATGCTTGCGAACCATGCCTCGTGGGCAAGATGACTAAGACTCCGTTCTTCGGAACAATGGAGCGAGCAACAAATTTGTTGGAAATCATACATACTGATGTATGTGTTCCGATGAATATTGAGACTCGCGACAGGTATCATTATTTTCTGATCTTCACAGATGATTTGAGCAAATATGAGTATATCTACTTGATGAAACATAAGTCTGAAACATTTGAAAAGTTCAAAGAATTTCAGAGTGAAGTCATCGTAACAAGAAAATAAAGTTTCTACGATCTGATCGTGGAGAAGAGTATTTGAGTTATGAGTTTGGTCTTCAGTTAAAACAATGTGAAATAGTTTCACTACTCATGCCACCTGGAACACCACAGCATAATGGTGTGTCCGAACGTCATAACCGTACTTTATTGGATATAGTGCAAACTATGATGTTTCTTACCGATTTACCACTATAGTTTTGGGGTTATGCATTAGAGACAGCTGCATTCACGTTAAAAAGGGCACCATCTAAATCCATTGAGACGGCACCGTATGAACTGTGGTTTGGCAAGAAACCAAAGTTGTTGTGTCTTAAAGTTTGGGGTTGCGATGCTTATATGAAAGAGTTTCATCCTGATAAGCTCAAACCCAAATCGGAGAAATATGTCTTCATAGGATACCCAAAGGAGACAGTTGGGTACACCTTCTATCACAGATCTGAAGGCAAGACATTCGTTGCTAAGAATGGATCCTTTCTAGAGAAGGAATTTCTCTCGAAAGAAGTGAGTGGGAGGAAAGTAGAACTTCATGAGGTAACTGTACCTGCTCCATAATTGGAAAGTAGTTCATAACATAAATCTGTTCCTGTGACTTCTGCACCAATTAGTGAGGAAGCTAATGATGATGATCATGTAACTTCAGATCAAGTTACTACCGAATCTCGTAGGTAAACCAGAGTGAGATCCGCACCAGAGTGGTACGGTAATCCTGTTCTGGAAGTCATGTTACTAGACCATGACGAACTTGTGAACTATGAAGAAGCGATGGTGAGCCCAGATTCCACAAAATGGCTTGAGGCCATGAAATCTGAGATGGGATCCATGTATGAGCACAAAGTATGGACTTTGGTTGATTTGCCCGATGATCGGCAAGCCATAGAAAATAAATGGATCTTCAAGAGGAAGACGGACGCTGATAGTAGTGTTACTATCTACAAAGCTAGAATTGTCGCAAAAGGTTTTCAACAAAGTTCAAGGTGCTGACTACGATGAGATTTTCTCACTCGTATCGATGCTTAAAAGTCTGTCCAAATCATGTTAGCAATTGCCGCATTTTATGAAATCTGGCAAATGGATAATAAAACTGCAATCCTTAATGGATTTCTTAAAGAAAGAGTTGTATATGATGCAACCAGAAAGTTTTTGTCAATCCTAAAGGTGCTAACAAAATAAGCAAGCTCCAGCGATCCATCTATGGACTGGTGCAAGCATCTCGGAGTTGGAATAAATGTTTTGATAGTATGATCAAAGCATATAGATTTATACAGACTTGTGGTGAAGCCTGTATTTACAAGAAAGTGAGTGGGAGCACTACAACATTTCTGATAAGTATATGTGAATGACATATTGTTGATCGGAAACAATGTAGAATTATTCTGCAAAGCATAAAGGAGTGTTTGAAAGGAGTTTTTCAAAGAAAGACCTCGGTGAAGCTGCTTACATATTGAGCATCAAGATCTATAGAGATAGATCAAGACGCTTGATAAAGTTTTTTTCAATGAGTACATACCTTGACAAGATTTTGAAGTAGTTCAAAATGGAACAGTCATAGAAAGGGTTCTTACCTGTGTTACAAGGTATGAAATTGAGTAAGACTCAAAGCCCGACCATGGCAGAAGATAGAAAGAGAATGAAAGTCATTCCCTATGCCTCAGCCATAGGTTCTATAAAGTATGCCATGCTCTGTACCAGATCTATTGTATACCCTACACTGATTTTGGCAAGGGAGTACAATAGTGATCTAGGAGTAGATCACTGGACAGCGGTCAAAATTATCCTTAGTGGAATAAGGATATGTTTCTCGATTATGGAGGTGACAAAAGGTTCATCGTAAAGAGTTACATCGATGCAAGTTTTGACACTGATCTAGATAACTTTAAGTCTCAATCTGGATACATATTGAAAGTGGGAGCAATTAGCTAGAGTAGCTCCGTGCAGAGCATTGTTGACATAGATATTTGCAAAATACATACGGATCTGAATATGGCAGACCCGTTGACTAAAATTCTCTCACAAGCAAAACATGATCACACCTTAGTACTCTTTGGGTGTTAATCACATAGCGATGTGAACTAGATTACTGAATCTAGTAAACCCTTTGGGTGTTGGTCACATGGCGATGTGAACTATGGGTGTTAATCACATGATGATGTGAACTATCGATGTTAATCACATGGTGATGTGATCTAGATTATTGACTCTAGTGCAAGTGGGAGACTGAAGGAAATATGCCCTAGAGGCAATAATAAAGTTATTTATTTATTTCCTTATATCATGATAAATGTTTATTTTTCATGCTAGAATTGTATTAACCGGAAACATAATACATGTGTGAATACATAGACAAACAGAGTGTCACTAGTATGCCTCTACTTGACTAGCTCGTTAATCAAAGATGGTTATGTTTCCTAACCATGAACAAGGAGTTGTTATTTGATTAACGGGATCACATCATTAGGTGAATGATCTGATTGACATGACCCATTCCATTAGCTTAGCACCCGGTCGTTTAGTATGTTGCTATTGCTTTCTTCATGACTTATACATGTTCCTATGACTATGAGATTATGCAACTCCCGTTTGCCGGAGGAACACTTTGTGTGCTACCAAACGTCACAATGTAAATGGGTGATTATAAAGGTGCTCTACAGGTGTCTCCAAAGGTACATGTTGGGTTGGCGTATTTCGAGATTAGGATTTGTCACTCCGATTGTCGGAGAGGTATCTCTGGGCCCTCTCGGTAATGCACATCACATAAGCCTTGCAAGCATTGCAACTAATGAGTTAGTTGCGAGATGATGTATTACGAAACGAGTAAAGAGACTTGCCGGTAACGAGATTGAACTAGGTATTGAGATACCGACGATCGAATCTCGGGCAAGTAACATACCGATGACAAAGGGAACAACGTATGTTGTTATGCGGTCTGGCCGATAAAGATCTTCGTAGAATATGTAGGAGCCAATATGAGCATCCAGGTTCCGCTATTGGTTATTGACCGGAGACGTGTCTCGGTCATGTCTACATTGTTCTCGAACCCGTAGGGTCCGCACGCTTAAGGTTTCGATGACAGTTATATTATGAGTTTATGAGTTTTGATGTACCGAAGTTAGTTCGGAGTCCCGGATGTGATCACGGACATGACGAGGAGTCTCGAAATGGTCGAGACATAAAGATTGATATATTGGACGGCTATATTCGGACACCGGAAGTGTTCCGGGTGATTTCGGAGAAAATCGGAGAGCCGGAGGGTTACCGGAACCCCCCGGGAGAAGTAATGGGCCATATGGGCCTTACTGGAGAGAGAGAGGGGCAGCCAAAGGTGGGCCGCGCGCCTCCTCCCCCCCTGGTCCGAATTGGACTAGGAGAGGGGGGCGGCGCCCCCCTTTCCCTCTCCCTCCCCACTTCCTTCCCCCTCCTAGTAGGAGTCCTACTCCTACTAGGAGGAGGACTCCTTCTTGGCGCGCCATAGAGGGCCGGCCGGCCTCCTCCCCTTGATCCTTTATATACGGGGGCAGGGGTACCCCTAGACACACAAGTTGATCCACGTGATCATATTCTTAGGCGTGTGCGGTGCCCCCTTCCACCATAGTCCTCGATAATATTGTAGCGGTGCTTAGGCGAAGCCCTGCGGCGGTATTACATCAAGATCGTCACCATGCCGTCGTGCTGATGGAACTCTTCCCCGACACTTTGCTGGATCGGAGTCCGGGGATCGTCATCGAGATGAACGTGTGCTAGAACTCGGAGGTGCCGTAGTTTCGTTGCTTGATCGGTCGGGCCGTGGAGACGTACGACTACATCAACCAAACGCTTCCGTTGTCGATCTACAAGGGTACGTAGATCACACTCTCCCCCTCTCGTTGCTATGCATCACCATGATCTTGCGTGTGCGTAGGAATTTTTTTGAAATTACTACGAAACCCAACACTAGGTATGACACCTAGATCGGATATGAACTCCTTCATCCAGACTCCTTCATTTGCTGCTTCCGAAGCAGCTATGTACTCCGCTTCACATGTAGATCCCGCTACAACGCTTTGTTTAGAACTGCACCAACTGACACCTCCACCGTTTAATGTAAACACGTATCCGGTTTGCGATTTAGAATCATCCGGATCAGTGTCAAAGCTTGCATCAACGTAACCTTTTACGATGAGCTCTTTGTCATCTCCATATATGAGAAACATATCCTTAGTCCTAGATCACTTTGGTACCTCCCTGCTAGACTTATAGCAAGGCACACATCAGGTCTGGTACACAGCATTGCATACATGATAGAGCCTATGGATGAAGCATAGGGAACATCTTTCATTTTCTCTCTATCTTCTGCAGTGGTCAGGCATTGAGTCTTACTCAACTTCACACCTTGTAACACAGGCAAGAACCCATTCTTTGCTTGATCCATTTTGAATTTCTTCAAAACTTTGTCAAGGTATGTGCTCTCTGAAAGTCCAATTAAGCATCTTGATCTATCTCTATAGATCTTAATGCCTAATATGTAAGCAGCTTCACCGAGGTCTTTCATTGAAAAACTCTTATTCAAGTATCCCTTTATGCTATGCAGAAATTCTATATCATTTCCAATTAGTAATATGTCATCCACATATAATATCAGAAATTCTACAGAGCTCCCACTCACTTTCTTGTAAATACAGGCTTCTCCAAAAGTCTGTACAAAACCAAATGCTTTGATCACACTATCAAAACGTTTATTCCAACTCCGAGAGGCTTGCACCATTCCATAAATGGATCGCTGGAGCTTGCACACTTTGTTAGCTCCCTTTGGATCGACAAAACCTTCTGGTTGCATCATATACAACTCTTCTTCCAGAAATCCATTCAGGAATGCAGTTTTGACATCCATATGCCAAATTTCATAATCATAAAATGCGGCAATTGCTAACATGATTCGGAAAGACTTAAGCATCGCTACGGGTGAGAAGGTCTCATCATAGTCAATCCCTTGAACTTGCCGAAAACCTTTTGTGACAAGTCGAGCTTTGTAGACAGTAATATTACCGTCAGCGTCAGTCTTCTTCTTGAAGATCCATTTATTCTCAATTACTTGCCGATCATCGGGCAAGTCAACCAAAGTCCATACTTTGTTCTCATACATGGATCCCATCTCAGATTTCATGGCTTCAAGCCATTTTGCGGAATCTAGGCTCACCATCGCTTCTTCATAGTTCGTAGGCTCATCATGATCTAGTAGCATGACTTCCAGAACAGGATTTCTGTACCACTCTGGCGCGGATCTCACTCTGGTTGATCTACGAGGTTCAGTAGTATCTTGTTCTGAAGTTTCATGATCATTATCATTAGCTTCCTCACTAACTGGTGTAGGTGTCACTGAAACAGTTTTCTGTGATGCACTACTTTCCAATAAGGGAGCAGGTACAGTTACCTCGTCAAGTTCTACTTTCCTCCCACTCACTTCTTTCGAAAGAAACTCCTTCTCCAGAAAGTTTCCGAATTTAGCAACAAAAGTCTTGCCTTCGGATCTATGATAGAAGGTGTATCCAATAGTTTCCTTTGGATATCCTATGAAGACACATTTCTCCGATTTGGGTTCGAGCTTATCAGGTTGAAGCTTTTTCACATAAGCATCGCAGCCCCAAACTTTCAGAAACGACAACTTTGGTTTCTTGCCAAACCACAGTTCATAAGGCGTCGTCTCAACGGATTTTGATGGTGCCCTATTTAACATGAATGCGGCTGTCTCTAGAGCGTATCCCCAAAACGATAGCGGTAAATCAGTAAGAGACATCATAGATCGCACCATATCTAGTAAAGTATGATTACGACGTTCGGACACACCATTACGCTGTGGTGTTCTGGGTGGTGTGAGTTGCGAAACTATTCCACAATTTTTCAAATGTACACCAAACTCGTAACTCAAATATTCTCCTCCACGATCAGATCGTAGGAATTTTATTTTCTTGTTACGATGATTTTCTACTTCATTCTGAAATTCTTTGAAGTTTTCAAATGTTTCAGACTTGTGTTTCATTAAGTAGATATACCCATATCTGCTTAAGTCATCTGTGAAGGTGAGAAAATAATGATATCCGCCATGAGCCTCAATATTCATCGGACCACATACATCTGTATGTATGATTTCCAACAAATCTGTTGCTCTCTCCATAGTACCGGAGAACGGTGTTTTAGTCATCTTGCCCATGAGGCACGGTTCGCAAGTACCAAGTGATTCATAATCAAGTGGTTCCAAAAGTCCATCAGTATGGAGTTTCTTCATGCGCTTTACACCGATATGACCTAAACGACAGTGTCACAAATAAGTTGCACTATCATTATCAACTCTGCATCTTTTGGCTTCAACACTATGAATATGTGTGTCACTACTATCGAGATTCAACAAAAATAGACCACTCTTTAAGGGTGCATGACCATAAAAGATATTACTCATATAAATAGAACAACCATTATTCTCAGATTTAAATGAATAACCGTCTCGCATCAAACAAGATCCAGATATAATGTTCATGCTTAACGCTGGCACCAAATAACAATTATTTAGGTCTAATATTAATCCCGAAGGTAGATGTAGAGGTAGCATGCCGACTGCGATCACATCGACTTTGGAACCGTTTCCCACGCGCATCGTCACCTCGTCCTTAGCCAATCTTCGCTTAATCCGTAGTCCCTGTTTCGAGTTGCAAATATTAGCAACAGAACCAGTATCAAATACCCAGGTGCTACTGCGAGCATTAGTAAGGTACACATCAATAACATGTATATCACATATACCTTTGTTCACCTTGCCATCCTTCTTATCCGCCAAATACTTGGGGCAGTTCCGCTTCTAGTGACCAGTCTGCTTGCAGTAGAAGCACTCAGTTTCAGGCTTAGGTCCAGGTTTGGGTTTCTTCTCTTGAGTAGCAACTTGCTTGCCGTTCTTTTTGAAGTTCCCCTTCTTCTTCCCTTTGCCCTTTTTCTTGAAACTAGTGGTCTTGTTGACCATCAACACTTGATGCTCCTTCTTGATTTCTACCTCCGCAGCTTTTAGCATTGCGAAGAGCTCGGGAATAGTCTTATTCATCCCTTGCATATTATAGTTCATCACGAAGCTCTTGTAGCTTGGTGGCAGTGATTGGAGAATTCTATCAATGATGCAATCATCTGGAACATTAACTCCCAATTGAATCAAGTGATTATTATACCCAGACATTTTGAGTATATGCTCACTGACAGAACTGTTCTCTTCCATCTTGCAGCTATAGAACTTATTGGAGACTTCATATCTCTCAATCCGGGCATTTACTTGAAATATTAACTTCAACTCCTAGAACATCTCATATGCTCCATGACGTTCAAAACGTCGTTGAAGTCCCGATTCTAAGCCGTAAAGCATGGCACACTGAACTATCGAGTAGTCATCAGCTTTGCTCTGCCAGACGTTCATAACATCTGGTGTTGCTCCAGCAGCAGGCCTGGCACCCAGCGGTGCTTCCAGGACGTAATTTTTCTGTGCAGTAATGAGGATAATCCTCAAGTTACGGACCCAGTCCGTGTAATTGCTACCATCATCTTTCAACTTTGCTTTCTCAAGGAACGCATCAAAATTCAACGGAACAACAGCACGAGCCATCTATCTACAATCAAGCATAAACAAGCAAGATACTATCAGGTACTAAGTTTCATGATAAATTTAGGTTCAATTAATTTACTTAAAGAACTCCCACTTAGATAGACATCCCTCTAATCCTCCAAGTGATTACGTGATCCAAATCAACTATACCATGTCCGATCATCACGTGAGATGGAGTAGTTTCATTGCTGAACATCACTATGTTGATCATATCTACCATATGATTCACGCTCGACCTTTCGGTCTCCGTGTTCAGAGGCCATATCTGTATATGCTTGGCTCGTCAAGTATAACCTGAGTATTCCGCGTGTGCAACTGTTTTGCACCCGTTGTATTTGAACGTAGAGCCTATCACACCCGATCATCACGTGGTGTCTCAGCACGAAGAACTTTCGCAACGGTGCATACTCAGGGAGAACACTTCTTCATAATTAGTGAGAGATCATCTTATAATGCTACCGTCAATCAAAGCAAGATAAGATGCATAAAAGATAAACATCACATGCAATCAATATAAGTGATATGATATGGCCATCATCATCTTGTGCTTGTGATCTCCATCTTCGAAGCACCGTCGTGATCACCATCGTCACCGGCGCGACACCTTGGTCTATATCGTAGCATCGTTTTCGTCTCGCCAATCTTATGCTTCCACGACTATCGCTACCGCTTAGTGATAAAGTAAAGCATTACAGCGCGATTGCATTGCATACAATAAAGCGACAACCATATGGCTCCTGCCAGTTGCCGATAACTCGGTCACAAAACATGATCATCTCATCAATAAAATTTAGCATCATGTCTTGACCATATCACATCACAACATGCCCTGCAAAAACAAGTTAGACGTCCTCTACTTTGTTGTTGCAAGTTTTACGTGGCTGCTACGGGCTTAAGCAAGAACCAATCTTACCTATGCATCAAAACCACAACGATAGTTTGTCAAGTTGGTGCTGTTTTAACCTTCGCAAGGACCGGGCGTAGCCACACTCGGTTCAACTAAAGTTGGAGAAATTGTCACCCGCTAGCCACCTTTGTGCAAAGCACGTCGGGAGAACCGGTCTCGCGTAAGCGTACGCGTAATGTCGGTCCGGGCCGCTTCGTCCAACAATACCGCCGAACCAAAGTATGACATGCTGGTAAGCAGTATGACTTATATCGCCCACAACTCACTTGTGTTCTACTCGTGCAAATAACATCAACATATAAAACCTAGGCTCGGATGCCACTGTTGGGGAACATAGTAATTTCAAAAAAATTCCTACGCACACGCAAGATCATGGTGATGCATAGCAACGAGAGGGGGAGAGTGTGATCTACGTACCCTTGTAGATCGACAACGGAAGCGTTAACTTGGTTGATGTAGTCGTACGTCTCCACGGCCCGACCGATCAAGCACCGAAACTATGGCACCTCCGAGTTCTAGCACACGTTCAGCTGGATGACGATCCCCGGACTCCGATCCAGCAAAGTGTCGGGGAAGAGTTCCGTCAGCACGATGGCGTGGTGACAATCTTGATGTACTACCATCGCAGGGCTTCGCCTAAGCACCGCTACAATATTATCGAGGACTATGGTGGAAGGGGTCACCGCACACGGCTAAGAATATGATCACGTGGATCAACTTGTGTGTCAAGGGGTGCCCTCTGCCCCCGTATATAAAGGATCAAGGGGAGGAGGCCGGCCGGCCCTCTATGGCGCGCCAAGGAGGAGTCCTCCTCCTAGTAGGAGTAGGACTCCTACTAGGAGGGGGAAAGAAGTGGGGAGGGAGAGGGAAAGGGGGGCGCCGCCCCCCCTCTCCTAGTCCAATTCGGAGCAGGGGGGAGGAGGCGTGTGGCCCACCTTTGGCTGCCCCTCTCTCTCTCCACTAAGGCCCATATGGCCCATTACTTCTCCTCGGGGGGGTTCCGGTAACCCTCTGGCTCTCCGGTTTTCTCCGAAATCACCCGGAACACTTCTGGTGTCCGAATATAGCCATCCAATATATCAATCTTTATGTCTCAACCATTTCGAGACTCCTCGTCATGTCCGTGATCACATCCGGGACTCCGAACTAACTTCGGTACATCAAAACTCATAAACTCATAATATAACTGTCATCGAAACCTTAAGCGTGCGGACCCTACGGGTTCGAGAACAATGTACACATGACCGAGACACGTTTCCGGTCAATAACCAATAGCGGAACCTGGATGCTCATATTGGCTCCTACATATTCTACGAAGATCTTTATCGGTCAGACTGCATAACAACATACGTTGTTCCCTTTGTCATCGGTATGTTACTTGCCCGAGATTCGATCGTCGGTATCTCAATACCTAGTTCAATCTCGTTACCGGCAAGTCTCTTTTCTCGTTCCGTAATACATCATCTCGCAACTAACTCATTAGTTGCAATGCTTGCAAGGCTTATGTGATGTGCATTACCGAGAGGGCCCAGAGATACCTTTCCGACAATCGGAGTGACAAATCCTAATCTCGAAATATGCCAACCCAACATGTACCTTTGGAGACACCTGTAGAGCACCTTTATGATCACCCATTTACGTTGTGACGTTTGGTAGCACACAAAGTGTTCCTTCGGCAAACGGGAGTTGCATAATCTCATAGTCATGGGAACATGTATAAGTCATGAAGAAAGCAATAGCAACATACTAAACGACCAGGTGCTAAGCTAATGGAATGGTTCATGTCAATCAGATCATTCACCTATTGATGTGATCCCGTTAATCAAATAACAACTCCTTGTTCATGGTTAGGAAACATAACCATCTTTGATTAACGAGCTAGTCAAGTAGAGGCATACTAGTGACACTCTGTTTGTCTATGTATTCACACATGTATTATGTTTCCGGTTAATACAATTCTAGCATGAATAATAAACATTTATCATGATATAAGGAAATAAATAATAACTTTATTATTGCCTCTAGGGCATATTTCCTTCAGTATTGCATACTGGAGCGCGCTTGCGTGGCCCGTATATGGATCTAGTTACGTCGTCCTTTTGATGCGAGCCCTCGCGTGGATCGCGTACTGGCTTATGTGCGGCGTCGTTGGCCGCTCTATATTGGCCACGAGGTCATCTATCCGACTAGATGGCCGTTTTGTTTTCTAATTGCGGGGGATCTAAGGCCTCCTCGTCGAATTCGGGTAGCAACTTTCGCTTCGGGTAGCTCTTGGTGTGGCGATTACCGCCGTACTTCACTGCAGTGTAGAGTACTTCACTCCATCTGATTCTGAGTGTGTCTTGCGCAGCCCTAAGCCTTTGCTTCTGCTTTTTTAGACTCCTCGCAGTGGAAACAAGCCTTTGATGGGCATTCTATTGCTCCGGGCGCCTGTCCGGTGTGATGTCGTCCGGACTGTTATCTTCGATGGAGTCGGGTTGTTCGGTTTGATTCTCCGTGTTGCCCTAGTCGGGCGATGGTTCACCCTGCTCTATCGCTGGGTCTATATGACCGCTGTTTCTGCCGAGGCGGGATTTGGAGCGGCGCTTATGCCGCCGCTTTGACTGCTTCTCGAGGGAACAACCCATCGTTGCGCACTTCTGTTCCTCGTCGTCGCTTTCTTTGGGTGTGTCCACCATGTATACATCATATGATGAAGTGGGCGTCCAGTGCACTGTGGGCAATGGTTCCTGCTCGTCTCTTGCATCGTCATCCATACTGTCGATGTCTTCAGAGTTAAGGTCGAGCATGTCGGTTAAGTCGTCGACAGTGGCTACTAAGTGGGTGGTGGGTGGGCGGCGAATTTCTTCGTCATCCGCATCCCAATCCTGTCGAACATAGTTTGGCCAGGACTCTCCTGACAAGGAGAGAGACCTTAATGAGTTCAGTATGTCGCCGAAGGGCGAGTGCTGAAAGATATCCACGGAGGTAAACTCCATGATCGGTGCCCAATCGGATTCGATAGGCACGGGGCGCAGGCGGTTGGGAGTCTGTGGCCGGGGAGGAATCCGGTAGTTCGGCGTCACGGCTCTCGTGAAGGGTAAGATCGATACTCAGCTCGATCGCCCATGAGAGTGTGGCCTCCGTGGCGGGGTCTATCCACCCGTCCATGGATGGCGCAGCTGGTTCCAAATTGAGGGTCGGAGCGGTTGCCGGTGCGATCTCCTGAACACTGTCTGATGGTAGAGCTAAATCATACTCATCGTGACCGTGTGGCGCACAAGGCAGGGGCTCGAATTCGTCGAAGATCAAGTCTTCGCGGATATCGGCCGTGTAGTTTAAGCTTCCAAACCTGACATGGTGGCCAGGGGCATAACTCTCGATCTGCTCCAGATGGCCAAGCAAGTTGGCCCGAAGTGCGAAGCCTCCGAACACAAAGATATGCCCGGGTAGAAAAGTCTCACCCTGGACTGCATCGCTATCGATGATCGAAGGAGCCATCAAGCGTAACGGCGACGACACAGAGGAACTCTCAATGAAAGCACCAATGTCGGTGTCAAAACCGACGGATCTCGGGTAGGGGGTCCCGAACTATGCGTCTAACGTGGATGGTAACAGGAGGCATGGGACACGATGTTTTACCCAGGTTCGGGCCCTCTTGATGGAGGTAAAACCCTACGTCCTGCTTGATTATTCTTGATAATGTGAGTAGTACAAGAGTTGATCTACCACGAGATCGGAGAGGCTAAACCCTAGAATCTAGCCTATGGTATGATTATATGTTGTCCTACAGACTAAAACCCTCTGGTTTATATAGACACCGGAGGGGGCTAGGGTTACACAAGCTCGGTTACAAAGGAGGAGATATACATATCTGTATCGCCTAGCTTGCCTTCCACGCCAAGTAGAGTCCCATCCGGACACGGGACGAAGTCTTCAATCTTGTATCTTCATAGTCCAACAGTCCAGCCATAGGATATAGTCCGGCTGTCCGGAGACCCCCTAATCCAGGACTCCCTCACAAGGTATCAATCCTGTAGGAGACAACGCGCAAGTAACCAAATACTTGCACAAACAATCAACAACTTGCACCCAACGCGATAAAGAGGTTGTCAAACCCTTCACGATTAATTGCAAACGTGAGATCTGATGGAGATAGATAAACAATAAAGTAAAATATTTTTGGTTTATAGATCGGAAAGTAAAAGATTGCAAAATAGTAGATTGGAAACTTATATGATGGAAAATAGAATATTATATGATGGAAAATAGAAGATTATATGATGGAAAATAGACCCGGGGGCCATAGGTTTCACTAGAGGCTTCTCTCAAGATAGAAAATATTACGGTGGGTGAACAAATTACAGTCGAGCAATTGATAGAAAAGCGCAACGATATCTACCAATGATCATGAATATAGGCATCACATCCGTGTCAAGTAGACCGACTCCTGCCTACATCTACTACTATTACTTCACACATTGACCGACTCCTGCCTGCATCTAGAGTATTAAGTTCATGAAGAACAGAGTAACGCATTAAGTAAGATGACATGATGTAGAGGAATAAACTCAAGAAATATGATGTAAACCCCATATTTTTATCCTCGATGGCAACAATACAATACGTGCCTTGATGTCCCTACTGTCACTGGGAAACGACACTGCAAGATTGAACCCAAAGCTAAGCACTTATCCCATTGCAAGAAAAACCAATCTAGTTGGCCAAACCAAATCGATAGTTCGAAGAGACTTGCAAAGATATCAAATCAGACGTATAAGAATTCAGAGCAGATTCATATAATATTCATAGATAAGCTAATCATAAATCCAGAATTCATCTGATCTCGACAAACACACCGCAAAAGAAGATTACATCGGATAGATCTCCAAGAACATCGAGGAGAACATGGTATTGAGGATCAAAGAGAGAGAAGAAGCCATCTAGCTACTAGCTATGGACCCACAGGTCTGAGGTAAAGTACTCACGCTTCATCGGAAGGGCAATAGAGTTGATGTATAAGCCCTCCATGATCGAATCCCCCTCCGGCAGGATGCCGGAAAAGGCCACAAGATGGGAACTCACGGGAACAGGAGGTTGTTGTGGTGGAAAAGTGTTTTCGTTGCTCTCCTGGTTGGTTTTGGAATATATGAGAATATATAGGCAGAAGAAATAGATGGGTGGCGTCACGAGGGGCCCATAAGGGTGGGGGCACACCCTACCCCCTGGGCGCGCCCTCCGTCCTTGTAGCTGCCTTGTGGCTTCCATGACATGCACTCCAACTCCTCTGGATGTTTTCTGGTCCAAGAAAAATCATCGCGAAAGTTTCATTCCATTTGGACTCCGTTTGGTATTCCTTTTCTGCGAAACTCTAAAACAAGGAAAAAAATAGAAATTTTCACTGGGCTCTAGGTTAATAGGTAGTCCCAAAAATCATATAAAATAGCATATTGGTGCATATTAAACATCCCAAATGGATAATATAATAGCATGGAACAATCAAAAATTATAGATACGTTGGAGACATATCAAGCATCCCCAAGCTTAATTCCTGCTCGTCCTCGAGTAGGTAAATGATAAAAACAGAATTTTTTATGTGGAATGCTACCTAACATACTTATCCATGTAATTTATTTATTGTGGCATGAATTTTCAGATCCGTATGATTCAAAACAAAATTTTAATATTGACATAAGAACAATAATACTTCAAGCATACTAACAAGGCAATTATGTCTTCTCAAAATAACATGGCCAAAGAAAGCTTATCCCTACAAAATCATATTGTCTGGCTATGCTCCATCTTCATCACACAAAATATTTAAATGATGCACAACACCGATGACAAGCCAAGCAATTGTTTCATACTTTTGATGTTCTCAAACTTTTCAACTTTCACACAATACATGAGCCAACTCCCTAGGGCAATTTGAGGAAGCCCATCATTGGTATATACAAGCCAAGTTCTATAATGAAAAATTCCCACTAGTATATGAAAGTGACAATATAGGAGACTCTCAATCATGAAGATCATGGTGCTACTTTGAAGCACAAGTGTGGCAAAAGGATAGTAACATTGTCCCTTCTCTCTTTTTCTCTCATTTTTTTATTTTTTCGGGCCTACTTTTATTTATTTGGCCTTTTCTCTCCCTTTTTTTTATTTCCTCACATGGGACAATGCTCTAATAATGAAGATCGTCACACTTTTATTTACTTACAACTCAAGAATTACAACTTGATACTTAGAACAAAATATGACTCTATGTGAATGCCTCCGGCGGCGTACCGGGATGTGCAATGAATCAGGAGCGACATGTATAAAAATGATGAATAATGGATTTGCCACAAATACAATGTCAACTACATGATCATACAAAGCAATATGACAATGATGGTGTGTGTCATAATAAACAGAACGGTGGAAAGTTGCATGGCAATATATCTCGGAATGGCTATGGAAATGCCATAATAGGTAGGTATGGTGGCTGTCTTGAGGAAGGTATATGGTGGTTTTATGGTACCAAAAATTGCGTGGTACTAGAGAGGCTAGCAGAGGTGGAAGGGTGAGAGTGCGTATAATCCATGGACTCAACATTAGTCATAAAGAACTCACATACTTATTGCAAAAATCTATTAGTCATCGAAACAAAGTACTACGTGCATGCTCCTAGGGGGATAGATTGGTAGGAAAAGACCATCACTCGTCCCCGGCCGCCACTCATAAGGAAGACAATCAAAAAATATCTCATGCTCCAACTTCGTTACATAACAGTTCACCATACGTGCATGCTACGGGACTCACAAACCTTAACACAAGTATTTCTCAAATTCACAACTGCTGACTAGCATGACTCTAATATCACGATCTTCATTTCTCAAAACAACCATAAGGAATCAAACTTCTCATAGTACTCAATGCACTTTATATGAAAGTTTTTATTATATCCATCTTGGATGCCTATCATACTAGGACTAATTTTATAACCAAAGAAAATTACCATGCTATTTAGAGACTCTCAAAATAATATAAGTGAAGCACGAGACTTCATCAATTTCTATAAAATAAAGCCACCGTCGTGCTATAAAAAGATATAAGTGAAGCACTAGAGCAAAATTGCCTAGCTCAAAAGATATAAGTGAAGCACATAGAGTATTGAACATATAAACCCTCCTAGACTGCTAGGCAGGACCGCGCCATCCATGTCACCCCATAATCGATGTGCCACTGCTTGTAAATTATGCACCCCGCCGAGGGCATTTTAGTCTTTTTAGTGGGCCAAGGGCATTTTAGTCTTTTCAGCGGGCCAAAAAGGCAGGCAGCGCGGGCAGGAGCGAGACCGTGCAGACTGCGTCTGCAGGAGCGAGACTACGTCTGGAAGGAGCGAGACTGCGTCTTCCCCACCAACCCTAGCCGCGTCCTCACCTCCTCCTCCATCCGCGCGCCTCGATGGCGACCCCATGGAGGGCGGCCGGGTCAGAGCGCTCCCCCGCGTCCCTCCTTCCCCACTCGGCGTTCTCTACTCCCAGCGCAGCTGCCGCCTCCCTCCGCTCTTCCCATCTTGCCAGAGTCGCCACACCCGGAGGTGACCGGGGTCGCTCCATCTCGAGCTGCTCGTTCCCTTCTCTCCCCCGACGACCGGTGCAGGAGAGAGAAAGAGGAGAGGGAGGTGTGGCGGCGGACGGGAGAGGGTCGACCTCGCGGTCGGTGGCGCCTTGATCTGAGAGAAAGACGAGAGGGAGGTGTGGCGGCGGACGGGAGAGGGCCGACCTCGCAGTAAGTGGCGGCTCGATCTCTACAAGAAAGAAGGGGTTTGAACTCCTCCCCTGTGTAAGCTCCTTCTCCTAATTCCTATCTCCTTAAATTAATTTATATTTCGCAGTTAGGGTTTCAGTGTTTGGTTTTAATGATGGGTGTGCAGGAGCATGGGAGGGTGAGAAGAACAGAGGTGGAGGTAGGACCGTGATGCCGGAGCTCTAGGCGTCGCTCGCGTTGTCGTGGAGTGGAGAAGTGTCGCCGGCCATGACTGATGGTCGTTGCTCACCGTTCGTCGTCCGCTGTCCCCAATCCAGGTTGCAAGTCCTCACACCACCCACCCCCTACCTCTTGATCCCCCCAATTCTCTGGTAATCTGATTTCGATTTCTTTATTTTTGTAAACATGATGTGCAGATCTGAGAAAGAAGAGGATAGGAAGTATCATCAGGAAGAGTTTGATGAAGGTGTACTCTCTCTCTCTCAAAGTCAAGTTTTTTCTGCATTATGATATTTGTTTGTTTTAGCCATGTTTAGATTAGTTTCTATGTATGCCAACTATTTTGTTTGTTTATATTCCAGCGACCTATGTTCCATACTGAATGCATATTTGTGCAGTGGTTCTTAGTTATATTCTGATAAAGAGAGAAAGAATTTGGGATAGAGGTATAAGGCCTTAGATTTTTTGCCTCCAACAGAAGAAATGATTCATGTGTGCCTCCCTTTTTGTTATATCTTACATACTTTTTTACCTGGGCAGATATCACATAATCATGGTTGGCAGCTAATATCCAAAATTTTAGTGTTGTCAGTACACTGAGGTTTATCTTATTTTGGTAAAGGTTTTGTCTATCAAGAACTACATATGCTCGACATGGTGTCGTGGTATCTATAGTTGTTGTGGAGCCTGCTGGTATTCTCACCTTCCACTGCCTCTTTCCCCTCTCTGTATGAACCCTTTCCTCATTTGTTTTTGTTCGTGATATACTTTGCTTGTTTTGGCTCCTTTTAATTGATGCACTATTCTATCTATTTTTGTGTACTCAGGTGCCTATGCGAGCTACATTGGAAGAATCCATGTATTTAGTTGTGGCATGTTTGGCAGCTACAGCAGCTTGATAATTAATTAGTTCTCATCCAAGGTGATTTACTTCTCCCCTTTATGTATAATGGATGGATGTATGTGGTGGTTGGTTGTCATTACTGAAGCAAGAGTTGGCTGGAGTGATTTATCTTGCTAATGAGAATTTGTACATTTCCATTTATTTTCCGCTTATCCATTTGTTTTGTATAATATATGGATGTTGTAGGATAAAGATGAACTAAAAATTTACAGCATGTACAGAGCTGGACAAAGCTTATGAATGTACCATGGGAACACAGAGTTCACTTAAATTAATATTGTGCTTGCTTATTTGAACCATCTTTTCTTTCTTACAATAGGGGGGTTTATTCACAAGGCTTATCTTGTGGTGTGTCGGCAGCGCGACTGTACACCACTGTTATTAGGTTGTTTCATTTCTACAGCAACACAGGCAATGCTTATGTATTGCACATATTTTTATTTCTTTTGATTTTGCCTTGGTTTTATTTATGCCTATAGCCTCATGCATGGGATCCTATTTCAGGGCACCGTTTTCAATGGTTAGTTGAGGTGCTTTTGGTTTTCTGAATGAGTACATAGGTAATGTTCAAGATGCCCTGTCCTTATTTTTTAGATGTTTACTTTGGTTATTGTTCTCATTTTGGTGCTCCTTGGCCTCTTTCTGTCAGTGCAGATCTTCTTTTTAAATAGCACAGATAGAGGACCAGAAAAGAGATACTTTTCTTGTTGGTGCACTTGCAAGTATATGCGGATCTGCACCTAAGATTTCCTTGCCATTGGCTGGCTGTCCTTTTCTTTTGCTAGGTCATCAACTTGCTTTCAACTTGAGCAGGATTTGCTGCAACCTCCTGTTTGTGACGTGTGCCACCAAAGGTATCCTTCTCTCTGTCCTGATTCTAATTCTCTGCCATCTCCATCTACATATGCCTGTGATTGCCTACTTTGTTTCTACCCAAACAACATATGTGTGTATGCTGGTGAAGTGAGAGAAATTAAGCGGGGGATAAAGAGTGATAGACAAAACACTAGGGGGGAAGATAGCTAGACATCAAATGTTGTAGTATATAGGCTGTTAAAATCGATTGTTACTCTCCTGTTAATTAAATGTCCATTTGATGATTTATGTTCTATGATTTATATGCATCACATTATATCCTACGACTAACCTTCACGTTTACCTTTTCCTGTTCATGGAAAATGTAATAGTTGGGAGGGTTAACTGGAAAGCTTGAGTATATCTATCAATCTGATCTGTATAGAATAACTACACAGGACAGAATGTGCTCACATGATATTAATGCATAAATTTTATAATTAAGCATAGGTTCAGATTATCTAGAGACTCAGAGTTTAGTAACTCAAGCGCATAAGACTGCATGCTATATCCATGGCAGGCAGTATCTTCTATGCATAGGACCATTTTTTTAAGACACGCATAATCATTTTTCCTAGGCATTTTTCTAACAAAATAAAAACCTGAAACTAATTTCCATTTAACATAAACTCTAATATCTATATCATACAGACGTTTTAGACATGTATATTTGTTCACCAACCATTTATTTTCTATTGAAATGAATGGTATTACTTTATTTTCAATTTCCTAAATCTATATTATACTTCTATTGCAATATAATATAACAAGGCATGGTCAGTTGGAAACCTTATTCGCATATGAATAGGCCCAAAGGAGTTATGAGGTATTGATACTCCTCTCAATCTGCTCTAATCTGGTTCACCGATATCCTGAAGGAATTATACCATCCTATATCTTTTTTTCTGATTTTTGGTTGGATACCTGCTTAGATGGGTGAAGTTTTAACCCATCTTTTATTGCTTGAAGGTGTATTTGTTGGGTTCCTCTTGGCGTGTTGAACAAAAATTGGCGTTCATCACTGATATTTAAAGATGGTTTGATCAGTATTAGGGAAAACCCATAGATGGAAGGGGTGAGAGCATGGTACCCTGTCTCTTCCTATTTTTCCGTTCTTATAGTATTACTTTGAGGCATTTTTTATAGCGAAAGAATCAGATTGAACATTTAATATCCTTATTCCTTATCACGCTATGCAGAGGCCCTTAGGTTTGCATTCGGGTGCTAATTGTTTAATAAACATCATGCATTAGTTAGCTATAATCCTTTATCTTTTCCAAAAACATGATGATTATGTTTAGTAGGATTGCCCGTCCAGAGATGTATCATTGTAAAGTAAGGTTTAAGGAGATCTAATCCTGGGCATATCAATGTAAGAGCACGTTTTTGTATTAGAATGCTTACTGTGTTTTACATGGTGGTGTTTCTAAGAAATTAAATTTGGTTGTGATCTTCAAATGGTCTGAAATTTAGTTAAGGGATGACAAAGCCTGAATGTGGCCACATTTTGGTGGGGAAGGAGGGGTATAGTCTTTATAATTTAATCTTAGGCTTACACTTCTGTGATTCGTTAATGAAATGTATCTCGATGTAGTTTTGGCTGTATTGGGACTGGGATTTAAGCTTCTTTCCTTTCTGAGACGCATACATAAATACTATGTGCTATATGGGCTGGAAAAATATAGTTGAAATTTAAACTCAGATCGTATGGGCAGTCCTAGAGAAGTGGTTGGGTCATATCTCTGTTTGGGACTAATTGTCAAATGAATAATATTATTTCATGTGTATATATTTTTGAGGCTGTATAATTCCTCTTTTTTGATTGCTCATAGCCTATTCTTTTTTGACTGTTTGTTTAGGTATCTAAGAATGCCGATGATTACACTCGGAGCAAGTCTTGTCGCGTGATACGTCTCCAACGTATCTATAATTTGATTGCTCCATGCTATATTATCTACTCTTTTGAACTATATTGGGCTTTATTTTTCACTTTTATATTATTTTTGGGACTAACCTATTAACCGGAGGCCCAGCCCAGAATTGCTGTTTTTTGCCTATTTCAGTGTTTCGGATAAACAGAATATCAAACGGAGTCGAAACAGAATAAAATCTTCGGAAACGTGATTTTCTTACCGAACGTGATCTAGGAGACTTGGACCCTACTGCAAGGGATCAAAGAGGTGGTCACGAGGGTGGGGGCGCCCCCCTAGGGCGCGCCCCTGCCTCGTGGGCCCCTCGGTGCTCCACCGACGTACTCCTTCCTCCTATATGTACACACGTACCCCCAAACGATCAGAACAGGAGCCAAAAACCTAATTCCACCGCCACAACTTTCTGTATCCACGAGATCCCATCTTGGGGCCTGTTCTGGAGCTCCGCCAGAAGAGGGCCGTCATCACGGAGGGCTTCTACATCATCCTAGCTCCTCCGATGAAGTGTGCGTAGTTTACCTCAGACCTTCGGGTCCATAGTTAGTAGCTAGATGGCTTCTTCTCTCTCTTTGGATCTCAATACAAAGTTCTCCCCCTCTCTTGTGGAGATCTATTCGATGTAATCTTCTTTTTGCGGTGTGTTTGTTGAGACCGATGAATTGTGGGGTTTATGATCAAGTCTATCTATGAATAATATTTGAATCTTCTCTGAATTCTTTTATGCATGATTGGTTATCTTTGCATGTCTCTTTGAATTATCTGTTTGGTTTGGCTAACTAGATTGGTAGTTCTTGCCATGGGAGAAGTGCTTAGCTTTGGGTTTGATCTTGCGGTGTCCTTACCCAGTGACAGAAGGGGCAGCAAGGCACGTATTGTATCGTTGCCATCGAGGATAACAAGATGGGTTTTATTTCATATTGCATGAATTTCTCTCTCTACATCATGTCATCTTGCTTAAGGCGTTACTTAGTTTTTAACTTAATACTCTAGATGCATGTTGGATAGCGGTCGATGAGTGGAGTAATAGTAGTAGATACAGAATCATTTCGATCTACTTGTCACGGACGTGATGCCTATATACATGATCATTCCTAGATATTCTCATAATTATGCACAATTCTATCAATTGCTCGACAGTAATTTGTTCACCCACCATAGAATACTTATGCTCTTGAGAGAAGCCACTAGTGAAACCTATGGCCCCCGGGTCTATTCTCATCATATCAATCTCCATCACTTTTATATTGTTTTCCTATTTACTTTGTCTTTATTTTTTACTTTGCATCTATATACCAAAAATACCAAAAATATTCTATCTATCAGATCTCACTCTCGTAAGTGACCGTGAAGGGTTTGACAACCCCTAATCGCGTTGGTTGCGAGTAGCTATCGCTTTGTGCAGGTACAAGGGACTTGAGCATGGGCTCCTACTGGATTGATACCTTGGTTCTCAAAAATTGAGGGAAATACTTACGCTACTCTGCTGCATCATCCCTTCCTCTTCGGGGAAAACCAACGCAAGCTCAAGACGTAGCAAGAGAGATTTCTAGCACCGTTGCCGGGGAGTCTATGCAAAAAGTCAATATACCAAGTACCCATCACAATCCCTATCTCTCACATTACATTATTTTCCATTTGCCTCTCGTTTTCCTCTCCCCCCAATTCACCCTTGCCGTTTTATTTGCCCTCTCTCTCTATCCACCCTCTCTGTTTGCCTCTTTCTGTCCGCTTGCTCTTTATTTGCTTGTGTGTTAGTTTGTTTGCCTGCTTGTCGTTATGTCTGAAACTGGGAAAGTTATCGCCAATTTGGGCGATAACAATATCATGGAAAATTTTGATACTCCTGCTAAAGAACCTACCATCTTTCATACAAAAAAATTCCGTGTTGGTAGTGGTAATATTATTGGAAAAGGAGTTATTCAAGATTTCTTTACTTATGCTGGTGCTTTACCTTCTATGGGTAGTTCTATCCTTCACGGAACTAGTAGTCTTGCAGACGCTATTGCCATGCTTGTAGTTGAACTTGAAAGACAATTCATGCACATGCATCCCTCTATACAAAGGATTTTTCTGGAATTTTCTAATATTGAGCAATCTTCTGTTAAGCGTGCCGCTACTATCTTTTTGGCTCATGAGTTTAGATTCATAATAAGAGAAGCCAAAGAAATCTTTGTGCATTATAGGGTGGACGCTTGCCGTTCTCCCATAGAGGCTATCCTCTTTGATCAAGAAGAAATAATGTGTTTTCAATCTCTAGATTATGTTGCTTTCAATGAAAATCTTAGAAGAAAGGTTCCTACCAATGTTTTAGTTGATAGAATTTCTGATCTTAATGATGATTTGGCTATTCGAAATAATGAACTAGGATATTCTCTTGAATATAGGCTCACAAAGATCTGTCAAAAGAATGCTTATAATGATGAATTGGTGGTGCATTATGAAGGACCAAAGGAGGAACCTACACCTCCCAAGGTTGATCCTGGGGACTTTTGTCCCGTTAAATTTAATCCTTTTGATTACTTTTGCTTGCCTCAAAGAAAACTTGCTGCCGAACATAGAGAATATGAAATGAGTTTCACCAATCTATCTTATTACTATGGCAATACCTAGATCTATTCTTGCTCGTTATGCCTAGCTAGGGGCGTTAAACGATAGCGCTTGTTGGGAGGGAACCCAATTTTATTTTTGTTCCTTGCTTTTTGCTCCTGTTTAGTAATAAATAAATTATTTAGCCTCTGTGTTAGTTGTGTTTTTGTGTTTAATTAGTGTTTGTGCCAAGTAGAACCGTTGGGAAGACTTGGGGAAAGTCTTGTTGAACTTGCTGTAAAAAACAGAAACTTTAGCGCTCACGAGAACTGCTATCATTTTTATTTGAAGGGTGATATTTAGTTAATTCTTTTTGCATATGATTAATAGATAAATTCCTCACGTCCAGCAATTTATTTTAGAATTTTTGGGGTTCCAGATTTTGCGCTAGCTACAGATTACTACAGACTGTTCTGTTTTTGACAGATTCTGTTTTTCGTGTGTTGTTTGCTTATTTTAATGAATCTATGGCTAGTAAAATAGTTTATAATCCATAGAGAAGTTGGAATACAGTAGGTTTAACACCAATATAAATAATGAGTTCACTAAAGTACCTTGAAGTGGTCTTTTGTTTTCTTTAGCTAACGGAGCTCACGAGTTTTCTATTTTGAGTTTTGTGTTGTGAAGTTTTCAAGTTTTGGGTGAATTCTTTTGATGGATCATGGAACAAGGAGTGGCAAGAGCCTAAGCTTGAGGATGCCCATGGCACCCCCAAGATAATCCAAGGACACCAAAAATTCAAAGCTTGGGTATGCCCCGGAAGGCATCCCCTCTTTTGTCCACTTCCATCGGTAATTTACTTGGAGCTATATTTTTATTCACCAACATGATATGTGTTTTGCTTGGAGCGTCTTGTATTATTTGTGTATTTGTTTGTTAGTATGCCACAATCATCCTTGCTGTACACACCTTTTGAGAGAGCCATACATGAATTAAAATTTGATAGAATACTCTATGTGCTTCACTTATATCTTTTGAGCTAGATAATTTTGCTCTATGTGCTTCATTTATATTTTTTGAGCTAGATAGTTTTGCTCTATGTGCTTCACTTATATCTTTTGAGCTAGATAATTTTGCTCTATGTGCTTCACTTAGATATTTTAGAGCACGGTGGTGGATTTATTTTAAAGAAACTACTGATCTCTCATGCTTCACTTAAATTAATTTGAGAGTCTCTTAATAGCATGGTAATTTGCCTAATAATAATATGCTTGGTATTCAAGATTTGTGAAACTTTCTTTTGAGTGTGTTGAATACTAAGAAAAGATTGAAGCATGATAATTGTTTTGAGATATGGAGGTGATAATATAAAAGTCATGCTAGTTGAGTAGTTGTGAATTTAAAGAATACTTGTGTTGAAGTTTGTGATTCCCGTAGCATGCACGTATGGTGAACCGTTATGTGATGAAGTCAGAGCATGATTTATTTATTGATTGTCTTCCTTATGAGTGGCGGTCGGGGACGAGCGATGGTCTTTTCCTACCAATCTACCCCCCTAGGAGCATGCGCGTAATACTTTGCTTTGATAACTTCTAAATTTTTGCAATAAGTATATGAGTTCTTTATGACTAATGTTGAGTCCATGGATTATACGCACTCTCACCCTTCCACCCTTGCTAGCCTCTCTAATACCGCGCACCTTTCGCCGGTATCATACACCTACCATATACCTTCCTCAAAACAGCCACCATACCTACCTATTATGGCATTTCCATAGCCATTCCAAGATATATTACCATGCAACTTTCCACCATCTAGTTCATCATGACACATCCATCATTGTCATATTGCTTAGCATGATCATGTAGTTGACATAGTATTTGTGGCAAAGCCACCGTTCATAATTCTTTCATACTTGTCACTCTTGATTCATTGCATATCCCGGTACACCGCCGGAGGCATTCATATAGCGTCATACTTTGTTTTAGTATCGAGTTGTAATCATTGAGTTGTAAATAAATAGAAGTGTGATGATCATCATTCAATAGAGCATTGTCCCAAAAAAAGAGAAAGGCCAAAGAAAAAAAAGAAGGCCCAAAAAATATAAATAAATAAATAAGGGGCAATGCTACTATCCTTTTTTCCACACTTGTGCTTCAAAGTAGCACCATGATATAGCAAGTCTCATATATTGTGCTTCAAAGTAGCACCATGTTCTTCATATAGAGAGTCTCATATGTTGTCACTTTCATATACTAGTGGGAATTTTACGTTATAGAACTTGGCTTGTATATTCCAATGATGGGCTTCCTCAAATTGCCCTAGGTCTTTGTGAGCAAGCAAGTTGGATCCACACCCACTAGTTTCTTTTGTTGAGCTTTCATACATTTATAGCTCTAGTGCATCCGTTGCATGGCAATCCCTACTCACTCACATTGATATCTATCGATGGGCATCTCCATAGCCCGTTGATATGCCTAGTTGATGTGAGACTATCTTCTCCTTTTTGTCTTCTCCACAACCACCATTCTATTCCACCTATAGTGCTATATCCATGGCTCATGCTCATGTATTGCGTGAAGATTGAAAAAGTTTTGAAAAAGTTAGAGTATGAAACAATTGCTTGGCTTGTCATCGGGGTTGTGCATGATTTAAATACTTTGTGTGGGGAAGATGGAGCATAGCCAGACTATATGATTTTGTAGGGATAACTTTCTATGGCCATGTTATTTTGAGAAGACATAATTGCTTTGTTAGTATGATTGAAGTATTATTATTTTCTATGTCAACATAAACTTTTGTCTTGAATCTTTCTAATCTGAATATTCATACCACAATTAAGAAGATTTGCATTGAAATTATGCCAAGTAGCACTCCGCATCAAAAATTCTATTTTTATCGTTTACCTACTCGAGGACGAGCAGGAATTAAGCTTGGGGATGCCTGATACGTCTCCAACGTATCTATAATTTTTGATTGCTCAATGCTATATTATCTACTGTTTTGGACTATATTGGGCTTTATTTTCCACTTTTATATTATTTTTGGGACTAACCTATTAACCGAAGGCCCAGCCCAGAATTGCTGTTTTTTGCCTATTTCAGTGTTTTGGATAAACATAATATCAAATGGAGTCCAAACGGAATTAAATCTTCGGAAACGTGATTTTATCACCGAACGTGATCCAGGAGACTTGGACCCTACTGCAAGGGATCAAAGAGGTGGTCACGAGGGTGGGGGGCGCCCCCCTAGGGCGCGCCCCCCTGCCTCGTGGGCCCCTCGGTGCTCCACCAACGTACTCCTTCCTCCTATATATACACACGTACCCCCAAACGATCAGAACAGCAGCCAAAAACCTAATTCCACCGCCGCAACTTTCTGTATCCACGAGATCCCATCTTGGGGCCTGTTTCGGAGCTCCACCGGAAGAGGGTCGTCATCACGGAGGGCTTCTACATCATCCTAGCCCCTTCGATGAAGTGTGAGTAGTTTACCTCAGACCTTCGGGTCCATAGTTAGTAGCTAGATGGCTTCTTCTCTCTCTTTGAATCTCAATACAAAGTTCTCCCCCTCTCTTGTGGAGATCTATTCGATGTAATCTTCTTTTTGCGGTGTGTTTGTTGAGATCGATGAATTGTGGGTTTATGATCAAGTCTATCTATGAATAATATTTGAATCTTCTCTGAATTCTTTTATGCATGATTGGTTATCTTTGCATGTCTCTTCGAATTATCCGTTTGGTTTGGCCAACTAGATTGGTAGTTCTTGCCATGGGAGAAGTGCTTAGCTTTGGGTTCGATCTTGCGGTGTCCTTACCTAGTGACAGAAGGGGCAGCAAGGCACGTATTGTATCGTTGCCATCAAGGATAACAAGATCTATTGCATGAATTTATCTCTCTACATCATGTCATCTTGCTCAAGGCGTTACTCTGTTTTTAACTTAATACTCTAGATGAATGCTGGATAGCGGTCGATGAGTGGAGTAATAGTAGTAGATGCAGAATCGTTTCGATCTACTTGTCACGGACGTGATGCCTATATACATGATCATGCCTAGATATTCTCATAATTATGCACAATTCTATCAATTGCTCAACAGTAATTTGTTCACCCACCGTAGAATACTTATGCTCTTGAGAGAACCCACTAGTGAAACCTATGGCCCCCGGGTCTATTCTCATCATATCAATCTCCATCACTTTTATATTGTTTTGCTATTTACTTTGTCTTAATTTTTTACTTCGCATCTTTATACCAAAAATACCAAAAATATTCTATCTATCAGATCTCACTCTCGTAAGTGATCGTGAAGGGCTTGACAACCCCTAATCGCGTTGGTTGCGAGTAGCTATCACTTTGTGCAGGTAAAAGGGACTTGAGCGTGGGCTCCTACTGGATTGATACCTTGGTTCTCAAAAACTAAGGGAAATACTTACGCTACTCTGCTGCATCATCCCTTCCTCTTCGGGGAAAACCAACGCAAGCTCAAGACATAGCATCGCGGCGCTGCAAGTGTTTCCCCCTCCTCCCCAAGGGCAAGGTGAAGGATGGTGCATGTGTGGTTCTTCTGCAACTCGCAGCAAGGATTGTTGTGTCCAACCTGCACAAGAATGCCAAGAAGTCCTTCTCGGAGATGTAAAGGCATATTTGGATCCTGCCCATGGTTGCCCTGCCAACGATGGCACGCCAATAATTTGGTGCAGGATTCCGCCACCAACAGTTTGCCAAAAAATGCTACGTATTGAACGGGAGGAGCTACAAGGCTGAGGGTGAGCCAAATAATCGGAAGCCAACCAAACACACGCCCACGCTGTGGTCAACGCCAAATATTGGACAGGGCAAACCGGGGCTGCAATCCAAACAACCTCTAAACCACGGCGCATGTTTCTGCCATGATTTCCTTCAGTTGGATTTCGTGGATTTAGGTGTTGAAAAATTATGGGATGTGGATGCAGGATTAAGGACATGTACCTGCACTACAACGAGAGATGTGGGCTGCTTCTTTGTGGCTTCCAGACTTGAAATGTTTGTTTGGAAGTTAGTTTAGTTTTTTGTTGTGGATTCATAGCTTCTCACATGTACCATCCTCTTAGACCTTTAGATTTCCAAAGAAACTAAATGAAGATATGGTGGTATGGTCTCAATAGTACAACTTAAAGCCTTCCATGTTTTATATTTTCTCTGAAATTTGCTCTTGAAGAATCATGTATGTATGTTAGATGCGGTGAGAAAAGGCGGCTTCCAAGCAGAGGATGCGGGAGTGTTGGCCACATTTGATTTTCGACTTGGGTGTCTAAATATTCTCACAATACTTGGCTCCCTCTTGGCCTTTGCGCCATTGGCGCAACAAGTCATCTAGTTCTAATAAATCACGATTCATACGTGTCTCTCTCAAAAGGTGTGTACGGCAAGGATTATTGTGGCAAACTAAAAAGAAAAGACTCAAATCATACAAGACGCTCCAAGCAAAACACATACCGTGTGGTGAATAAAAATATAGCCTCAAGTAAAGTTACCAATAGACGAAGACGAAAGAGGGGATGCCTTCCGGGGCATCCCCAAGCTTAGGCTCTTGGTTGTCATTGAATATTACCTTGGGGTGCCTTGGTCATCCCCAAGCTTAGGCTCTTGCCACTCCTTATTCCATAGTCCATCAAATCCTTATCCAAAACTTGAAAACTTCACAACACAAAACTCAACAGAAAATCACATAAGCTCCGTTAGTATAAGAAAATAAATCACCACTTTTGGTACTGTTGTGAACTCATTCTTTATTTATATTGGTGTAATATCTACTGTATTCCAAATTGTCCATGGTTCATACCCCTCGATACTATCCATAGATTCATCAAAATAAGCAAAGAACACATAGAAAATAGAATCTGTCAAAAACAGAACAGTCTGTTGCAATCTGGATATTTCGAATATTCTGTAACTCCTAAAATTCTAAAAAATTAGGACAACTTAATAAATTTGTTTATTAATGTTCTGAAAAAAGAATCACTATTTTATCACGCTTCTGCTAAAAATGAAAATTAATCTCCTGGGCGCAAAAGTTTCTGTTTTTCAGCAAGATCCAATCAACTATCACCGTAAGCTATCACAAAGGTCTTACTTGGCATAAACACTAATTAAAACTCAAAACCACATCTAAACAGAGGATGGATGAAATAACTATTGCAAAACAGAACCTAAAAAGAAAAAAGAAAAATAAAATTGGGTTGCTTCCCAACAAGCGCTATTGTTTAACGCCCCTAGCTAGGCATAAAACACGAATAGATCTAAGTATTATCATCTTTGGTCTTTATATTTTTAATGGAATTATGCTCAAATCCAGGAGGTTCTTTGCATTTCTCCTCGTATTCAGAAATCTTAATATCTAGAGCATCAAACCGCTTATTGCAAAGAGTGATCAACATATTCATGCGGTGGAGGTTTCCACTAACATTTTTTAGGGGCTCAAGAGATTTTTGCAAAAAATTTGTTACTTCATATAGTTTCTCAAAAACTTGTGCTCCCTCTTGAGTTTGATGTAATCCTTTTTGTGGGGGAAGTATCCCTACTATCCCCTCTATTATTTCATGAACAGTGTTATTTTTGCAAAAAATTTGTTACTTCACAGAGTTTCTCAAAAACTTGTGCTCCCTCTTGAGTTTGATGTAATCCTTTTTGTGGGGGAAGTATCCCTACTATCCCCTCTATTATTTCATGAGCAGTGTTGGGATCTATTTCAATAAAAAATCCCCTTAGCAGCAAAATCCAAAAGTTGCCTATGAGACATGTTTAGCCCAACATAAAAATTACGAAGTAAAATTTTGAAATCCCCCTCTATAGTGCAATTACGATAGGATCCTATCACCATATACCAAGCATCCTTCAAATTTTCTCCTTGTCTTTGTTTGAAGTGAAGGACCTCAAAGTCAGGAGACAAAGGAGGGGTAAAAGTGCTAGCCATGAGACCAATGATCTAACACACGAGCACACCAAAAAGCAAGCGAAGAAGACGAACGGAAGAGGGGCGAAGAAAAGGCGAATCTTTTTGAAAATTGTTTTAGAAGTGGGGGAGAGGAAAATGAGAGGCGAATGGAGAATAATGTAATGCAAGAGATGAGAGTTTATGATAGGTACTTGGTATGTCTTGACTTGGCGTAGATCTCCCCGGCAATGGCGCCAGAAATTCTCTCCGGCAACAGCGCCAGAAATTCTTCCTGCTACCTCTTGAGCTTCCATTGGTTTTTCCCTTGAAGAGGAAAGGGTGATGCAGCAAAGTAGAGTAAGTATTTCCGTCAGTTTTGAGAACCAAGGTATTAATCTAGTAGGAGACAACACGCAAGTCACTGAATAACTGCACAAACACTCAACAACTTGCACCCAACGTGATAAAGGGGTTGTCAATCCCTTCACGGTTAATTGCAAAAGTGAAACCTGATGGAGATAGATAAACGGTAAAGTAAAATATTTTTGGTATTTTGGTTTATAGATCAGAAAGTAAAAGATTGCAAAATAGTATATCGAAGACTTATATGATGGAAAATAGAAGATTATATGATGGAAAATAGACCCGGGGGCCATAGGTTTCACTAGAGGCTTCTGTCAAGAGAGAAAATATTATGGTGGGTGAACAAATTACTGCCGAGCAATTGATACAAAAACGCAAAGTTATAACAATATCTAAGGCAATGATCATGAATATAGGCATCACCTCCGTGTCAAGTAGACCGACTCCTGCCTGCATCTACTACTATTACTCCACACATCGACCAACTCCTGCATGCATCTAGAGTATTAAGTTCATGAAGAACAGAGTAACGCATTAAGTAAGATGACATTATGTAGAGGAATAAACTCAAGCAATATGATGTAAACCCCATCTTTTTATTCTCGATGGCAATAATACAATATGTGCCTTGCTGCCCCTACTATCACTGGGAAAGGACACCGCAAGATTGAACCCAAAGCTAAGCACTTCTCCCATTGCAAGAAAAACCAATCTAGTTGGCCAAACCAAATCGATAGTTTGAAAAGACTTGCAAATATATCAAATCATGCATATAAGAATTTAGAGGAGATTCAAATAATATTCATAGATAAGTTGATCATAAATCCACAATTCATCGGATCTTGACAAACTCACCGCAAAAAAGTATTACATCGAATAGATCTCCAAGAACATCGAGGAGAACCTGGTATTGAGAATCAAAGAGAGAGAAGAAACCAACTAGCTACTAGCTGTGGACCCGTAGGTCTGTGGTAAACTACTCACGCTTCATTGCAAGGGCAATGGTGTTGATGTAGAAGCCCTCCGTGATCGAATACCCCTCAGGCAGAACGCCAAAAAAGGCCCCTAGATGGGATCTCACGGGTACAGAAGGTTGCGGTGGTGGAAAAGTGTTTCCGTGGCTCTCCTGGTTGGTTTTGGAATATATGAGAATATATAGGCGGAGGAAATAGGTCGGTGGAGTCACAAGGGGCCCACAAGTGTGGGGGCGTGCCCTCCGTCCTTGTGGTTGCCTCGTGGCTTCCCTGACGTGCACTCCAAGTCCTCTTGATGTCTTCTGGTCCAAGAAAAAATATCATGAAAGTTTCATTCCGTTTGGACTCTGTTTGGTATTCCTTTTCTATGAAACTCTAAAACAAGGAAAAACATAAACTGCCACTGGGCTCTAGGTTAACTAGAGGATGCCTCGTGCGTTGCTGCGGAACCATTACGATCACTATATTGTCATATAAAAAATCAGAAGGAAATAAGATACCACATTAACTCAATTTAGCATATAATCTCCAGCAAGTATTCACAAAATTATTAGGTGGTGCCAAACATATTTTCCAATATTGCTCGTAAGAACACAATACATATGCAAGAATGAACTCCATGGCCAAGGACAGGAAAGAAAGCACTATCTATCAGACCTAGCTAGATATGCACCTTTGCATGTTGCTCTTTGTAAATTTCTAAAGCTTAGATTTCTAATGGCGAAGGTGAACCACTAAAGCTAGTAAAGGACAAAATCTGTGAAGGAGGAAAAAACTGACAGCATTAGCATGGTTTGTAATTCTAACTGGCAATGATGAGACATGTTCCAGATAGCACCTTTCTCCAATCCAAGGTTCCTGCCATAGTACAGATGACCAACAGCACCACACCATGAAAATCAATCGCCTGTAACAAAAAACAACAAATAAACACACAACTCTCACAAATTATCTTTGTATCCATCGCTGAAGTTAATTCCCTTCAATCGGACATAATAGTGAAGCTAAACCAAAACTCACAGAGTCAAAAAAAGGGTGCATCAACTTAATAAGTAATCATCTGGATGACATTATGAGGATCTGTTATGCTAAAGAATGTGATAACGGAACTGCGTGTGTGCTGGCGTGAGTGCATGATAGTGCGTAGGTGGAAGTCATTGGAAACTTACATGGATGCATGCATGCTTACATATGCTAGCTGCAGTAAATTGCTACTCTATATCTGGCGAGTGAGGCTATATCTGGCGAGTGAGGGTGGAGGCAGGGCATGTCTTGTGTGGAATGATCAATATGCCACCAAAAAACTATGCTGAAGCGGATGGGGTTGTAACCACCTCATTGGTGACATGTATGCACATAATTCCCGTACCTCCATCCTGTGCTGAATAGAAGAAAAGGAAAACAATAGTTGATCCACAAATATGCCGACCTAATGTCATCCAAGCCTTAAGTGGTGATCATGACTTGCATATATAAAAAGGATGGTAAGTTGTAGTCCTTTGGTATTAGATGATATTTTCAAAGTTCAAACCAATGCATTGCACAGAATGGAAGGAATGGTATGTCATTGCTGTCCTATACATACTGAAACAAATGTAAGGGGTGTGTCATGTGTTTATCCAATTCAAATAATAAAGTTCAAAGATGGGAATCATGTTTAATGAGTAGGAAGAGACCTATGCAGGATGAAATCACGAATACCTTCACTATCTGCAGCAAATTGTCGAGTAGCTTGCTGCCAAATCTGAAAAAATGAAAAGAAGATAAGACGTTATGTTAAATGAAGTAGGGGAGGCCTAAGAATAATTTGATCAGTTACCATGCGTCAGGAAGTTGCAGCAGATAGAAGTCGATCTAGTTCCAAGCCCTCGTATTACAGAAACAACCCATACTTGTCCGAGGAGATGTTGTTGGGAGCAGGGATGAGGATGTAGGATGGATACATGTAGGTCATCTGGCACCCATTTGGCGTCGACCACACCATCCTGTTGAGGGCCGCGAGCATGATCCAGGGAGAGAAGAAGAGCACAGCCCTGTCCTGCGGTTGCCGCCGATCCACCCATGCGGTACAGCCGGATATCGATCTAATCTGAGGCCACCAATCCCGTGCTCACGAATTTGGCATGGAGCACGTAGAACGCCACGACCCCCAACCCGCAGTTGCCACCGTATCCATGAAGGAAATATGCCCTAGAGGCAATAATAAAGTTATTATTTATTTCCTTATATCATGATAAAAGTTTATTTTTCATGCTAGAATTGTATTAACCGGAAACATAATACATGTCTGAATACATAGACAAACAGAGTGTCACTAGTATGCCTCTACTTGACTAGCTTGTTAGTCAAAGATGGTTATGTTTCCTAACCATGGACAAAGAGTTGTTATTTGATTAATGGGATCACATCATTAGTTGAATGATCTGATTGACATGACCCATTCCATTATCTTAGCACCCGATCGTTTAGTATGTTGCTATTGCTTTCTTCATGACTTATACATGTTCCTATGACTATGAGATTATGCAACTCCCGTTTGCCAGAGGAACACTTTGTGTGCTACCAAACGTCACAACGTAGCTGGGTGATTATAAAGGAGCTCTACAGGTGTCTCCAAAGGTACATATTGGGTTGGTGTATTTCGAGATTAGGATTTGTCACTCCGATTGTCGGAGAGGTATCTCTGGGCCCTCTCGGTAATGCACATCACTTAAGCCTTGCAAGTATTGCAACTAATGAGTTAGTTGCGGGATGATGTATTACAGAACGAGTAAAGAGACTTGCCGGTAACGAGATTGAACTAGGTATTGAGATACCGACGATCGAATCTCGGGTAAGTAACATACCGATGACAAAGGGAACGACGTATGTTGTTATGCGGTCTGACCGATAAAGATCTTTGTAGAATATGTAGGAGCCAATATGAGCATCCAGGTTCCTCTATTGGTTATTGACCGAAGACGTGTCTCGGTCATGTCTACATTGTTCTCGAACCCGTAGGGTCCGCACGCTTAAGGTTTCGATGATAGTTATATTATGAGTTTATGAGTTTTGATGTACCGAAGTTAGTTCGGAGTCTCGGATGTGATCACGGACATGACGAGGAGTCTCGAAATGGTCGAGACATAAAGATTGATATATTGGACGGCTATATTCGGACACCGGAAGTGTTCCGGGTGATTTCGGAGAAAACCGGAGAGCCGGAGGGTTACCGGAACCCCCCCGGGAGAAGTAATGGGCCATATGGGCCTTAGTGGAGAGAGAAAGGGGCAGCCAAAGGTGGGCCGCGTGCCTCCTCCCCCCTGGTCCAAATTGGACTAGGAGAGGGGGGGCGGCGCCCCCCTTTCCCTCTCCCTCCCCACTTCCTTCCCCCTCCTAGTAGGAGTCCTACTCCTACTAGGAGGAGGACTCCTCCTTGGCGCGCCTATAGGGCCGGCCGGCCTCCTCCCCTTGCTCCTTTATATACAGGGGCAGGGGGCACCCCTAGACACACAAGTTGATCCACGTGATCATATTCTTACCCGTGTGCGGTGCCCCCTTCCACAGTAGTCCTCGATAATATTGTAGCGGTGCTTAGGCGAAGCCCTGCGACGGTAGTACATCAAGATCGTCACCACGCCGTCGTGCTGACGGAACTCTTCCCCGATACTTTAATGGATCGGACTCCGGGGATCGTCATCGAGCTGAATGTGTGCTAGAACTCGGAGGTGCCGTAGTTTCGGTGCTTGATCGGTCGGGCCGTGGAGACGTACGACTACATCAACCAAGTTAACGCTTCCGTTGTCGATCTACAAGGGTACGTAGATCACACTCTCGCCCTCTCGTTGCTATGCATCACCATGATCTTGTGTGTGCGTAGGAAATTTTTTGAAATTACTACGTTCCCCAACAGTGGCATCCGAGCCTAGGTTTTATATGTTGATGTTATATGCACGAGTAGAACACAAGTGAGTTGTGGGCGATATAAGTCATACTGCTTACCAGCATGTCATACTTTGGTTCGGCGGTATTGTTGGACGAAGCGGCCCGGACCGACATTACGCGTACGCTTACGTGAGACCGGTTCTCCCGACGTGCTTTGCACATAGGTGGCTTGCGGGTGACAGTTTCTCCAACTTTAGTTGAACCGAGTGTGGCTACGCCCGGTCCTTGCGAAGGTTAAAACAGCACCAACTTGACAAACTATCGTTGTGGTTTTGATGCGTAGGTAAGATTGGTTCTTGCTTAAGCCCGTAGCAGCCACGTAAAACATGCAACAACAAAGTAGAGGACGTCTAACTTGTTTTTGCAGGGCATGTTGTGATGTGATATGGTCAAGACATGATGCTAAATTTTATTGTATGAGATGATCATGTTTTGTAACCGAGTTATCGGCAACTGGCAGGAGCCATATGGTTGTCGCTTTATTGTATGCAATGCAATCGCGCTGTAATGCTTTACTTTATCACTAAGCGGTAGCGATAGTCGTGGAAGCATAAGATTGGCGAGACGACAATGATGCTACGATGGAGATCAAGGTGTCGCGCCGGTGACGATGGCGATCATGACGGTGCTTCAGAGATGGAGATCACAAGCACAAGATGATGATGGCCATATCATATCACTTATATTGATTGCATGTGATGTTTATCTTTTATGCATCTTATCTTGCTTTGATTGACGGTAGCATTATAAGATGATCTCTCACTAAATTATCAAGAAGTGTTCTCCCTGAGTATGCACCGTTGCGAAAGTTCTTCGTGCTGAGACACCACGTGATAATCGGGTGTGATAGGCTCTACGTTCAAATACAACGGGTGCAAAACAGTTGCACACGCGGAATACTCAGGTTATACTTGACGAGCCAAGCATATACAGATATGGCCTCGGAACACGGAGACCGAAAGGTCGAGCGTGAATCATATAGTAGATATGATCAACATGGTGATGTTCACCAATGAAACTACTCCATCTCACGTGATGATCGGACATGGTTTAGTTGATTTGGATCAAGTAATCACTTAGAGGATTAGAGGGATGTCTATCTAAGTGGGAGTTCTTTAAGTAATATGATTAATTGAACCTAAATTTATCATGAACTTAGTACCTGATAGTATCTTGCTTGTTTATGTATGATTGTAGATAAATGGCCCGTGTTGTTGTTCCGTTGAATTTTAATGCGTTCCTTGAGAAAGCAAAGTTGAAAGATGATGGTAGCAATTACACGGACTGGGTCCGTAACTTGAGGATTATCCTCATTGCTGCACAGAAGAATTACGTCCTGGAAGCACCGCTGGGTGCCAGGCCTGCTGCTGGAGCAACACCAGATGTTGTGAACGTCTAGCAGAGCAAAGCTGATGACTACTCGATAGTTCAGTGTGCCATGCTTTACGGCTTAGAACCGGGACTTCAACGACGTTTTGAACGTCGTGGAGCATATGAGATGTTCCAGGAGTTGAAGTTAATATTTCAAGCAAATGCCCGGATTGAGAGATATGAAGTCTCCAATAAGTTCTATAGCTGCAAGATGGAGGAGAACAGTTCTGTCAGTGAGCATATACTCAAAATGTCTGGGTATAATAATCACTTGATTCAAATGGGAGTTAATCTTCCAGATGATTGCGTCATTGACAGAATTCTCCAATCACTGCCACCAAGCTACAAGAGCTTCGTGATGAACTATAATATGCAAGGGATGAATAAGACTATTCCCAAGCTCTTCGCAATGCTGAAAGCTGCGGAGGTAGAAATCAAAAAGGAGCATCAAGTGTTGATGGTCAACAAGACCACTCGTTTCAAGAAAAAGGGCAAAGGTAATAAGAAGGGGAACTTCAAGAAGAACAGCAAGCAAGTTGCTGCTCAAGAGAAGAAACCCAAGTCTGGATCTAAGCCTGAAACTGAGTGCTTCTACTGCAAGCAGACTGGTCACTAGAAGCAGAACTGCCCCAAGTATTTGCGGATAAGAAGGATGGCAAGGTGAACAAAGGTATATGTGATATACATGTTATTGATGTGTACCTTACTAATGCTCGCAGTAGCACTTGGGTATTTGATACTGGTTCTGTTGCTAATATTTGCAACTCGAAACAGGGACTACGAATTAAGCGAAGATTGGCTAAGGACGAGGTGACGATGCGCGTGGGAAACGGTTCCAAATTCGATGTGATCGCGGTCGGCACGCTACCTCTACATCTACCTTCGAGATTAATATTAGACCTAAATAATTGTTATTTGGTGCCAGCATTAAGCATGATCATTATATCTGGATCTTGTTTAATGCGAGACAGTTATTCATTTAAATCAGAGAATAATGATTGTTCTATTTATATGAGTAATATCTTTTATGGTCATGCACCCTTGAAGAATGGTCTATTCTTATTGAATCTCGATAGTAGTAACACACATATTCATAATGTTGAAGCCAAAAGATGCAGAGTTGATAATGATAGTGCAACTTATTGGTGGTACTGCCGTTTAGGTCATATCGGTGTAAAGCACATGAAGAAACTCCATACTGATGGACTTTTGGAACCACTTGATTATGAATCACTTGGTACTTGCGAACCGTGCCTCATGGGCAAGATGACTAAAACGCCGTTCTCCGGTACTATGGAGAGAGCAACAGATTTGTTGGAAATCATACATACAGATGTATGTGGTCCGATGAATATTGAGGCTCGTGGCGGATATCGTTATTTTCTCACCTTCACAGATGACTTAAGTAGATATGGGTATATCTACTTAATGAAACATAAGTCTGAAACGTTTGAAAAGTTCAAAGAATTTCAGAGTGAAGTTGAAAATCATCGTAACAAGAAAATAAAGTTTCTACGATCTGATCGTGGAGGAGAATATTTGAGTTACGAGTTTGGTGTACATTTGAAACAATGTGGAATAGTTTCGCAACTCACGCCACCCGGAACACCACAGCGTAATGGTGTGTCCGAACGTCGTAATCGTACTTTACTAGATATGGTGCGATCTATGATGTCTCTTACTGATTTACCGCTATCGTTTTGGGGTTATGCTTTGGAGACGGCCGCATTCACGTTAAATAGGGCACCATCAAAATCCGTTGAGACGACGCCTTATGAACTATGGTTTGGCAAGAAACCAAAGTTGTCGTTTCTGAAAGTTTGGGGCTGCGATGCTTATGTGAAAAAGCTTCAACCTGATAAGCTCGAACCCAAATCGGAGAAATGTGTCTTCATAGGATATCCAAAGGAGACTATTGGATACACCTTCTATCACAGATCCGAAGGCAAGACTTTTGTTGCTAAGTTCGGAAACTTTCTAGAGAAGGAGTTTCTCTCGAAAGAAGTGAGTGGGAGGAAAGTAGAACTTGATGAGGTAACTATACCTGCTCCCTTATTGGAAAGTAGTGCATCACAGAAAACTGTTTATGTGACACCTACACCAATTAGTGAGGAAGCTAATGATAATGATCATGAAACTTCAGAACAAGATACTACTGAACCTCGTAGATCAACCAGAGTGAGATCCGCGCCAGAGTGGTACGGTAATCCAGTTCTGGAAGTCATGCTACTAGATCATGATGAACCTACGAACTATGAAGAAGCAATGGTGAGCCCAGATTCCGCAAAATGGCTAGAAGCCATGAAATCTGAGATGGGATCCATGTATGAGAACAAAGTGTGGACTTTGGTTGACTTGCCCAATGATCGGCAAGCAATTGAGAATAAATGGATCTTCAAGAAGAAGACTGACGCCGATGGTAATATTACTGTCTACAAAGCTCGACTTGTCACAAAAGGGTTTCGGCAAGTTCAAGGGGTTGACTACGATGAGACCTTCTCACCCGTAGCGATGCTTAAGTCTGTCCGAATCATGTTAGCAATTGCCGCATTTTATGATTATGAAATTTGGCAGATGGATGTCAAAACTGCATTCCTGAATGGATTTCTGGAAGAAGAGTTGTATATGATGCAACCGGAAGGTTTTGTCGATCCAAAGGGAGCTAACAAAGTGTGCAAGCTCCAGCGATCCATTTATGGACTGGTGCAAGCCTCTCGGAGTTGGAATAAATGTTTTGATAGTGTGATCAAAGCATTTGGTTTTATACAGACTTTTGGAGAAGCCTGTATTTACAAGAAAGTGAGTGGGAGCTCTGTAGCATTTCTGATATTATATGTGGATGACATATTACTGATCGGAAATGATATAGAATTTCTGGATAGCATAAAGGGATACTTGAATAAGAGTTTTTCAATGAAAGACCTCGGTGAAGCTGCTTACATATTAGGCATAAAGATCTATAGAGATAGATCAAGACGTTTAATTGGACTTTCACAAAGCACATACCTTGACAAGATTTTGAAGAAGTTCAAAATGGATCAAGCAAAGAAAGGGTTCTTGCCTGTGTTACAAGGTGTGAAGTTGAGTCAGACTCAATGCCCGACCACTGCAGAAGATAGAGAGAAAATGAAAGATATTCCCTATGCTTCAGCCATAGGCTCTATCATGTATGCAATGTTGTGTACCAGACCTGATATGTGCCTTGCTATAAGTCTAGCAGGGAGGTACCAAAGTAATCCAGGAGTGGATCACTGGACAGCGGTCAAGAACATCCTGAAGTACCTGAAAAGGACTAAGGATATGTTTCTCGTATATGGAGGTGACAAAGAGCTCATCGTAACCGGTTACGTTGATGCAAGCTTTGACACTGATCCGGACAATTCTAAATCACAAACCGGATACGTGTTTACATTAAACGGTGGAGATGTCAGTTGGTGCAGTTCTAAACAAAGCGTCGTGGCGGGATCTACATGTGAAGCGGAATACATAGCTGCTTCGGAAGCAGCAAATGAAGGAGTCTGGATGAAGGAGTTCATATCCGATCTAGGTGTCATACCTAGTGCATCGGGTCCAATGAAAATCTTTTGTGACAATACTGGTGCAATTGCCTTGGCAAAGGAATCCAGATTTCACAAGAGAACCAAGCACATCAAGAGATGCTTCAATTCCATCCGGGATCTAGTCCAGGTGGGAGACATAGAGATTTGCAAGATACATACGGATCTGAATGTTGCAGACCCGTTGACTAAGCCTCTTCCACGAGCAAAACATGATCAGCACCAAGGCTCCATGGGTGTTAGAATCATTACTGTGTAATCTAGATTATTGACTCTAGTGCAAGTGGGAGACTGAAGGAAATATGCCCTAGAGGCAATAATAAAGTTATTATTTATTTCCTTATATCATGATAAAAGTTTATTATTCATGCTAGAATTGTATTAACCGGAAACATAATACATGTGTGAATACATAGACAAACAGAGTGTCACTAGTATGCCTCTACTTGACTAGCTCGTTAATCAAAGATGGTTATGTTTCCTAACCATGGACAAAGAGTTGTTATTTGATTAACGGGATCACATCATTAGTTGAATGATCTGATTGACATGACCCGATCATTTAGTATGTTGCTATTGCTTTCTTCATGACTTATACATGTTCCTATGACTATGAGATTATGCAACTCCCGTTTGCCAGAGGAACACTTTGTGTGCTACCAAACGTCACAACGTAACTGGGTGATTATAAAGGAGCTCTACAGGTGTCTCCAAAGGTACATGTTGGGTTGGCGTATTTCGAGATTAGGATTTGTCACTCCGATTGTCGGAGAGGTATCTCTGGGCCCTCTCGGTAATGCACATCACTTAAGCCTTGCAAGCATTGCAGCTAATGAGTTAGTTGCGGGATGATGTATTACAGAACGAGTAAAGAGACTTGCTGGTAACGATATTGAACTAGGTATTGAGATACCGACGATCGAATCTCGGGCAAGTAACATACCAATGACAAATGGAACGACGTATGTTGTTATGCGGTCTGACCAATAAAGATCTTCGTAGAATATGTAGGAGCCAATATGAGCATCCAGGTTCCGCTATTGGTTATTGACCGGAGACGTGTCTCGGTCATGTCTACATTGTTCTGGAACCCGTAGGGTCCGCATGCTTAAGGTTTCGATGACAGTTATATTATGAGTTTATGAGTTTTGATATACCGAAGTTAGTTCGGAGTCCCGGATGTGATCACGGACATGACGAGGAGTCTCGAAATGGTCGAGACATAAAGATTGATATATTGGACGGCTATATTCGGACACCGGAAGTGTTCCGGGTGATTTCGGAGAAAACCGGAGAGCCGGAGGGTTACCGGAACCCCCCCGGGAGAAGTAATGGGCCATATGGGCCTTAGTGGAGAGAGAGAGGGGCAGCCAAAGGTGGGCCGCGCGCCTCCTCCCCCCTTGGTCCGAATTGGACTAGGAGAGGGGGGGCGGCGCCCCCCTTTCCCTCTCCCTCCGCACTTCCTTCCCCCTCCTAGTAGGAGTCCTACTCCTACTAGGAGGAGGACTCCTCCTTGGCGCGCCTATAGGGCCGGCCGGCCTCCTCCCCTTGCTCCTTTATATACGGGGGCAGGGGCACCCCTATACACACAAGTTGATCCACGTGATCATATTCTTAGCCGTGTGCGGTGCCCCCTTCCACCATAGTCCTCGATAATACTGTAGCGGTGCTTAGGCGAAGCCCTGCGACGGTAGTACATCAAGATCGTCACCACGCCGTCGTGCTGACGGAACTCTTCCCCGACACTTTGCTGGATCGGAGTCCGGGGATCGTCATCGAGCTGAACGTGTGCTAGAACTCGGAGGTGCCGTAGTTTCGGTGCTTGATCGGTCGGGCCGTGGAGACGTACGACTACATCAACCAAGTTAACGCTTCCGTTGTCGATCTACAAGGGTACCTAGATCACACTCTCCCCCTCTCATTGCTATGCATCACCATGATCTTGCGTGTGCGTAGGAAATTTTTTGAAATTACTACGTTCCCCAACAATCCACCCATGGGACTACCGGGGATCTATCAAATCTGAAGCCACCAAACCTCGCTCATGAACTTGGCATGGAGCCGGAGAGAATGCTGAGATTTGAGCAGAGACGGGAAGGAGGAGGTGGGCTGGGAGTTGAGGATACGAAGTGTGTCTCGTCACTTAAGAGTAGAATATCTGATCAGTTTTAGAAGACAAAGAGGAACGGATGTGTACTATAGAGAATAAATCACATGGTTTATTTTGTGCATTTGGTGGCAGATTTTCTGAGATGGATGGCTGCATGTCAAGAGAAATCATGTAGTGGGCATGAACTATTTAGGTATTATAGATAGGTTAGTCCCAAAAATCATATAAAATAGCATATTAATGCATATAAAACATCCCAAATAGATAATATAATAGTATGGAACAATCAAAAATTAGAGATACACGTTGGAGACGTATCACCTACCTGTCGGCCGGATTCTTGGCAGCCGGCGGGGCCCTCCAGAGGCGGGTCCCAATAGCCGACAGAGAACCCGGTGACCTTAGACACTGACGTCTGGGTCCTACACCCGGCCGTATTACCATTGTACCCCTGGGGGTTGGCCTATAACCCCCCCCCCCCAAAGCTCACCCATGCAAAGGGTTCAGCCCTCATTCCACACACACATCATAGCTAGGAGAAGCAAGGTAGTAGCTCTGCCCTTCTTCCTCCTCTAGGAACACAGCTCAAGGAGCAACCTTGTACACCTTTGATCTTAGTCATCACAACAGGAGTATGGGTGTTATCTCTACGGAGAGCCCCGAACATCGGTACGCCTCGTGTGCCTTTGAGCTCGTGCTCACTCTCGCTTTCGGAACCCGACGACGTCCTCATGGCTCCACCCACAATAAGCCACCCCCTGGCATCTGACGTGAGATTACCACGATAGTTGCGCCCCACCGTGGGGCCATCCGCAGCGTCGGCCGGAGTTGTGTTCCGGACAGGAACCGTTCTCCCCACCGACGAGCGCGTCACATCTGGCTTCATCAACCAGCCCGATGCGTTTGCTTGCACATGCACCAGCGCATCGCCCGATGCGGGAGCAGTATGCCTCGCGGGCTGCCTCATCGACCTCTTCGGCAAGCTCAGTCTCTCCGACGTGGTAGCCGCCGATGCGGAGGCCATCTGTCCCATCGACTGCCTCACCGAGCTCTTCGAGAAGCTCACCCTCTCCGATGCGGCCTCCACCAACAGGTTCCCCGATGACGTGGTGGTCATCGACAATCCGCTCTCTCACGTAGCTAACATCATCATGGAGGTGATGGTCACTGGCCATAGTCAGGACTCTGACGGGGCCATCCATGACCCATTGCGAGCGGCAATGCAGAGCCTGGCCACTCCCGTCGCTGCCAACACCGATGGGCGGCACTAGAGAAAATTCGTGTCAAGCTCCTCGACAGCGCCACCAAGACGGTGGCCATGAAGCGTCGCGCTGAGGCCAACCAACGCTAGGTCGACCTGTTGGGGAACATAGTATTTCAAAAAAAATTCCTACGATCACACAAGATCTATCTAGGAGATGCATAACAACGAGATGGGAGAGTGTGTCTACGTACCCTCATAGACCGAAAGCGAAAGCGTTTAGTAACGCGGTTGATGTAGTCGAACGTCTTCGCGATCCAACCAATCAAGTACCGAACGCACAGCACCTTCGCGATCTGCACACATTCAGCTCGGTGACGTCCCTCGTACTCTTGATCTAGCTAAGGCTGAGGGTGAGTTCCGTCAGCACATCGGCGTGTTGACGGTGATGATGAAGTTACCGACGCAGGGCTTCGCCTAAGCACTACGACAATATGACCGAGGTGTAAAACTATGGAAGGGGGCATCGCACACGGCTAAAGATCAACTTGTGTGTCTATGGGGTGCCCCTGCCTCCGTATATAAAGGAGGGAGAGGGAGAGGCGGTCGGCCTTAGGGGGGCGCGCCAAGGTGTGGAGTCCTACTAGGACTCCCTAGTCCTAGTAGGATTCCACCTCCCACAAGGAGTAGGAAAGGAGGAAGGGAGAAGCAGAAGGAAAGGGGGTCGGCCCCCTTCTCCTAGTCCTAATAGGCCTCCTGCCCAAGGGGGGGGCGCACCAGCCCCTTGTGGGCTGGTGTGCTTCCCTCTTATGGCCCATAAGGCCCATAACTTCTCCCGGGGGGTTCCGGTAACCTCCCAGTACTCCGAAAAAATGCCCGAACCACTTGAAACCATTCCGATGTCCAAATGCAACCTTCCAATATATGAATCTTTACCTCTCGACCATTTCGAGACTCCTCTTCATGTCCGTGATCTCATCCGGGGCTCTGAAAAAACTTTGGTTCATCAAATCACATAACTCATAATACAAATCGTCATCGAACGTTAAGCGTGCGGACCCTACGGGTTCGAGAACTATGTAGATATGACCGAGACACATCTCCGGTCAATAACCAATAGCAGAACCTGGATTCTCATATTGGCTCCTACATATTATACGAAGATCTTTATCGGTCAAACCGCATAACAACATACGTTGATCCCTTTGTCATCGGTATGTTACTTGTCCGAGATTCGGTCGTCGGTATCATCATACCAAGTTCAATCTCGTTACCGGAAAGTCTCTTTACTCGTTACGTAATGCATCATCTCGTGACAAACTCGTTAGTCACATTGCTTGCAAGGCTTATAGTGATGTGCATTACCAAGAGGGCCCAGAGATACCTTTCCGATACACGGAGTGACAAATCCTAATCTCGATCTATGCCAACCCAACAAACACCTTCGGAGACATCTATAGAGCATCTTTATAATAACCCAGTTATGTTGTGGCATTTGATAGCACACAAGGTGTTCCTCCGGTATTCGGGAGTTGCATAATCTCGTAGTCAGAGGAACATGTATAAGTCATGATGAAAGCAATAGCAATAAAACTAAACGATCATTATGCTAAGCTAACGGGTGGGTCTTGTCCATCACATCATTCTCTAATGATGTGATCCCTTTCATCAAATAACAACACATGTCTATGGTCAGGAAACATAACCATCTTTGATTAACGAGCTAGTCAAGTAGAGGCATACTAGGGACACTCTGTTTTGTCTATGTATTCACACATGTACTAAGTTCCTGGTTAATACAATTCTAGCATGAATAATAAACATTTATCATGATATAAGGAAATATAAATAACAACTTTATTATTGCCTCTAGGGCATATTTCCTTCAGTCTCCCACTTTCACTAGAGTCAATAATCTAGTTCACATCGCCATGTGATTTAACATCATTAGTTCACATCACCATGTGATTAATTTACATCGCCATGTGACTAATACCCAAAGCGTTTTACTAGAGTCAATAATCTAGTTCACGTCGCTATGTGATTAACACCCAAAGAGTATTAAGATGTGATCATGTTTTGCTTGTGAGAGAAGCTTAGTCAATGGGTCTGTCACATTGAGAGCCGTATGTATTTTGCATATTTTCTATGTCTACAATGCTCTGCATGGAGCTACTCTAGCGAATTGCTCCCACTTTCAATATGTATCCAGATTGAGACTCAGAGTCATCCGGATTGGTGTAAAAGCTTCCATCAGCGTAACTCTTTACGACAAACTCTTTATCACCTCCATAACCGAGAAATATCTCCTTAGTCTTCTAAGGATAATTTTGACAACTGTCCAGTGATCTACTCCTAGATCACTATTGTACTCCCTTGCCAAAATCATGCTAAGGTATACAATAGGTCCGGTACACAACAGAGCATACTTTATAGAACCTATGACTGAAGCATAGGGAATGACTTTTCATTCTCTTTCTATTTTCTGTCGTGGTCGGGTTTTGAGTCTTTACTCAACTTCACATCTTGCAATACAAGCAAGAACTCCTTCTTTGACTGTTCCATTTTGAACTACTTCAAAATCTTGTCAAGGTATGTACTCATTGAAAAATCTTATCAAGCGTCTTGATCTATCTCTATAGATCTTGATGCCCAATATGTAAGCAGCTTCACCGAGGTCTTTGTTTGAAAAACTCCTTTCAAACACTCCTTTATGCTTTCCAGAAAATTCTACATCATTTCCAATTAACAATATGTTATTCACATATACTTATCAGAAAGGTTGTAGTGCTCCCACTCACTTTCTTGTAAATACAGGCTTCACCGCAAGTCTGTATAAAACTATATGCTTTCATCAACTCATAAAAGCATATATTCCAACTCCGAGATGCTTGCACCAGTCCATAGATGGATCGCTGGAGCTTGCACATTTTGTTAGCACCTTTAGGATTGACAAAACCTTTTGGTTGTATCATATACAACTCTTCTTTAATAAATCCATTAAGGAATGCAGTTTTGACATCCATTTGTCAGATTTCATAAAATGTGGCAATTGCTAATATGATTCGGACAGACTTTAAGCATCGATATGAGTGAGAAAATCTCATCGTAGTCAACACCTTGAACTTGTAAAAAAAAAACTTTTCGACAAGTCGAGCTTTGTAGATAGTAACACTACTACCAGCGTATGTCTTCCTCTTCAAGATCATTTTATTCTCAATGGCTTGCTGATCATCGGGCAAGTCCACCAAAGTCCACATTTTGTTCTCATACATGGATTCTATCTCATATTTCATGGCCTCAAGCCATCTGTCGGAATCTGGGCTCATCATCGCTTCCTCATAGTTCGTAGGTTCATCATGGTCTAGTAACATGACCTCCAGAATAGGATTACCGTACCACTCTGGTGTGGGTCATACTCTGGTTGACCTACGAGGTTCGGTAGTAACTTGATCTGAAGTTTCATGATCATCATCATTAACTTCCTCACTAATTGGTGTAGGCATCACTGAAACTTATTTCTGTGATGACCATTTTCCAATTCGGAAGAAGGTACAATTACCTCATCAAGTTCTACTTTCCTCCCACTCACTTCTTTCGAGAGAAACTCCTTCACTAGAAAGGATCCATTCTTAGCAACAAATATATTGCCTTTGGATCTGTGATAGAAGGTGTACCCAATAGTTTTCTTTGGGTATCCTATGAAGACGCATTTCTCCGATTTGGGTTCGACCTTATCAGGTTGAAGCTATTTCACATAAGCATCCCAACCCCAAACTTTGAGAAACGACATCTTAGGTTTCTTGCTTAAACCATAGTTCATATGGTGTCATCTCAACAGATTTAGATGGTGCCCTATTTAACGTGAATGCAGTTGTCTCTAATGCATAACCTCCAAAACGATAGCAGTAAATCGGTAAGAGACATCATAGATCGCACCATATCTAATAAAGTACGGTTACGATGTTCGGACACACTGTCGGGGATATACCCCGCGGTATGACCCAGCCGGAAATATGACCCAGCCGGACTTGGCGGTTTACTTGAGACCCGGCTGACACTTGGCGATTCACTGGCGACCCGCCCTGACCTGGCGGTTTACAAGCAACCCGCCTGAACATTATGACTCACTAGTGACCCGGCGGGCGGGTCAGACGAATGACAAGGCCCAAGGCCCAGAAGGCCGGTTCATGTTAATGGTGGGCAGGTTTACGAGGAAAGGAATAAGGGATATTCCCTTATATAGGAAGCAAGACTAGGACTCCACTTGTAATAGACTAGTCCTAATCCTAATAGGACTCTACATGTAACCCGCCCCTTCAACATATATAAGGAGGGGCAAGACTCTCCAAAGGGGGACAAGCAACAAGAAACAATCTCTAGGTCTAGACACAAAGAGTGAGCCGGCTTATGCGGCGACTCCCTCATGAGTATAGTGAGATCTAGCCACAAACAGCATGTAGGGCTATTATCGGATGATGTTTTCCGGAGCCCGAAGCTGTCTAAATCCTTGTCTTGTGTTGCGTCTCTCGATTTCGCTCAACCCCTCTCAAACTACTACAAAGATGCGTTGGCCTCACGACTAAGTCCTCATACTAAGACTTTTGCCATGACAATTCCATGACAGTTGGTGCCCATCGTGGGGCCCGCACACGATGGTGTTGAGTTTTTGAAGGGATCTCTTTCAGGGATCGAGAAATTCGCGGTTGCCGGATAAAGAAGAACAGGAGCGAAAGGATCTTGATCGAATCCGAGTTCATCAGTTGAGATTAAAAAATTCCGTGGCAGACCAGCGCCGAGATCTGAAGCAGCCCTAAGACGCGAAATCCTCTAGAAGCGACCGCTGGGCGGACCTGCTACTCGAGGTTGTCAAGGATTCCAATGTCTGGATGAAATCAGTTGAGCCCTAGAAAATTATTACTTGAAGCAGTGGATTAGACAGACGTGACAGAAAGAATTAGATAAAAAGAAATGATAGATTAGACAAGCACCGTTCAATGCCAAAACAAAGTTAATGAAGTCTGTATACATGCAGAACCGTGAGATCGATCCATGGAAGCCAAGCACAAAGGAATTACTATTTAGCATGGCATGGATTTCGAGTAAGCCAATTAAATCTACCATGGGAAACTACTACCAAGCGATCATCAGTTGGAGACCGAGTTGGTCTTTGGGTGTACCATCGTAGGACACTGAGGACCAGTTTTTTTTGGGCGATTCTTCCAGAATCGCCTCCCTCCTCAGCTTCTCCTAAAATCATCACTCCATATATTTTTGACAATCATGTTTAGTTAAGGTCTAATTAGTTAGGATTGTAAAAAATATATGAAGTGACGATTCTGAAAAAAACTGAGGAGGGGGACGATTCTGGGAGAATCGCCGAAAAGAACTGACCCTGAAACCAGCTGGCAAGAGTTCTGCTGCGTTTTGTCTGATCCGCCGATTCACCCAACACGGGTCACGCGTATCATCTGCTCGGCCTAGCACATGTGAGGTCACCAGACCAATCTGGCACATGTACCTGAATTTAGTATCCAGTGGCTGGTCGACGAAAAAACTAAAACCTGATGGATTTCCATGTTTTTCCACGTGAAGAACCCTCAACTAGTACTCCTTGCCAGCAGTGGACCGAGGAAGTACGACCACTGCACATGCATGCACTTGTCAAGGGACAAGTCCACGGGAAGATGCGTTAGCTCGTTCCCAAAACAGTGCTAGTACCACTAAATCCACGTGAAAACTCAGATTTTGGGAAGGAGTAATCCGAACAGCAAAGGAAGAAGGCCACGACCCGGATTCTGCTCCGTTGCCGAGCCGCCCACGGCGTGCAAATCGCCGTCAAACCGCCTCCTCTACGACGGGTACCTACGCAGTGTCACGCACCTGACCCGGAAGCAAATTATCCTCAGATTCGGGTTATTCCGTTGACCCACGTTTAGAACCGCCTGGGCCTCAAACTGACGTCTCTACTGGTCTCTGAGCCGCTGTCACCGGACGGGTCTCTGACTGTCGCTCGGCCGCGGCCCTGCTGCACCGGCGTTTTTCAAACCCACCGCCGGCTCAGCCGCACTTCGCTACCTCTCCTTGAGCCGCTACGATGAGCCGCCGCCGCCCGCGCCGGCCCTCCGAGCCGGCCACAGACCCGTCTCGCCGAGCCACTACTTCGAAGCCGTCCCTGCATGGATTGATTCTGACCTGCAGTCTATCTGCCTCAAGACGCTGCTCACTTCTGCCCACGCGTGGCATCTGAGCCGCCGGCCACCATGGCCGTCGTTGCAAGCCGTCGTCACTTCGGTGCTGCCTCCAAGCCGTCGTCACTTCTAGGGCCGTTTTCTGCCGCAGCCGTCATCACTTCAGATGCCACGGTCGCTGTCCTAAGTCGCCAATCCATTGAACCGCCCGGACCGCTCGCCCGTTGAGTCGCCATTTCCACTTTTAGTGTGAGCCGCCCGTACACGGGTCTCGCGGCAAGCTACCGCTTGAGCCGCCCGCTCCGAGACGTCCTTTGAGTTCTAAAAATCGGGCTATAGTGTTATCAAGGAATCGTGCGGTTTCAGCTCAAAAAAAAAAAAAAGGAATCGTGCGGTTTGCCAGATCGGTCAATCAAGTTGACTGGCGTGCTACTAGCTAGCTTTGGAGTGAAGCGGCTATGAAGCAAGTGTATCAAAGTACTACTAATTGCAATGCACAGAGTTCAAGTACGTGCGTCCATGTCAGACTGTACCTGGACCAAATCATCTGGAAGTCCACCCAGGTGATATCTTTCCTCTATATTTTGTTAGCGTATTAAATCATTTGAGAACAATTACGTTGGTCTGTGATATTTTTGCAGGATCATTATTCATTACAAAAGTGCCGCATAACGCGCGTGCCAACATCACTTTTGAACTAGCGTTTATTGAGCCGCTGAGGCCGCGTTGAGCCGCCTCTGCTGTGTTGAGCCGCGGGGAGTCACCGGTCTGCCTGAACCGCCGAGATTATATTAAGCCGCCTCTGACGCGGCATACAGATCATCTGTCATTCACAAACATCAGGTGATATCTATCTGAACTTATCTTATTAATGACTTATTGTTTTTTGTCAAAGAACAATTACTCTGCCATGTAACATTTTTACACAGGATAATTGTTTATGCCATTATACTGCGGATGCACGTTTGGCTGTGCGCACAGCTTCACGGACATGTGTGTTGTGGTCCATTTTGCATCAACACGTCGGCCGACTTGCCCGTCCGCGCCGCCTTACAACGCCACGGACGACTCGCCCGTCCGCTCTCGCGGCCGGTTCACGCGTCCGCGCCGGCTTACAACGAGGAGGACAACATGCTCGTCCGCATCGGCTTACAACACCGCGGCTGACTCGGTCGTGATTGATTTCAGCTTCACCATGGTGATAGTCAACTCTGCGGTGATAATTACTGACCTGACGCATCAGGTGAAATCCATCTAGTATATTTTATATTATATATTGCTTTCTTTAAAAGAGCAATTACTCTGTCTTGCAAGTTCTGCAGTACAGGACAAGTTATATCACTAAGATGTTGAATGACTCATACCGGTTTATATCACGGTCAAATATGGAGAGTCTCAAGCCAACTCCTCGAGTAGTCTTAAGACTCGGGGGCTACAATGACATGACTCGGGAACTCCAGGTCATTGGAGGGAATGATAACCCGATTCCGGAGGACACCGCCATATTGATGAAAATTTAAAGGCCGTCAGAAAATTGTCGGTTCAAAATAAAGATTCCGGTTTAAAATCCGGTTCAAGAGACATCTCTCTCCCGCAAAGCTTTGAAGCTCTCAAACCGGGTTCAAACATCCGGCTCAAGGTAAATTTGTCTCTTACAAAGCTTTTAAGCTCTCAAATCCGGTTCAAACATCCGGCTCAAGGACAATCTGTATCCCACAAAGTTTTGAAGCTTTCAAATCCGGTTTAAAGTTCCGGTTCAAAAAGAACTAATCTCTCGCAAGATTCGAGTTCTCAGAAAAATTAAAGGTTGCCAAAGAGAACTTGCTGCCATGATGCGCGGTTCAAACATGGGTATCATGCCTTACGGCTTATCTTATTATGGTCAATTGGGGGCTTCCTACTCATCGAGCATAGCTGTCGGTACCCTCTTGATCGGCGCGATGCCAAAATTTATATGGTCACTTGGGGGCTTCCTGTTCAAACATAGGTCGTATTCAAACCAAAGAGAATATAGTTGTCGGTACCCTCTTGATCGACACACTGCCAAACTCACTAGGGGGCTTCTGGATCGTATTCGAATCGTAGCTTAACCCCTTTTGGGTCCGACTTGGATCGTATTCGAACCAGGGTCGTTAAAAACCTCTCAAGGTCATTTGGGGGCTTCCTGTTCAAACATAGGTCGTATTCGAACCAAAGAGAACATAGCTGTCGGTACCCTCTTGATCGGCACACTGCCAAAGCTACTGTGGGCTACATGATCGTATTCGAATCCTAGCTTAACCCCTTTGGAACGGTCTACTGATCGTATTTGAATCAGAAACCTCGATTTTTATTTGGTTTAAGTTTTTGCAAACAATCTTTGGTTTTGTCTTGAGACTTTTTTGTTCAGATCTAAGTATAAGTGTGGTTTCGTTGAAACCCGGCTTGGCTTTGGACGATAAGTCGCCAGCATGTGACAATCATCATATATTTGGAAGTATTGGCTTCTAAGGATTGGGTTATCACCCTTACTGCATAGGTCATGTAAACTGGCAGTACAAATTCAATATCACAATGGTTATATGTGGGATATTATGACCCGCCCTGCGGTAAACCACCAAGGGATCTTGTGATTTACTTGTGTGCAGGATAAGACTACATTTGGGTGGTTACCCGCCCTGGCTTTTGATGTTAAGTCGCCAGGGCATATGTTGTATAAACTCTGTGCAGGATTTACAGAGCTATGACTTACATAAATGATTAAGTTCCAGCCCATCATCAAAAATTGAAATTGGTGTCTCAAAAGGGTTATCAATTCTTGATTTTCTCAAAGGCTATAAGCCGTCGGGTTATAAAAAATCCAGTTTACAATGGAGGCGTATTAAATCATCATCGGCCAAGAGCCGCCAGGTATTTAAACTCCGGATTTACTTGTCAACAAGTAAGGTATTCAAAGTCACTTTGGCGCAATGGCTATTGTTTTATCAATGGATATGGTTTATTCTACAATGGAAGGAATAGTCCCGAGTCGTTGTAGGCTTACGACCCGGCACTTGGGGGCTACATTATTCAAATTGAGATTACATCTAATATGCAAGTTCCATGTCACTGCCAGCATGCACCATGGCACTTGGGGGCTAATGTAAAGTAATTTTTTGCTCACTTTATTGAAGAACCGACCCATCACATTGTAATGAGCCGACCCTTGGGAGCTACCAATTGCTCCTGTCAAAAATTCAAGGTACACAAGCATTAATCCATTATATTGAATGGTCTGCTATTCAGATGGTAGAGTACAAAGCTCTTAACCTTTTGGACGTGGGTTCAAGCCCCATGGTGGAGATAATATTATCTGATGCTATTATCAATAAATTATATACAAAGTCCCAGCTCAGTATTATCTTACTAAGCCGGCCCTTGGGGGCTACACGTTGTTGTTCAAGTTTACATGGTTATATCTACAAAGTCCCTGCTCATTATTGCATAATGACCCGGCCCTTGGGGGCTACACTGGTTGAAGTTTTCATAAGCATAAGGCAATTACAAGTCCCAGGTTGCTGCAAGCATGACAACCCGACACTCGGGGGCTATAGGTGATATGCATATAAGGGAGAAAAAATCTTCAAATTCTCAGTTTGGCAAATTCTCAGATTAACTCGGTGTCTGCAACAATCATGACCCGGCATCATTTATTTATAACCCGGCAATTTTGGCAATCATAAATCGGCAAGATCTACATCTTTAAGCCGGTTGAATATCAGTTGAATATTTCAAGACCAATATTTTTTCAGAGCATTGAAGGCCGACTCAAATGGATTATTTCTTATAATATTTCTCTACAAGAGCCAATGTCAGCAAATTGGTTATAAAGCTGGCCTATTGACCTGGATTTTTTAGACGAAGTGCCTAGATTTTTGCATTGGCAAGGTTTGGACATATCTGTTAAAAGAGATTTGCTATAAGATCTTTGAGTATGCATCCAGGAGGAAATGACAAGGACTTAAAGATGATCAGGTGCCGGTTCAGGAAAATATTTAACCTGGAGCACAACCTATCAAGTTTGTTCTTGTGTTTATTTTACAGGATCATTTTAACATGGATAAATCCAAATTAAACTAGGGGCTAATGTCGGGGATATACCCCGCGGTATGACCCGGTCGGACTTGGCGGTTTACTTGAGACCCGGCTGACACTTGGTGATTCACTGGCGACCCGCCCTGACCTGGCGGTTCACAAGCAACCCGCCTGAACATTATGACTCACTGGTGACCCGGCGGGCGGGTCAGACGGATGACAAGGCCCAAGGCCCAGAAGGCCGATTCATGTTAATGGTGGGCCGGTTTATGAGGGAAGGAATAAGAGATATTCCCTTATATCGGAAGCAAGACTAGGACTCCACTTGTAATAGACTAGTCCTAATCCTAATAGGACTCTACATGTAACCCGCCCCTTCAATGTATATAAGGAGGGGCGGGGCTCTCCAAAGGGGGACAAGCAACAAGAAACAATCTCTAGGGCTGGAGACAAAGGGGCAGTCGGCTTATGCGGCGACTCCCTCATGAGTATAATGAGATCTAGCCACAAACAACATGTAGGGCTATTACTGGATGATGTTTCCCAGGGCCTGAAACTGTCTAAATCCTTGTCTTGTGTTGCGTCTCTCGATTCCGCCCAACCCCTCTCAAGCTACTACAAAGATGCGTTGGCCTCACGACTAAGTCCTCATACTAGGACATCTGTCGTGACAATTCCACGACACACACCATTACGCTGTGGTGTTCCAGGTGGCGTGAGTTGTGAAACTATTCCACATTGTTTTAAATGAAGACCAAACTCATAACTCAAATATTCACCTCCACGATCAGATCGTAGAAACTTAATTTTCTTGTTATGATGATTTTCCACTTCACTCTGAAATTCTTTGAACTTTTCAAATGTTTCAGACTTATGTTTTATCAAGTAGATATACCCATATCTGCTCAAATCATCTGTGAAGGTCAAAAAATAACGATACCCGTCGCGAGCATCAATACTCATCGGACCGCATACATCAGTATGTATTATTTCCAATAAGTCTGTTGCTCGCTCCATTGTTCTGGAGAACGGAGTCTTAGTCATCTTACCCATTAGGCATGGTTCGCAAGCATCAAGTGATTCGTAATCAAGTGATTCCAAAAGCCCAACAGCATGTAGTTTCTTCATGCGCTTTGCACCAATATGACCTAAACGGCAGTGCCAAAAATATGTTGCGCTATCATTATCAACTTTGCATCTTTTTGCATCAATATTATGAATATGTGTATCACCATGATCGAGATTCAATAAACCATTCACATTGGGTGTATGAGCATAGAAGTTTTTATTCATGTAAACAGAATAACAATTATTCTTTGACTTAAATGAATAACCGTATTGCAATAAACATGATCCAATCATATTCATGCTCAATGCAAAACACCAAATAACATTTATTTTAGGTTGAACACTAATCCCGAAGGTAAAAGGAGTGTGCAATGGTGATCTTATCAACCTTGGAATCATTTCCAACACACATCGCCACCTCGCCCTTAACTAGTCTATGTTCATTTTGCAACTCCTGTTTCGAGTTACTAATCTTAGCAACTGAACCGGTATCAAATACCCCGTGGTTACTACGAACACTAGTAAAGTACACATCAATAACATGTATATCAAATATACCTTTCACTTTGACATCCTTCTTATCCGCTAAGTATTTGGGGTAGTTCCTCTTCTAGTGACCATTCCCTTTGCAGTAGAAGCACTCAGTTTCAGGCTTAGGTCTAGCTTTGGGTTTCTTCACGGGAGTGGAAACTTGCTTGCCATTCTTTCTTGAAGTTCCCTTTCTTTTCCTTTCCCCCTTTTCTTGAAACTAGTGGTCTTGTTAGCCATCAACACTTGATGCTCTTTCTTGATTTCTACTTTCGCCAATTTTAGCATAGCGAAGAGCTCGGGAATCATTTTTGTCATCCCTTGCGTATTATAGTTCATCATGAAGTTCCAGTAACTTGGTGATAATGACTAGAGAACTCTATCAATCACTATCTTATCTGGAAGATTAACTCACACTTGATTCAAGCGATTGTAGTGCTCAGACATTCTGAGCACATGCTCACTGGTTGAGCCATTCTCCTCCATCTTGTAGGCAAAGTAATTGTCAGAGGTCTCATACCTCTCAACACGGGCATGAGACTGAAATACCAATTTCATCCCTTGGAACATCTCATATGCTCCATGTCATTCAAAATATTTTTGAAGTCCCGGTTCTAAGTCGTAAAGCATGGTGCACTAAACTATCAAGTAGTCATCATAACGAGGTTGCCAAACATAATGTCTGCATCTGCTCCTGCAAAAGGTCCGTCTCCTAGCGGTGCATCAAGGACATAATTATTCTGTGCAGCAATGAGGATAATCCTCGGATCATGGATCCAGTCCGCATCATTGCTACTATCATCTTTCAACTTATTTTTCTCTAGGGACATATCAAAAAATAAACGGGGAGCTATAACACGAGCTATTGATCTACAACATAATTTGCAAATATTATCAGGACTAAGTTCATGATAAATGAAAGTTCAATTAATCATATTACTTAAGAACTCCCACGCTTAGATAGACATCCCTCAAGTCATCTAAATGATCACGTTGTCCATGTCAACTAAACCATGTCCGATCATCACGTGAGATGGAGTAGTTTTCAATGGTGAACATCACTATGTTGATCATATCTACTATATGATTCACGTTTGACCTTTCGGTCTCAGTGTTCCGAGGCCATATCTGCATATGCTAGGCTCGTCAAGTTTAACCCCGAGTATTCCGCGTGTGCAAAACTGGCTTGCACCCGTTGTATGTGAACGTAGAGCTTATCACACCCGATCATCATGTGGTGTCTTGGCACGACGAACTGTCGCAATGGTGCATACTCAGGGAGAACACTTATACCTTCAAATTTAGTGAGGGATCATCTTATAATGCTACCACCGTACTAAGCAAAATAAGATGTATAAAAGATAAACATCACATGCAATCAAAATATGTGACATGATGTGGCCATCATCATCTTGTGCCTTTGATCTCCATCTCCAAAGTACCGTCATGATCGCCATCGTCACTGGCATGACACCATCCATCATCTTGATCTCTATCAATGGGGAAGGGAGAAGGAGAAGGAAAGGGGGGGCGGCCCCCTTCTCCTAGTCCTAATCGGCCTCCTGCCCAAGGGAGGGCGCACCAGCCCCTTGTGGGCTGGTGTGCATCCCTCTTATGGCCCATAACTTCTCCCAGGGGGTTCCGGTAATCTCCTGGTACTCCGAAAAAATGCCCGAACCACTCGGAACCATTCCGATGTCCAAATGCAACCTTCCAATATATGAATCTTTACCTATCGACCATTTCGAGACTCCTTGTCATGTTCGTGATCTCATCCGGGACTCCGAACAAACTTCGGTTCATCAAATCACATAACTCATAATACAAATCGTCATCGAACGTTAAGCGTGCGGACCCTACGGGTTCGAGAACTATGTAGACATGACCGAGTCACATCTCCGGCCAATAACCAATAGCGGAACCTGGATGCTCATATTGGCTCCTACACATTCTACGAAGATCTTTATCAGTCAAACCGCATAACAACATACGTTGTTCCCTTTGTCATCGGTATGTTACTTGCCCAAGATTCGATCGTTGGTATCATCATACCTAGTTCAATCTCATTACTGGTAAGTCTCTTTACTTGTTCCGTAATGCATCATCCCGTGACTAACTCATTAGTCACATTGCTTGCAAGGCTTATAGTGATGTGCATTACCGAGAGGGCCCAGAGATACCTTTCCGATACACTGAGTGACAAATCCTAATCTTGATCTATGCCAACCCAACAAACACCATCAGAGAGATCTGTAGAGAATCTTTATAATCACCCAGTTACGTTGTGACGTTTGATAGCACACAAGGTGTTCCTCCGGTATTCGGGAGTTGCATAATCTCATAGTCAGAGGACCATGTATAAGTCATGATGAAAGCAATAGCAATAAAATTAAACGATCATTATGCTAAGCTAACGGATGGGTCTTGTCCATCACATCATTCTCTAATGATGTGATCCCGTTCATCAAATGACAACACATGTCTATGGTCAGGAAACATAACCATCTTTGATTAATAAGCTAGTCAAGTAGAGGCATACTAGGGACACTCTGTTTTGTCTATGTATTCACACATGTACTAAGTTTCCGGTTAATACAATTCTAGCATGAATAATAAACATTTATCATGATATAAGGAAATATAAATAACAACTTTATTATTGCCTCTAGGGCATATTTCCTTCATGACCGCACAGTGAGCGGCACGCCGGCTGCGGGTGGGCCCAGCCGAGCCGGCGCCATCCGGCAATGCGGCGCAGCCATCGCCAGCATGCTGAGAGTCAGGCGCCCCATCTACGGCACCCTAGTGCAGAACATGCGCGTCGCACGGGCGTCAACAGAAGAACTCGAGAACCTAGAGGGTGAGGAATGGCATAGCCAGCTGAACCGCCTCCAGGAGCTCCTCGACGCGGCGAACACGCAGCAAGACGCGTGTGACCGCGTGGTGGAAGCCGGCAAGCAAGCCAAAAACGAACCACCCCACTGCAAGCATGGAGTGACCTCCCGGTCCCCAGGTGGCAGCGACCACGGCGAGTGGAACCCGGAGCCGGCTGCTACCAGCATACTCGCCAAATGGTTGTTCACAACCAGCAAGTTCCTCACATGGCGGCGCCAGCAGGATGATCGTCTGCCTGTACACAGAGGCGAAAGCTAAGGAGGCACGAGAAGACGGCGTTGACCTGCCCGAAGAGGCCGGACTGCTAGCACTCAGCCGGTCCACCATCTACCAGTAGAGCCTATGCCGCTACCACAACAAGAAGATCAAGCCGTGTGCTTTCCGCGAGGGCGACCTTGTGCTCTGGCTGATCCAGCGAATAGCCGGCCAGCACAAGCTCTCGGCTCCATTGGAGGGGCCCTTCATCGTCAGGAAGGCTCTGGGCGATGAGTTCTACTACCTGATCGACGCATAGAAGCCGAGGGCACGCAAGAGGGACACAACCGGCCAAGAGTCGGAGCGCACGTGGAATGGGAACCTTCTCTGCCCATTTTAGAGTTGATGCAGTGTATGTACCATGCTATCTTTTGTATTAAGCAAAGACAACGGGTCCCCCGAGGCGCACTCGGGGGCTACCTTTTTATCCACATGATAAGATTTTCCTATGCATGAGTTTTTATTCTTTTGCCCTGTCCGGGTCCGGTCAGCCGGCCTGGGAGCTCGGCGCCTTGACCTAAATTGGCACCACCCGAATTCGGCTAAGTAGTGTGCCAACGCCAAAGCCCTCTCTTTGTCCCAGCCACAACTCGCAACGCGACTGTCCGGCTGGCAAGAGCCAAAGGCCGGAAACACTGTCCACACGAAAAGCGACTAAGGAAGAACACGGATTCAGGCCAAGCCGGCCTCTCGCTTCACCCGTCCGGCTGACCAGCAGCCAGCTGATACGTCTCCAACATATCTATAATTTTTGATTGATCCATGCTATATTATATACTGTTTTGGACATTATTGGGCTTTATTATCCACTTTTATATTGTTTTTGGGACTAACCTATTAACCGGAGGCCCAGCCCAGAATTGCTGTTTTTTGCCTGTTTTAGGGTTTCGAAGAAAAGGAATATCAAACGGAGTCCAAACAGAATGAAACCTTCGGGAACGTTATTTTCTCATCGAATACAACTCAGGAGACTTAGACCCTACGTCAAGCCACGTAACAGGAGCCCACGAGGTAGGGGCACGCCTACCCCCCCCCCCCAGGCGCGCCCTCCACCCTCGTGGGGCCCCTATTGCTCCACCGACGTACTTCTTCCTCTTATATATACCCACGTAGCCCCAAACGATTAGATACGGAGCCAAAACCCTAATTCCACCACCGTAACTTTCTGTATCCATGAGATCCCATCTTGGGGCTTGTTCCGAAGCTCCGCCGGAGGGGGCATCGATCACGGAGGGCTTCTACATCAACACCATAGCCTCTCTGATGAAGTGTGAGTAGTTTACTTCAGACCTACGGGTCCATAGTTAGTAGCTAGATGGCTTCTTCTCTCTTTTTGGATCTCAATACAATGTTCTCCCCCTCTCTTGTGGAGATCTATTCGATGTAATCTTCTTTTTGCGGTGTGTTTGTTGAGATCAATGAATTGTGGGTTTATGATCAAGTCTATCTATGAATAATATTTGAATCTTCTCTGAATTATTTTATGTATGATTGGTTATCTTTGCAAGTCTCTTCGAATTATCAGTTTGGTTTGGCTAACTAGATTGATCTTTCTTGCAATGGGAGAAGTGCTTAGCTTTGGGTTCAATCTTGCGGTGTCCTTTCCCGGTGACAGTAAGGGCAGCAAGGCATGTATTGTATTGTTGCCATCGAGGATAACAAGATGGGGTTTTCTTCATATTGCATGAGTCTATCCCTCTACATCATGTCATCTTGCTTAAGGTGTCACTCTCTTTTTAACTTAATACTCTAGATGCATGCTGGATAGCGGTCAATGAGTGGAGTAATAGTAGTAGATGCAGGCAGGAGTCGGTCTACTTGTCTCGGACGTGATGCCTATATACATGATCATACCTAGATATTCTCATAACTATGCTCAATTCTGTCAATTGCTCAACAGTAATTTGTTCACCCATCGTAGAATACTTATGCTCTCGAGAGAAGCCACTAGTGAAACCTATGGCCCCCGGGTCTATCTTTATCATATCAATCTCGTACTACTTAGTTATTTACTTTGCCTTTATTTTACTTTGCATCTTTATCATAAAAATACCAAAAATATTATCTTTATCATATCTATCAGATCTCACTCTCGTAAGTGGCCCTATAGGGATTGACAACCCCTATTTGCGTTGGTTGCGAGGATTTATTTGTTTGTGCAGGTACGAGGGACTTGCGTGTAGCCTCCTACTGGATTGATACCTTGGTTCTCAAAAAATGAGGGAAATACTTACGCTACTTTGCTGCATCATCCCTTCCTCTTCGGGAAAAACCAACGCAGTGCTAAAAGAGGTAGTAAGAAGGATTTCTGGCGCCGTTGCCGGGGAGGTCTACGCAAAAGTCAACATACCAAGTACCCATCACATACCCTTATCTCCCGCATTACATTATTTTCCATTTGCCTCTCATTTTCCTCTCCCCCCAATTCACCCTTGCCATTTTATTCGCCCTCTCTCTCTTTATCCTCCCTCTCTATTTGCCCTTTTTGTCTGCTTGCTTTTTGTTTGCTTGTGTGTTAGTTTGCTTGCTTGCCGTTATGGCTAGTCCCTTATCTTCTCCGTTGTCTCCCGAGAATGAAATTCTAAATTTTAAGCAAAGGGAGGGTGAAAATCTAAAAGATGCTTGGTACAGAATTTGCAATGCTCAAAATAAATCTGCTAGGAAGCAATCTACTACCATTCTCCTTCGCAATTTTTATGTAGGCATTACTCCTTGGCACCGTTATGTTCTTGATACTATTACCGAAGGGAATTTTTTGGGTAGCCATACTTTTGATTCTTATAATGCTGTGTTAGATTTATTTGGCTCCCCCCCTCTTTTGGTTAATGGAACTATATTAACTTTGGAGCATGTAATGCAAAGGCTTGAAATTATTGAAAATAAGGTTGCTACCGTAGAGTTAGTTGAGCATTTGGATAAAAAGATCCACAGCCGAATCTCTCAATATGGATCTAAAGTAGGAGTTACTTTGAAAGATATTAAAGAAAAGGAACCCATAGTTAATGAGAAAATAAACCACGATTCCGTTAGGATCGATAAACTTGAGAATATTTTTACCAACTTGGGAACCGCTTTTTCTTCCGTAAAGAATACTCCAAGTCCTTCCACTAAAGTTGCCAAGCTTATGTACGTTCCAAAAAATAAGTGTGAATCATCTAGTAAGGAAAATGCGGATCCCAAATCTATAAGTGTTCATCCCAATCTTTTTGCTATCATTAAGGAACCATTTGTAACAAATGAATTTTTCGATCTTGTGCCTAAAAGTTTGATAATTAATAAAAATAAAGAAATTCCTAAAGATGGTAGATGCCTCATTGAAGAATTGCCTACCAAAGATGGCAATACCTAGATCTATTCTTGCTTGATATGCCTAGCTAGGGGCGTTAAACGATAGCGCTTGTTGGGAGGCAACCCAATTTTATTTTTATTCCTTGCTTTTTCTCCTGCTTAGTAATAAATAAATTATTTATCCTCTGTTTTGGTTGTGTTTTTTGTGTTTAATTAGTGTTTGTACCAAGTAGAACCGTTGGGAAGACTTGGGGAAAGTCTTGTTGAACTTGCTGTAAAAAAACAGAAACTTTAGCGCTCACGAGAACTGCTGTCATTTTTATTTAGAAAGTGATATTTAGTTAATTCTTTTTGCAGATGATTAATAGATAAATTCCTCACGTCCAGAAGTTTATTTTAGAATTTTTGGGGTTCCATATCTTTCTCTAGCTACAGATTACTACAGACTGTTCTGTTTTTGACAGATTCTGTTTTTCGTGTGTTGTTTGCTTATTTTGATGAATCTATGGCTAGTAAATTAGTTTATAAACCATAGAGAAGTTTGAATACAGTAGGTATAACACCCATATAAATATCGAATTAGTTCATTACAGTACCTTGAAGTGGTCTTTTGTTTTCTTTCGCTAACAGAGCTCACGAGATTTTCTACTTTAAGTTTTGTGTTGTGAAGTTTTCATGTTTTGGGTAAAGATTTGATGGATTATGGAACAAGGAGTGGCAAGAGCCTAAACTTGGGGATGCCCATGGCACCCCCAAGATAATCTAAGGACACCTAAAAGCCAAAGCTTGGGGATGCCCCGAAAGGCATCCCCTCTTTCGTCTACTTCTATCGGTAACTTTACTTGGAGCTATATTTTTATTTACCACATGATATGTGTTTTGCTTGGAGTGTCTTGTATGATTTGAGTATTTGCTTATTAGTTTACCACAATAATCCTTGCTGTACACACCTTTTGAGAGAGCCATATATGATTTGGAATTTGTTAGAATACTCTATGTGCTTCGCTTATATCTTTTGAGTTATATAATTTTACTCTAGTGCTTCACTTATATCTTTTAGAGCACGGTGGTGGATTTGTTTTATAGAAACTATTGATCTCTCACGCTTCACTTAGATTATTTTGAGAGTCTTAAATAGCATGGTAATTTGCTTAAAATCCTAATATGCTTGGTATGCAAGATTAATAATAAAACTTTCCTATGAGTGTGTTGAATACTAAAGAGAAGTTTGATGCTTGATGATTGTTTTGAGACATGGAGGTAATAATATCAAAGTCGTGCTAGTTGAGTAGTTGTGAAATTGAGAAATACTTGTGTTGAGGTTTGCAAGTCCCGTAGCATGCACGTACGGTAAATGTTATGCAAGAAATTTGAAACATGAGGTGTCATTTGATTGTCTTCCTTATGAGTGGCGGTCGGGGACGAGCGATGGTCTTTTCCTACCAATCTATCCCCCTTGGAGCATGCGCGCAGTACCGAGGTTTTTGATGACTTATAGATTTTTGCAATAAGTATGTGAGTTCTTTATGACTAATGTTGTGTCCATGGATTATACGCACTCTCACCCTTCCATCCTTGCTAGCCTCTTTGGTACCGTGCATTGCCCTTTCTCACATTGAGAGTTGGCACAAACTTCGCCGGTGCATCCAAACCCCGTGATATGATACGCTCTTCCACACATAAACCTCCTTATATCTTCCTCAAAACAGCCACCATACCTACCTATTATGGCATTTCCATAGCCATTCCGAGATATATTGCCATGCAACTTTCCATCATTGCGTTCATCATGACACCTTCATCATTGTCATATTGCTTAGCATGATCATGTAGTTGACATAGTATTTGTGGCAAAGCCACCGTTCATAATTCTTTCATACATGTCACTCTTGGTTCATTGCATATCCCGGTACACCGCCGGAGGCATTCATATAGAGTCATCTTTGTTCTAGTATCGAGTTGAAATCATTGAGTTGTAAATAAATAGAAGTGTGATGACCATAATTTTCTAGAGCATTGTCCCAAGTGAGGAATAAAAAAAAAGAGGAAAGGCCATAAAAAAGGAGAAGGCCCAAAAAAGAAAAAAAAAGAGAAAGGACATAAAAAAGGCCAAAGAAAAAAATGAGAGAAAAAGAGAGAAGGGACAATGTTACTATCCTTTGCCACACTTGTGCTTCAAAGTAGCACCATGATCTTCATAGTAGAGAGTCTCTCATGTTATCACTTTCATATTCTAGTGGGAATTTTTCATTATAGAACTTGGCTTGTATATTCCAACAATGGGCCTCCTCAAGTGCCCTAGGTCTTCGTGAGCAAGCAAGTTGGATGCACACCCACTAGTTTCTTTTGTTGATCTTTCATACATTTATAGCTCTAGTGCATCCGTTGCATGGCAATCCCTACTCCTTGCATTAACATCAATCGGTGGGCATCTCCATAGCCCATTGATTAGCCTCGTTGATGTGAGACTTCCTCCTTTTTTTCTTCTCCACATAACCCCCCTCATTATATTCTATTCCACCTATAGTGCTATGTCCATGGCTCGCGCTCATATATTGCGTGAAAGTTTATAGGTTTGAGATTACTAAAATATGAAACAATTGCTTGGCTTGTCATCAGGGTTGTGCATGATGATAGCATTCTTGTGTGACGAAAATGAAACATGACTAAACCATATGATTTTGTAGGGATGAACTTTCTTTGGCCATGTTATTTTGAGAAGACATAATTGCTTAGTTAGTATGCTTGAAGTATTATCATTTTTATGTCAATATGAACTCTTGTCTTGAATCTTTCAGATCTGAATATTCATACCACAATCAAGAAGAATTACATTAAAATTATGCCAAGTAGAACTCCGCATCAAAAATTCTGTTTTTATCATTTACCTACTCGAGGACGAGCAGGAATTAAGCTTGGGGATGCTTGATACGTCTCCAATGTATCTATAATTTTTGATTGCTCCATGCTATATTATCTACTGTTTTGGACATTATTGGGCTTTATTATCCACTTTTATATTATTTTTGGGACTAACCTATTAACCGGAGGCCCAGCCCAGAATTGTTGTTTTTTTCCTGTTTTAGGGTTTCGAAGAAAAGGAATATCAAACGGAGTCCAAACGGAATGAAACCTTCAGGAACGTGATTTTCTCATAGAATACAACTCAGGAGACTTGGACCCTACGTCAAGCCACGTAACAGGAGCCCAAGAGGTAGGGGGCACGCCTACCCCCCCCCCCCCATGCGCGCCCTCCACCCTCGTGGGGCCCCTATTGCTCCACCGACGTACTTCTTCCTCCTATATATACCCACGTACCCCCAAACGATCAGATATGAAGCCAAAACCCTAATTCCACCGCCGAAACTTTCTATATCCATGAGATCCCATCTTGGGGCCTGTTCTAGAGCTCCACCGGAGGGGGCATCGATCACGGAGAGCTTCTACATCAACATGATAGCCTCTCCGATGAAGTGTGAGTAGTTTACTTCAGACCTACGGGTCCATAGTTAGTAGCTAGATGGCTTCTTCTCTCTTTTTGGATCTCAATACAATGTTCTCCCCCTCTCTTGTGGAGATCTATTCGATGTAATCTTCTTTTTGCCGTGTGTTTGTTGAGATCGATGAATTGTGGGTTTATGATCAAGTCTATCTATGAATAATATTTGAATCTTCTCTGAATTATTTTATGTATGATTGGTTATCTTTGCAAGTCTCTTCAAATTATCAGTTTGGTTTGGCCTACTAGATTGATCTTTCTTGCAATGGGAGAAGTGCTTAGCTTTGTGTTCAATCTTGCGGTGTCCTTTCCCGGTGACAGTAAGGGCAGCAAGGCACGTATTGTATTGTTGCCATCGAGGATAACAAGATGGGGTTTTCTTCATATTGCATGAGTCTATCCCTCTACATCATGTCATCTTGCTTAAGGCGTTACTCTGTTTTCATGAACTTAATACTCTAGATGCATGCTGGATAGCGGTCGATGAGTGGAGTAATAGTAGTAGATGCAGGCAGGAGTCAGTCTACTTGTCTCGGACGTGATGCCTATATACATGATCATACCTAGATATTCTCATAACTATGCTCAATTCTGTCAATTGCTCAATAGTAATTCGTTCACCCACTGTAAAATACCTATGCTCTTGAGAGAAGCCACTAGTGAAACCTATGGCCCTCGGGTCTATCTTCATCATATTAATCTTCCAATACTTAGTTATTTACTTTGCTTTTATTTTACTTTGCATCTTTATCACAAAAATACCAAAAATATTATCTTATCATATCTATCAGATCTCACTCTCGTAAGTGACCGTGAAGGGATTGATAACCCCTTATCGCGTTGGTTGCGAGGAGTTATTTGCTTTGTGCAGGTACGAGGGACTCGCGCGTAGCCTCCTACTGTATTGATTCCTTGGTTCTCAAAAACTGATGGAAATACTTACGCTACTTTGTTGCATCTCCTTTCCTCTTCAGGGAAATCCAACGCAGTGCTCAAGAGGTAGCAAGAAGAATTTCTGGCGCCGTTGCCGGGGAGGTTCGCACAAGTCAAGATTTGACTCCCGACAACAAGTCATTTCTGGCGCCGTTGCCGGGGAGTCTACGCAAAAGTCAATATACCAAGTACCCATCACAATCCTTATCTCCCGCATTACATTATTTGCCATTTGCCTCTCGTTTTCCTCTCCCCCACTTCACCCTTGCCGTTTTATTCGCCCTCTCTCTCCCCGTCCTCCTTCTCTTTCCCAATTTGCCTCTTTTGCCCGTTTCTTGTTTGCTCATATGGTTGGAATAGTTGTTTATTTATTACTAAACAGAGAACCTAAGATCTATGGATCCTCATCCACTTGCTAATCTTTTTAAGAGATCCAATTATGAGGAACCAATTGCTAGTAAGTTTTGTGCACTAGATTATCTGAAGTTTTGCTTGAAATTTGTGAATCTGATAATTGTGATGAAGTACCTTATGAAGTGATTCACGATAGATCTTTGAATAAAAAGCATGATTGCAATGATTTTACTATAAATTCTCTTGATGTCAATTGTGCTAATAATATGCAAAACCCTAAGCTTGGGGATGCTGGTTTTGCTATGTCCTCTACTTGTTGCAATGATCATGATTGGGGTGATTCTTCTTATGATCTTGAAAAATTATTTAAGCCCCATGATTAATATGATATTGATAATAGTGTTTGCAATATTATTGAAAGTGGGTTTGGAAGAGTGTCAACTTTAGATCCCACTATTTTGGAAGAGAGTCAACTTTGCATGCTTATGGATCATGTTGAAAATATTTTGTGTGATGGCTATTTTGTTGAATTTGCTTATGATCCCACATGCAATTATTATGGGAGAGGAAAATATGGTGGTAGAAATTTTCATGTTACTAAATTACCTCTCGTTATGTTGAGATTGCTATTGTTTCTTTCCGCTTCCTTGCATATGCTAGTTTTTGCTTGCCTTGATAATTTGTTTGCCTATAAGATGCCTATGCATAGGAAGTATGTCAGACTTAGATGTGTTTGTCACGTGTTTTATGATGCTCTCTTTGTGCTTCAATTCTTGTCTTTCATATGAGCATCATTAAAATGATCAATGCCTAGCTTTAAGGATTTAAAGAAAAGCGCTTGTTGGGAGACAACCCAATATTTATCCTTGCTGTTAGTCAATAATTAATTTATCTAGCCTCTGTTTTGGTTGTGTTTTTTGTGTTTAATTAGTTTTTGTGCCAAGTATAACCGTTGGGAAGACTTGGGGAAAGTCTTGTTAATCTTGCTGTAAAAAACAGAAACTGTAGCGCTCACGAGAACTGCTGCCATTTTTATTTGGAAAGTTCTATTTAGTTAATTCTTTTGGAAGATGATTAATAGATAAATTCCTCACGTCCAGCAATTTATTTTAGAATTTTTGGGGTTCCATATCTTATGCTAGCTACATATTACTACAGACTGTTCTGTTTTTGACAGATTCTGATTTTCGTGTGTTGTTTGCTTATTTTGATGAATCTATGGCTAGTAAAATAGTTTATAAACCATAGAGAAGTTGGAATACAGTAGTTTTAACACCAATATAAATAAATAATGAGTTAATTACAGTACCTTGAAGTGGTCTTTTGTTTTCTTTCGCTAACGGAGCTCACGAGATTTTCTACTTAAAGTTTTGTGTTGTGAAGTTTTCAAGTTTTGGGTAAAGATTTGATGGATTATGGAACAAGGAGTGGCAAGAGACTAAGCTTGGGGATGCCCTTGGCACCCCCAAGATAATCTAAGGACACCTAAAGTCCAAAGCTTGGGGATGCCCCGGAAGGCATCCCCTCTTTTCGTCTACTTCTATCGGTAACTTTACTTGGAGCTATATTTTTATTCACCACATGATATGTGTTTTGCTTGGAGCGTCTTGTATGATTTGAGTCTTTGCTTTTTAGTTTACCACAATCATCCTTGCAGTACACACCTTTTGAGAGCCATACATGATTAGGAATTTGTTAGAATACTCTATGTACTTCACTTATATCTTTTTCAGTAATATAGTTTTGCTCTAGTACTTCACTTATATCTTTTAGAGCACGGTGGTGGATTTGTTTTATAGAAACTATTGATCTCTCACGCTTCACTTAGATTATTTTGAGAGTCTTAATAGCATGTGGGAAATCAGATTATTTACATTGCAAAAAGGCCCAAGGTTGGCATTCATCAGAGTTTAAAAACACCCCCAATGGGTGGAACTGCGCACGATTAACTTGTTCTTAAGTACAAGACAGAAAAATTTCAAAAGATAAAGGCCGTTTAGGCCGAAGGCGCTACGGGCGCTCGGACAGGTTGGCGGTGGCTGAAGCACCGGCTGGCGGGGCCTCCGGCCGGGTGGTCTCGGTCTCGTCGGCGTCGGCAGCGGTGGCCGATGTGGACTCCCGTGGCTCGCTAGCTGAGGCCGGATCGGGCTGTGTTCGGCAGGTCGCTCCGTCATCTGGCGTGACGCCATCGCCTTCCTTGTCCTTCTCCTCGGCTTCATTGCTGGAGGTGATCTCCTCCACCGGGTCCTCCCCCTCGTCCAGGTTAAGCCCGAACCAGGATGGCGGCACCTCAGCGCCGTTTTCCGCCTGCTCCAGGACAAAGACGCCGACATCGGCGTAGTCGGCAAGGGTTGTCGCGCAAATGGTGATCGCCTCGCGTTGCGCCTCTAGCTCTGGCGTTACCTCCTAGCGAAAGGTGGCCAACTGAGCCAAACGCATGCCTGGGTACCACCCCTTCACGAACTCCGTCGCCGCCTTGGCGCCTGCCCGTACCGCTGCACCCTTCCAGGCGTCGAGCCTTTCCGCTGCCACCTCCAACCAGTCGGTAGTACGATTGGGAGTCCGGGGCACCTGTGCACCCGGCCAGAGCCCCTCCAAGAACTAGGACTCGGCGTGCTAGAATCGGTGGAGCAGGCGGTGCGCCAGCTCAAGGCGCATCCAGACGGACAAGAATTGTCCACCCAGGTTCCGGGGCAGGTTGATACGTCTCCAACGTATCTATAATTTTTGATTGCTCCATGCTATATTATCTACTGTTTTGGACATTATTGGGCTTTCTTATCCACTTTTATATTATTTTTTGGACTAACCTATTAACCGGAGGCCCAGCCCAGAATTGTTGTTTTTTTTGCCTATTTTAGGGTTTCAAAGAAAAGGAATATCAAACGGAGTCCAAACGGAATGAAACCTTCGGGAACGTGATTTTCTCACCGAACATGATCCAGGAGACTTGGACCCTACGTCAAGAAACAAAGGAGGAGGCCACGAGGTAGGGGGCGCCTACACCCCAGGCGTGCCCTCCACCCTCGTGGGCCCCCTGTTGCTCCACCGATGTACTCCTTCCTCCTATATATACCTACGTACCCCCAAACGATCAGATACGGAGCCAAAACCTTAATTCCACCACCGCAACTTTCTATATCCATGAGATCCCATCTTGGGGCCTGTTCTGGAGTTCCGCCGGGGGGGTATCCATCATGGAGGGCTTCTACATCAACACCATAGCCCCTCCGATGAAGTGTGGGTAGTTCACCTCATACCTACGGGTCCATAGTTATTAGCTAGATGGCTTCTTCTCTCTTTTTGGATCTCAATACAATGTTCTCCCCTCTCTTGTGGAGATCTATTCGATGTAATCTTCTTTTTGCGATGTGTTTGTTGAGACCGATGAATTGTGGGTTTATGATCAAGTCTATCTATGAACAATATTTGAATGTTCTCTGAATTCTTTTATGTATGATTGATTATCTTTGCAAGTCCCTTCGAATTATCAGTTTGGTTTGGCCTACTAGATTGATCTTTCTTGCAATGGGAGAAGTGCTTAGCTTTGGGTTCAATCTTGTGGTGTCCTTTCCCAGTGACAGTAGGGGCAGCAAGGCACATATTGTATTGTTGCCATCGAGGATAACAAGATGGGGTTTTCATCATATTGCATGAGTTTATCCCTCTACATCATGTCATCTTGCTTAAGGCGTTACTCTGTTTTCATGAACTTAATAATCTAGATGCATGCTGGATAGCGGTCGATGAGTGGAGTAATAGTAGTAGATGCAGGCAGGAGTCGGTCTACTTGTCTCGGACGTGATGCCTATATACATGATCATACCTAGATATTCTCATAACTATGCTCAATTCTGTCAATTGCTCAATAGTAATTCGTTCACCCACCGTAAAATACCTATGCTCTTGAGAGAAGCCACTAGTGAAACCTATGGCCCCCGGGTCTATCTTCATCATATTAATCTTCCAATACTTAGTTATTTACTTTGCATCTTTATCACAAAAATACCAAAAATCTTATCTTATCATATCTATCAGATCTCACTCTCATAAGTGACCGTGAAGGGATTGACAACCCCTTATCGCGTTGGTTGCGAGGAGTTATTTGCTTTGTGCAGGTACGAGGGTCTCGCGCGTAGCCTCCTACTGTATTGATACCTTGGTTCTCAAAAACTGATGGAAATACTTACGCTACTTTGCTGCATCTCCTTTCCTCTTTGGGGAAATCCAACGCAGTGCTCAAGAGGTAGCACAGGTCTGGCGCGATGTCCATGACCACGCTCCTCCGTTGCGCGCGTCGCGCCTCAATCGCCTGGGCGATGGCACCAGAGTGATCCGGGAAGAACTCTGTTTAAAAGAAAGTAAAGGAATAAGAGGCCAGCGTCCAGCAACAGCCGGCACCTCCAAGCAATAAAGAAAGAAAACTCACCTTTGAGCATGTCCTTGATCACCGAGTAGCCCTCCGACAGGTACTTCTCCTTCTCGGCCCAGCCCGAGCGCTGGGTCTCGAACTCGGCCTGGAGACGCTCCTCGTCGGCCTTCAGTAGCCGGACTTGCTCCGTATGCCGGACCGCCTGGTTAGCCAGCTCTTTCTCGAGTCAGTCGCGCATCGCGGCCGTCTGGCTGTGCTCCAGCTCCTTGGCCTGGAGCTGGCTCTCGAGCTCATGCACGCGGCCCTGCAGATGGGCGGCAGCCTCTACAAAGACAAAGAAGAATCAACAACATCAGTAGAAACAAGAACTCGCCAGGAAGATCTGGCCCGACTGCTCAGTAGTCGGCCCGAATATCGGGGGCTACACCTAGTGGGTGCACTTGCGCGCCCCCACTAAAAGCCGGCCTACGTACTGCGGCGCTTGTTCAACTCAGCAGTTCGGTTGGCCAGCATCTGGTTCTGGGAGTTGTAGGTGTCCGCATGTTGGGGAACGTAGTAATTTCAAAAAAATTCCTACGCACACGCAAGATCATGGTGATGCATAGCAACGTGGGGAGAGTGTGATCTACGTACCCTTGTAGACCGAGAGCGGAAGTGTTATATCAACGCGGTTGATGTAGTCGTACGTCTTCACGATCCGACCGATCCAAGCACCGAAACTACGGCACCTCCGAGTTTCAGCACACGTTCAGCTCGATGACGATCCCCGGACTCCGATCCAGCAAAGTGTCGGGGAAGAGTTCCGTCAGCACGACGGCGTGGTGACGATCTTGATGTTCAACTGTCGCAGGGCTTCGCCTAAGCACCACTACAATATTATCGAGGATTATGGTGGAAGGGGGCACCGCACACGGCTAAGAAAATGATCACGTGGATCAACTTGTGTCTCTAGGGGTGCCCCATGCCTCCGTATATAAAGGAGCCAAGGGGGGTGCGGCCGGCCCTAGTAGGAGGCGCGCAGGAGGAGTCCTACTCCTATCGGGAGTAGGACTCCCCTCCCTTTCCTTGTCCAAGTAGGAGAGGGGGAAGGAAGGGAGAGAGGAGAGGAAGGAAAGGGGGGGCGCCGCCCCTCCCTCCTTGTCCAATTCGGACTAGGGGGAGAGGGGGCGCGCGGCCTGCCCTGGCAGCCCCTCCTCTTCTCCACTTTAGGCCCATGAGGCCCATTAACCCCCCGGGGGGTTCCGGTAACCCCCCGGTACTCTGGTTTTATCCGAAACTTCCCCGGAACACTTCCGGTGTCCGAATATAGCCGTCCAATATATCAATCTTTATGCCTCGACCATTTCGAGACTCCTCGTTATGTCTGTGATCATATCCGGGACTCCGAACCAACTTCGGTACATCAAAACTCATAAACTCATAATATAACTGCCATCGAAACCTTAAGCGTGCCGACCCTACGGGTTCGAGAACAATGTAGACATGACCAAGACATGTCTCCGGTCAATAACCAATAGCAGAACCTGGATGCTCATATTGGCTCCCACATATTCTACGAAGATCTTTATCAGTCAGACCGCATAACAACATACGTTGTTCCCTTTGTCATCGGTATGTTACTTGCCCGAGATTCGATCGTCGGTATATCAATACCTAGTTCAATCTATTTACCGACAAGTCTCTTTACTCGTTCTGTAATACATCATCTCATAACTAACTCATTTAGTTGCATTGCTTGCAAGGCTTAGGTGATGTGCATTACCAAGAGGGCCCAGAGATACCTCTCCGACAATTGGAGTGACAAATCCTAATCTCGAAATACGCCAACCCAACATGTACCTTTGGAGACACCTGTAGAGCTCCTTTATAATCACCCAGTTACGTTGTGACGTTTGGTAGCACACAAAGTGTTCCTCCGGTAAACGGGAGTTGCATAATCTCATAGTCATAGGAACATGTATAAGTCATGAAGAAAGCAATAGCAACATACTAAACGATCGAGTGCTAAGCTAACGGAATGGGTCAAGTCAATCACATCATTCTCCTAATGATGTGATCCCGTTAATCAAATAACAACTCTTTGTCTATGGTTAGGAAACATAACCATCTTTGATTAACGAGATAGTCAAGTAGAGGCATACTAGTGACACTCTGTTTGTCCATGTATTCACACATGTATTATGTTTCCGGTTAATACAATTCTAGCATGAATAATAAACATTTATCATGAAATAAGGAAATAAATAATAACTTTATTATTGCCTCTAGGGCATATTTCCTTCAGTCTCCCACTTGCACTAGAGTCAATAATCTAGATTACACAGTAATGATTCTAACACCCATGGAGCTTTGGTGCTGATCATGTTTTGCTCGTGGAAGAGGCTTAGTCAATGGGTCTGCAACATTCAGATCCGTATGTATCTTGCAAATCTCTATGCCTCCCACCTGGACTAGATCCCGGATGGAATTGAAGCGTCTCTTGATGTGCCTGGTTCTCTTGTGAAATCTGGATTCCTTTGCCAAGGAAATTGCACCAGTATTGTCACAAAAGATTTTCATTGGACCCGATGCACTAGGTATGACACCTAGATAGGATATGAACTCCTTCATCCAGACTCCTTCGTTTGCTGCTTCCGAAGCAGCTATGTACTCCGCTTCACATGTAGATCCCGCCACAACACTTTGTTTAGAACTGCACCAACTGACAGCTCCACCATTTAATGTAAATACGTATCTGGTTTGCGATTTAGAATCGTCCGGATCAGTGTCAAAGCTTGCATCAACGTAACCATTTACGATGAGCTCTTTTTCACCTCCATATATGAGAAACATATCCTTAGTCCTTTTCAGGTCTTTCAGGATGTTCTTGACCGCTGTCCAGTGATCCACTCCTGGATTACTTTGGTACCTCCCTGCTAGACTTATAGCAAGACACACATCAGGTCCAGTACACAGCATTGCATACATGATAGAGCCTATGGCTGAAGCATAGGGAACATCTTTCATTTTCTCTCTATCTTCTGCATTGGTCGGGCATTGAGTCTTACTCAATTTCACACCTTGCAACACAGGCAAGAATCCTTTCTTTGCTTGATCCATTTTGAACTTTTTCAAAACTTTGTCAAGGTATGTGCTTTGTGAAAGTCCAATTAAGCGTCTTGATCTATCTCTATAGATCTTAATACCTAATATGTAAGCAGCTTCACCGAGGTCTTTCATTGAAAAACTCTTATTCAAGTATCCCTTTATGCTATCCAGAAATTCTATATCATTTCCGATTAGTAATATGTCATCTACATATAATATCAGAAATGCTACAGAGCTCCCACTCACTTTCTTGTAAACACAGGCTTCTCCAAAAGTCTGTACAAAACCAAATGCTTTGATCACACTATCAAAGCGTTTATTCCAACTCCGAGAGGCTTGCACCAGTCCATAAATGGATCGCTGGAGCTTGCACACTTTGTTAGCTCCCTTTGGATCGGCAAAACCTTCTGGCTGCATCATATACAACTCTTCTTCCAGAAATCCATTCAGGAATGCAGTTTTGACATCCATCTGCCAAATTTCATAATCATAAAATGCGGCAATTGCTAACATGATTCGGATAGACTTAAGCATCGTTACGTGTGAGAACGTCTCATCGTAGTCAATCCCTTCAATTTGTCGAAAACCTTTTGCGACAAGTCGAGCTTTGTAGACAGTAACATTACCGTCAGCGTCAGTCTTCCTCTTGAAGATCCATTTATTCTCAATTTCTTGCCGATCATTGGGCAAGTCAACCAAAGTCCATACTTTGTTTTCATAGATGGATCCCACCTCAGATTTCATGGCTTCGAGCCATTTTGCGGAATCTGGGCTCACCATCGCTTCTTCATAGTTCGTAGGTTCATCATGATCTAGTAGCATGACTTCCAGAACAGGATTACCGTACCACTCTGGTGCGGATCTTACTCTGGTTGATCTACGAGGTTCAGTAGTAACTTATTCTGAAGTTTCATGATCATTATCATTAGCTTCCTCACTAATTGGTGTAGGTGTCACAGAAACCTATTTCTGCGATGTACTACTTTCCAATAAGGGAGCAGGTACAGTTACCTCATCAAGTTCTACTTTCCTCCCACTCACTTCTTTCGAGAGAAACTCCTTCTCCAGAAAGGATCCATTCTTAGCGACAAATGTCTTGCCTTCGGGTCTGTGATAGAAGGTGTACCCAACAGTCTCTTTTGGGTATCCTATGAAGACACATTTCTCCGATTTGGGTTCAAGCTTATCAGGTTGAAGTTTCTTCACATAAGAATCGCAGCCCCAAACTTTTAGAAACGCAACTTTGGTTTCTTGCCAAACCACAGTTCATAAGGCGTCGTCTCAACGGATTTTGATGGTGCCGTATTTAACGTGAATGCGGCTATCTCTAGAGCATAACCCCAAAACGATAGCGGTAAATCTGTAAGAGACATCATAGATCGCACCATATCAAGTAAAGTACGATTACGACGTTCGGACACACCATTACGCTGTGGTGTTCCAGGTGGCGTGAGTTGCGAAACTATTCCGCATTGTTTCAAATGTAGACCAAACTCGTAACTCAAATATTCTCCTCCACGATCAGATCGTAGAAACTTTATTTTCTTGTTACGATGATTTTCAACTTCACTCTGAAATTCTTTGAACTTTTCAAATGTTTCGGACTTATGTTTCATTAAGTAGATATACCCATATCTGCTTAAATCATCTGTGAAGGTGAGAAAATAACGATATCCGCCACAAGCTTCAACATTCATTGGACCACATACATCTGTATGTATGATTTCCAACAAATCTGTTGCTCTCTCCATAGTACCGGAGAACGGTGTTTTAGTCATCTTGCCCATGAGGCATGGTTCGCAAGTACCAAGTGATTCATAATCAAGTGGTTCCAAAAGTCCATCAGTATGGAGTTTCTTCATGCGTTTTACACCGATATGACCTAAACGGCAATGCCACAAATAAGTTGCACTATCATTATCAACTCTGCATCTTTTGGCTTCAACATTATGAATATGTGTATCACTACTATCGAGATTCATCAAAAATAGACCACTCTTCAAGGGTGCATGACCATAAAAGATATTACCCATATAAATAGAACAACCATTATTCTCTGATTTAAATGAATAACCGTCTCGCATCAAACAAGATCCAGATATAATGTTCATGCTCAACGCTGGCACCAAATAACAATTATTTAGGTCTAATACTAATCCCGATGGTAGATGTAGAGGTAGCGTGCCGACCGCGATCACATCAACTTTGGAACCATTTCCCACGCGCATCGTCACCTCGTCCTTCACCAGTGTTCGCTTAATCCGTAGTCCCTGTTTGGAGTTGCAAATATTAGCAACAGAACCAGTATCAAATACCCAGGTGCTACTGCGAGCTCTAGTAAGGTACACATCAATAACATGTATATCACATATACCTTTGTTCACCTTGCCATCCTTCTTATCCGCCAAATACTTGGGGCAGTTCCGCTTCTAGTGACCAGTCTGCTTGAAGTAGAAGCACTCAGTTTCAGGCTTAGGTCCAGATTTGGGTTTCTTCTCTTGAGAAGCAACTTGCTTGCTGTTCTTTTTGAAGTTCCCCTTCTTCTTCCCTTTGCCATTTTTCTTGAAACCATTGGTCTTGTTGACCATCAACACTTGATGCTCCTTTTTGATTTCTACCTCCGCAGCTTTTAGCATTGCGAAGAGCTCGGGAATAGTCTTATTCATCCCTTGCATATTATAGTTCATCACGAAGCTCTTGTAGCTAGGTGGCAGTGATTGGAGAATTCTGTCAATGACGCAATCATCTGGAAGATTAACTCCCAATTGAATCAAGTGATTATTATACCCAGACATTTTGAGTATATGCTCACTGACAGAACTGTTCTCCTCCATCTTGCAGCTATAGAACTTATTGGAGACTTCATATCTCTCAATCCGGGCATTTGCTTGAAATATTAACTTCAACTCCTAGAACATCTCATATGCTCCATGACATTCAAAACGTCGTTGAAGTCCCGATTCTAAGCCGTAAAGCATGGCACACTGAACTATCGAGTAGTCATCAGCTTTGCTCTGCCAGACATTCATAACATCTGGTGTTGCTCCAGCAGCAGGCCTGGCACCCAGCGGTGCTTCCAGGACATAATTCTTCTGTGCAGCAATGAGGATAATCCTCAAGTTACGGACCCAGTCCATGTAATTGCTACCATCATCTTTCAACTTTGCTTTCTCAAGGAACGCATTAAAATTCAACGGAACAACAACACGGGCCATCTATCTACAATCAAACATACACAAGCAAGATACTATCAGGTACTAAGTTCATGATAAATTTAAGTTCAATTAATCATATTACTTAAGAACTCCCACTTAGAAAGACATCCCTCTAATCTTCTAAGTGATTACGTGATCCAAATCAACTAAACCATAACCGATCATCACGTGAAATGGAGTAGTTTTCAATGGTGAACATCGCTATGTTGATCATATCTACTATATGATTCACGCTCGACCTTTCGTTCTCAGTGTTCCGAGGCCATATCTGCATATGCTAGGCTCGTCAAGTTTAACCTGAGTATTCTGCGTGTGCAAAACTGGCTTGCACCCGTTGTAGATGGATGTAGAGCTTATCACACCCGATCATCACGTGGTGTCTGGGCACGACGAACTTTGGCAACGGTGCATACTCAGGGAGAACACTTTTATCTTGAAATTTAGTGAGAGATCATCTTATAATGCTACCGTCAATCAAAGCAAGATAAGATGCATAAAAGATAAACATCACATGCAATCAATATAAGTGATATGATATGGCCATCATCTTCTTGTACTTGTGATCTCCATCTCCGAAGTACCATCATGATCACCATCGTCACTGGCGCGACACCTTGATCACCATCGTAGCATCGTTGTCGTCTCGCCAATCTTATGCTTCCACGACTATCGCTACCGCTTAGTGATAAAGTAAAGCATTACAGCGCAGTTGCATTTCATACAATAAAGCGACAACCATATGGCTCCTGCCAGTTGCCGATAACTCGGTTACAAAACATGATCATCTCATACAATAAAATTTAGTATCATGTCTTGACCATATCACATCACAACATGCCCTGCAAAAACAAGTTAGACGTCCTCTACTTTGTTGTTGCAAGTTTTACGTGGCTGCTACGGGCTTAAGCAAGAACCAATCTTACCTACGCATCAAAACCACAATGATAGTTTGTCAAGTTGGTGATGTTTTAACCTTCGCAAGGACCAGACGTAGCCACACTCAGTTCAACTAAAGTTGGAGAAACTGACACCCGCTAGCCACCTTTGTGCAAAGCACGTCGGGAGAACCGGTCTCGCGTAAGCGTACGCGTAATGTCGGTCCGGGCCGCTTCGTCCAACAATACCGCCGAACCAAAGTATGACATGCTGGTAAGCAGTATGACTTATATCGCCCACAACTCACTTGTGTTCTACTCGTGCATATAACATCAACACATAAAACCTAGGCTCTGATGCCACTGTTGGGGAACGTAGTAATTTCAAAAAAATTCCTACGCACATGCAAGATCATGGTGATGCATAGCAACGAGGGGAGAGTGTGATCTACGTACCCTTGTAGACCGACAGCGGAAGCGTTATATCAACGTGGTTGATGTAGTCGTACGTCTTCACGATCCGACCGATCCAAGCACCGAAACTACGGCACCTCCGAGTTTCAGCACACGTTCAGCTCGATGACGATCCCCGGACTCCGATCCAGCAAAGTGTCGGGGAAGAGTTCTGTCAGCACGACAGCGTGGTGACGATCTTGATGTTCAACTGTCGCAGGGCTTTGCCTAAGCACCACTACAATATTATCGAGGATTATGGTGGAAGGGGGCACCGCACACGGCTAAGAAAATGATCACGTGGATCAACTTGTGTCTCTAGGGGTGCCCCCTGCCTCCGTATATAAAGGAGCCAAGGAGGGGTGTGGCCGGCCCTAGTAGGAGGCGCGCAGGAGGAGTCCTACTCCTACCGGGAGTAGGACTCCCCTCCCTTTCCTTGTCCAAGTAGGAGAGGGGGAAGGAAGGGAGAGAGGAGAGGAAGGAAAGGGGGGGCGCCGCCCCTCCCTCCTTGTCCAATTCAGACTAGGGGGAGAGGGGGCGCGCAGCCTGCCCTGGCAGCCCCTCCTCTTCTCCACTTTAGGCCCATGAGGCCCATTAACCCCCCGGGGGGTTCCGGTAACCCCCTGGTACTCCGGTTTTATCCGAAACTTCCCCGGAACACTTTCGGTGTCCGAATATAGCCGTCCAATATATCAATCTTTATGTCTCGACCATTTTGAGACTCCTCGTTATGTCCGTGATCATATCCGGGACTCCGAACCAACTTCGGTACATCAAAACTCATAAACTCATAATATAACTGCCATCGAAACCTTAAGCGTGCAGACCCTACGGGTTCGAGAACAATGTAGACATGACCAAGACATGTCTCCGGTCAATAACCAATAGCGGAACCTGGATGCTCATATTGGCTCCCACATATTCTACGAAGATCTTTATCGGTCAGACCGCATAACAACATACGTTGTTCCCTTTGTCATCGGTATGTTACTTGCCCGAGATTCGATCGCCGGTATATCAATACCTAGTTCAATCTCGTTACCAGCAAGTCTCTTTACTCGTTCCGTAATACATCATCTCGCAACTAACTCATTTAGTTGCATTGCTTGCATGGCTTAGGTGATGTGCATTACCGAGAGGCCCCAGAGATACCTCTCCGACAATTGGAGTGACAAATCCTAATCTCAAAATACGCCAACCCAACATGTACCTTTGGAGACACCTGTAGAGCTCCTTTATAATCACCCAGTTATATTGTGACGTTTGGTAGCACACAAAGTGTTCCTCCGGTAAACGGGAGTTGCATAATCTCATAGTCATAGGAACATGTATAAGTCATGAAGAAAGCAATAGCAACATACTAAACGATCGAGTGCTAAGCTAACGGAATGGGTCAAGTCAATCACATCATTCTCCTAATGATGTGATCCCGTTAATCAAATAACAACTCTTTGTCTATGGTTAGGAAACATAACCATCTTTGATTAACGAGATAGTCAAGTAGAGGCATACTAGTGACACTCTGTTTGTCCATGTATTCACACATGTATTATGTTTCCGGTTAATACAATTCTAGCATGAATAATAAACATTTATCATGAAATAAGGAAATAAATAATAACTTTATTATTGCCTCTAGGGCATATTTCCTTCACCGCATGCAGGTTGTGGTAGTCCTGCGGCAAGAACAACACCTCAGCATTCAGAAACACACCTTGAAGTTCCAACCCGCCTGCTCATCAGCCGGGGGCTACATCCAGTGGGTGCGTTGGCGCTCCCACTGAAGATTGCAAGAATAAAAAAGCAAGATCAAGAACATGCCCGGACAAACGTCTACATCGCCACCATCTCGCTCCTTGCCTTCTGGAGGGTGGCGTTGTGGGCATAGAACTGGTCCAGGACATCCTTGATACGTCTCCAACGTATCTATAATTTTTGATTGTTCCATGCTATTATATTATCTGTTTTGGATGTTAATGGGCTTTATTTTACACTTTTATACTATTTTTTGGACTAACCTATTAACCGGAGGCCCAACCCAAATTGCTGTTTTTGCCTATTTCAGTGTTTCGCAGAAAAGGAATATCAAACGGAGTCCAAACGGAATGAAACCTTCGGGAGAGTTATTTTTGGAACAAACGTGATCCAGGAGACTTCGAGTGGACGTCAAGAAACAATCGAGGAGGCCACGAGGCAGGGGGCGCGCCTACCCCCCTGAGCGCGCCCTCCACCCTCGTGGGCCCCTCGTTGCTCCACCAACCTACTTCTTCCTCCTATATATATCCATATACCCCGAAAACATCCAGGAGCACCACGAAACCCTATTTCCACCGCCGCAACCTTCTGTACCCAAGAGATCAAATCTTGGGGCCTTTTCCGGAGCTCCGTCGGAGGGGGCATTGATCACGGAAGGCCTCTACATCAACTCCATGGCCCCTCCGATGATGTGTGGAGTAATAGTAGTAGATGCAGGCAGGAGTCGGTCTACTTTTCACGGATGTGATGCCTATATACATGATCATACCTAGATATTCTCATAATTATTCACTTTTCTATCAATTGCTCGACAGTAATTTGTTCACCCACCGTAATACTTATGCTATCTTGAGAGAAGCCACTAGTGAAACCTATGGCCCCCGGGTCTATTCTTCCATCATATGAGTTTCCAATCTATTTTATTTTGCAATCTTTACTTTCAATCTATATCATAAAAATACCAAAAAAATTTATCTTATTATTATTATCTCTATCAAATCTCACTCTTGCAAGTGGCCGTGAAGGGATTGACAACCCCTTTATCGCGTTGGTTGCGAGGTTCTTATTTGTTTGTGTAGGTACGAGGTGACTCGCGCGTGGTCTCCTACTAGATTGATACATTGGTTCTCAAAAACTGAGGGAAATACTTACGCTGCTTTGCTGCATCACCCTTTCCTCTTCAAGGGAAAACCAACACAGTGATCAAGAGGTAGCAAGAAGGATTTCTGGCGCCGTTGCTGGGGAGATCTACGCCAAGTCAAGACATGCCAAGTACCCATCACAACTCTTACCCTTCGCATTACATTATTTGCCATTTGCCTCTCGTTTTCCTCTCCCCCACTTCACCCTTGCAGTTTTATTCGCCCTCTTTTCCTTTCGCCCTCTCTTTCCATTCGCTTTTTCTTTGTTTGTTTGCTTGTGTGTTGGATTGCTTGCTTGTCACGATGGCTCAAGATAATACTAAATTGTGTGAATTTGCCAATACCAACAATAATGATTTTATTAGCACTCCGATTGCTCCTCTTACCGATGTTGAATCTTGTGAAATTAATACTGTTTTGCTGAATCTTGTCATGAAAGATCCGTTTTCTGGCCTTCCTAGTGAAGATGCCGCTACCCATCTAAACAACTTTGTTGATTTGTGTGATATGCAAAAGAATAAAGATGTGGATATTGATATTGTTAAACTTAAGCTATTTCTGTTTTTGCTTAGAGATCATGCTAAATCTTGGTTTTCGTCTTTGCCTAAAAATAGTATTGATTCATGGAATAAGTGCAAAGATGCTTTTATCTCTAAGTATTTTCCTCCTGGTAAGATCATCTCTCTTAGAAACGATATTATGAATTTTAAGCAACTTGATCATGAGCATGTTGCACAATCTTGGGAGAGGATGAAACTAATGATACGTACTTTCCCTACACATGGTTTGAATTTATGGATGATTATACAGAAATTTTATGCAGGATTGAATTTTGCTTCTAGAAATATTTTAGATTCGGCCACAGGAAGCACTTTTATGGAAATCACTTTAGGAGAAGCTACCAAACTCCTAGATAATATTATGGTTAATTATTCTCAATGGCACACGGAAAGATCTACTAGTAAAAAGGTGCATGCAATTGAAGAGATTAATGTTTTGAGTGGAAAGATGGATGAACTTATGAAATTGTTTTCTAATAAGAGTGCTCCTACTAATACTAATGATATGCCTTTGTCTACTTTGATTGAGAATAATAATGAATCTATGGATGTGAATTTTGTTGGTAGGAACAATTTTGGTAATAACGCGTATAGAGGTAATTTTAATCCTAGGTCGTTTCCTAGTAATTCCTCTAATAATTATGGTAATTCCTACAACAATTCTTATGGAAATTATAATAAGATGCCCTCTGATTTTGAATTTAATATTAAAGAATTTATTAGTTCGCAAAAGAGTTTTAATGCTTTGATTGAAGAAAAATTGTCTAAGATTGATGAGTTGGCTAGGAACGTGGATAGAATTTCTCTTGATGTTGATTATTTGAAACTTAGATCTATTCCACCTAAGCATGATATCAATGAGTCTCTCAAAGCAATGAGAATTTCCATTGATGAGTGCAAAGAAAGAACCGCTAGGATGCGTGCTAAGAAAGATTGCTTTGTAAAAGCGTGTTCTTCTAGTTTTCATGATAATAAGGATGAAGATCTAAAAGTGGTTGATGTGTACCCTATTAAATCCTTGTTTTTCAATATGAATCTTGATAATGATGGGACTGGAGATGAGTCAACTTTAGTTAGAAGGCGTCCCAAAAATTCGGAGTTTTTAGATCTTGATGCAAAAATTGTTAAAAGTGGGATTGAAGAGGTCAAAACTTTAAATAGCAACGAACCCACAATATTGGATTTCAAGGAATTTAATTATGATAATTGCTCTTTGATAGATTGTATTTCCTTGTTGCAATCCGTGCTAAATTCTCCTCATGCTTATAGTCAAAATAAATCTTTTACTAAACATATCAATGATGCTTTGATGTAATCTTATGAAGAAAAACTTGAGTTGGAAGTTTCTATCCCTAGAAAACTTTATGATGAGTGGGAACCTACAATTAAAATTAAAATTAAATATCATTAATGCTATGCTTTGTGTGATTTGGGTGCTAGTGTTTCCACGATCCCAAAAACTTTGTGTGATTTGCTAGGTTTCCGTGAATTTGATGATTGTTCTTTAAACTTGCACCTTGCGGATTCCACTATTAAGAAACCTATGGGAAAGATTAATGATGTTCTTATTGTTTCAAATAGGAATTATGTGCCCGTAGATTTCATTGTTCTTGATATAGATTGCAATCCTTCATGTCCTATTATTCTTGGTAGACCTTTCCTTAGAACGATTGGTGCAATTATTGATATGAAGGAAGGGAATATTAGATTTCAATTTCCGTTAAGGAAAGGAATGTAACACTTCCCTAGAAAGAAAATTAAATTACCATATGAATCTATTATGAGAGACACTTATGGATTGTTGGGGAACGTAGCAGAAATTCAAAATTTTCCTACGTGTCACCAAGATCTATCTATGGAGAAACTAGCAACGAGGGGAAGGAGAGTGCATCTACATACCCTTGTAGATCGCTAAGCGGAAGCGTTCAAGTGAACGGGGTTGATGGAGTCGTACTCGTCGTGATTCAAATCACCGATGATCCTAGCGCCGAACGGACGGCACCTCCGCGTTCAACACACGTACGGAACGGAGACGTCTCCCATGCCTTGATCCAGCAAGGAGGAGGGAGAGGTTGATGGAGATCCAACAGCACGACGGCGTGGTGGAAGTAGCGGGATTCCAACAGGGCTTCGCTAAGCGCTGCGGGAGGAGGTAGATGTGTCACGGGAGGGAGAGGGAGGCGCCAGGCCTTAGATTGGTTTGCTCCTCCTTTTCCCCACTATATATAGGGCCAAGGGAGAGGGGGAGGCGCAGCCCTTGACCCTTCCTCCAAGGAAGGGTGCGGCCAAGGGTGGGGAGGAGTCCATCCTCCCCAAGGCACCTCGGAGGTGCCTTCCCCCTTTAGGACTCTCCCCTTTTTCTCTTCTCTTGGCGCATGGGCCTCTTGAGGCTGGTGCCCTTGGCCCATATAGGCCAAGGCACAACCCCTACAGCCCATGTGGCCCCCCGGGGCAGGTGGCCCCACCCGGTGGACCCCCGGGACCCTTCCGGTGGTCCCGGTACAATATCGATGACCCCGAAACTTGTCCCGATGGCCGAAATAGCACTTCCTATATATAATTCTTTACTTCCGGACCATTCCGGAACTCCTCGTGACGTCCGGGATCTCATCCGGGACTCCGAACAACTTTCGGGTTACCGCATACTAATATCTCTATAACCCCAGTGTCACCAAACCTTAAGTGTGTAGACCCTACGGGTTCGGGAAGCATGCAGACATGACCGAGACGTTCTCCGGTCAATAACCAACAGCGGGATCTGGATACCCATGATGGCTCCCACATGTTCCACGATGATCTCATCGGATGAACCACGATGTCAAGGACTTAATCAATCCCGTATACAATTCCCTTTATCTAGCGGTATTATACTTGCCCGAGATTTGATCGTCGGTATCACGATACCTTGTTCAATCTCATTACCGGCAAGTCTCTTTTACTCGTTCCGTAACACATCATCCCGTGATCAACTCCTTGATCACATTGTGCACATTATGATGATGTCCTACCGAGTGGGCCCAGAGATACCTCTTCGTCACACGGAGTGACAAATCCCAGTCTCGATTCGTGCCAACCCAACAGACACTTTCGGAGATACCCGTAGTGCACCTTTATAGTCACCCAGTTACGTTGTGACGTTTGGTACACCCAAAGCATTCCTACGGTATCCGGGAGCTGCACAATCTCATGGTCTAAGGAAATGATACTTGACATTAGAAAAGCTTTAGCATACGAACTACATGATCTTGTGCTAGGCTTAGGATTGGGTCTTGTCCATCACATCATTCTCCTAATGATGTGATCCCGTTATCAATGACATCCAATGTCCATGGTCAGGAAACCGTAACCATCTATTGATCAACGAGCTAGTCAACTAGAGGCTTACTAGGGACATGGTGTTGTCTATGTATCCACACATGTATCTGAGTTTCCTATCAATACAATTCTAGCATGGATAATAAACGATTATCATGAACAAGGAAATATAATAATAATCAATTTATTATTGCCTCTAGGGCATATTTCCAACAGTCTCCCACTTGCACTAGAGTCAATGATCTAGTTCACATCGCCATGTGATTAACACTCACAGGTCACATCGCCATGTGACTAACACCCAAAGAGTTCTGGGTTTGATCATGTTGCTTGTGAGAGAGGTTTTAGTCAACGGGTCTGAACCTTTCAGATCCGTGTGTGCTTCACAAATCTCTATGTCATCTCCTAGATGCAGCTACCACGTTCTATTTGGAGCTATTCCAAATAACTGTTCTACTATACGAATCCAGTTTACTACTCAGAATAATCTGGATTAGTGTCAAAGTTTGCATCGGTGTAACCCTTTACGACGAACTCTTTTACCACCTCCATAATCGAGAAAATTCCTTAGTCCACTAGTTACTAAGGATAACTTTGACCACTGTCCTGTGATCCGTTCTTGGATCACTCTTGTACCCCTTGACTGACTCATGGCAAGGCACACTTCAGGTGCGGCACACAGCATAGCATACTGTAGAGCCTATGTCTTAAGCATAGGGGACGACCTTCGTCCTTTCTCTCTATTCTGCCGTGGTCGAGCTTTAAGTCTTAACTTCATACCTTACAACTCAGGCAAGAACTCCTTCTTTGACTGGTCCATCTTGAACACCTTCAAGATTATGTCAAGGTGTGTGCTCATTTGAAAGTACCATTAAGCGTTTTGATCTATCCTTATAGATCTTGATGCTCAATGCTCAAGTAGCTTAATCCAGGCTTTCCATTGAAAAACACTTTCCAAATAACCCTATATGCTTTCCAGAAATTCTACGTCATTTCCGATCAACAATATGTTAAAACATATACTCATCAGAAATTCTATAGTGCTTCCACTCACTTCTTTGGAAATACAAGTTTCTCATAAACTTTGTATAAACCCAAAATCTTTGATCATCTTATCAAAGCATATATTCCAACTCCGAGATGCTTACTCCAGTCCTTAGAAGGATTGCTGGAGCTTTGCATACCTGTTAGCATATTTCAGGATTGACAAAACCTTCCGGTTGTATCACATACAACCTTTCCTCAAAAATCGTCGAGGAAACAATGTTTTGACATCCTATCTGCAAGATTTCATAAATAATGCAGTAATTGCTAATACAATTCCAACAGACTCTTAGCATCGCTACGAGTGAGAAAGTCTCATCGTAGTCAACTCCTTGAACTTGTCGGAAAACATCTTAACGACAAGTCGAGCTTTCTTAATGGTGACATTCACCATCATTGTCCGTCTTCCTTTTAAAATCCATCTGCACTCAATAGCCTTACGACCATCAAGTAGTTCTTCCAAAGTCTACACTTTGTTTTCATACATGGATCCTCTCTCGGATTATATGGCCTCAAGCCATTTATCGGAATCCAGGCCCACCATCGCTTCTCCATAGCTCGTAGGTTCATTGTTGTCTAGCAACATGACTTCCAAGACAGGATTACGTATCACTCTGAAGTAGTACGCATCCTTGTCATCGCACGAGGTTTGATAGTGACTTGATCTGAAGTTTCATGATCACCATCATAAGCTTCCACTTCAATTGGTGTAGGTGCCACAGGAACAACTCTTTGTGCCCTGCTATACACTAGTTGAAGTGACGGTTCAATAACCTCATCAAGTCTCCACCATCCTCCCACTCAATTATTTCAAGAGAAACTTTTCCTCGAGAAAGGACCCGATTCTAGAAACAATCCTTTATTGCTTTCGGATCTGAGACAGGAGGTATACCCAACTGTTTTTGGGTTGTCCTATGAAGATGCATTTATCCGCTTTGGGTTCGAGCTTATCGGCCTGAAACTTTTCCACATAAGCGTCGCAGCCCCAAACTTTTAAGAAATGACAGCTTAGGTTTCTCTAAACCATAGTTCATACGGTGTCATCTCATCGGAATTACGTGGTGCCCTATTTAAAGTGAATGTGGTTGTCTCTAATGCTTAACCCATAAACTATTGTGGTAATTCGATAAGAGACATCATGGTATGCATCATATCCAATAGGGTGCAGTTATGATGTTCGGATCACACTATGGTGTTCCAGGCTGTATTAGTTGTGAAACGATTTCCACAATGTCTTAATTTTGTGCCAAACTTGTAATTCAGATATTCATCTCTATGATCATATCATAGATCTTTTATCCTCTTGTCACGACGATCTTTCAACTTCACACTGAAATTACTTGAACCTTTCAATAATTCAGACTCGTGATTCATCAAGTAAATGTACTCAACATCTACTCAAATCATCTGTGAAGAAAGAACATAACGATATCCACTACATGCCTCAGCACTCATTGGACTGCACACATCAAAATGTATTACTTCCAACAATTTGCTTTCTAGTTCCATTTTACTGAAACCGAGGCTTTCAGTCATCTTGCCCATGTGGTATGATTTGCATGCCTCAAGTGATTCAAAATCAAGTGAGTCCAAACGGTCCATTTGCATGGAGTTTCTTCATGCATATACGCCAACAGACATGGTTCGCATGTCTCAAACTTTTCAAAAATGAGTGAGTCCAAAGATCCATCTACATGGAGCTTCTTCATGCGTTTTATACCGATATGACTTAAGTGGCAGTGCCACAAGTAGGTGGTACTATCATTACTATCTTTCGGCATGAACATGTGTATCACTACGATCGAGATTCAATAAACCATTCATTTTAGGTGTAAGACCATTGAAGGTATTATTCAAATAAACAGAGTAACCATTATTCTCCTTAAATGAATAACCGTATTGCGATAGACATAATCCAATCATGTCTATGCTCAACACAAACACCAATCTCGATGGTAGAAGGAGCGTACGATATTTGATTATATCAACACTGGAAACACTTCCAACACATATCATCAGCTCACCTTTAGCTAGTCTCCGTTTATTCCGTAGCTTTTATTTCGAGTTACTAACACTTAGCAACCGAACCGGTATCTAATACCCTGGTGCTACTAGGAGTACTAGTAAAGTACACATCAACACAATGTATATCCAATATACTTCTATCGACCTTGCCAGCCTTCTAATCTACCAAGTATCTAGGGTAATTCTGCTCCAGTGGTTGTTCCCCTTATTACAGAAGCACTTAGTCTCGGGTTTGGGTTCAACCTTGGGTTTCTTCACTAGAGCAGCAGCTGAATTGCCATGTCATGAAGTATCCCTTCTTGCCCTTGCCCTTCTTGAAACTAGTGGTTTCACTAACCATCAACAATTGATGCTCCTTCTTGATTTCTACTTTCGCGGTGTCAAACATCGCGAATATCTCAAGGATCATCATATATGTCCCTGATACATTATAGTTCATCACGAAGCTCTAGCAGCTTGGTGGTAATGACTTCGGAGAAACATCACTATCTTATCTGGAAGATAGACTCCCACTTGATTCAAATGATTGTTGTACTCAGACAATCTGAGCACAAGCTCAACAATTGAGCTTTTCTCCCTTAGTTTGCAGGCTAAGAAAATCGTCGGAGGTCTTATACCTCTTGACGTGGGCACGAGCCTGAAATCCCAATTTCAGCCCTCAAAACATCTCATATGTTTCGCGACGTTTCAAAAACGTCTTCGGTGCCTCAATTCTAAACCGTTTAACTGAACTATCACGTAGTTATCAAAATGTGTATGTCAGATGTTCGCAACATCCATAGACGACGTTCGAGGTTCAGCACACTAAGCGGTGCATTAAGGACATAAGCCTTCTATGAAGCAATGAGGACAATCCTCAGTTTACGAACCTAGTCCGCACAATTGCTACTATCAACTTTCAACTAATTTTTCTCTAGGAACATATCTAAACAGTAGAACTAAAGCGCGAGCTACGACATAATTTGCAAAATCCTTTTGACTATGTTCAGGATAATTAAGTTCATCTTATGAACTCCCACTCAGATAGACATCCCTCTAGTCATCTAAGTGATTACATGATCCGAGTCAACTAGGCCGTGTCCGATCATCACGTGAGACGGACTAGTCAACATCGGTGAACATCTTCATGTTGATCGTATCTGCCATACGACTCATGCTCGACCTTTCGGTCTTCTGTGTTCCGAGGCCATGTCTGTACATGCTAGGCTCGTCAAGTTAACCCTAAGTGTTTTGCATGTGTTCCGAGGCCATGTCTGTACATGCTAGGCTCGTCAACACCCGTTGTATTTGAACGTTAGAATCTAACACCCGATCATCACGTGGTGCTTCGAAACACGAACTGTCGCAACGGTGCATAGTTAGGGGAGAACACTTCTTGAAATTGTTGTAAGGGATCATCTTATTTACTACCGTCGTTCTAAGCAAATAAGATGTATAAACATGATAAACATCACATGCAATCAAATAATAGTGACATGATATGGCCAATATCATATAGCTCCTTTGATCTCCATCTTGGGGCTCCATGATCATCATCGTCACCGGCATGACACCATGATCTCCATCATCATGATCTCCATCATCGTGTCTCCATGAAGTTGTCACGTCATCTATTACTTCTACTACTACAGCTAACGGTTAGCAATAAAGTAAAGTAATTACATGACGTTTATGTTGACACGCAGGTCATAAATAAATTAAGACAACTCCTATGGCTCCTGCCGGTTGTCATACTCATCGACATGCAAGTCGTGATTCCTATTACAAGAACATGATCAATCTCATACATCTCATATATCATTCATCACATCCTTTGGCCATATCACATCACATAGCATACCCTGCAAAAACAAGTTAGACGTCCTCTAATTGTTGTTGCATGTTTTACGTGGCTGCTATGGGTTTCTAGCAAGAACGTTTCTTACCTACCCCAAACCACAACGTGATATGCCAATTGCTATTTACCCTTCATAAGGACCCTTTTCATCGAATCCGATCCGACTAAAGTAGGAGAGACAGACACCCGCTAGCCACCTTATGCAACTAGTGCATGTCAGTCGGTGGAACCTGTCTCACGTAAGAGTATGTGTAAGGTCGGTCCGGGCCGCTTCATCCCACGATGCCGCCAAATCAAGATAAGACTAGTAACGGCAAGCATATTGAACAAAATCAATGCCCACAACTACTTTGTGTTCTACTCGTGCATAGAATCTACGCAATAAACCTGGCTCATGATGCCACTGTTGGGGAACGTAGCAGAAATTCAAAATTTTCCTACGTGTCACCAAGATCTATCTATGGAGAAACTAGCAACGAGGGGAAGGAGAGTTCATCTACATACCCTTGTAGATCGCTAAGCGGAAGCGTTCAAGTGAACGGGGTTGATGGAGTCGTACTCGTCGTGATTCAAATCACCGATGATCCTAGCGCCGAACGGACGGCACCTCCGCGTTCAACACACGTACGGAACGGAGACGTCTCCCATGCCTTGATCCATCAAGGAGGAGGGAGAGGTTGATGGAGATCCAACAGCACGACGGCGTGGTGGAAGTAGCGGGATTCCAACAGGGCTTCGCTAAGCGCTGCGGGAGGAGGTAGATGTGTCACGGGAGGGAGAGGGAGGCGCCAGGCCTTAGATTGGTTTGCTCCTCCTTTTCCCCACTATATATAGGGCCAAGGGAGAGGGGGAGGCGCAGCCCTTGACCCTTCCTCCAAGGAAGGGTGCGGCCAAGGGTGGGGAGGAGTCCATCCTCCCCAAGGCACCTCGGAGGTGCCTTCCCCCTTTAGGACTCTCCCCTTTTTCTCTTCTCTTGGCGCATGGGCCTCTTGAGGCTGGTGCCCTTGGCCCATATAGGCCAAGGCACAACCCCTACAGCCCATGTGGCCCCCCGGGGCAGGTGGCCCCACCCGGTGGACCCCCGGGACCCTTCCGGTGGTCCCGGTACAATATCGATGACCCCGAAACTTGTCCCGATGGCCGAAATAGCACTTCCTATATATAATTCTTTACCTCCGGACCATTCCGGAACTCCTCGTGACGTCCGGGATCTCATCCGGGACTCCGAACAACTTTCGGGTTACCGCATACTAATATCTCTATAACCCCAGCGTCACCGAACCTTAAGTGTGTAGACCCTACGGGTTCGGGAAGCATGCAGACATGACCGAGACGTTCTCCGGTCAATAACCAACAGCGGGATCTGGATACCCATGATGGCTCCCACATGTTCCATGATGATCTCATCGGATGAACCACAATGTCAAGGACTTAATCAATCCCGTATACAATTCCCTTTATCTAGCGGTATTATACTTGCCCGAAATTTGATCGTCGGTATCACGATACCTTGTTCAATCTCGTTACCGGCAAGTCTCTTTTACTCGTTCCGTAACACATCATCCCGTGATCAACTCCTTGATCACATTGTGCACATTATGATGATGTCCTACCGAGTGAGCCCAGAGATACCTCTCCGTCACACGGAGTGACAAATCCCAGTCTCGATTCGTGCCAACCCAACAGACACTTTCGGAGATACCCGTAGTGCACCTTTATAGTCACCCAATTACGTTGTGACGTTTGGTACACCCAAAGCATTCCTACGGTATCCAGGAGCTGCACAATCTCATGGTCTAAGGAAATGATACTTGACATTAGAAAAGCTTTAGCATACGAACTACATGATCTTGTGCTAGGCTTAGGATTGGGTCTTGTCCATCACATCATTCTCCTAATGATGTGATCCCGTTATCAATGACATCCAATGTCCATGGTCAGGAAACCGTAACCATCTATTGATCAACGAGCTAGTCAACTAGAGGCTTACTAGGGACATGGTGTTGTCTATGTATCCACACATGTATCTGAGTTTCCTATCAATACAATTCTAGCATGGATAATAAACGATTATCATGAACAAGGAAATATAATAATAATCAATTTATTATTGCCTCTAGGGCATATTTCCAACATGGATTGCCTACCAAAGATGGCAATACCTAGATCTATCCTCGCTTTTATGCCTAGCTAAGGGCGTTAAACAATAGCGCTTGTTGAGAGGCAACCCAATTTTATTTTTATTCCTTGATTTTTTTCTCCTGTTTAGTAATAAATAATTTATCTAGCCTATGTTTTGGTTGTGTTTTTGTGTTTAATTAGTGTTTGTGCCAAGTAGAACCGTTGGGAAGACTTGGGGAAAGTCTTTTTGATCTTGCTGTAAAAAACAGAAACATTAGTGCTCACGAGAATTGCTGTCATTTTTTATTAGAGAGTGATATTTAGTTAATTCCTTTTGAAGATGATTAGTAGATAAATTCCTCACGTCCATAAATTTATTTTAGAATTTTTGGAGTTCCATAAGTATTCGAAACCTACAGATTACTACGGACTGTTCTGTTTTTGACAGATTCTGTTTTTCGTGTGTTGTTTGCTTATTTTGATGAATCTATGGCTAGTAATAGAGTTTATGAACCATAGAAAAGTTGGAATACAGTAGGTTTAACACCAATATAAATAAACTATTATTTCATTACAGTACCTTGAAGTGGTGGTTTGTTTTCTTTTACTAACGGAGCTCACGAAGATTTTCTTTTAAGTTTTGTGTTGTGAAGTTTTCAAGTTTTGGGTAAAGATTTGATGGATTATGGAACAAGGAGTGGAAAGAGTCTAAGCTTGGGGATGCCCAAGGAACCCCAAGGTAAAATCCAAGGACACCAAAAAGCCTAAGCTTGGGGATGCCCCGGAAGGCATCCCCTCTTTTGTCTTCGTTCATCAGTAACTTTACTTGGAGCTATATTTTTATTCACCACATGATATGTGTTTTGCTTGGAGCGTCTTGTATAATTTGAGTCTTTGCTTTTTAGTTTACCAGAATCATCCTTGCTGTACACACCTTTTGAGAGAGACACACATGAATTGGAATTTATTGGAATACTCTATGTGTTTCACTTATATCTTTTGAGCTATATAGTTTTTTTCTCTAGTGCTTCACTTATATCTCTTAGAGCACGGTGGTGGTTTTATTTTATAGAAATAATTGATCTCTCATGCTTCACTTATATTATTTTGAGAGTCATTTAGAACAACATGGCAATTTGCTTTTAGGCATTATAAATACTTTCATATAAGTGCATTGAATACTATGAGAAGTTTGATACTTGATAATTGTTTTGAGATATGGAGATGGTGATATTAGAGTCATGCTAGTTGAGTAGTTGTGAATTTGAGAAATACTTGTGTTGAAGTTTGTGAGTCCCGTAGCATGCACGTATGGTGAACCGTTATGTGATGAAGTCGGAGCATGATTTATTTATTGATTGCCTTCCTTATGAGTGGCGGTCGGGGACGAGCGATGGTCTTTTCCTACCAATCTATCCCCCTAGGAGCATGCGTGTAGTACTTTGTTTCGATAACTAATAGATTTTTGCAATAAGTATGTGAGTTCTTTATGACTAATGTTGAGTCCATGGATTATACGCACCCTCACCCTTCCACCATTGCTAGCCTCTCTAGTACCACGCAACTTTCACCGGTACCATAAACCCACCATATACTTCCCTCAAAATAGCCACCATACCTACCTATTATGGCATTTCCATAGCCATTCCGAGATATATTGCCATGCAACTTTGCACCGTTCCGTTTGTTATGACACACTTCATCATTGTCATATTGCCATGCATGATCATGTAGTTGACATCGTATTTGTGGCAAAGCCACCGTTCATAATTTTTTCATACATGTCACTCTTGATTCATTGAATATCCCAGTACACCGCCGGAGGCATTCACATAGAGTCATATTTTGTTCTAAGTATTGAGTTTTAATTCTTGAGTTGTGAGTAAAAATAAGTGTGATGATCATCATTATTAGAGCATTGTCCCAGTGAGGAAAGGATGATGGAGACTATGATTCCCCCACAAGTCGAGATGAGACTCTGGACGAAAAAAAGAGAAAAGAGGCCAAAAAAAGAAGGCCCAAATGAAAAATGAGAGAAAAAGAGAGAAGGGACACTGTTACTATCCTTTTTCCACACTTTGCTTCAAATTAGCACCATGATCTTCATGATATAGAGTCCCCTATGTTGTCACTTTCATAAACTAGTGGGAACTTTACATTATAGAACTTGGCTTGTATATTCCAATGATGGGCTTCCTCAAGTTGCCCTAGGTCTTCGTGAGCAAGCAAGTTGGATGCACACCCACTTAGTTTCTTTTGTTGAGCTTTCATACACTTATAGCTCTAGTGCATCCATTGCATGGCAATTCCTACTCGCTCACATTGATATTTATTGATGGGCATCTCCATAGCCCGTTGATACGCCTAGTTGATGTGAGACTATCTTCTCCTTTTTGTCTTCTCCACAACCACCATTCTATTCCACCTATAGTGCTATGTCCATGGCTCACGCTCATGTATTGCGTGAAAGTTGAAAAGTTTGAGAACATCAAAAGTATGAAACAATTGCTTGGCTTGTCATCGGGGTTGTGCATGATTTAATATTTTGTGTGATGAAGATAGAACATAGCCAGACTATATGATTTTGTAGGGATAACTTTCTTTGGCCATGTTATTTTGAGAAGACATAATTGCTTAGTTAGTATGCTTGAAGTATTATTATTTCTATGTCAATTTTAAACTTTATCTTGAATATTTCGGATCTGAACATTCATGCCACAATAAAGAAAAATTGCATTGAGAAATATGTTAGGAAGCATTCCACATCAAAAATTCTTTTTTATCATTTACCTACTCGAGGACGAGCAGGAATTAAGCTTGGGGATGCTTGATACGTCTCCAACGTATCTATAATTTTTGATTGTTCCATGCTATTATATTATCTATTTTGGATGTTAATGGGCTTTATTTTACACTTTTATATTATTTTTGGGACTAACCTATTAACCGGAGGCCCAACCCAAATTGTTGTTTTTTGCCTATTTCAGTGTTTCGCAGAAAAGGAATATCAAACGGAGTCCAAACGGAATGAAACCTTCAGGAGAGTTATTTTTGGAACAAACGTGATCTAGGAGACTTGGAGTGGACGTCAAGAAACAATGGAGGAGGCCACGAGGCAGGGGACATGCCTACCCCCCTAGGCGCGCCCTCCGCCCTCGTGGGCCCCTTGTTGCTCCACCTACCTACTTCTTCCTCCTATATATATCCATATACCCCGAAAACATCCAGGAGCACCACGAAACCCTATTTCCACCGCCGCAACCTTCTGTACCCAAGAGATCCCATCTTGGGGCCTTTTCCGGAGCTCCGCCGGAGGGGGCATTGATCACGGAGGGCCTCTACATCAACTCCATGGCCCCTCCGGTGATGTGTGGAGTAATAGTAGTAGATGCAGGCATGAGTCGGTCTACTTGTCACGGACGTGATGCCTATATACATGATCATACCTAGATATTGTCATAATTATTTGCTTTTCTATCAACTGCTCAACAGTAATTTGTTCACCCACCGTAATACTTATGCTATCTTGAGAAAAGCCACTAGTGAAACCTATGGCCCCGGGTCTATTCTTCCATCATATAAGTTTCCAATCTAATTTATTTTGCAATCTTTACTTTCAATCTATATCATAAAAATACCAAAAATATTTATCTTATTATTATTATCTCTATCAGATCTCACTCTTGCAAGTGGCCGTGAAGGGATTGACAACCCCTTTATCGCGTTGGTTGCGAGGTTCTTATTTGTTTGTGTAGGTACGAGGTGACTCACGCGTGGTCTCCTACTGGATTGATACCTTGGTTCTCAAAAACTGAGGGAAATACTTACGCTGCTTTACTGCATCACCCTTTCCTCTTCAAGGGAAAACCAACGCAGTGCTCAAGAGGTAGCAGTCCTGCACCGCGACGTTCAGGACGGCCGGGCCGGCTCCTGGCGCCCAACCAGGCGGAGCGGAGCTCGAGGCTTCGGTGTCAGCTCCCGGCGAGCTCGCGGTCGCAGCCTCTACCGGCCTTGGTGCGGAAGCCACCCGCGACGGGCGCAAGCGCGCAGAGGCACGTGTCGTCAGGGCTTGGCTTGTCGCCAGCCCAGCACCAGCCAAAGGCCCCTCCGGCCCTTCGGGTTGGTGGCCTCCCCGCTCGTCAGCACCCGGCGCGCGCTGAACCACCTCCACCTCCGAGACGTCGGGGCTGGTCGCCCCTAGCTCTGGGTCGTCTAGTCGGCTCCGGCCGCTCTAGTCGGCGCCTGGATCTCCACCACCGGTGGCTCCGACTGCTCCAGATCGTTGGCCTCTGGGGCCACGTTGCGGGCCGGGTCCTTAGTTGTTTTAGCGTTGGCCTGCGCCTGCGCCTTGGTCACCACCTCAGCCTCCGCCTATGCCACGGTCGCTGCCTCGGCCTCCGCTCGAGCCACGGCCTCCTGCTTCTCCCATGCCTCTTGCACGTTCCTCTCCGTCGCCTCCCGAAGGGCGGCGGCCGGGTCCATGCGGCGGGCCTCCTCATAGCCGCCCGCTAGCCCGATCAGCGAGGCAGAAGGAGCCTGCGATATGGAAAGGGGAGCCCTGCGCGGTGAAGCAAGCAAAAATAAGAAATTTGCAAGAAAGAAACAACCAAGCCAGAGCAGTCAAAGCACTTACCGGGATACCATCGGACGCTCCTTTGGGGTCCTCCGGGTGACGGCTGCCTTTGCGGCCTCTTGCCGCTTGGTCGCAGCTGTCGGCTTGGCCTTCTTGGGTGGCTTGCTGCCAAACATCCCCTCGGAACGGCGCTGAGGCGCGCTGGGGGCACCAGTCGGCACTCCGCCTGTCGGCCACGTCGTCGAGGAGCCAGCACCTGCCCTGTCGGCGCCTTTGGGGCGGCGTTGTCCATCGCTGTCTTCATCATCATCCGGCCAGTCCCGGACATTGCCGCCTCCTTCGTCGCCGCCTCCTCAAGTGGAGTCATTGTTGCCCTCTTCATCCAATGCGCCCGCCCCCAGCTCGGGGTCGCCCACGTCGCTCTCCTCGTGGTCCGCCATCCACTGGTGGCCTGGAGCCGGCGTTCTGGCTGCTACCTGGCCAGGGAAGCGCTACACCACGTCCGGGTGGGTAGGACGAATGAAGAGCATGGCATTAGCAAATAAGGGGAACCAGATACTAACCTGTGGCGGCGGATTGGCGCGGCTATATGGCTCCTTGCCGAAGCTCCAGTCGGTCTCACTAAGTTGGCTGCCGAAGAAGTAATTGACATGGCGGACCACCTCCACAGTCGGCAGCTCCTTAGTCGACATCCTGCATGGGTCTCGGCTACCGCTCATGTCGCAGATCAGATGAGGTCGGGCTTGGAGGGGTGACACCCGGCGCTGGACGAAGGCGACCAGCAAGTCCGATGGCTTGAGGCCCTCCAAGTCCGTCATCTCCTGAAGCCAGATGAGGACATTGGTGATTGCAGCCAGCACCGGCTTCGGCTGCTGGCCCCAGTTGTTCCGTGGCTCGGGAGGTCGGCCGGCTATGTAAGCCGGCAGGTTGATGTAGTCGCGTGTCGGGTGGAGGTTGTGGACATAGAAGTAAGACTTCTGCCATAACTTTGCCGACTCCAGCACGGTGATAGCCGGAAAGCGGGTCTTGGAGCTGGTGCGTCGCACGACTACGCAGGCGCCGCACTAGGCCGGCTCGCCCTTGGCCTGGGTGCCCAGCTTGAGGTAGAAGAACCTGCCCCACAGCTTGACTGTGGGCAGGATGCCAAGATAGCCCTCGCAGAAAGTCACGGAGGCGGAGGGCAACACCACCATATTTGGAGTGAGGTGGTGAGGTTGGAGGTGATAGGCGCCAGCGAGATCTCCCTCGCTTCGGGAAGGCGCGTCCCCACCATCACCACGATGGGAAGCCTCCGCGTCACGCGGAGGAACTCGATGTGCCCCTCATGGACGTTGGAGCTGTCCAGTCGCCTTGTGCCATGTCTCGGTTGTGGTGGCTGGGCGGTGGCGCGGTGAGGTTGGGCGGCGGTGGAGTCGCAACAGCGCTTCGACAGCGACGGGGCGACCGAAGCGTTTCAATGGCGACAGGGCGGCGGCAGTGCTTCGGCAGCGTGCGATGGCGCAGCGCTGGCGAGGGAGCAAGGAGCAAGAAGCAAGGAAGAAGAAGTGAAGGGAGGGGGCGCGTGTGTGTCTGGCCGCCCCCTCCTCCCCTATTTATGCAGCCAGAATAGCGGAGCCGAGGCGACGCATCATGGGGGCGTGGGATTAACTGCGCCCACGCTCCGCACGACCCCGCAAATCACGCGCCTTAAATGCGCGCCATTACTTTGCCCTAGAAGGGCAACCACCCACCTCGGCCGCAGCGGATCCGCGTGCGTGCCGAGGCCCTGTAGTGGTGAGCCTGGGCCTGTGGCAACATCCCGTCGCATGCGTGGGCTGGCGGGCCGGCCAATCCTGCCGGCAACGCGTGGCAAGCATGCAACGGGCGGCAAGCGCGCCACCCGGCGGCGGCAGCCCGGTGCCCGCCACGGCGGTTCGAATCCACTAGGCGTCCGACTCCTGGCAGACGGATTCTTCAAGATGGACGAAGCAAAGGCACAGGATCTCTCAGAGGAGGAAACTGCTGAGGCACTCCGGCATTGAGCGTGGCACCTCACCAGCTTCTGGGAGTACTGTCGGGGGGATAGACCCCAGGTAGCCTCATCTGTACCCCTTAACATTTCAAGACATTGGGGCTAGCATAGCCCCACAAGCCTATTGACCAAGCGGCCACCTTCCAGAAGACGACGTCCCCTTAGAAGGCGGTCCGGACCACGTGGCCAGCCCCTCCTTTCCCTCGGAGTCTGCACTCACCTGCTCTAACAAGACGGGCATGGCTACAGGGCCACCTGCTTCCCCGAATCCCGGAAGAGCGTGGCTACAGTGTGAGCTGACCAAGCGACCACCTACCTGCCAGACGCGGGACTGTAGCCATGTGGCTCATGACATGGCCCTCGTCAGCAAGGGCCATGCTACCGCTAAGGAAAATCAGTACGGCCCGCAGGCCACGGGCCCTACCTATGTGCGAGTTCCCACAAGACAATGCACCCATAGAAGGCGGCTTCGGGGGTGGGCCGGCATCCAGCAGCCAGCCCTTCCCTCCCCTCGGAGTCTGCACTCACGTGCTCCGACGAGATGGAGCATGGCTATAGTGTGCGTTGACCAAGCGGCCACCAACCCATCTGACGTGGGACTGTAGCCATATGACTCCTGACGCGGCCTCCGTCATCAAGTACGAAGCTACAGGAAAAGGCAATCAGCGTGGCCCACAGGCGGCGGGGCCTACCTGTCGGCCGGATTCTCGGTAGCCGGTGAGGCCCTCCAGAGGCGGGCAGCAGCCGGCGAAGACCCTGCGACCTTAGACACTCACGTTCGGGTCCTACACCCGACTGTATTACCATTGTACCCCTGGGGTGGCCTATAACCCCCCCCCCCACCAGGGCTCACCCATGCAAAGGGTTTGGCTCTCATTCCACACACACATCATAGCTAGGAGAAGCAAGGTACAAGCTCTGCCCTTCTTCCTCCTCTAGCAGCACAGCTCAAGGAGCAACCTTGTACACCTTTGATCTTAGTCATCACAACAGGAGTAGGGGTGTTATCTCTCCAGAGAGCCCCGAACATGCTTCCGGAACCCGACGACGTCCTCATGGCTCCACCCACGATAAGCCACTCCCTGGCATCTGACATGAGATTACCACGACAATATGTGATGAACATGTTAGGCAGCATTCCACATCAAAAATTCTGTTTTTATCATTTTCCTACTCGAGGACGAGCAGGAATTAATCTTGGGGATGGTGATACGTCTCCAACGTATCTACGATTTTTGATTGTTCCATGCTATTATATTATCATTCTTGGATGTTTTACAATCATTTTATAGCAACAGTATATCATTTTTTGGGACTAACCTATTGACATAGTGCCCAGTTCCAGTTGCTATTTTTGCTTGTTATTTACTTTGCAGAAAATCAATACCAAATGGAGTCCAAATGCAGTGAAACTTTTTGGAGAATTGTTTTGGGCCAAAAGACATAGGATGGGCCAAAGAAGTACCAGAGGGGTTCCCCAAGGGGGCACAACCCACCTGGGCGCGCCTGGGCCCTGGTGGGTTGTGCCCACCTCGTTGGCCTCCCACACCACCTCTTTGCTCTATAAATACCCCAATATTCCAGAAACCCTAGGGGAGTTGACGGAAATCAATTCTAGCCACCGCAAGTTCCAGAACCACCAGATCCAATCTAGACATCATCATGGAGGGGTTCATCATCCTCATTGGTGCCTCTCTGATGATGCGTGAGTAGTTCATTGTAGACCTGCAGGTCCGTAGTTAGTAGCTAGATGGCTTCCTCTCTCTCTCTCTCTCTCTCTCTCTCTCTCTCTCTCTCTTCTGATTCTCAATACAATGGTCTCTTGGAGAACTATTTGATGTAACTCTTTTTGCGATGTGTCTGTTTGGATCCGATGAACTTTGAGTTTATGATCAGATCTATGTTTTTATCCATGAAAGTTATTTGAGTCTTTTGATCTCTTATATGCATGATTACTTATAGCCTCATATTTCTTCTTCAAATCTTTGGTTTAGTTAGGCCGACTAGATCAATTTTTCTTGCCATGGGAAGAGGTGCTTTGTGATGGGTTCGATCTTACGGTGCTTGATCCCAGTGACAAAAGGGGAAACGACACGTATGTATCATTGCCATTAAGGATAACAAGATGGGGTCTAATTCTGACATGAATAGATCTTGTCTACATCATGTCATCGTTCTTATTGCATTACTTCATTTCTCCATGAACTTAATACACTAGATGCATGCTGGATAGCGGTCGATGTGTGGAGTAATAGTAGTAGATGCAGGCAGGAGCCGGTCTACTAATCTTGGACGTGATGCCTATAGAATGATCATTGCCTGGATATCATCATGATTATTTGAAGTTCTATCAATTCCCCGATTGTAAATTTTTTACCCACCGTATGCTATTTTTCTTGAGAGAAGCCACTGGTGAAATCTACGGCCCCGGGGTCTCTTCTTTATCATATTTTCCTTCAAGATCTATTTTTATTCGCTTTTATTTTCAGATCTATATTTCTAAAAACCCAAAAATACCTTGCTGCCCTTTATTTTATTTTGCATTTATTCGAGATCTATTTATCCAATCTATCATATTTTTCTCCCGTCAACTTGACAATTTCTGGCACTGTTACCCGAAAGGGATTGACAACCCCTTTAACACGTCGGGTTGCAAGTATTTGTTCTTTGTGTGTAGGTACTATTTACGTAGTGTTGCATGATTCTCCTACTGGTTCGATAACCTTGGTCTCATCACTGAGGGAAATACCTACCGTTGCTGTGTTGCATCATCCCTTCCTCTTTGGGGAAATACCGGCGTAGTTCAAGCCGCAATCACGTAACAAGCGACATAAAAATGGAAAAGTTATACGCAACAAGCCTCATCTCGTAGCTCAAGCCTACACACAAGTCGAAGGTATGGACTATGGTGTGACCTATGCCCCCATTGCTAGACTTGAGTCCATTCCCATTTTACTTGTTTCTGCCAATCACCATGATATCACCCTCTATCAGTGGGCATTAAAAGTGCTTTCCTAAATGGTTAAATTGAGGAGAAAGTTTATGTTAAACAACCTCCCGGTTTTTTAAATCCCAAGAAACCAAACCATGTCTATAAACTTCATAAAGCTCTCTATGGTCTCAAACAAGCTCCTAGAGCTTAGTACAAATGCTTGACAAAGTTCCTTCTTGAAAAAGGCTTTGAGATTGGTAAAATTGATACAACCTTGTTTACTAAGAGAGTTAATGGTGAACTATTTGTATGCCAAATATATGTTTGTGATATCATATTTGGTTCTACTGACTCTCTCTTTAGTGAAAAATTTGGAAGGTTGATGTCGGAAAAGTATGAGATGTCCATGATGTGTGAACTCAAATTCTTCCTTGGCTTGTAAATCAAGCAAACTAGAGATGATACCTTTGTTTCACAAACAAAAGTATACCAAGGACTTATTCATGAAGTTCAACATGCAAGAAAGCAAAGGCATGAAAACTCCCATGCCTACCACCGGACATCTTGACTTGACAAAGGATTGCAAAGTCGTCGATCAATAGTTTTATCGTTCCACGATTTGTTCATTGCTATATCTATGTGCCTCCTATCCTGACATTATGCAAAGTGTGTGCATGATATCAAGCGGCACCAAAAGAGTGTCATCTTAAGGCCATGAAAAGAATTGTAAGATATTTGATACATACACCGAACTTTGGCATTTGGTATCCCAAAAGATCTTCTTTCAAACTTGTTGGCTATTTTGATTCGGGCTATACAGGAGACAGGGTTGATAGAAAAACCACTTCAGGTACATGTCAATTTCTTGGTAGATCTCTTGTGTCTTGGTCCTCCAAGAAACAAAATTCGGTATCTCTATCCACCGCCGAAGCGGAATACATTGCAGCCGAATCGTGTTGTGCTCAATTACTATGGATGACACAAACTCTTAAAGATTATGGGATACATGTGACACAAACTCTCAAACATTATGCTAGATCCCTTGTCTCTTGGTCCTCCAAGAAACAAAATTCGGTATCCTTATCCACCGCCGAAGCGGAATACATTGTCGTCGGATCCTGTTGTGCTCAATTACTGTGGATGACCCAAACTCTTAAGGATTACGGGATACATGTGAAACACGTTCCATTGCTTTGCGACAATGAGAGTTCTATTAAGATTGCACACAATCCCATGCAACATCCTTGAATTAAGCATATTGAGGTTCATCACCATTTGATTCGAGATCATGTTGGTAAAGGTGACATTGACCTCAAGCATGTTTGTACCAACAAACAATTGGTGGATATCTTCACTAAACCTCTTGATGAGAAGATATCTTGTCACTTGAGAAGTGAGTTGAATGTCATTGACGCTTCCAATGTGAACTAGAAACTCACTTGAATGCATGCAAGGGCATGAGATTCTATGACTAATCCTTGATAATTCTTTTATGATTATATTATCACATCTTGGATATATTACTCCCTTGTATTGCATATAACCCCTTTTAGGTACTTGGATATACACCATTCCATAAGTTTTCTCGCAAACTCCCATTTTGGGCAAACAAGGTTGGACCAAGTATCTAGATCTTTGGTATGCCCAAGGAACAAGACAACACAAACATATCCTTTGACAATATATGACTTTATGCTTCATTCTTCTCATTTTGGATACACATGTTACTTGAAAGTCTAACCCATGTAGGAAGATGAACTACAGACGAAAAAGGGTAGCTCTCGACTTCACTCAATGAGCGCCCATAACAAGTTCAACTACATCATACATATCAACACCGAAACCCAATATAAGTTCTCACATCTTAGAGAAGCTTTACTCAAAGACATGAGCCAAAGCATCTCAACAAGATGTGAATACATCAACATGCTTAAACGAAAAATGGTGACCCCATTTTGAGCTTAATGATGAGTATGACCTATGTCAAGTGTTCCCACGTGACTCCTAAGTCAATATACTCTAACATAGGTGACCAAGTCGCCGACCCTCTTCTAGATGAAGTTCCTAGTATCTCTTCTAGTTTCTTTTTCTTGTTGCATTTGGTTGTTTTGTTTCCCTTTTCAAAAAACTTCATCTAGATGTCTTTCTCTTTCTTTCTTGTGTTAGTTTCTTTACTTCCAGTCAATCCATTGCAAATCCTATTCGAATTCCTTGAATATCTTTGTGAGAGTCCTTTGCCTAGTGAGATGAGTAGACAAATTTTCTCTCTGCATTGAACTTGGTCCCACCAACTTGAAACACCTTGTACACACCAAAATGCGGTTAACACTACATATTAGTTCATCGGTACAACAGGCGAATTCGGATCCATCAATGTGATCGTTCAGTGATGTACCCATCTCAGACTCACTGAACAATACAACTCAGAGTCGCCGACTTCGCTGCTGAAAGAACATTTTGTCAAATCATTTCTCTTTCTTTTGCCAGCCCCACTCAATGATTATTTCCCTCTGCCTGCATCTGACACTAAAACATAGCTAGTTGTGCCTCTCGAGGACCACACCCACTTAGCCAATAACCTTGAGGCTAGACCCTTCTTGGAAATTGATGTCAAATGGGAGAGAGATGCACATCAAAGCCTTCTGCAATCTCTTCTATATCAAAAGGAATATCCTAAGGGAGAGAGATGCATTTTATAAAAGGGGAGAATTCTACATGTTTCTAAGAGGGGACAAAACATGGTTCCTAGTTGCTTTATTTGCTCTATCTGTTGCTCTAATTTTGTCTTACCCTACCTACTCCCGACATCCAATGTTAGATTCAGGGGGAGAGTAAGTTCATGTTAGGGGGGGAAATCTTTGAAAGCTTGTTGCAAATCTTATTTGATCTGTTGGGGACATGATTGCACCTAAAAGAAGTACTCACCCAGTGATACTTTCTTCTACATGTCATCCCAATCTTGGTAGTCTGATCTTGTGTCTTTTCCTTGGAGAAATTATCTTGTGTTATCTAACCCTGTTTTCTCAAGTGTATTTCTTCAGGAACTAGATCAATCACCTCATGGTAAGTATATGCATCACACTCATGTGCATGATGATCTCTTGCTTGTTGCACATATTGTATGCAAGAAAGAACCATGGACATGAGGATATTCCCTTTCATCATGTTGCTCTGACGCATATAGCCAAGATACATGTAACACACTGCAATCCCTTCCATTCTGCATCTACTCTCTATTGACTATCATCATTTAACAGCTGCACACTTGTAGGAGGAGCATATGCATGTTACATGTTTCCTTCAAAGCTTTCATACAACATTTTGTTAAATCTTTATTTGAAGCTTTCATGTATGTTGCCATCAATTACTAAAAAGGGGGAGATTGAAAGTACATTTGCTCCCTTGGAGGTTTTAGTAATTCATGTCAACATACATATTGTTGGACTAACAACTTTATCTAGTGCATTTCAGATAAGTTTAATAGTGGCATGGCAAGGACATGAGGATGTGGACCCCTTCAAAATGCAAAGACAAGGATTGGAAAGCTTCAAGACTCTTCAGTTTTGGTTAAGTGATCCAAGATCACATTCACTCCTATAGGAAAACCAAAACTATTAAAAGGGGATGAGGTACTGATGACGAGTTTGTTGCTCAAGTGCTTAGAGATATTGCTCCAAAACCCTCAACCACTTTCTCCACATCACATCTCTCCAAACCCTAAAGTTTCATCTCGGTCTCACCAAAATTCTCTATACCGGACTCACCAAGATGACCACATACACTGCCAGAGCCAAACCCTAACATTTATGTTCTACCGATATGGATCTCGGTCTCACCGAGATGGCGTAACCAAGTTTCTGAGGTGAAGTTGCTTCATTTTGGAATTATCGAGATGAAATGATCGAAACTAACTAAATGAGGTCCTGCCCTAGCCATTGCACTTCGGTCACCCCGAGATGTTCCGCTTCGGTCTCATCGAGACCTCCAACGTTCGAATCTTTTACACTAATCGGTCTCAACGAGTTCTGGTCCGGTGTCACCGAGTTGGGTCAAAAGGTTGTAATGGTTGGATTTTTGGGTGAAGCCTATATATACCCCTCCACCCCCACTTACTCTCGAAGAGATCCATCAGAACAAAACACAACTTCCACTATTCATTTTCTGAGAGAGAACCACCTACTCGTGTGTTGAGATCAACAGATTCCGTTCCTACCATTTTAACCTTGATTTCTAGCCTTCCCTGATACGTCTCCAACGTATCTATAATTTTTGATTGTTCCATGCTATTTTATTATAAATCTTGGATGTTTTATAATCATTTTATAGTCATTTTTTGGTACTAACCTATTGACATAGTGCCCGGCGATAGTTCCTGTTTTTCCATGTTTTTACATCGCAGGAAATCAATATCAAACGGAGTCCAAATGGCACGAAACTTTATGATGATTTTTATGGGCCAAAAGGAAGAGGATGGGCCCTGGTTGCACCTAGGGGGTGCCCCGAGGAGGGCACAACCCACCAGGGCGCGCCAGGAGGCCCTGGCGCGCCCCGGTGGGTTGTGCCCACCTCGGGTGCCCCCGGACTGCCTCTTTGCTCTATAAATACCCAAATATTCCCAAAACCCTAGGGGAGTCGACGAAATATTCATCCAGCCGCCGCAGAGTCCAGAAACACCAGATCCAATCTAAACACCATCACGGAGGGGTTCACCACTTCCATTGGTGCCTCTCCGATGATGCGTGAGTAGTTCTTTGTAGACCTTCGGGGTCTGTAGTTAGTAGCTAGATGGCTTCATCTCTCTCTCTCTCTCTCTTGATTCTCAATACAATGGTCTCTTGGAGATCCATATGATGTAACTCTTTTGCGGCGTGTTTGTTGGGATCAATGAACTTCGAGTTTATGATCAGATCTATGTTTTTATATCCGTGGAAGTATTTGAGTTTCTTTGATCTCTTTTATGCGTGATCTCTTATAGCCTCATATTTCTTCTCTGGTATTTGGGTTTTGTCTGGCCAATTCGATCTATTTATATTGCAATGGGAAGAGGTACCCGGTAGTGGGTTCGATCTTACGGTGCTTGATCTCAGTGACAGAAAGAGAACCGACACGTATGTATCGTTGCTACTAAGGATAAAAGGACGAGATCTATATGTACCGCCATATAGATAAACGGATCTTGTCTACATCATGTCTTTGTTCTTATTGCATTACTCCGTTTTTCCATGAACTTAATACACTAGATGCATGCTAGATAGCGGTCGATGTGTGGAGTAATAGTAGTAGATGCAGGCAAGAGTCGGTCTACTAATCTTGGACGTGATGCCTATGTAATGATCATTTCCTGGATATCGTCATAATTATTTGAAGTTCTATCAATTGCCCAACGGTAATTTGTTTACCCACCGTTTGCTATTTTCCTCGAGGGAAGCCACTAGTGAAACCTACGGCCCCCGGGTCTTATTTCTCATATATTTGCCTTTATGATCTACTTTTTCCTTGCTTTTATTTTCAGATCTATTAAACCAAAAATACTTTGCTGCACTTTATTTTATTTGCGATCTATTTATCCAATCTATTACAACATTTTTACCGTCACGCACCAATTTCTGGCGCCGTTATCCGAAAGGGATTGACAACCCCTTTAACACGTCAGGTTGCGAGGTGTTGTTATTTGTGTGCAGGGGATGTTTACGTTGTGTTGCTTGGTTCTCCTACTGGTTCGATAACCTTGGTTTCATAACTGAGGGAAATACCTACCGCCGCTGTGCTGCATCATCCCTCCCTCTCCAGGGAAATACCGACGTAGTTCCAGCTGCCATCATTCCCCAGGTTGCTTTCCACTCAAATCCTTCTCCTACCATAGCCATATCTGTAAGAGAGTGATTGAGTGTTGGGCGTATGATAGCACCACTTGTCGGAACCACGCCAAACATAGTCGTGTCTTCATTGCGTTTGATCTTCCATATCTACGCCTTACTTTTCGCATGATTGCATGTTTTAATATTTCCGCTGCCCTATGTGTAGGAAGTCTTGGTGATATCTTAACTAGTGCTAAAATCTTCCTAAGTTTCAAGAGAACTAAAACCACACCTTTGGTTGGTTAAGAGTCTATTCACCCCCCCCCCCTCTAGACCTATCTTCTCCGATCCTAGATCCCCCTTTCGAAAAAAAACTATGAAGGGCATTTTTAATAGAAAAGGCCAAATGCCATATATTAAATAGCACATAACCTTACAAATGCACCCTTATAAAAGTTGAAAAATACAACCAAACTTTTTGGGGTGCCGAAGTCTTCTCGCATCCGCTCGTGGTGCCCTGTGAGCGGAACCCATTGTCGCCTCTCGGCCTCCGCCTCAAGGGCGTAAACTTATTTAAATCTAGAAGTTTGTACAAGTAGCGGCTGAGAAGTTGTTGATGCAGACGAGAAGACGCCAATGGATGCGATAAGCGTAGCAAATCGTGCCGAAAGAAGAACGCCGGAGAGGACACCTAGAACGCCCCAAATCCTGACCAGACAAAGTTGGGGAACACAAATCTCATGTGCTCCCGTATGAGACTAGGGTTGGTCAACCATCGTCGATCAAAACAGGGCCAGAGGAACAGGACGTACAACCACGTTACCGCTCCGGAGGATAGTGCGGCGGATACGAACCCACAAAAGAAAACTTTAAACCCCGAAGAATCAAATTTGGGAACACATGATCTTCCACGTGCCTCCCAACGATATGAAGAAGCATCATCGGAATGAGGGCATGGCGGGGAGACTTTATTCCACGCCGAAGATGACATGATTGTCTCTCCACCACCGAACGGAGATAACCAAAAAATTATTCTTAACCCTTCCACCACCATACCAAAGCCCAGGGATTCCATGCCCATCATCCCAGGGGCCACTGACAGAGGGAGAGGGGCCCCTCAAACTCATAAAGGGTAAGGTAGATGAGCCACTCCCGCTCCTAGATCAGGGACAAGGAGTCCTAGGATGAAAAATCATCATGGCAGCTAGCTTACAACACATGCAAATTTTGGTACTACCCAATTTTATAGTTGATGATAACTCCACTGTGTGTTGACCGAAATGGTATTCCTATTACTCCCTCCATTTCGAAATATAACTCTTTCTAGAGATTTCAATATGGACTACATGCGAATGTATATAGACCTAATTTAGAGTGTAGATTCACTCATTTTTGCTCTGTATGTAATCTATATTGGAATCTCTAAAAAGGCATATATTTAGGAACGAAGGGAGTGCCGATTGATAGTTGCAATATTCCAAAAATATGTGGGATGGTAGTGTAATATTTAAATTACTCACACATGTGCAATATTTCTTGTATAACTTGTTCAGGGTAGTACCCAAAATTTGAATTATAACCATCATAGTGTTAATTGTTTCAACCTAGTATCAGTTGACAGCTACAACTATAATATGGTAATTGTCCACTATTTTATACTGGGTTATAGTGGAACCATTTTTCAGTATATGCAATTTGTAACTAATCAACAGTCCTGATGGTTGCAATGTATTTAAACTAAGTCTAACCACAAAGATTCTACATTTGCAGTACGCAGTCTTAGATAAGTAGTACATGCTGAATTGGAAATAACAACACAAAAAATTCCCAACATAAACAAAACAATGCATGATATAATAATGTCGAAATTTGATGTAGTTAAAAATCTATGATGACCCTTGGAGCGCTGCCTAAACACATTATAATGGCTGCACCATCTTAAATTAGTTACTTGTGGAGGTATTTATGTTAGAGTTTTGTCCAAAGGTAGGTTACAATTGTACTCCTAGTTGTATTGTGTTTAGACAGGATATTAAATTGTGTCCTAATAGGACACTTGTGTGCTAGGCCTCTTGTATAACGAGGGGCTAGACACGTTATGTAACCCATGCCAACATAATAGCACATGCACACAGGGGGAGTCGGCGGCATGTGTCTGCGCCCGGATGGCCGGTGTGCGGTAGTATGACGGTGTCACGAGGAGCGCCTGTAGTCATGGCCCGAGCAAGTACTCTTGTTGGTCAACCTCCTTAACAAATTTTGGTGTCGTGCCACTTGTGATTGCTTGGTCTTCGGATGTTTGACTATGTGCCTTGGATTAATTCTAAGAAGTGGTATCATGATCAAGATTGTGAGGTCTGGGAGGCGGTCGAGTTGATGAGGCTGATCTGGTATGCTGATTTTGTTCATCATGATGATCGAGTATCAACACAGGAAGCGGCGGGCGAAGCAATTAGAAGCATCAATGGAATCGGTGTGGACGAGGCGAGGACCGATCGGTATGGAAACTGATCGGATGTCTATAAGCAAGTCCGTCTAAAGCAATCGATGGTGAGAACAGCGCAATCGGCAAGTTGCCACAAGCGTCAGATCAGCGGAAGGCGCGTGCGCGTGCCTGAGGCCAGCGGGATGTGCAGCGATCGATTGGATCGATCGGTCAAGCGTTAGGTTTTTTTTGAGTAACAGCCCACTCTTTATTGATCGAAATCCACATAATGTGGAATAACACATATGTCATGAGGTTGGCCAAACCACACATGACGTCCCGGAGCTAAATTCAAAGCAAACCTGGCTAACTTATGAGCCTCTACATTATTGTTCCTACCTTCATAAATAAAATTACAAGAAAAGGAAGTTCTTCTAGCTACAATTCCTTTGATAATTGCCGCTTGTTTTCCTTTGCTTCCCCGGTGTATATCAGCGATCACCTATTTAGCATCTGATGCCACCACAAACTGCTAGAGAAGCAGGTCCTTGGCTGCACAAAGTGCTTCTCTGCAAGCCATTGTCTCCAGGATAGTAGAGTCGTCCACTCCTTGTACCACAATTGCTGAACTCCCCAAGTAATTTCCATTTGTATCTCGGCAAACCACCGCAGCCGAGCCGCCCCTTCCTACTCTCACTGCCGCATCGACATTGATTTTTTCATGATTTAACGGTGGTGCTCGGGGGCGCCTATTGGTTGTGTTTCTTGCCGCTGGGGCTGCTGCAACCTTCAGGTCCTTCTCATTGACAATCTCCAACTCAGCTAAGTATCTTGAGATGAAAGAATGCATAGCTTGTGGACTCTAAAAGACTCCCTCATGAATGGCTTTCCTCCTTGCTGTCCATATTACCCACAGCATCACGGCGAGCTTCGCGAAGTGCCCATGTGATAATGTATCAATCAGTGAGAATAGCTAATGCTTCGCATGTCATTCTGTGTTGGAAACCAAAGCTTGCCCTAGCTCTTCCTCTGCCAAGGCTCAAGTGCATCTAGACATAGTACACTCTATCAGCGAGTGCCGCCATGAATCCGGAGCACCACAAATACCGCAAGCTGAGGTAGTTGACATATGTCGGGTAGCACGTACGTCTTCCGTCGGCAGCGATTGTTTTGATAGTCTCCATAAGAACATCCTTAACTTGGCTGGAACTTTTGTATTCCACAAAGATTTCCAATGCTTCTCCTCTCCCCTTTCGCTAGATGTGGTCGTTGAACCATCTAACCATGCTTCCCTTCTCTGCTTCGTTGCCACCAACATGTTGTAAGCAGATTTTACTGAGAATTGACCCTTCTTCTTAAAATGCCAGCACCAAAAATCTAGAACATTGCTAGTACACATCAGTATTCCTGCTATCACCTTCGCGTCGAAAGGAAGGAAAACTTGATGGGCCTTCTACATGTCCCAGGTCGCCGTCGTTGGGTCTATCAGCTCGTCGGCGCATTGAGGTGGGTCCTGCGTCAAACACCCGTACGGTCTCAACATCTCATCTCTTGGCAGCCAATTTTCTGACCAAATCAGTGTGTCTTCCCCATTACCAATTCTCTTTATCAAGCCTTGATTAAGAATATCTCTTTCATCAACAATTGCTCTCCAGATTTGACTTGGGTGGGATCCCAAGTTTGCATTCAAAATTGTTTGCCCCGAGTAGTAAACCCCCCTCAAGATACGGGCACTAAGGGACTCCGGGTTCTGCAGCAAGCGCCATGCTTGTCTGGCTAGTAGTGACAAGTTAAAAAGCTCAATGTCTTTAAAGCCTAGACCCCCCATGCCTTTTGGTTTCATCATCTCTTTCCTTGACACCCAATGGGGTTTTCTCTGACCATTTTTGCTGCCCCACCAGAATTTTCGTATCAGCGTGTTGAGGTGCTCGCATAACACTCTCGGTAGCCTAAAACATGACATTGAATACACTGGCATGGCCTGAGTCACTGCTTTGACGAGCACTTTTTTACCTGCAGTTGATAAAGTCATCTCAATCTATCCTTGAATTTTGCTCCATAAACGGTGGCGCGCGTATGTTCTCAGACCGCGCGCACCTAGCGGCCAACGAGCACAAGGCCCATGGTGTGTCGACGGCAAGCCCATCGACAAGGAGCGGGTGCTAGGCGAGAAGGTCCCTAGCTGACGCTCGCTAGTGTTAAAAAGACGAGCTTTCGCGCAGGGGCGATCTGAGTGGGCTGGCCCATTCGATGGCGTCATAGGGAAGCCGCTACTAAAGATAAAAAGAAGAAAAACGCTCTATCCAGGATTCGAACTCGTAACCTGGCATCGGTGAGGAAGCGTTTTTCACCTGTTGAGCTGCTAAGTGTTCGCGCTTAGTAGGTCGCGCAATCTTATTTGAACTCCATGTGGTGGCAGATCCAGGAAAAAAATAATCAACCATTGAACATTTTTTTAAATATACCATGGACAATTTCTAAATAGACATTGAACAATATTGGATACATGCTGAACATTATATATGCTGAATATTATATTAAATATACATTTATGTTTTGAAATACAAATTGAATATTTTTGTGAAATACGCTGACTATTATATTAAATATACATTTATGTTTTGTAAATATACGTTGAACATTTTTGAACTACTCATTGAACATTTTTGTGATATAAGCTGAACAATATTTAAATAGATATTGAACATTTTTGTGATATATGATGAACAATTTTTAAATATACATTGTACATTTTGTAATACACGCTGAATAATTGCGATTTTTTTAGAAAACTAACTTTTTTCAAACTGTGTACAAGTTTTAAAATCATGAACAAAATTTGAAATTTCGAACATGTTTCGGAACAAAGAATAAAAAATTTGCAGACTAAGGCATAGCCTAGTGGTGGGGAAGGGTTAATGTCTTCCCACCCACCTAGGTTCAAGGTATGGTATTTGCAATTTGGGTTTGTTGCACTGATTATACTATAAGGGGTTCCCATATAGTCTTTCTATCTTCTTTTTTTGCGATGACATATAGTCTTTCTATCAACAAAGAATAAAAAAAATAAAAAATAAAAGGAAAATAAAAGAAATAGAAACAGAAACAGAAAAAAAAAACAAAGTAAAAGATACAACATGAAAAAACCGGTTCGGGGACCCTCTAGAAGGTTCCCAAAACCGTTTGCCTGGCCCTGCTACAACGGCCGAAATGGGCCGGCCCGTTCGCACTGCTCGCTCGCGCGCTTCAGCGAAAGCGCAGCAGACGGACGCACACGAGCGTCAAATAGGGTTCGCCCGCGGGGGATCCTATACAGCGCGAGCGACTTGGCGTGCACCCCGTAGCGCGCTGGCAGCTCGTATGCCTGCGCCATTTTCCTTTTGTTTTTTCTTCCTTTTTCTTTTTTCTTTTTTTGCCTTCCTTTTTCTTTTTTCTTTTTCTTCTTTACCATTTCACATTTTTGTTAATTTTCTTTTCAAATTGGCGAACATTTATTGTTCATCGAATTCAAAAAATATTAATCAATGTAAAATAATGTTCATCGAATTCAATTTTTATTTCATTGGATTTAAAATTGTCATAGGAATTCAAAAAAATATATAACTAAAAAAATGTTCATAAATTAGAATTTTGTTGATACTTTTCAAAAACTGTTCATCCATTTTTCCAAAAACTGTTCTTGAATATAATTGTTTCCATCAAGTTCAGAAAATGTTCAAGAATTCAAAATTTGTTCATCAAATACAAAAAAGGTCATCGTTATTAAAAATAGTTCATAAAAATTAAAAAATATGTTCATTAAAATTAAAAATATGCTCATTCTTTTGAAATCGCAAATATTTTCAATTCAAGAATGGATTTTTACAATTCACACTTTCTTGAAATTTTTGAACCTTTTTGTAATCCTGAATTATTTTAACACAGAATAAAAAAACAAGAAACAAATAAAACAAAAGTAAAAAACGAAAAACAAGGAAAAAACACAGGGATCGTCCCACCCCGCCTCGCGCCCAGGTCGCGAAATAGGGGCACATGAAAGGGAATTTCCTAACGGACAGTCATTGCGGCAACTTGGCGCTGATTCGCGCAGAGCAAGCGACTGGTTTTGAGAACCTTCTAGAAGGTTCCTCAAGCGGTTTCCAGTGCTTTTTATTTTTCTTTTTCTTTGTTTCCTTTTCCCCCTTTTTTTCTACTAACTTAATTTTTTTCCTATTTTTTTCTAATTCCTTTTTCTTCTGGATTTTTTGTGTCTATTTTATTCAGACTTTCAAATACTATTTGAAAATTCCGAAAATGTTCAGATGTTCAAGAAAACGCTGTCATAAATTTCAGTTCACAAATTCAAAAATAATGTTGATTTTAAAAAATGTTTGCATATTTGAAAATGTGTCATTTCAAAAAATGTTTTTGTTTTAAAATTTTTTCACAAATTAAAAAATATTTGCAAATTTCAAATAACGTTTTCCCCCTAATTTTGTTCATAGTTTCAAAATTTGTTCACGTATGCTTAAAATGTACCTTATTCATAAAATGTCCATTTTTTTCAAAAAATGATCCGCTTGTTCAAAATTAGTTAACAAATTCAAAATCCTTTTCATTTTTTAATTTGTTGGCAGATTAAAAAAATTCACATGTTTAAAACTTGTTCGTGATTCTCAAAAAATGTTACCATTTTAAAAAAATCACAAATTCAAAAATATTCCTATTCTCAAAATTTATTCGGAAATTCAAAATTTTCCTGTTTTATAAAAGTGTTCACGAATTAAAAAATGCTCGCATTTTGTCAAAACTTGTTCGTTATTGTCAAAAATTGTTAGGAATATTAAAAAATGTTCATGTTTTTTCCTGATATGTTCCTATTTTTATATTTCGTTTGGAATTCAATTTTGTTTTGCACATTCTTAAAAACCTTTTTGTGTTTATAAAAGTTGGTCAGAATTCAAAAAAAAATGATCCTATTTTTCAAAATTTGACCACGTCTTCGAAATATTTTCTGTTTTTAAAATTTGAATAATTGCTAACATTTTTTTAAGCTCGTGTGTTTTTGTCAAGAACGTACGGAGTTTGTAAAGATTATTTTCAGAATTTAAAAGAAAGATTAAAAAAAGAGAAAAAAATCTGATCTGCGGATATGGCCAGTTCTAAAGTATTCACATTGCCTTTTGGCCACTGAAATGAATTAGCCTTAGTGGCTAGCAATGTCGCTCCGCATGAGCGTGGCCAAGAGTTCGAATCTTAGTGAAGATTAAGACTCTGCAATTTTTGTTGATTTTTTTAACTGCATGCGTGCGGTTGAGCGTTCTCGACATCTACACGATTGCCTGCGTGGCCCGGCCCAGTCGGGGGACTAACCTGTGCGACACCCGTCCCAGGCGGAAGTGTGGGACCCTAGGGGGGCAATTCCTATTTGGCGCTGCAGGAGCCCGTTACAGTGCAATCTGCAAACGGCCGCCTGCAGCAGTCCGAGCTGGGCCGGCCCGTTCTACGTTTTTCTTTTCTGGAAAGGATAAAAAAAGAAGCGTGCAACAGATTCAAACCCCAGACCACTCCATAGAAAGCAAATCAAAGTAACCACTACGACACAACCATGGGTCATGCAATCTTTCTTCTTTCCACCATTGTATTCCTTTCTGTTCGCGAAGCTTTCCTTTTTCTTTTCTTTTTTTCTTCTTCTTAAATGCGCAAGTATTTATTTTAAAGAAAAATTGAAATTCGCCATAACTTTTTTTCTAATTCTATTTTTTTACGAATTCGGTGACTTTTTTGAATTCGATGAAGTTTTGTTCAAAATCTATGAACTTTTTTCAAATCTGGTGAACTTTTTTCCAAACCCGGTGAACTTTTTTCGAATCTGGTGAACTTTTTTACAAATCCGGTGAACTATTTTCAAAATATGATGAACTTTTTTTTGAAATCCGGTGAACTTTTTTCAAAATCGATGAACTTTCGTTTCAAATTTGATAAACTTTTTTTTTGCAAGCGATGAACTTATTTACAAAATCAATGAACTTTTTTCAAAATGACGATCTTTTTTCTAATTAATTCAAAAAAATTAAGTGGTACAATAGATGAATAAAATAGCGTTGCAACCCTGTTATTATGCTATCGCCTTTGGTGCTAATCAACAATGGCAAGAAAGTCGTCTGGCTAGTGGTCACCCTGGTTCGTGGGGCGGGCCAGTCCGGGGCGCTGCAGGCGCCAGGAGCGCGAACCGGTGCCTGCAGCACCGTATAGGAGCTCCCCCCCCCCCCCAGGGGACCTCCTATTTGCCCACAGCAAGCTGTAAAGTGTCCATGATTTCATAAAATATGTTCGCGAATTCAAAAAACGTTCATAATTTTAAACTTATTCACAAATTAGTAATGTGAAACATGCTAATAATTTAAAACAATGTACAGAATTTTAAAAAAAAATGTAAATATTATAAATAAAATTATTAATGATTTTTAAAATATGTTCTTTAATTCAGAAAAAATGAATTTGTAATGCGAATTCCAAAAATGTCCCTGCTTTTAAAAATGTTCATGAATTTGAAAAACAAAATTCAAAAATATGTTTGTGAATTAATAAATATTCATAATTTCAAAAAATGTTCAAGAGCTTGAAAATGTTGGTAAAATGAAAGAAAAAGGAAAAATAGAAAATAAACGTAAAAAGACAAATAAAAAAGTAAACATAAAAGGAAAATACCAAAAAACAGTGGAAAAAAAATGCCGGTTAAGGGAAGGTTCTAGAACCCTCCCAAAACAGGCATGGGGAAGAATCAGGAATGGACTGGTCCAAAAGAGGACCATGCGCATGAGCAGGCACGTGCTAGGTCGTTAAGTAGCAACCTACAATCAACTAGTAGAATGCCCGTGCGTTGCCACGGGCTCTTGAAATAGTTTACAAGAGTTACATGTTAAATTCCACACGTATAAAGAATATAACACAAACACAATTACTTAATAACTGAAGTCCATTATTGCAATATAATTGCATAACATAAAAGAAAAATTAATGACATGTCCATGTAACAAACTGAGTGATGTTCCAACTAAACATCTATTACAAAACTATTAATATCTAGATGATGCGTTTAAGAAATTCTTTCACAATATCAGGAAAGTTTCCTCTAGCTTCATTCCCACGATGTTTTAGCAAGTATAATAAAAAATGCTTCCTCAATTCATACCCATCCTGCAGAAACAAGACACGTAGTTAGTATGACAATTTCACGCCGAAGGTCTTAACACATGTAACGCACAATACTCACCGCACAAATCGGCTTCACCAATTCTTTACCATTTCACCAGAGCATAAAATGAAAAATAAAATAGCCAGACACATTCCTGCAAAAATTTGAATTAATAATATAAAAAAATATAGTGATAACAAAAGTAAATATTCTTGTTATGAATTCATTACCCGTCCACACTCGTTGGAACGCCGAACGGAAATAAACATTGCCATTTAGATATATCATAATTCCAACCAGACATCTTTATTCCGAGTGCTTCTTTGAAATCCCTTGCAAAACTTTTTAATTTCAGTGAATGCCTCAAGTTGTTATCCTCTGACGATTGTGATGTTTGAATAGGATCCATAATATATAGACGACGTGCCTCTTTGTCAATGATGTACAAGATGTATCGGCCGATGAATGCATAGGGAAGATAAATCTACAAGTGGAGTTATTATAAACAACAATAAACCATGATAACGATGGACAAAATATTTTATTTACCTTATTGCAAGATGAGATGTCGATCTCCATCCCAGGCCAGCTATCAAATAATGTTGCCAACGTCTGGATAGTTTCCTTCTCACAAAACTTCTGACCTCGTGTTGACTCTAGCATCATGGACTAAGTAAAAGAAGAAATATTGTTTAAACATGTTGATACTAATGTCACATAGAACGAAGAGTTACGATAACTTACACAAAATCGTAGATCCATGTAGTGTATAGGAGGGTCTGTGAACAATACTCCCTCATCACATGCCAGCATACGCACGGCAGTGTTGAAGCAATCATTGTCCATAGGTTGTTCCATCTTAAGTATGCACTGAAGTTTCTTAAGACTTAAGCTCATTGGATCGGGTGTGCAGGTCAAGACCCATACCTTCCTATAATTTGGATGGTAAGAAGAACAATAATATACATCCGCACATTAAATATTGATACATGATACTTATTCCAAACACCCGGCATCATCGATCGACATGATGTACTTGCAGAGGTCGGTAAGTATTTGACGTTGGTCCGTGGGAATGATAGTGATTGGGGCAGGATGTTTTTCTTCGACTATGTCAGAAGGATTATCCAGGATCTCGATATCAGAATTACCTAAAGTTTCTTCGCTGACAGGTTGATGGTATATGGGACATCCTTTTAGCTTATTAAGCTCTGAATTGAGCAAAATGACTGCTAATTTTGACGAAAATGTTTCATATCCTCCTACAAAAATTTTATACAAAAAAATTATATAATATTTTCATATAAAATAACGAGATAATGTATAAAAATGAAATACCTGGGTGAACTGGTCTGACAGTCCATGAGATGTCCAATATTCCATATAATTTAGCATAAACAATCCACATGATACGCTATAATATTATAAAATAATGCTTTAGAATATCACATAGATGAATCAAATAAACAAACTATTTTAACAATTGCTTACCCATCGGTTTGTATTGCCTCCTGAACTTGCTCTTCAATCGTCCATTTTGTAACATTGAGATCGGGCCACTTATCACCTCTGATAAACTCCGGACTCTGCTCTGCAAGTTTCAGCCATTTCTCGAGCCCCCGTAACTATCATATGAGAAATGTTAGGGATGAAGTCAAACAAAACAAATGTTAAGATGAGTAAAAAAAATAGATAGTTACCGTAGTAGCAAGGTCATTGCGTTTGACATTCTCACCAAGTGAGTCCAATACTTGGATCTCTCGTTTTTTGGCATTGGCAACTGCTAGATACCAATGGTAGCCTGGCATATTAATCGGAATGAATAACTGGTGTAAATATCATACAAATCACAATCACAATTAGATATAATTATTAATATATCATCACACATATGAACTAAAAAACATTCCATAAGACAAAAACTAACCATATCTTGTTGTATATAAGTATTAACATGACGCACGATGCGACGATATTTTGATGGGTCGATGTCTCTTTCACCTTTTATCTGGCCAGATACAAACGTGCTAATAATGTGTACCTTTTCACCCGCTCTGTCTTGTAGATGGTCGTGAGCAAGCATGCAATATATGTAAGCATTTATCACCTGTAAACAACATTTAGAATATATTAATATTTTATGATATTATATATTGATCATATTATTGATTACAAAGTTTGTACAATTGGTCTTACACCGTCATGTAAGAACATATCATTTTTTATAAGGCATTTCAAATCGTCAGTTGCTAACAAGGCATCTCCCATGTCCACGAACTGGGTATTCTTGGGGGCAGACTTTATTGATTCGATGACTGTAATATCTCTAGGGGTACAAACATAGTCTGTCAAATTCATAAAAAGTGAGACAACTTAGTAACACAAAAAAATAACCAAATTAGTTGAATACAAAAGGCAAGATCACAAAAATAAGATCGATAATGATATAAACATATACCTTGTGGGATAACATGCAATTTAGCATCCTTTTTTGGTTTGTTATGAGATATAACCTCTTCGATGTTATTATGTTGTGAATGTCCGGCCCCTTCCAGCGACATTGCATCTGAAACCTCCATGGATTCTTTCTATGCATCTCCGAAGTCCATATCCATGTCTCCTATATTCTGATTAAACAAGAATATAAATAGACCATTCATATTATCATCTATAATATACATACAGAGTAAGGTTAGCTATATGCACCTCTTCTCGTGGTGTATCAGTGCGGACTCTCATCGTTACATCAGTGCGTATGTCGGAACCCATCACTTTATATCTATGCTGAAATATAAATAGGATTTGTTTATGCATCATATAATATGAAATTAACACAACTATTTTATCTGTGATAAAAAAATGCTTTTGATTATATTAGAAAAATATGCAGTTCAAATCATTTTACTAATACAACAATTGAGGGAAACAACAAATTATAATGTTCATATATAAGTAAGTGGTCATCTGAAATTGCTTAAATGATTTTAAATTAATTACATATGCTATTGAAATTTGAGAAACAAACAAAAACATGCTAACTAACCAGCATTAACCAAGTATATGTGTTTTTTCTATTTTTTTGATCCTCTTAGTATATGTAATAAGAATAATCACAGCCCGGCCAGGTTAACATGTGGTAAGCAAAATACGAGAGCCTTTTAAGCATGGCAGGGGGCGACTGGGACGGCCCATTTGGATGTAACGAGCTCCAGCCGTGTAGAAAACTGGCTAAAAACTAACAACATGTAATAAATATTAAAAAAAATCTAAGGAACTCTTGTAACCCGCAAAAAAAATCTTGCGGAGCGACATATTAAGTATCAAACTTATTTTGAAAAAACTCAAAAAATGCATAGTGATGATAAATATTGTAATATAAGTTGAACAATTTTTTTAATACAGTTTTCAAATTATTGTAATATACACTTAACCAATTTCAAAAACACAGCTGAACAATTTATAATAAATGTTCAATAATTTTTATATATTCACTTAACATTTTATAATAAATGTTGAAATTTTTTGTAATGGATGATGAACTATTGTAAAAAACCATGAACATTTCCTTAATACCGTTGAACACTGTTGTGACATGCAATGAACTCTCTATATTATAATACAAACGAAACAATATAAATAAAGAATAGAAAAGTATAGGAAAAAATTATAAACAGAAAAAAACAGAGAAAAATGAAAAGAAAATAAACAAAAAACAAAGCGATTATATATTTGTGTAATATAAGTTGAACAATTTTTTAATATATATTTCATTTTTTGTAATATACACTTAACAAATTTAAAAAACACAATGATTATATATTCACTTAACATTTTATAATAAATGTTGAACAATTTTGTATTGGACAATGAACTTTTCAAAAAAACATGAACATTTACTTAATACCGTTGAACACTTTTGTGACATGCATTGAACTCTGTATATTATAATAAAAATCAAACATTATAAATAAAGAATAAAAGAGTATAGGATAAAAATATAAAAAAAATAAAAAAAGACAAAAAGGACAAGAAAATAAACAAATAAACACAATGATTATATATTTTTGTAATATAAGTTGAACAATTTTTTAATACATATTTGAATTTGTTGTAATATACCGTTACAAATTTAAAAAACACATTGATTATATATTCATTGAACTTTTTATAATAAATGTTGAACAATTTTGTAATGGATGATGAACTGTTGAAAAAACCCATGAACATTTCATTAATACTATTGAACACTTTTGTGACATGCAACGAACGTTGTATATTATAATAAAAACAAAATAATGTAACTAAAGAATAAAAAAGTATAGGAAATAAAATATAAACAGAAACCCAAAAAAATAAAGAGAAAAAAAGAAAAAAAGCCAGGCCCGCCACGACGGGCCTGTTGCGCGGCCCGCCACCACGGCCCACCTGGCACGCAGGCCTCTAGGGCGGCAGTAGAACTAAAGCGACGCGGCGTCGCCCGTTCCCCTCCTCCCGCTGCATTTTACATATCCTCTCGTCTCGCTCACTCTCTCATCTCGTATCGTCTCACTCACACAAACCCTCTTGCCCTTTCCCCTCCCCCCGCCGCATCGCCGCCCGCGTCGACGAGCAGGAAGCCCCACTCTCCCCTCCGCCGGCCACCGCATCGGTCTCCTGCATCCACTGACCTTGGGGCTGCCTGCTGTGGGCTGCGTGACCGAGCGGGACGGATGGGGCGCGCTTCCTAGAGCACCTGCGGGTGATGGATGCGTTCCCGTTCCGGTCGGATCCGCGGCGGCGCTACTCTCCGGCGATGTCGCAGCTGGATCCGCAGCGACGCGTCACTACCTGCAATGACACAACTCCGGTAAGCCACTACCCATGCCTGGCAAATCCATTCAACGCGGGCTGCTCAGATCCGCCCCTCCTCGTCTTCTTAGCCACTGAATTCCTTATCTGTTCTCTCTGTGCCGCGGCGCCATGAGCAAACCTCACATGGACGGCGAGGACAACGACTGCTGGGGGAGGGGAAAACATCACAAGAAAAGCATGCAGAAAGGAGGAGGAGACCGGTAGCTAGCTAGCTTCCTCCACTGCATCGGAAGCCAAATGTATTCCCTCGCCTAGGTAAGTAAAATCTTGGCCTATATTTTCTTGTTTTAATCCGTTGTTTATTTAGTATATTTGGTTGCCTTTCCTCCTACCGGTCGATTGTTTGTTTGATCTCAATTAGATTCTCTGTTGCTTGCTCGGTTGCTTGTTGTTGGGTACAGTCCAGTCCAGGGAGGGGGCAGATCATATCCGATGTCATGGATTTGGATCTCAACTGCGCGCCGCCGTCGCCGGAGCCCGCGCCCCAGGACCACTGCCTCGGCCACGCAATGCTCCGCCAAGAACACGCCTACCGCCACCAGGTGCCTTCCCCTGCTTACCTACTTGCTCCCTGCAAAAATCTCTTCTTTCCTCACAAGCCAGCCCGTGTAAATCACGATTAAAAATAATATATAGCCACGAATAAAAGTCAATTGTTTTCGCAATTTCTTCGGCAGATTCGGTAGACGTAAAGCTAATTTGTTTGTGCTGTGAAATATTTCCCTTGCTCATGTGGTTGCATCTGATTTGGTGTTTGTAGGTCGAGGAACTGCATAGGCTGTATTGGGCGCAGAGGAATCTCAGGCCTGATGTGCCCTTCTGGGAGCAATCCCATGATGTCCTCTATCCCACCCATTCCATGCCCATGGCTACTTCCTCCCAATCCGACATGGTGAGCTACGCTATTCAGGCCAAACATGAATCATCTAAACTTTCCCCAAATTCCTACTGCTACAATCTAAATCAACAAGTCTCTCTGCTTTGCTGCCATCTGGGATCTGCTGGGTGCTTGTTCTCATGAGCTACGAGGCAAGCAGGCCATTTGGTGTGGCAATGGGGTTGCAGGGAAATTGGGTGTTGAGGGCTCAGTCAGGAGAAAACCTGATCATGGTGGTGTACACGGGAGGTCTGGTTACCGCCATATGATCGATCTGGAGAAACCAGCGACATCAGAGGACGACGATGATGATGTGTAAATCTTGTCTCCTGCTCGGTTCAGTGACTATGCCAAGCGCAATGCTGGGTTTGCGGATAATTCTCAGTGTTATCCAAGGGAGAATGCTGCCCATGTTCATTTCGGTGAGTTCAAGAGCATTCCTCCCTGCCCTGCCCTGCCTAGTTATGTTAATATAACTATCATTGTCTACTTTGGTAGAGTAAAACTGTTTGTCAAGCAAAACTAAGAAATGTAGAGCCTAATGCCTTCTTAATAATGAGTTCTTCTGATAGAATGGTCCTTGATATTACAACTCACATTGTTCTTCTAAAATGAATCTGTGAGTAATGAATCTTGATTTATACATGTAGGCTGCAGTTATGTGCTTTGGGTTCAAACTTGTGTCCTGCAAGGTTGCATTGTCAATAATGTTCACACCATGCCATTGTATTGTAGGCTAAACTTTTCTCCATTCTTTCTATACATTCCCAACCTTTTAAGTTTCATAGTAAAAGAACAGGATGGCCGGAAAATTCTATGTAACACTTACGTAATTGTGTGTTATGCTAGCTCCAGTTTTTACAGTATAGCTTTTACGTATAGCTGTAATTTGTGCCTGCAAGCTTGAATCTTCTAGTCTTGTTGTGATGAAACATCAATTTAGCCTATTATTTGTGCCTGCAAGCTTGAATCTTCTAGTCTTGGTTTGCTGAAACATCTCTTTAGCTTAGTTCGAAGAAAACATCCATTTATAGCTTATTTATAGGAAAAACATCCATTTAGCTTCAACGGAATGTGTGCTCTTGTTGTAATTCTCTATACTCGTACAAAATAACCTCTTGCCAGTCGCAAGCCTGGATCTCTCTTTCTGTTTGTTTAGTCAGTTGCAAGCCTGGATCTCTCTTTCAGTTTGTTTTTCTAGGCAACAGTTCATTTATCTATCTTGATGAGACGTGAACATGAAAAGGCTTCTTTGATTTATTTATTTTCCCGTCTTTACGTAGTTCCTTTATCCATTGTTTGTAATACAAGAGTCTAGGAGACACAGTATTATTACTTACTCCCTCCGTAAGGTAATAAAAGAGCGTTTAGATCACTAAAGTAGTGTTATACATGCTCTTACTACCTCTGACCCGAGACGACGACTGCTTGCCGACACCGCCGCCCTCGCCGAGGAGGGATGACATGCACAAGCACTCAGCACATTGTGCGCCGACCGACGCGCCGCGGGGACACAACCACCTCAACCAACGGCGCTTCTGACCACCCGTCCACATCCCCACCGCTCCAGCCAGCTGGCCAGAGGACATCGCTCTGTGCCCGCCTCATGCTGCTGCACCCCTCGGCAGCAACTCCCTCTTAGCAACAGCTAGCTCGCACGGATCCTGCTTATCTGATGGTAAGCAAATTAATCCTTAATCTGTGGCAGCATCTCTGCATCCTTAGCTCTATTTTGAGGGTTTGTGGAGATGTTTCACTGAATATTGAGCATTTTAGTTTCCATATGTTTGTGTAGATGCTTGCTAGATGTTTGCTAGGGTTTTGGAGATGTTTGCTAGAACCTTGAGCATTTTTTAGGGTTTGTGCAGATGTTTGCTACAACTTTGAGCATTTATTGTTCCTCAGTGCGTTTTTAGAGTATCTTTAATGACGCTGCAAGTGTTCTAAACTAACCAATATGGTTTCTTAAAAGAAGTTTCCAGCTAAATATATATGCCTAAATCATCCCTTTGTTTGTGAGCAATTTAATAGTTTGACACTTTCTATAGGTGGATATTTTAGCAGTTCAGCTGTCCAAAAGAGAAAATGAGTTGCTTCAGCAGAAAACCGAGGTCACGAGAATAGCGACTTCACTGAAACTGGTGAGTTGATCCTTGTACTTTGGAAGTATCTTTATTCTATGGACCTTTGTAAGCACATTTTAGTACCATGATCCATTCTGTGTTCTCTGTTTACAATGTACTATCAAATGCCATGTGTATTTTCCCTGCTTGCTACTGGCTTTGGAGGAAAATTTAGTTCTGTCATTTTTAAATGTTAATTATCTGCCATGATTAAGCATGGCAAGCTAAAGTTTTGCCTTTGTTGGGACTTATGAAACAGACTATCAAACAGTACTACAAATTTGAAATGGTTTTCTTTTCTTGCAAATGCACAACAAATTTTCAGGGGCCTGCCGATGGTTTGTTGAACAACAAATTTTTAGGAGTTTTGCCTGATTTTCTTACCATGGTTAAGAAAATAACATGCTGGCAATGATTTGTGCGTAAAGCATGTTCCAATTCCTCTTGGATTCACAATCGTTAGTATTTTTTATAAACATCATTTATCCATATAAAGTATGCTTAATCTTGGTATATTCCCATTTTTTGATTTTTCACAAATCACTCTTTCTATATCGTTCACAGGCTTCTGAAGATGCTATTAGAATTGTTGACGAAGAACGAACTAATGCACGCATGGAGATTGAAAATGCTAGAGCTGCTGTACAAAGAGTTCAAAAAGTACTTAAAGTGAAAGAGAACAGTTCACAAATAATTGGAAAGCAGGTAAATTGTATATAATTATATGAGCAGCATATTATCTTGTTTTATGTACTTTAGTACCATGCTTACCTGGAACTTATGCCTGAATCTGTATTCCTTATATGTTCTTTTATTTATGTCATATACAATTACTCCCCTGGACTTCTGTACAGTTTTTTCTGTTCAAAACCAGTGGTACTCCCTCCTTCCATCTATATAGGGCCTAATACATTTTTCGAGGCTAACTTTGACCAAATATTAGAGCAATAAAATATGACATGCAACTTACACAAAGCATACCGTCAAATTCGTATGTGAAAGGAGTTTTTGATGATATAATTTTCACATTATGCATGTCATGTACTATTAATTTTGTCAATAGTCAAAGGTTGTCTTAAAAACGCATTAGGCCCTATATAGATGGAAAGAGGGAGTAGTTTATTTTAATTTGACTATGCAACCTTCTACGTACCGCATCATACAGTAACAGATCTTCCTGCCCAACTTTGCTTTTATTGCTTGCTTGTCCAGATGATGTGCTTTGACACTGTCCTCAATTTGTTATATTCATTGTATTACTTGCTCTATCTTGAGAATGTAGATTCATTCGGTTGGGATATAGTTGGCATTAGAGTATTACATATCCATTGTGAATAATTTTAGACTATTCCATCGAAGCATTTTGTCCTCATGCAATTTCTATTACATGTAAGGACTTAATATTATGACTCTGATGATATATATATTCAAGCAGTCCTATTCTATTTGTTTGTTTTCTGGCATGTTGAAACACTTAATAAGTTATTTGTTTGTTTTTCTGGCTCAAATATATATATGAGATTTCATTAAAAAGTTAGGCAGTCAACTATGGTCATGACTTAAAAATTTAGGTGTATGACACACGTGCGATGTCCAGAATAGACTGTTAGCATATAATATCTGAAAGAACTGTTTGTATTCAGTTGCAGCCCACCTAATAGGACTGCTTGATTATATCTACAATCAATTGTATTGGCTATGATCTTTTTATAAGATGGCACTATCTCCACTGGTGTGTTTTTTTTGGAATCTGATGGTATGCCTGACCAAACATGATCCTAATCTAATACCTGTTACCCTTTTACAGAAGAGAAAGATCCAGAAAGTTGCATACCTAGAGGAACTCGCCTTCTTGATGCCCCATGCTTACTGAAGGTACTCCTCGGGAATTTCTCCTCCAAGTCTGGGTATTTTGATCCTTTGATATCTGTGATGGGGGAAGGGAGAGTAAGGAGGGGGGTGAGGGATGGCACATGAGGTTAACATATATAGGTAGGCCATGCAGGGGAAGGCTGGGTAGCAGATATCTTTCCTTTTTTTAGATATATACTTATGTATGGTGCAGATATCTTTCCTTTTTTAGATATGTACTTCTGTATGGTCAGATATCTTTCCTTTTTTCATCAAACGCACACATCTTAATCAATTAGAAAATATGTCAGAAATTAGAACTTACTAAATAATTAAATTGATGTATTAATTAAATAAACAACTTATCATTGATTGCATGCCACTAAGTTACTTATTAGTTCTTATGAGGTATAAAATTTTCCCATATATAAAAACGAAATATCTTATTTGTCTATTTAAATATTTATTCTTTTGTTAATATTGTTCAATTTGAAGAGGTAAACATGAACTTTCTATATAATTTATGTGTATTTAATCAGTCCAACATGTACTATATATCAAGTTAAAATAACAAACAAACAATCTTAAATGTTTTGTTTCTGAAATATGGCAATTAACAGCCTTCGAATTTTGTTGTTTGCACAATCAAAACACAAATGCACCTAATGCATCATCGATCTTTTGCAAGGTCGACATCGACTAAGTACAAGCGACCGTAGGTCACAAGGAGGCGTGGAACTGCAGCAGCCCATCTGTGACAGAGCAGACTCCTGCGAATTTGCCCAGTTAGGTACATCCGATACATGGTAGCAACTTGAAGAAAATTCTTCCTTTTTGCTTCCATGACCTGATATCCTCCTCGCTGATGTATCGAGGAGCCGTGACCCGGCCTCACAGGCAGGGCCAGGGCGAAGACGTATCCCCAACGGCCAAGACACAACCACGGTGGTGATTTTTGATGGTGAGACAGAGCAGACTCGAGCGACTTTGCCCAACCAGGTACATCCCCTACACAACTACACGGTAGCAAATTGAACAAAATGTGACTTGATTAGTATAGTAGCTTAGTAGTTGTAGGTTCCTGTACTCGCAAGTTGTCGAACATTCACTGCACCGGATATGCAAGCCTGGGATTATATATGTGTGGGGGTTTATGATATTGTGAGTGGTCTTATATATGTTAAGCTTGATGATATTTGCACAAACTGTGTAAGACAAACAGACTGTTTGATTTGTTATTTTTTCTTTCACGTGTGAAGCAAAATGCATCGTCATCTTGGTTGGCTAGGATCCAATTAGCCAACCCAAATTTCATATATAAAACAGTACCAGGCTAGTCTGTTTAGTAATAAGATCCATAGATATTATGGGTTTCCAAATAATTTATAACAAACACTATGAATTTAATTAAATGAGAACTAAAACCTAAATTGCTTGATGATTTCCTCATTTGAAATATTAATATTACTAAGCTCAATTATGGTATAATAGCATTGATTAAAAAAACAATGGCGTTAAGAAAATTTATAAGTTCCAATGTATTTGGCCGTTTAATATCAGTCTCTTTTTTTAATCAAAATTCTCATGAATATACTTTGGTGTCGTGGTGGCTCATTGATTTCCCTGTACAAATGTTTGTTTTCAGTGCAAATGTGTTCCTTGATCAACTAAACTTGGTGAATGTACAATCAGGATCAGCCTTGAAGCCTTATCATGTAAGAGTATGCTCAACTAAATTTTGATAAGTGAGTCCATTAAATCATTCTAATAGGGTCAAGTTACACTTAATTTGCAGGCAAAGCATGCAGGAAATGATCGTTGGATTTCAGTAAGACTTGAACATGAGGTACATACTTTCCATCACCCTATGATTTACGACAACTGCTTTTCTTTTAGTGCTGATTTTGATAAGTAGGCATTGACATGATAGTTATATATAGTTCGTATTGCCAAAGAATAGTTCGTGACATCATTGGATGCCTTGAGCTTGCCAGCCAGGCAGGGAAGTAGTTTTAGGTGGGAAACAATCTTCTGGTGGGTAACAGAGATGTTGTTGGCGTCAACAAGTAAGGGGTGAAAGAGAGGGAGAAACAACCGTCAATCCACACACATCCTCCTCCTTCTCTGGATCCTCTCCATACAATACAAAGATCCTCATCCCCTCCTCTCCAGCAGCTCCTCATCCTCCTCCTCTCCAGTAGCTCATCCTCCTCCTCTTCAGTACAACAGCAACCAGCAACAGCAAGGAGACAACACCTCTGCCTCCCCATTCTCCCCCACCATCCTCTGCTCTGTATCTTCCATGTTAAGTTGTTAATTGCTTGTTGTTTTCAGTTGTTCATTGTTTCCTAGTTTGCTGGTTCCTCACTGCTTTGCGCTAGCTGCTTTGCTGGTTGCTCACTGCCTCTGTTATAGTGGTTACTGTTGGGGAGAAGAGAAAGTGCAAAGAGGATGGATCCTATATGCGCTCTACAACCAGCAGCAAGTGCAAGATGTGTAGTGTTTATGCCTAGTTGCCTACCAAATTCTACTTCATTCTACTGCTTAGAACTATCTAACGCGTCCGCGTTACCTTATGCCTTATCGCTTAGGCGGTGAGGCCCCCCCTCCAGCGCCTTGCCTCGCCTTACCACCTTAAAAACATCGCCCTTACCGCCTTCAAAACAATGCATGACTTTATTGTACTCATTGACGTGATATTTCGAGTTATAGTTCTCATATCTTGGATCGAGTTATACGATACAAGGAATTATAGGGTGGGTCACAAAACCAACGTTTAATATATCCAAAACACCAAAAAGTATTTAAACCTATATGTATATATAATCCAATGCATTATATAGTTATTCGTATTGCCAAATAGATAATTCTCACTTCAATCCCTAAGATAGCTGTAGTATCCATTTTTTATGACATATGAATATGCATCGATCCATATTCAGTCATTTAAAACCCTCAAGGCCGCTCTAATTCCAGCCGGTATGTTTCCAGCTGCTTCATTGTTTTTGATCGTCAGCATCTGGACCAACAGGTTCTTTCTGAGCTGTATTGAATCCTATAAAATTGAAAAAAAAATTAATAACTTGCTGGAAAATAAATTGCATGACAAACCTTGTTATTGTGTACTTACACGAGTGGTCATCCTACCAGAATGAGCAGTACCATTCTGGTGGGCCATCTCCTGTAGGACAAGGAAAGCGGAGTCTTTGCTGTTACAAAAAAAGTAACTATATTAAAACTATAACTGTGTGCTTATAAAGTATGTGATAAATTTAGTATATTACCGCCTGCCGTTAGAAGACTTGCCGTTCACTGACCAGTCCATGAGATTGGTATTCCAACCAGGGATCCTCATCTGCAACACATTGTTGAACTCTTGCTTCAACATTGTGACTTCCTTCCTCGTTTCAGTGCTATGAAAGCTGTATGGTCCACCATAGGCGTCGATACATGGATCAATTGGGAGAACCCTCCTACTTTCCATGTTGACTACAAATAGTCCCTAGGAAGAATCCACCGAAACAAATGGTAGTAGATACTACGGTAAATAGACACATGTTAGTAGCTAATATAATAAGCAAAATAAATGATAAGAATGAGTCTCTTACAATGTTAGAGTTGAACACATCATATTTAGGAAACGGCCGGACAACGACATTGTCAATCAGCACTGCGGTGCGTGATTCTTGATTCATCCAAGAGTGTCTGAGGGCCCGTGCCTGAGAATGAAACTGCAAGTCGAAAAAATGTTTGTTTCCAAGCATTCTTGTACCTGCAGTGCTCTCTACTTCAGCACTCGCAAGCTTACGAACTGCAAGATTGAAGCATTCGGGATGAAATTGTCCAAAAAGCAAAATTGTTTCCTGGAGCATCCGTAGGCTGATTTCAATCGGATACGGTTGTTCACTTCTAATCCAAATTGTGCTGCCAAAAAAATGCAGACCAATCTTTACCAATAAACATCACATATAGTTTAACTCTTTTGTATAATAAGGATCAGTGAAATTTTTTATTTAATTAAAAACATGCTAACTCCTTTGTGATAATCTGTTGCAATTTTTGTGTGTACAAAATTAACATGGCAACATGTACCATAGGTAAAAAAGTGTAGGAGACAATGAACACTCAAGGTAAAGCAACATTAATATAAGGAGTTATAATTAGAAGTAATCAATTAAGGTAAAAGCAACAAGCAAATTGTAGCATTCATCAACATATTCCTAATAGTCAGTACTACACAAGTCTAGATGAATAGCTAATGAGGCAATAAATATGTTTTACCTGTACATGACTTCAACACTTAGATTATATAATTATCACTATGCAATCAGAAGCCAAGCATATTGAAACCAAATATTAGGTAGAGCAATACTACTTACTTTAGTGCCTCATCGTCTTGGACAGCAGTGATAGATTGAAAAATGTATTCAACGGCATCTGCTAGGGCATTAACGTTGGCCGCATCCTCCTGAGGGGCGGGCAAAGCTTCTTGTGGTGCGACTTGAAAACCAATTGCTCCGTGGACAACCTCCATTGATGAGAGTGGTGAGTGATCGGAAATTGGTGAAGAGACCACGTCCAAGGTGTTGAAACCGGAGCTCGTCGAAGGTTATAAGAAGGGATCACGTCCTGATTGACAGATGCATCTTCGAGACTTAAGTGCCTTCCAAATAATAAGGCAACTTCCATTTTTAAAGCCAACTAATAAGCAAACTTTTGATTCCACCTGATTTTCAACATCGGGGGCATTAAAGACTGACAGGACATGGTCGCTCAGGCAGATGGAAGGTCCCCATATCCTTCCATACGTGCATGCTTTCCATTATTCATTTCCTAGTATGAATTATTTTCACCTGCGTACGCAAGATATTCTCAACTATCTTATATGTTAGGAAAAGACGTGGTTCCATTAGAGTAGCTTAATAATAAAATTATTCTTACCCCTAAGATATACTATAAATAAGTTAAAACATGTCCAACGTGTTTGTATAAATGTACGAATAATTTTACACATTAATTTTTTTTATTACATGTTCAATTTTTAAGATAGATTTTTTTCTTTTTTTGAATACATGATGAACATTTTTCAAAAACACATATAATTTGGGGCATATACTTTTTGATCTGAATGTCTTTTTCAATAGGTGTTGTGCTGATTGTCCTTACTGTCCTATCCATACTTTTGATCATGTTATTGTCCATTGTATAGCCTTATTTTTTTGTGTAGTCCTCATTTTTTCCCAAATGCATATGTTCTGACACAAAAGCTTCATGAACTATTGATTTTTGTGCTCTTGATTAAACTGGCGTAGCTTCCCATATTAAATGCCTCCTAATGTCAGTCCTTGCTATATACTTAACGTCTGTATTTGTTCTGTACTAGTAACTCCACTCCTACTGTAACAAGTAGCAATGTAGTGTTAATTGATATGATATTTGACTGTGTAGAAGTACCTATTCACGCACTTTGTTTATCTTTTCTTGTATGATATTCTTTCTGCTTGTCTTGAGATATATAACAAATGCAGCTCTAAAAGCACACCCAGGCATGTTTATCGATAGTAACATGTTTGACATATGCCATTATAAATTTTCCTGTAACAAATTTTTGTTACGGAAATTATATTAGGATTAGGACTATTATTCTCTAAGCCCCGGATGAATGGCACCAACCCACCAGGTTCCCTTTGAAACCACTTAGCCCGGCCTGAGTCAAATACAAGGCCATTGTCATCTTTGAAACCACTTAACCTCAGATAAGACCCCCAAGGTTGATGGTTTTAGAATGTTGATGGACAAGTATGAGGGGGCCAAACATAAACAAAACATTTTTTATCTAATTTTCATCACCCCTACTTGCTGAAGATCCTGCAAAAGTGTACGGGCAAAATGTGTTGAGATCAAATGGTTACTTAGTTTGTTTTCTTTACAAAATACCGTAGTTTTCAAATGACAGCTTGCTTATGGTGTACAGTTTACACAGGTATCAGATAAAATGCACACACTCGTAATCTTGTTGCACAACACTGGGATCAGATTTTTGACAACATTATACAGTAGACTGAGTAAGATATAAGTAGGGAACATTCTGTAATGTGCTTATGGATATTGATAGCAGAACAGATAACAAAATTGACTTGAAGCACAAGCCCAAACCACTGAAGCTTCTGGTGGCTGATGCAGTCTAACTTCTCGCCCATCTCGTGACTCATGTGGTTCACCCAGTCCCCTACTCCTGATTTCCTATAAACCAGGAATTACCAAAGTAAACTTTGTTTCCGTGGCTAACGGCACCAACCTGGTTAACTTATAGGCTGGTAAGTGTCACAAAACTGGAGAGTCTCACCACCTCTTTAGCAACACCAGAGCTCTATCCTCCTCTTCAGTCAGTGCCATGCTGAGGAATTTAGCTAACTTGCTCACAACTTGCAACGGGTTTGAGGACGTATTTTACACCGAGGCACCCGCGGTGTATGTAACTCATTAAATTATGAACTTATCATTGATTTGTATGCAACTCATTAAAATTCACGGCCTGCACACTAACGTATCTACTGTTACCATGGTTTTACTTTTTTTACTGTAGGTACTGATCAATAAGAAAAACTATTCATCTCTCATTTTTGTTACTCTATTCAGGAGCACATAAAAGATAATAAGCGTTTATTCGCTAGCTGGAATTAAAGGCAAGGCGCGAGAGAGCAAGATCAAGGACACCTTCAATATTTAAGAATACATGCAAGGTACGTGCCGTATGACCGTCATATGTTTATTGACTATTCTCTAGATGGAATGTGATTATTTCGGACTAAGAAAACCTCGTATAGTATAACAATGTGTGTATGGATGGAGTTATACTATACGAGGTAGTATATGGTGCCTGTATGACCGTCATATGTTTATTGACTATTCTCTAGCTGGAATGTGATTATTTCCGATGAAGAAAACCTCGTATAGGATGGAGTTATACTATACGAGGTAGTATATGATGCGAGGCATGGAATGTTTGAAAACATCACCTGCCGGACTTTGAGTACGTTGTGAACCTGCCATGGTCCAACACAAAAGTACTTAGGTTCACATGGAGCAAACCTGGTCCAAACTGTCTGGTCTACAACCATAACATTTAGATAGAAGGAAAGATAGATATACAACCAACATAGCTAGTGGATGCCACCATCAATCACTCTTTAAACTTTAAAAATATTTCAGAAAATGTCATCTGATCATCTAATCAGAACGGGCATTCAAAAAGATTATTACCTAGCAAGCAACTAAACATCACTTTATTTTTAGGTATTTATCGATGCAGCAGTCCTCCTTAGCCACCAATAAATCTCAAAGCTGCTCTAACTTGATCTGGAATGTTATCCTTTGCTTCATTCTCCCTGACCATCAGCATCTGGACCATTAGTCGCTTCCTGAGACTTTGTGGATCCTTCATCTTATGCATAAACAAAGTTAGAAGAAATATTTAGCAAATATATGAAAGCTGTAACCTCATTACAAATGCACTTACATCGGCCCTAGGCATGTTATGAACCATGTCATTCCCGATGGTTTCATACAGATGGGCCATCTCCTGTAAAACTTTGAATCCAAGAGTCCATGCTGTCACAAAAAAACACCATATTGTAATAGCTATATTAGAGAACGCACTAAAACATAAGCCAAATTTAAAATAGTACCGCCGAGGTGAAACATGAATGTTCTCTTGTTCGGGCCATTCCACAAGTTGGCTGTTCCTATCAGGGGCCTCCTGTTGCAAGACAAAGCTGAATTCTTGCTTCACTAAAAGGGCTTCCCTCTGAAGTTCGGTGTTATGGAAGTCCTCCTCAAACTGAAATAAAGCCTGGTTTGAATAATCAATAACAATAGTCCTTTCGATTTCCATTTTCACTGCTAAAAGACCGTATGACGAGTCCACGAGTGCCAGTGGGAGAAGATACTGCATTTGGTAGACAAAGGTAAATGGCAAACAAAGAAACAAAACTATTTTTTAAGAATGAGAACACTTACAATTGTAGGGGTGCGAAACATGTCGTATCTCGGAAAAGGCTCAAGCACGACATTGTTAATCAGCGCATTGGTGCGCTGTTCTTGGCTTAACCAAGTTTGCCTTAGCGCCCGTGCTTGCTCATGGAATCCCAAATTGAAAAAATGTGTCTTTCCAACAGAGCTGGTGCCTGCGCTCCTCTCTGCTGCGTTGGTACTAATCTTACGCACAGCTAGATTGAAGCATAACGGATGGACAACTCCATCTCCTCTAATGGTGTCTCGCATGATCCGTAGGCTAATCTCGATAGGGAATGGGCGGGGGCTATTAATCCAGATTGTGCTGTAAATAGGAAGAACAAGGTTCATAAAAGTCATGAGTTATAGTAAACGTAAACTCAAACGATCATCTAGTTATAAGATCTCGATACTACGAACTTTAATAGAAGTGACTGCAGTGGACTTATACGATCACGTGTATAAACAATATATATGTAAAGGGCAGTGGACTTAGACGATGAAGTGCAAACAAGAACAGATATGTAGGGTTGCGAGAACTTACTCTAGTTGTTCTTCGTCTGAGGAAAGCGTGATGAAATCGTACACAAAGTCGACTGCCTATCGCACTCCCCCAAAAAATCGCCATTGCTTCCATTACTGGGACAAATGTTTGTCATAGCACTGGTAATGCGAGGGAGGGGTCAATGGACGACGGTGAGGTCAGGACCGTAGGCTTTTATTGAGTAGAGATGAGGGCCGTAGGGAGTTGTGCGACAACAGATAGGAGGGTGCCCCTTATCGTTCCTTATTTGCATGTTTCCGTACGAAAAAACTATCAACAATTAAGGCAAGATCTTTATTTTGATTGCACTATGCAAATAAATCAGAGATAGATTAAATTTTTCCTAATATATACCTCCCTTTCACCATAACTTTCCCAAATGAAAAATAGAAGGAAACATGATTTACTCTTTCACGAGCCATCGCTGCGACGCTCGATGCCCACACGGAAAGCGTTGATGGCTGCGATTGTTGTGGGACCCAGTGTTTTACTTCTAATATTTATGCCCCCCTCTAATTAAATTTGCACCCCCATCATTTAATCGGTGGGGCACTGATTTCTTTCCATAATAAATCTGCCCCCCTCTTTTCAACGGTGTGGCCTGGTGCCTTTCGTCTAATAAATCCCGGCGACTCATCTCATATTGCGTCAAACCCTATTAGCCCTGTACAGCTTCCCAGATGGGTCTCACTGCTACTTCATGGCAGACAAACGAATGATTCGTTCATGACGTTGCAACAAAATATTAATAATCCAACAGTATTGTAGTAAAACCAAACTTCAACATTACCAAAACACCATAAAGTTTGGATAGTTTGATAATACCAAAACATCATAATTTTTTTAAACGTACGTGTATAGAAGACCCCATAAAGTAATTATCTAACTATTCATATCAAAAATAAATAATTATCAAATTGATCCCTAACAAAGCTGAAGTATAGGATTTTTTTGGCATATCTGCATGCATTAGTCCGTCTTCAGTTGCTTATAACCCTCAAGGCCGCTCTAATCTCTTGCGGGATGTTTGCAGCTGCTTCATTGTCTTTGACCATTATCACCTGGACCGTAACTTGGTGTCTGAGCTGTATTGGATCCTAGGAAAGGTGCAAAATTTCAATCAATTAATAAATTGGTTGGATAATAATTAGCACACAGCAAGTGATTGTATATGTACTTACGCTAGTGTTCATCCAGCCCATGCTACGCAAACGACCTATCTGGTGGGCCATCTCCTGTAGGACAAATAAGCCAGAGTGTTTGCTGCGACACAAAAATTAAATATTAAACATTATAATGGTCTGCATCTTATGTATGCGATCAATTTATTCCATTACCTACGACTAGCAGAAGACATGGTTTCTTGTTCCCAATCCATGATTTGGGTATTCCAACCCGGGATCCTAGTCTGCAACACATTGTTGAATTGTTCCTTGAGCAAAGTGATTTCCTTCCTCATCAATATGTTATGAGTGCTATCTTCAGGATCAAACATGTTGAAGGATGGATCCATCACGACAACCCTCCTCCTCAGCCGGTTGACTACAAGTAACCCGTACGAGGAATCCGAAAGTTTCAACGGTAGTAGATACTGTGGCAGGTCGACACATGTCAATTACTATTATAATAATTAAAACTAACTTTAAGAACGAGCGTCTCTTACAATTATAGAGTTGAACACATCATATTTAGGAAGAGGCTGGACCACAACATAGTTAATCAGCATCATGAAACTGCAAGTACCTCAGGGGCCTGTGACTGAGCATGAAACTGCAAGTCGAAATAATGTTTGCTTCCAACCCAGTTGGTGCCTGCGGTCCTCTCTACTCCAGCGCTCGCAAGGTTACGAACAACAAGGTTGAAGCATTCGGGATGAAGTTTCTTATGAAAAAAAGGGTGTCCTGGATCATTCGGAGGCTGATTTCGATCTGGTACGGCCGGGCGCTTTTTATCCATATTGAGCTTCAAAAAAATGCACAACAACATATAGCAAAATACATAAATGGTCCTCTTCTAGTTTAACTTTGTCTACATTAACCTATAAACCGAATTCATGTTTAGATTGCATGACATTGCACGAGGTCAGATTGTCCTCACCTAGATGTATCTACACGTATCAAATATAGAATCTGAATTCATGGCCTTTGCATGACATTGCATGAGGTCACATTGTCCTCACCTACACGTATCTACACGTGTCAAATCAACTAAAAACGTATACATGTACCTATGCATGTTTTAGGATTGCCAGTCTAGCTATCTTTCCTTGATGTGTACCAGAGTGTTCCAACATGATTTGTATGTAGCAAAAGACAACTTACTTTAATGTATCTTGGTCTCGAATGCCCATGATAAAGTGAAATATGTATTCGAGTGCATCTTCCATGGCATGCATTGGTGGAGGCAGATGATCCATGGGCGCAGGCACATCCTCCTGGGGCCTGGGAACATCCTCCTGGGGCACGGGTGCACCTTCTTGGGGTGCGTGCGCAGCGCTCCCAATGATCGCCTCCATGCGATAGAAAATTCGTTCTTGATCAGAAATTGTTGATGGGATATATGTGAACTTAGGTGGATGGTGAAATAGTAGGCAGATGGAGTTTATCATTTTGTTACCATGAAATCTAATATATTGGAGAGTTGATATTGAGTTCCAAATGATGAACGCCGTTTAATTAATGCCGTTATTCATTTCCTTGTAGAAATTATTATTAATTGTGGACGGATCTTATATATCTCCCAATATTAGATAATATCTTCCCAATTCCATTATTTCAGCCCACTTCCTTTACATGTACAAGCATTATTTCTTTATTAGGAAAATCATATCTCTAGATTTAATACAATCTTATTTTTCTATCCCAGACAAATGAAATATTTAATGTACGAACTCATATTAATGTATATACACCGAAGGATTGCAACGGAATACATCTGCTAATAAATTAGATAAGATGTAAAAGATCCAAACTTGATAAAACAATTTAGTTTATTTATTTCCCAAATCCACGCACATTTTTTGATTTTCTCTTTCCTGTTTGAAAAAGACACCTATTTTTTCGTCCTCTGAATCAGTTATTAGTGCCTCCTTTATTTTATTATTTTATTGTTATTTAACGTCATATCTAGGAATATATGGCTATTCTGTTTAGAGAAAGTTCATACATAGAACACAAAATATTTTCGATTATATTATATTTGAAAAAGATGTGACTCCATTAGAGTAGCTTAATAATAATTTTCTTCTCCCCACCTCAAATTAGAAAATGTTGGTCACGTATATTGTTTGTCGGAAAATGCTGGCACCGTATTGTACTTTATGTAGTCAATAAGAAAACACCCTGGCGGGGACTTATTTTGGTTACTCTATTCAGTAACACATACAAGATAATCAGCGCGTTATCAGAAACAAAATGAACACGACAGAGATATGTGGATCACGTGCGAACTTGAAGATTAAAGGGAATGGAAGCAACGTGCCTTATAACAAACATGTTTTTTAGTTGGCTATTCCATAGCTAGCATGTGACGATTTCCGACCCAATAATCCTACACTTACGGGGCATTGGACACGGGAAAGAGGTTACGTGCTAACGTGCCTACTCTTCATTAATCTCTTCCACCTTGAATTTCGTTGAGGGTCCCATCACTAACTAACCACAGATTTGCACTTTCATCGGTAACTCCTTTCGTGTCAAAACAGTCCGTAAGTATAGCATTTCCCTTTCCGACCCTTATAACGTATAGCAGTGCGTGTATGGATGGAGTTACACGATATATGATGTGAGGGATGACTGAAAACCTCATTTGCCGGCTAAACCTGCCATGGTCCATTCCAAAATGCCTCCGGTTCACCGGGAGCAACAAACCTGCTCCTGACCGCACCGGTATTATAGTACAAAATATACGTAGAAGCCAAATTATATAGATAGAACCAAAACAAGCAGACAACGTTGAAGCGAAGACGAAGCTAGAGGGTGCCATCGAAGCATTTATTCCCTACATATATATAATCCAATACATTATTCATATTGCCAAAAGGATAAATATGATATTTGATCCCTAACAAAGCTATATTGGCTTATTATATCTGCGACATTTGAATATGCATCAGTCCATAGTCATTCGTCCAAAAACCTCAAGGCCGCTGTAATTTCAGCTGGGATGTTTCCAACTGCTTCATTGCCTTTGATCGTCAGCATCTGGACCAGCAAGTTCTTTCTGAGCTGTATTGAATCCTAGAAAACATAAAAAAATGAATTGTTATATATATGTAGGGAATAAATTGCTGAAGAATGAATTGCACAACAAACCTATGTGAGTGGAAGAACATAAATTTATATTCAACAAATATATGGAAGAGAGAAACTTGATATATATGCACCTACCAAAGTCCTGGAAATGTTATGCCCGAGAGTATCATCTTGGTGAGCCATCTCCTGTAGGAGTTTGAATCCAGAGTCCAGGCTGTGACAAAAAAACTCCATATGTTAGAACCTATACCAGTGATGCTATAATGTGCATGGCCAATTAAAAATATTACTGCGGGGCTGTAATATAGGTATGATCTTGTGGCCAATCCACGAGTTGGGGATTCAAACCAGGCCTCTCCTGTTGCAATACACTACCAAATTCTTGCAGAACTATCAGGGCTTCCTTCTTAAGTTCCTTGTCATGAAAGTCCTCTGATCCTAGGAATGACTCGTTAGAATGATCAATCAGGAGAGTCCTCCTATTTTCAATATTAATTGCAAGGAGGCCGTAGGAGGAATCCACCAAATACAACGGCAATAGGTATTGCAATAAGTATACAAAGTTAATGGTGAACAGATAGTATACACACCAAATTTTAAGAAGAAAAATCCTTACAATGGACGGGGTCATGAGCACGTTGTATTTCGGCAAAGGCCGTACAATGACATTGTTAATCAACAAGTTGGTGCGTTCAGCTAGGCATAAGCCAGTCTGACTCAGCACCCGTGCTAGGCCATGGAATTGCAAATCAAACATATGCGTGGAGTCAAGAAAGTCTGTTCCTGCGTTCCTCTGTATCGCGTCGCTACTAAGCTTACGCACTGCAAGATCGAAGCAGCTCGGATTGATCCATGTATCACCTCGCATGTGTCTTGGATAGTCCGTAGACTTAACTTGATCACGAATGGACGAGGGCTCCTTATCCATATTGTGCTGCAAACAAACCGGCATGATAAAATCAGGGTATCATAAAAATATTGTACTTCAATATGTGGGCAAACAATACTTAGTATTCACAATTCTAGAAAGGTCTGAAATGTATGTACCTAAAAATTGGAGTTGTCGTGTCATTTGAGGAAATAAATACTATTTCGTAAGATAACCAAATTTATTATGATATGTTCGGTTGCAACTTATTCCTATTACAGATATGATAAAATCTATAGATGGTACATGTATCATGCACCAGGACCCGTTGCAATATACTACAGTTCATTGAAAATTTGTAGTTTAAAATAACGTGCTGTGGATGGTACTAACATGGCGTAATGTAAAAGGATAATATTAGCGCATGACCAGATTTTTGTAACCACTACGTTAGATCTTAAGAACCGTATGGACTTAGAAAGGATCGCATGATCCTAACCAGTGCATGCACGCAACAACTTATGAACGTGACCAACTCATCGACGTGGATTAGGTGAAAGAACATATTTTTACTCGGGTTCAAAATAAGATGCCGGTAATGCATAATATAATGGTATTGATCTGCAGCTAATAATTGCAAATAAATTATAGATATAGTTTAGGGCTGCCAGAACAAACTCTAACTGCTCCTCGACTGAGGAAAGCATGACGTGGTTGTATATGTACTCGACTGCGTCGTTCACTCCATCAAAAATCGGCATTGCAGCCATTGGCACGGGCAGAAAGTCGTCTTAGCACCAGGACGAGCGAGCGAGGGGGCAGTGGACAACGGTGGACTCACAGCCGGACCATATATATAAGTGTCCGGCACCAGGTCGGTGACGCATTAGCATGTTGTATGGATTGGAAGGTGCCCCTTATTATTCCATCCGTGCACGTGTCCATTATAGATCCTTGCTAATAAAAGGACAAGCATATTTTTTCTTTCAAACTCCACTGGGCAAATAAATATACGCCGGATTATATATCTATTATATATGTCTCTCTTTCCCGATCGGAAGAAGCCTAATATAACTTTCCTTAAAAACAAATCCGATTAAGGGAATATTAATGGCCACACTGGGAAACCCATTGAACGTATGGTAGGCCGGACCGGGAGATTGGGCAATATAACGTTTTGGAAAGAAATGACTTTAATGATAATTATAATTCTAATTGACATATCCTCGCCGGGAGGAATCGTGGGCATGTACTCGGAAGGTGGCCCATATCCTTCCATAATTACAATATTCCATAACAAAAACTATAGGAAAACATGGTATAAAATTATTTTCGTTGCATGCTCCACCCGGCAAATGTATCAACACCGGATTATATATTTCCTAATTTATGACTCCTTTCCAAACTTTGCCTTCAGATATATAAAAAGAAACAATTAGTTTATTTCCCAAATATACGTCAAACACGGGCGTCCGAGAAATATAAAGAAACACAACGTTTTTTCTTCTTCTATTTTTGTCCTCCTCACCACGATCAAAAAGCCCGCGCCACTTGAAGAACTATTGTTTCCGTGTGTAGAAAGAAACACAACACACGGGCATACGGCAGTCCTTGATTCCTTTTTGCGCTGCACTGTATATTAACAAATTTGAACCTAGACTGAAAGAGATTCATACGTGTAGCTCAAATGAGAGTAGACAGGCTACCATTTGAAGTCCATTATTGACAGTTTGGTCATCAAATATATATTAGTCAAATATATAGTTCAGAACTTCACATTATATGGCTCTGAAATATGACGACACTGTTAAATAGATTTTTTTATTGAATATCACATATTATTAAACCTCCAAGACATAAGCGAACACTTCATAATGTGACAATTGGCAACAAAATGTTGCATGCAAAGCGTTCATACATTTTTATATCCAAGACAAATTGTGCACTTGTGTACAAAGATAATTCTAGCCTCCATTGTTCCTAGCTTGAACAACACCATTGACGTACGCACGTGTTTCGTCAAGTGTCATGAGGCTGGCTTCATGGATATCTACGATAAAAATCAGTGTTATATAGTAGTGACATAGTAATACATAAAAAATACATTGACAACAAATTTAAAATAGAACGCAACCCCTACCTTGTAGATAATGATGATCATCATTAATGTTAGTAGAGAAGAAGAATGTGCTCTCCCTCATAGTTTGCAAGCATCGATACCTTCGATTTACCTGAATGTAAGTAACAACAAGCTTCTCGAACAGCTTGTCAGTGCATTGCAAGTGGCAGAAGTTTCGCCCAACGTGCTCTTCACGTACACGTAAGAAAATTATCTGCCGTCTATAGACAAATACAAATGTTAGTCTATCATTGCAACAATAAAATTACAAAAAAAAGCATATGAAAATCTCAAATCATAAATGGCGCTTACTGAAAGTTCATGAGGCCAATCTCGAGTGAAGGGACGCGGCGTTCATATATTGAATCCCACTTATATTCTATCTGACCAACGTAGGCAAGGATAGCAACCACATCTGCAAATTTGAAATCACAATGAGACGCTGAGTTGTACGGATTAATATGCAAGAACAAATATAAAGATGATGCACCAGTGATGGTTTTGTCCCGTAGCTCAAATATTTCTCCAAATTGTGGGAAGCACGGTGGGAAAATTGTCGACGTTATTTGCTGTGCCGACATCCTAACATCAGTCATAGCAGTTAGTGTGGTGACAAAGTCAATGGCTAGGTACCAGAAATGTCCATCTGGCAAATCTGTGGGGTTGAACCCGACGCGATTGAAATCATAGGTCCTACCGGTTTGTAGTATGCTGTTGAAACGGATTGCCTGGCTGTTGTACGCAATCGCTTCCAACTTTGTTCCCTAATATATATTTATGAACCATAACAACTATGAGCAAAAAAATACATGTTTATCAAAATTGTATTTTGAAAATGTGGGCTATCAAGTAGATGATTAATGCCTTACCAGCCGATCAAGTAGTATGCACTGAAGGTACAAGTTTCCCATGCCATCCTCTTTGATGTGAGCCTTCCATATGACCCTAGCTTGAATAATTCAGCAATTCTGATATATGTGCTCCATTTGGACGCGATGAAAATTCAAGTTCCTGTGCGTAGAATAAAAACAAAAGGATGAGGTAAAATTATTTTGCAAGGGGAGGATAAAAATAAACAAACAAGGAACATAACATTCCAGTGGCCAAACAATGGTGACTATTTCAATAAAATAACACATTACCTAGTGATGGCAAATATACGTACAAAAATATTATTCTATCTTGCCTGTTCATCGGAGGGGTGATGGGACTGATGACAGGAACTGGCGGCGACGCCATCACCCTCTTAGAGGTGAACGATCCGTATGAGATTACCATTGTAGTCGTGGAGGAGATGACTTCTCCTCTACATAAAGATGGTGACAAATATGGTGCAGCGGGGCTTTGTTTATATAAGCATAGGGCGGCGGGAAAACGAAATAGTGATGAAAATTTGTTTTTGACTGGCTAGGCCCCCGTGGGTGGCATATCTATATTAAGATATTTAATATTTGGCAACCTATTAAAAATTGTTTATTAATCAAGGAAACGGACATCTCAAAATCGGGCCATGATCCTTCGTAATGATTCATATTATATTTCATTAATGCAAATTTGTGATTTATGATCACTTGCCTATGAAAACGTATCTGATTTTTCATTTGCCTATGAAAAATTAATTTTCTTCTATATGGATATTTCTTAACCTTTATGATAATCACATTAATTTATTTATTGTTTTCCCTTCTATTATGTTATTTTCCATTACCTTGATGATATATTTAATTATGTTATAGGTTATTGCCCGTGCGTAGCTACGGGACAAATGTTAATTTTAGTATTTTCAAATAAATCATGTATAACACATAAATTTACGATCCTAATGTATATCAAAAAATATAATTGGACTGCAAATATTTCAGTCAGACACAGCTTTGCAAAAGATCATATTGTTTATTCTTTTTCATCATAACAATCTATACAACACACATACGTACAAATGATAAACAATAGTAGAGCACCAAAAGATAATAGTAGTAGAAGTACACGCTCCCATAGCTAGCACACAACATAATTTTGTCTATCTATGCCTATGCATTAGCAGCAACGGTATTAGACACATGCCACTCTCTGTCCATGCATTAGCAGAAGCAGCACAAGAGCGGCATAATTCGGTCAAAAAAATGGCTCATCTCTCGCTCTGTCTCCCGAACGGAGCAGCAGAAGCCAGCAAGCCCATGGCGGCGTCGGCCCCCTGACCGTCCCTCTCTTATCTCCCTACACCTCGAAACGAACTGATCCCCTCCAGCAGCGGCCGAAGCCACCGTCCTTCTAGCAGCTCCAGGTATCCAGCCTCGGCGGCCACGCAAACGCGCGGATGTAGACAATATGATCATGGTCATGCCGTGTCAAACGATGTAGGCATAAGCAGAGTACATGACATTAAACAAATTAGTCCAAAAATGTGTTCCACGCTGTAGAATTCAGACAAAGAAAATCAGTGAAAGGATAAAAACTTATATCATAAAGGGTTTGTTTCATCCTCAAATCTTATTGTATATCCTACTTCTTCTCCAAGTTCCACACCAACTTCTTCAGCTACTCTAGATGCAAGCGTCTGTTCAAATTATTAAAATGGGTTGAAAAGGTAATTGAGAGCAGAGGATATGCATCTACAAAGGTAGTCTAATAGCAGGAAAAAAATTAAAACATTTTCAGCTACCATCTTCTAAGCAGTACAGTTATGGTTCTATCAGCTGACTGCTCCGTATAGTTAGAAATCACTGCCGGAGCACATGAATAATTTTGCAGGATGAAGTCTCCTGTTACAGATACACTTTTGGGCACTATGGCCACTACCACATGGCAACCCTGTCACAAACGGGTAGGTCACAAAGGGGAAGCTGGATAAATCTCCGTGGCTGAGGCCAGAGAAAGTCCTCCAAGCTTATCTTTTAGGAGTTATCAATCTCTAATAATTTATTTATTTGATTCATGTTGCCCGGGTTTGATTCATGTTGCACCAGAAAATCCATAAGTAATACAGAAGCTTGCTCTAGATAATTAGCTAAGAGCCTTAGTCGCCATGCTAGTTGCTAAGGACGTACCCAAAAGAATATAATCTGCTGCATGCTATGATCAGAAGGTAAATAGAGAAACCTAGTATTAAATGGCATCTAGAGAAGGATAAACATTTTGATGAACATTTAAACAGTTGATACCTGCACAGCCAATCGTCTTGGCTGGGTGCAACCTATAAGTCGACCACCCTCAGCCCAACCAGCATCATTAAAATACTACAGAACGATGCTTCCTCTCTGAACCAATACTCGCCAGGTCCTAGATTAATGCAGCCTTATACAATTTTTTAGGTTAGAACTCTTTCAGATCCGCAGTAAACTCATGAAGGTACATGAGCCAATGCAAGAAATTAAAATAAAACTTGAGCTGAACTGATAAATAATTAGTTTAGATACGTGAAAGTACAAATAATCAATCTTTTTTCCAAAATATTGCACACTTCAGCGATCAGACACGTGCATTGTCACATTCTCCAGAGTAGCACGTGCATTTGAACATATTTGCAAGTACGCAGGCTACCATTTTATTATTTATTAGATGTACATATGCAAAATATATCTTGAAAAGCTACACAAACTTCCCTTCTGCGTGTGTTGGTCTTATAATTCAGACCAATCATAATCCTATACTTCTGACATATCAGAATAATACAGGGATAATAAGGACGCCAATAAACTTACGTTCAACCATACTATCAAAATACCAAAATAATAACAATGGATATGATCACTTGCCGTAACACAAAAGTTTCATTGCATGTTCAAGGTATTTTTCAGGCCAATCATTATATCTGAATCACATATCACACATGAAATACTACGGTGGGTGACATGTACACTGCCAGAAACATTGCGATAGTAGAAAAGATATAACAGCGATGATGGTGCCAACATGACGGCTGATTATTGAAATGCATTTAGTAGCTCAACTAAATGGAGTATACATCCAACTATCAAAATACCAAATAAAAAGGATATATGTAAAAACGAATTACAATAAATCTTGACCATCACAAGAGTAAATGTTGCGTCATTAGATAACCTGCCGGTCTATTAAGACCGGACTTCAGCCTGTAAGGACTTCCTTGTAGACGATGTTCTTCATCGAGGTTAGTAAGGACACGGTCGGACTTTTTCGCTTCTTTGGATTGTCCTTTTGCTTGTTGGACTTCTCCTTCGGCTTCTCCTTCTGAATGAGTATCTTTATGTTTCTCTTTGCGGTGGCTCGAGACAAAGCAACATAGAGCTGATCATGAGAGAACACGGGATTGGGTAGGTAGACACCAACAATCGGGATTGTCTGCCCTTGAGCCTTGTTAATGGTCATAGCAAAGCTAAGCCTTATAGGAAATTGCTTCCTCTTAAACTTGAACGGAAACATGTCGTTTTCAGATGGGCAGAGAGGTATTCGAGGAAGGAAGACCCTCCTGCCAGCGTGTTGTCCAATCACGATTTCGGCATCAATGGTGTTCCTCTCAAAACCTCTAACAACAAGCCTAGTGCCATTACACAATCCATTTGCTGGATCAATGTTCCTTAAAAGTATGACAGGGCAGTTCAGCTTTAGCTTGAGTGCATGCGGAGGAAGACCGTTAGGAGTCAATCCATTCAGAAATTCCTGAGCGTAGTAGCCATATGGGTCGTCCTCCGCACTGTCAAAGCTATGGTATATTACTTCATCTCCCTGAAAACGCTCTATCATGCGTATGTATATCTTGTCGACATTGTCGTTTGTCGTGGAAAGGATTGCTCGAGATGTCATGTAATTTGAATCAGACATGTTGTCATCTAGACTCGGAAACACATGGTGAATAAGCTTCTCCAGGTCGTCAACCTCGCCTGTAGACGGCAGACAAATGTCTTCAGGGAGAAGTATGTTGCCTTGATCGTCGACTTCCTTAGTGCCATTGCCGACCCTTAGCAAGTAATTTGCAAACCACGTGTCATTATGAGCCCTCATGTTGGTGATGAGCCGAAGCTGCCGCATACCCTTCCATAGATGAGAACTTCGTAGGGTTGCATCAATTATCTGGCCCCGCGACCCCCTTCTGACGACCGGAAGCACCTGCCTAAAGTCCCCGCCAAAAACAACAGTCTTTCCTCCAAAGGGTTGGTCGCGTATTCCCATGATGTCGCGCATGCTATTGTCCAATGCCTCGACCGCTTGTCGTTTCGTCATGCTGGCCTCGTCCCATATTATCAATGAGGCCATCCTAAGCAGCTTGGCGGTCCCACTCTGCTTCGTGAAGCTGCACGAGGCTCCATCATCGCAACTCAATGGGATCTTGAACCTCGAGTGGGCAGTCCTGCCGCCAGGCATGATAGAAGCGGCGACGCCCGACGTCGCGGTAGCGATACCAATCTTGCCATAGCTCCTCACCTTGGCAAGAATCGCCCTATATAGAAAGGTCTTCCCTGTACCTCCAGGGCCATCAACAAAGAATACACCCCCATCACCGCGTTCAACAGTCGCTAGTATCTCGTCGTATGCGGCCCTCTGCTCCAAGTTCAGGGAAGATGCCAATTTAGTGTCATGCACGTCAAACTCAACGGTTGATTCCTCGATGACCTCTCTTGCCTCACCCTCGGTTGGGTCAAACGCATCATCTATGCTTTGAAGAGCGAAATCAACAATGTCTTTACCCATAGATTGCAACATACCCCTAATGTCAAGCAACACCATCTGCTCCACCTCGACAGGGGACGTGCGTGATCGATGATAGTCATCTGACATAGGATCGAGGTGCCTATGCCATAAACCATGCACGTCGCCTGGCTCGCAGTGCACCAAGATGGTTGCGAAGAGCCTCCTAAGAGAACATGGCATCACCCACTGCTCAGCCTCAGTAAGACAGTCGTCGAGCGTGTTGTCTGCCTCGATGAGTCCCAACCTTTCAGCAGCCTCTCTAAAGCTCCCACATAGAACGCCGTCCATGGTGAGCAAGTCATCGAAGGATGTTTTGCCCGTAACATGGTTTAGCAACACATGCAGGTAGTATCGGTCACCCTCGGCAGGATTGGCAGACACGATGCGACCTATTTGAAAACGCTCGACCCGCGGCTTCCAAAACTTCTTTTTCTTCTGCCACGTGAAGCTTCCAGGAAAATCCTTGTACAATATATGCCTAGCCCGAGGGTGTTCCTGGTTAGCCTTGAAATACTCCGTTAACATGGATTTTGAATTATTTTCGGAGGCGAAAACATTATTCAAGTTAGCCTGCGCATTGAATGCGACCCTGTGCATATTCGGGAGATGAAGAGGCAACTGCAAGACAGGCGGGTAATTGGCACAAAGTGGAAAGCCAAATATCCTCCACATAGCCTCCGGAGGGGTGATCCACCTTGCATCAACGTATCTCTTGATCTCATCAATGTTACCATCGGTGTCGGGCTGGTCGATGCTGAAAGAAGCCTTATCATGGCCCTTGTAAATGTACTTATAAAGATATTTGATGGCCTTTATGCTAGAGCAGACCTCAACGTTGATGTGGCAATTGAACATCCGCATAAGGTATGGGTTATAAGGCACAACCCATATGTTGTCCAACATCTTCCCTCGGACCTTAGCACGCCTTCCATCGTCTCTATGCCGATAAATTGGGTACGAGTCCTTCCCTTGTGATGTGTTTTCATTGAAAGGCTGTGGGTATCTGCATTTGCAACCGTTTTCTTGCATGCAAACATTCTTCGGGTTGAGAGCACCGCATGGTCCGTGCATCATATGTTTTACCACCATAGCATACTATTCCGGATACTTATGCTTGTCTGGGAGCTCTGCGGAAATGAGTCGGTCATACTGCTCCGGGACGATAAGATTATATTTAGAGTCCATGATCAACAAAAAATGTGCGTGGGGGAGGCCCCTTTTTTGGAACTCGACTACGTATACATATGCGACAACAACACCCAGGATCTGCTTCTTGAACAACATGTCCTTCATAGCCTCTAGCTTGCCGTAGAACACGCGAGCCACAATATCAGGTCGGTCTTGTGCCGTCTGACTAGGCAGCAACTCATTCGTTATCTCTTCCCATTTAGGATTGCAAGTCATCGTCAAGAAGATGTCAGGCTTCCCGTATGTATGGACAATTGCCATGGCATCCATATGCCTCTTCTTCATGTCGCGGTCGCCACCAGGGTATGTTCCAGGGAGCACTATTCTTACCCCAACAGCGCTTGCTCGGGTCTCCCCCGATGTTATTGCATCAACAACTCCTTTATACAAGTCGGCACGAATCTGCGTCTGGTTTTTCCTGTACCACCTCAACCGACAACTTTCAATCTTGACGTACATGTCGACCGCCCATTGCTGCAAGAGGCGTGCTCCACAGAGTATGGGATTGAAGATTGCAGGCCGTGTCTGCAGCATGTAACAGTAGTAGTCTCTGACAGAGACGCACAACCTGCTGTTGCCCTCTGCACATGATTGAGTACAATCAAAATGAGGATATATTCGAGAAATAAGATATTATTTGTAGCAAAATGGGACGCAGACGGCATACCTGCATCCTCATCATCATCATGGACCAGTTGAGGATGTAGTACAACCTCCTCCGGAACATTATGTTTAAGTAGCTTTGGATGCCAACCTAGCTCCCCCCTTGGATAGAATAGGGGATAAGACAACGGGTCATATGCTCCGGAGGTCACAGGTATAATGTGCCTTTCGTTGTTGTTACCACAAAGTGTTATCCTCCTGTCAAATCTTTTTGCTAGGTCGTTTCCCTCAACCCAAATTGCAGCGACCTCAGATGACAACGGTCTATTATATCTTCTTTGGTCAAGCCTCTTGTCGGTGTTTAGGTCTATCCTATAATCATCGAGGTTGTCCTTGTGTGCACCCAAACTCCTAAATTGCTGAGAGTACGGGTTTTCTTTGAGTATGTCTACTAACTTCTTCACGACATCTTGGTCTAATTGCTTGGTGGCCACCTTACGATGAGTTATGGTTGGGTCGTCATCATAGAAGTACAACTACAGATGTTCTGGAGGGAAGCTAGGCCCGAACGAATGCACATTGTGGTAGATGGAGCCGTGCACACGGAATGTGTACACCCCAGACTTCATGTTTGTGTAGTTCTCATCAAGGCTGACGCCAAGGGTTGTGAAGGCGAAATGCCCGTTGAAGAACCGTATGTTCTCCCGAAAATGTCTAGAATCTGCATCCATGCTTGACCATAGCCTCATCAGCTCTAGGACTGGTTCCGATTGTTTAAGTTCGATTTGGCCATTGCGACAGCAGAACCCGTTGGTCTCAGACACAAACTTTTTGGCCTTGCAGTGTTTGCAGTTTGCGTCGAGTTTCAGGATGTGAGTGGTGTCTGGGATGTTTGTGTGAACAAATTCTAATGGATCAACCTCGCTAGGTATAGAAGACAACATGCTCCCTTCCTCGTCAGCATCCATGTTATCATCATCGGACCCTACGGGCATTTGTTGAAACATAATGTTCAAAACAAAATTTACATAAAAAATTTAACTACAATATAGCTGCACGCCGTCGTACTTCATATCTGACCATACCTTCGTTGCGGAACATGTAGTACTCCTCATCCATCAATTCGGCTGCTGTCGGCTCATCGCCCATGATGCCGCTTTGAAAAAATTCAATGTCCTCTGGACATTCGTCGTTGCGAATGTCACAATAGATAACATCATGTTAGAAGATGGTTGATGATAATGACAAGACGAAAGTGACATTGGCAATTTCATACCTTCGATACCATCAATGTAATTCGTCTTGTTCGTCGGAGGGTCGCCATCAGATGTATCATCTTCGGCCGCCCGAGAGACGGGTGATGCGCGGCAGATTAAAGTGGGACATTCAGAGGTTGAGTTTGATAGGTCTGGACGTGGGAGCGCAATGGATTCGTTGCATGGGGTGTTTTTTCTTCTGGCATAATTGGCCTTCCTCCGAGCACTTGACTCCCCCTTCTCAATCACTGACATGCTTTTGCGACGTTACATTCGCTTCTCTCGTACAGATACATCGTCCTTATTCCGTTGATAATCTGCACGCCTCTGTGCGTTTATTTGCTCCCTTTGCTCGTTTGTTAAATTTCTTTTCCGCTCATTATCACGTTGCCTCCTAGCTAGATCATTGTCATGAGTGACAACAGACGCGTCTAATGTTGAATGGGGAAATATTGCTGCGCCACCCTCGAATTCAACATAGCTGGAGCTATTATGGTTGGCTGGTTTTGTGTTGATTTGAAAACATAGTTAGAACCAATATTATTTAAGACGTCTATAGGAAAAAACCATGATGGTGCATTAATATGCAGCAATAAACTGTACGCATCGAGCATGATGGTGGCTAAAAGAACATTTACCTATGATCAGCAAAAGAAGATATGTAATTCATGGTGAATATATAGATCATGTTTTACCTGATAACGAAAGTGGACGTAGGTTTTCATCATGGATAAGCTTATCCTTTCTCCTCCTATAAGCAGCTCTCCGCAGTGCGTTTCTACGATCTCTCTTGAGTTCTTCGTCGGTTTTTTGCTTTGTTTCTAGGGTGTCATTCAAGATCACATCTGATGTCGATCAGGACATTAGACAATAAATCATAACAATGGCAGCAATTGATGATGGAGTATGCACAAATCGATTACCTTGTACTTCTTTGTCATTATTGAGACCAGATGTGACTGTAGTAGTAGCATGAAATGTTGTCGCATCAACCGAAAATGATGTATAGTTGGAGCTAGTTGGGTTGTCTGGTTAAACAAATTGGATCAACATGTGGAAACCTTAATCGTTAAGACATGAAGTCGGGTACTGACTATAATGGTAAAAACCGTTAGAGGTTACCAGATAAATTAAGAGCCTGTGCATGTTGATCTTGCAGATTCCGATCTTTTCTCTGCCGATATGCAGCTCTCCTCAAAGCATTTTTACGGTCTCTTTTGCGTTCTTCTTCTATTACTTGCGTATTTTCTGTGGTATCATTCAAGTCATCTACTGATGTCTTCCATGTCATTCTCTCAACTACGAAAGGAAAAAACAACATGAGAACAAACGAGTATGGAAAAAGCACTATCATTTTACCTTCTATATTTTTATCTGCAATTACATCAGACGTGCTTGTAGCTTTAGGAGGATATGTTGATTCATTATGCGAGATTGATGTATCAACCGAGCTAGCAGGGTCATCTGATATAAAATGCTAGGTTACTATTTATTAAAATGGCTGAACCATGAATGCTAGGATGTAACATAAAATAATCTTACTTGAATTACAAAGGGGACGAAGATCAACTTTCCGGTGCTTATCATCTCGCGTGGGTTTGATTAGCTGCCCCAACATATGATCTGCCCCAACATTAGTTCCTATTGTAATCCAGCACGGGCGTTCAGAAAGCAAAGAGAAGTTAAACATAATCACAAATAGTATGATTATCAAATACACGCATATAACTAACGACATTGTACCAGGGATCACACATGAAGGTTGTTGAACATTTGTGATATCACATAGAGTACGGCGGTGAACAATCGGCCCACCGTCTAGCTGGTTTATAGAACCATCTGACTTCTTAGTGCGATAAGATGCCCGCCTCCACGCGTTGATAAGATCCCTATGGTCTACCATTGTTACAACAGGTATGACAGTTAGAGAACAAAAAAAGTAGGTACAAATCACTTAGATATATGTTGATACAACATATATGAAACCAACACGGGGAACATCTATGAAGTCAGATTACCATAACGATTAAGTTGCATAGTATAGGTATTCAGAAAACACCAAGATTAGTGAGCACAATCACGCTATAATACTTACCAGTCTTTGTAAGGGATGGCTGATAATCTTCTTGTAATCTGACCATATCCTCCTCTTTTTTCTTCCAATAAGATTCACGCCTCTGTGCGTTGTACTGGTCCCTTGTTTTGCCAACTTTTTTTATCTTCATTAAATATGCATATTGTTGCATGCTGCTTGTAAGTTTTGTCATCTGCATTACGTTAAGCGTAAAAACCAGAAAGCCCATTAAGCTCATCTGGGAAAATGGACTTAACCTCTCTGATCCGCTACCGAAGATGTCTATTTGGAAGCTGTATAAGCATGCATGTGAATACCTTGAGTATCATCTCGTAGCTTAGTCGTACCATCCATATTATTCTCAGAATACGACGGAATCCCATCGTTTGAAGTTTCCCGCCCTACAGCTTAGAATCAACAAAATATAAGTTATGCACGAAACATTATCAGCAATGTTGACACAGTCTTATACCTGCTCCCGTCGTGTAAATATCGTGAATATTTGCATGTAAGGGTATGAAGTTTGCATTGTAGTCTCCAACATTTATCCCGCCCGTAAGGACTGCAACACATAATGCATTATGCCACATTCAGAAATGGACGTGAGGCAACAGTTATAACCAATATTCGCACAGTATTATACCTGATTCCGTCGTGTAAACGTTATCGACATTTTCAGCTACGGGTATGATGCTCGCATTGTGGTCTGCATCTCTACTCCCGCTTGTAAGACCTAGAAGACATTATGCATAGAGTCTGTCACTGTCAGATATTCAGGTCTCGCGACTAAAAGTAAACATGGTAGATTGCAGCATACCTGTAGTTACGTCATCTTCTGGTTGATGTTCGCCTGCCGTGCTTTTTGAATTCCCCATATGCAACTATTGAATGGCAAAAAACATGAAGACAGAAATGGTAGTTTATTCTAGCATATACTGCAATTGTATTTTATTCTACATATATAATGCAATGGCACTTTCATCTGCATCTTCTACATCTCTGTACTTGCTTGGAAACATACTCTTGGGTCCAGTATGGTTTGTGTTTTCTTTCTTGCCATACTTATACAAGTGCAGGATGCAGGATACTCCTTGGTAACAAAAAATTGCCAATTGCCGACTGTAAACATGTGTACTTGAGACTATTATTAACATGAAAAAAAACCTAAACTGTGTAGAACAGAATTCAATCATGCAGGCGGATCCATCCCATGTCAAAGCACTTGCCATGGCTGGATGATATGCGATGGGTGTATGGGTTGTATTGTATGGCATTTGAGATGTATGAGATGCGATTGATGTTTGAGATGGTTTGTATACCTATTTTTCGGATCTAGGGCGTATTTTGGCCGGGTCCTGGACGTGTCCGCATATCCTCGTCCAGGATCAGCGCCGAATCATGTATCAAGGGTGAGGAGTTCAGCGCGGCGGCGAAGTGATGGATGGCATCGACGACCTGATCCAGGACCACCGCCGGATCAGCGCCGGATTGTCGAGGTGTCCAGGATCGACGCGGATGGAGGGCAGCGGCGACCTTGTCCAGGATCCCAGCGCTGGATGGAGGGCAGCGACGACCTTGTCCAGGACCCTTCACGGACGGAGGAAGGCGAGTGAAGCGGGGCGACGACGTCGACCAGGATGGAGGGCGGCGAGGATGTAGGGCAGCGACTGAAGCGAGGCGGCGCAGGGATGTAGGGCGGCCACGAAGGGAGACCTCGCTCGATAACAGGAGTCGTCGCTCCTACGTGCGGCCGCACGGTTTTTCTATCGCTGGTTAACCGTCGTAGGTTTTTTTGTCGCAGGTTTTCCTTCGTACGTCTATTGAGGGTCGCATGTGGATAGGTGCGGTTTCGGGCCTCAGGAGGTTTTTTCGGTTTGTGGTGGCTTAGTCACAGGTGGGAGGAGGTACCAAAATAAACTGTGGGAGGTGGGACTAAAAAAAACCTGGAAGCGAGACTACCAACTGCTCCCTTAGGAGTAGAGAAAAGGTTTTGTCAGGAATACCAGAATGATATAAATATTTCAAGCCATGAGTATGATTTGAAATAATGTGTCAAGTAGCTAGAATTTGATAAAGTAATTGGAGAATTTGGAATTTATCAGGAAGCTTGTGGATAAAAGAATTTTAGTGGGAGCTCTATGATATTTCTGATCTTACACATGTATGACATATCACTTGATCGGAAATAATATAAAGTATATTCGCACAAAGGACTTAGAATTATTGGATGAAAATCTATATAGACAGATTGAAACATCTAATTTTGTTAAGCAAGGTTTTGAGGAAGTTTAAGATGAGAAAATGTTTTCTCAAACTGTCACATAGCATAACACTATGCAGAAATCAATAGTTGATGAGCATGTGTGGATGAATAAAGTTCAATATATTTCAGAGATTGAATTCATCATATATGCTATCAAATGTATAAAGTCATATGTTTCGTATAAACAAATCCTTAAGAGTAAATACCATGGTGACTCTAGAGAGGTTCACTAGGGTAATTACTTAAAGATTAAGTTGAAGGAACCCTAGAGGCAATAATAAAGTTATTATTTATATTTCCTTATATCATGATAAATGTTTATTATTCATGCTAGAATTTTATTAACCGGAAACTTAGTACATGTGTGAATACATAGACAAACAGAGTATCCATAGTATGCCTCTAAACCCTAAACCCTAAACCATGATTAAGTTTCCTGACCATAGACATGCGTTGTCATTTGATGCACGGGATCACATCATTAGAGAATGATGTGATGGTACCTATTGGGGAACATCACTATGAGCCTTGCAAGCAATGTGACTAATGAGTTAGTCATGGGATGATGCATTACGGAATGAGTAAAGAGACTTGCCGGTGACGAGATTGAACTAGGTATGATGATACCTGTTGGGGAACATAGTAATTTCTAAAAAATTCCTACGCACATGCAAGATCATGGTGATGCATAGCAACGAGAGGGGAGAGTGTGATCTACGTACCCTCGTAGACCGACAGCGGAAGCGTTATGACAATGCGGTTGATGTAGTCATACGTCTTCACGGCCCGACCGATCAAGCACCGAAACTATGGCACCTCCGAGTTCTAGCACAAGTTCAGCTCGATGACAATCCCCGGACTCCGATCCAGCAAAGTGTCGAGGAAGAGTTCCGTCAGCACGACGGCGTGGTGACGATCTTGATGTTCTACTGTCGCAGGGCTTCGCCTAAGCACCACTACAATATTATCGAAGACTATGGTGGAAGCGGGCACCGCACACCGCTAAGAGAACGATCTTAGAGATCAACTTGTGTGTCTAGGGGTGCCCCCTGCCCCCGTATATAAAGGAGCCAAGGGGAGGGTGTGGACGGCCCTAGGAGGAGGCGCACAGGAGGAGTCCTACTCCTACCGGGAGTAGGACTCCCCCCTTTCCCTAGTTGGATTAGGACTTGGGGAAGAAGGAAGAGAGGGAAGAAAGGAAAGGGCGGGCGCCGCCCCCCTCCTTGTCCAATTCGGACTTGGGGGGGGGGGCGCAGCAGCCCCTAGGCCTCCTCTCCTCTTCCTCCACTAGGCCCATTAAGGCCCATTAGGTTACCGGGGGGTTCCGGTAACCTCTCGGTACTCCAGTAAAATGACGATTTCATCCGGAACACTTCTGATGTCCAAACATAGGCTTCCAATATATCAATCTTTATGTCTCGACCATTTCGAGACTCCTCGTCATGTCCGTGATCATATCCGGGACTCCGAACTAACTTCGGTACATCACAATATATAAACTCATAATGAAACTGTCATCGTAACGTTAAGCGTGCGGACCTTACGGGTTCGAGAACAATGTAGACATGACCGAGACATGTCTCCGGTCAATAACCAATAGCGGAACCTGGATGCTCATATTGGCTCCCACATATTCTACGAAGATCTTTTATCGGTCAGGCCGCATAACAACATACTTTGTTCCCTTTGTCATCGGTATGTTACTTGCCCGAGATTCGATCGTCGGTATCTCAATACCTAGTTCAATCTCGTTACAGGCAAGTCTCTTTACTCATTTCATAATACATCATCTCACAACTAACTCATTAGTTGTAATGCTTGCAAGACTTATGTGACGTGCATTACCGAGAGGGCCCAGAGATACCTCTCCGACAATCAGAGTGACAAATCCTAATCTCGAAATACGCCAACCCAACATGTACCTTTGGAGACACCTGTAGAGCTCCTTTATAATCACCCAGTTACGTTGTGACGTTTGGTAGCACACAAAGTGTTCCTCCGGCAAACGGGAGTTGCATAATCTCATAGTCATAGGAACATGTATAAGTCATGAAGAAAGCAATAGCAACATACTAAATGACCGGGTGCTAAGCTAATAGAATGGGTCATGTCAATCACATCATTCTCCTAATAATGTGATCCCGTTAATCAAATGACAACACATGTCTATGGTTAGGAAAGATAACCATCTTTGATTAAAGAGCTAGTCAAGTAGAGGCATACTAGTGACGTTTAGTTTGTCTATGTATTCACACAAGTATTATGTTTCTGAATAATACAATTCTAGCATGAACAATAAACATTTATCATGATATAAGGAAATAAAATAATAACTTTATTATTGCCTCTAGGGCATATTTCCTTCAGTCTCCCACTTGCACTAGAGTCAATAATCTAGATTACACAGTAATGATTCTAACACCCATGGAGCATTGGTGCTGATTATGTTTTGCTCGTGGAAGAGGCTCAGTCAATGGGTCTGCTACATTCAGATCCGTATGTATCTTGCAAATCTCTATGTCTCCCACCTGGATTAGATCCCGGATGGAATTGAAGCGTCTCTTGATGTGCTTGGTTCTCTTGTGAAATCTGGATTCCTTTGCCAAGGCAATTGCACCAGTATTGTCACAAAAGATTTTCATAGGACCCGATGCACTAGGTATGACACCTAGATCGGATATGAACTCCTTCATCCAGACTCCTTCGTTTGCTACTTCCGAAGCAGCTATGTACTCCGCTTCACATGTAGATCCCGCCACCACGCTTTGTTTAGAACTGCACCAACTGACAACTCCACCGTTTAATGTAAACACATATCCGGTTTGCGATTTAGAATTGTTTGGATCAGTGTCAAAGCTTGCATCAACGTAACCATTTACGATGAGCTCTTTGTCACCTCCATATATGAGAAACATATCCTTATTCCTTTTCAGGTATTTCAGGTTGTTCTTGACCGCTGTCCAGTGATCCACTCCTGGATTACTTTGGTACCTCCCTGCTAGACTTATAGCAAGACACACATCAGGTCTGGTACACAGCATTGCATACATGATAGAGCCTATGGCTGAAGCATAGGGAACATCTTTCATTTTGTCTCTATCTTCTGCATTGGTCGGGCATTGAGTCTTACTCAATTTCACACCTTGTAACACAGGCAAGAATCCTTTCTTTGCTTGATCCATTTTGAACTTCTTCAAAACTTTGTCAAGGTATGTGCTTTGTGAAAGTCCAATTAAGCGTCTTGATCTATCTCTATAGATTTTAATGCCCAATATGTAAGCAGCTTCACCGAGGTCTTTCATTGAAAAACTCTTATTCAAGTATCCATTTATGCTATCCAGAAATTCTATATCATTTCCGATATGTCATCTACATATAATATCAGAAATGCTACAGAGCTCCCACTCACTTTCTTGTAAATACAGGCTTCTCCAAAAGTCTGTACAAAACCAAATGCTTTGATCACACTATCAAAGCGTTTATTCCAACTCCGAGAGGCTTGCACCAGTCCATAAATGGATCGCTGGAGCTTGCACACTTTGTTAGATCCCTTTGGATCGACAAAACCTTCCGGCTGCATCATATACAACTCTTCTTCCAGAAATCCATTCAGGAATGCAGTTTTGACATCCATCTGCCAAATTTCATAATCATAAAATGCGGCAATTGCTAACATGATTCAGACAGATTTAAGCATCGCTACGGGTGATAAGGTCTCATCATAGTCAATCCCTTGAACTTGTCGAAAACCTTTTGCGACAAGTCGAGCTTTGTAGACAGTAACATTACCGTCAGCGTTAGTCTTCTTCTTGAAGATCCATTTATTCTCAATTGCTTGCCGATCTTTTGGCAAGTCAACCAAAGTCCACACTTTGTTTTCATACATGGATCCCATCTCAGATTTCATGGCTTCAAGCCATTTTGCGGAATCTGGGCTCACCATCGCTTCTCCATAGTTCGTAGGTTCATCATGACCTAGTAGCATGACTTCCAGAACAGGATTACCGTACCACTCTGGTGCGGATCTTACTCTGGTTGATCTACGAGGTTCAGTAGTATCTTGTTCTGAAGTTTTATGATCATCATCATTAGCTTCCTCACTAATTGGTGTAGGTGTCACAGAAACCGGTTTCTGTGATGTACTACTTTCCAATAAGGGAGCAGGTACAGTTACCTCATCAAGTTCTACTTTCCTCCCACTCACTTCTCTCAAGAGAAACTCCTTCTCTAGAAAGTTTTCGAATTTAGCAACAAAAGTCTTGCCTTCGGATCTGTGATAGAAGGTGTATCCAATAGTTTCCTTTGAATATCCTATGAAGACACATTTCTCCGATTTGGATTGGAGCTTATCAGGTTGAAGCTTTTTCACATAAGCATCGCAGCCCCAAACTTTCAGAAATGACAACTTTGGTTTCTTGCCAAACCACAGTTCTTCCCAACGGATTTTGATGGTGCCCTATTTAACGTGAATGTGGCCGTCTCTAAAGCATAACCCCAAAACGATAGCGGTAAATCAGTAAGAGACATCATAGATCGCACCATATCAAGTAAAGTACGATTACGACGTTCGGACACACCATTACGCTGTGGTGTTCCGGGTGGCGTGAGTTGCGAAACTATTCCGCATTGTTTCAAATGTACACCAAACTCATAACTCAAATATTCTCCTCCATGATCGGATCGTAGGAATTTTATTTTCTTGTTACGATGATTTTCAACTTCACTCTGAAATTCTTTGAACTTTTCAAATGTTTCAGACTTATGTTTCATTAAGTAGATATACCCATATCTGCTTAAGTCATCTGTGAAGGTGAGAAAATAACGATATCCGCCACGAGCCTCAACATTCATCGGACCACATACATCTGTATGTATGATTTCCGACAAATATGTTGCTCTCTCCATAGTACCGGAGAACGGTGTTTTTTTCATCTTAGCCATAAGGCACGGTTCGCAAGTACCAAGCGATTCATAATCAAGTGGTTTCAAAAGTCCATCAGTATGGAGTTTCTTCATGCGCTTTACACCGATATGACCTAAACGGCAGTGCCACAAATAAGTTGCACTATCATTATCAACTCTGCATCTTTTGGTTTCAATATTATGAATGTGTGTGTCACTACTATCGAGATTTAATAAGAATAGACCATTCTTCATGGGTGCATGACCATAAAAGATTTTACTCATATAAATAGAACAACCATTATTCTCTGATTTAAATGAATAACCGTCTCGCATCAAACAAGATCCAAATATAATGTTCATGCTCAATGCTGGCACCAAATAACAATTTTTTAGGTCTAATACTAATCCAGAAGGTAGATGTAGAGGTAGCGTGCCGACCGCGATCACATCGACTTTGCAACCATTTCCCACGCGCATCGTGACCTCGTCCTTAGCCAATCTTCGCTTAATCCGTAGTCCCTGTTTCGAGTTGCAAATGTTAGCAACAGAACCAGTATCAAATACCCAGGTGCTACTGCGAGCATTAGTAAGGTACACATCAATAACATGTATATCGCATATACCTTTGTTCACCTTGACATCCTTCTTATCCGCCAAATACTTGGGGCAGTTCCGCTTCCAGTGACCAGTCTGCTTGCAGTAGAAGCACTCAGTTTCAGGCTTAGGTCCAGATTTGGGTTTCTTCTCTTGAGCAGCAACTTGCTTGCTGTTCTTTTTGAAGTTCCCCTTCTTCTTCCCTTTGCCCTTTTTCTTGAAACTAGTGGTCTTGTTGACCATCAACACTTGATGCTCCTTCTTGATTTCTACCTCCGCAGCTTTCAGCATTGCGAAGAGCCCGGGAATAGTCTTATTCATCCCTTGCATATTATAGTTCATCACGAAGCTCTTGTAGCTAGGTGGCAGTGATTGGAGAATTCTGTCAATGACGCAATCATTTGGAAGATTAACTCCCAATTGAATTAAGTGATTATTATACCCAGACATTTTGAGTATATGCTCACTGACAGAACTGTTCTCCTCCATCTTGTAGCTATAGAACTTATTGGAGACTTCATATCTCTCAATCCGGGTATTTGCTTGAAATATTAACTTCAACTCCTGGAACATCTCATATGCTCCATGACGTTCAAAACGTCGTTGAAGTCCCGATTCTAAGCCGTAAAGCATGGCACACTGAACTATCGAGTAGTCATCAGCTTTGCTCTGCCAGATGTTCATAACATCTGGTGTTGCCCCAGCAGCAGGCCTGGCACCCAGCGGTGCTTCCAGGACGTAATTCTTCTGTGCAGCAATGAGGATAATCCTCAAGTTACGGACCCAGTCCGTGTAATTACTACCATCATCTTTCAACTTTGCTTTCTCAAGGAACGCATTAAAATTCAACGGAACAACAGCACGGGCCGTCTATCTACAATCAAACATAAACAAGCAAGATACTATCAGGTACTAAGTTCATGATAAATTTAAGTTCAATTAATCATATTACTAAAGAACTCCCACTTAGATAGACATCCCTCTAATCCTCTAAGTGATCATGTGATCCAAATCAACTAAACCATGTCCGATCGTCACGTGAGATGGAGTAGTTTCATTGGTGAACATCACTATATGATTCACGCTCGACCTTTCGGTCTTCATGTTCCGAGGCCATATCTGTATATGCTTGGCTCGTCAAGTATAACCTGAGTATTTCGCGTGTGCAACTGTTTTGCATCCGTTGTATTTGAACGTAGAGCCTATCACACCCGATCATCACAAGGTGTCTCGGCACGAAGAACTTTCGCAACAGTGCATACTCAGGGAGAACACTTCTTGATAATTAGTGAGAGATCATCTTAAAATGCTACCGTCAATCAAAGCAAGATAAGATGTATAAAAGATAAACATCACATGCAATCAATATAAGTGATATGATATGGCCATCATCATCTTGTGCTTGTGATCTCCATCTTCGAAGCATCGTCATGATCACCATCGTCACCGGCGCGACACCTTGATCATCATCGTAGCATCGTTGTCGTCTTGCCAATCTTATGCTTCCACGACTATCACTACTGCTTAGTGGTAAAGTAAAGCATTACAGCGCAATTGCATTGCATACAATAAAGCGACAACCATATGGCTCCTGCCAGTTGCCGATAACTCAGTTACAAAACATGATCACCTCATACAATTAGCATCATGTCTTGACCATATCACATCACAACATGCCCTGCAAAAACAAGTTAGACGTCCTCTACTTTGTTGTTGCAAGTTTTACGTGGCTGCTACGGGCTTAGCAAGAACCGTTCTTACCTACGCATCAAAACCACAACGATAGTTTGTCAAGTTGGTGCTGTTTTAACCTTCGCAAGGACCAGGCGTAGCCACACTTGGTTCAACTAAAGTTGGAGAAACTGACACCCGCTAGCCACCTTTGTGCAAAGCACGTCGGGAGAACTGGTCTCGCGTAAGCATACGCGTAATGTCGGTCCGGGCCGCTTCGTCCAACAATACCGCCGAACCAAAGTATGACATGTTGGTAAGCAGTATGACTTATATCGCCCACAACTCACTTGTGTTCTACTCATGCATATAACATCAACGCATAAAACCTAGGCTCGGATGCCACTATTGGGGAACGTAGCAATTTCAAAAAAATTCCTACGCACATGCAAGATCATGGTGATGCATAGCAACGAGAGGGGAGAGTGTGATCTACATACCCTCGTAGACCGACAGCGGAAGCGTTATGACAACGCGGTTGATGTAGTCGTACGTCTTCACGGCCTGACCGATCAAGCACCGAAACTACGGCACCTCCGAGTTCTAGCACACGTTCAGCTCAATGACGATCCCCGGACTCCGATCCAACAAAGTGTCAGGGAAGAGTTCCGTCAGCACGACGGCATGGTGACGATCTTGATGTTCTACTGTCGCAGGGCTTTGCCTAAGCACCACTACAATATTATCGAGGGCTATGGTGGAAGGGGGCACCGCACACGGCTAAGAGAACGATCTTAGAGATCAACTTGCGTGTCTAGGGGTGCCCCCTGCCTCCGTATATAAAGGAGCCAAGGGCAGTGCGGCCGGCCCTAGGAGGAGGCGCGCAGGAGTCCTACTCCTACCGGGAGTAGGACTCCCCCCCTTTCCCTAGTTGAATTAGGACTTGGGGAAGAAGGAAGAGAGGGAAGAAAGGAAAGGGGGGGCGCCGCCCCCCTCCTTGTCCAATTCAGACTTGGGGGGGGGGAGGGGCGCGCAGAAGCCCCTAGGCCTCCTCTCCTCTTCCTCCACTAGGCCCATTAAGGCCCATTAGGTTACCGGGGGGTTCCGGTAACCTCCCGGTACTCCAGTAAAATGCCGATTTCACCCGGAACACTTCCGATGTCCAAACATAGGCTTCCAATATATCAATCTTTATGTCTTGACCATTTCGAGACTCCTCGTCATGTCCGTGATCATATCCGGGACTCCGAACTAACTTCGGTACATCAAAATATATAAACTCATAATGAAACTGTCATCGTAACGTTAAGCGTGCGGACCCTACGGGTTCGAGAACAGTGTAGACATGACTGAGACATGTCTCCGGTCAATAACCAATAGCGGAACCTGGATGCTCATATTGGCTCCCACATATTCTATGAAGATCTTTTATCGGTCAGACCGCATAACAACATACTTTGTTCCCTTTATCATCGGTATGTTACTTGCCCGAGATTCGATCGTCGGTATCTCAATACCTAGTTCAATCTCGTTACCGGCAAGTCTCTTTACTCGTTTCGTAATACATCATATCACAACTAACTTATTAGTTGTAATGCTTGCAAGGCTTATGTGATGTGCATTACCGAGAGGGCCCAGAGATACCTCTCCGACAATCGGAATGACAAATCCTAATCTCGAAATACGCCAACCCAACATGTACCTTTGGAGACACCTGTAGATCTCCTTTATAATCACCCAGTTACGTTGTGACGTTTGGTAGCACACAAAGTGTTCCTCCGGCAAACGGGAGTTGCATAATCTCATAGTCATAGGAACACGTATAAGTCATGAAGAAAGCAATAGCAACATACTAAACGATCGGGTGCTAAGCTAATGGAATGGGTCATGTCAATCACATCATTCTCCTAATAATGTGATCCCGTTAATCAAATGACAACACATGTCTATGGTTAGGAAACATAACCATCTTTGATTAACGAGGTAGTCAAGTAGAGGCATACTAGTGACGTTTAGTTTGTCTATGTATTCACACAAGTATTGTGTTTCCAGATAATACAATTCTAGCATGAACAATAAACATTTATCATGATATAAGGAAATAAAATAATAACTTTATTATTGCCTCTAGGGCATATTTCCTTCAATACCGACGATTGAATCTCGGGCAAGTAACATACCGATGACAAAGGGAACAACGTATGTTGTTATGTGGTTTGACCGATAAATATCTTCGTAGAATATGTGGGAGCCAATATGATCATCCATATTTCGCTATTGGTTATTGACAGGAGAGATGTTTCGGTCATGTCTACATAGTTCTCGAATCCGTATGGTCCGCACGCTTAACGTTCGATGACGATTTGTATTATGAGTTATGTGATTTGATGACCGAAGCTTGTTCGGAGTCCCGGATGAGATAACGGAGATGAAGAGGAGTTTCGAAATGGTCGAGAGGTAAAGATTCATATATTGGAAGGTTGAACTTGGACATCATAATGGTTCCGAGTGGTTCGGGCATTTTTCCGGAGTACCGGGAGCTTACCGAAACCCCGGGTAGAAGTTATGGGCCTTATGGGCCATAAGAGGGAAGCGCACCAGCCCACAATGGGCTAGTGCGCCCCCCCCCCTTGGGCAGGAAGCCGATTAGGACTAGGAGAAGGGGGCCACCCCCCCTTTCCTTCTCCTTCTCCCTTCCCCCTTTCCTACTCCGTGTGGGAAGTGGAATCCTACTAGGACTAGGGAGTCCTCGTAGGACTCCACACCTTGGCGCGCCCCCCTAGGGCCAGCTGCCTCTCCCTCTCCCTCCTTTATATACGGAGGCAGGGGCACCCCAAAGACACACAAGTTGATCTTTTAGACGTGTGCGATGCCCCTCCACAATTATACACCTCGGTCATATCGTTGTAGTGCTTAGGCGAAGTCCTGCGTCGATAACTTCATCATCACCGTCACCACGCCGTCGTGCTGACGGAACTCTCCCTCGGCCTCAACTGGATCAAGAGTTCGAGGGACGTCATCGAGCTGAACGTGTGCTGATCGCGGAGGTGATATGCGTTCAGTACTTGGATTTGTTGGATCGTGAAGACGTTCGACTACATCAACCACGTTACTAAACGCTTCCGCTTCTGGTCTACGAGGGTAAGTAGACACACTCTCCTCTCTCGTTTCTATGCATCTCCTAGATAGATCTTGCATGATCGTAGGTAAATTTTTTGAAATACTGCATTCCCCAACGGTGGCATCCGAGCCAGGTCTATGCGTAGATGTTATATGCACGATAGGACACAAAGAGTTGTGGGCGATAATAGTCATACTGCTTACCAGCAATGTCTTACTTCGAGTCGGCGGTATTGTTGGATGAAGCGGCCCAGACCGATATTACATGACCGCGTTCATGAGACTGGTTCTACCGACGTGCTTCGCACACAGGTGGCTAGTGGGTGTTTGTTTCTCTAGCTTTAGTTGAATCGAGTTTGACTACGCTCGGTCCTTGTTGAAGGTTAAAACTGCACACTTGACGAAAAATCGTTGTGGTTTTGATGCGTAGGTAAGAACCATTCTTACTAGAAGCCCGTAGCAGCCACGTAAAACTTGCAACAACAAAGTAGAGGACGTCTAACTTGTTTTTGCAGGGCATGTTGTGATGTGACATGGTCAAGACGTGATGATATATAAATTGTTGTATGAGATGATCATGTTTTGTAAAAGTTATCGGCAACTGGCAGGAGCCATATGGTTGTCGCTTTATTGTATGAAGTGCAATCGCCATGTAATTGCTTTACTTTATCACTAAGCGGTAGCGATAGTCGTAGAAGCAATAGTTGGCGAGACGACAATGATGCTACGATGGAGATCAAGGTGTCAAGCTGGTGACGATGGTGATCATGACGGTGCTTTGGATATGGAGATCAAAGGCACAAGATGATGATGGCCATATCATATCACTTTTTTATTGCATGTGATGTTTATCCTTTTATGCATCTTATTTCTCTTAGTACGGCGGTAGCATTATAAGATGATCTCTCACTAAATTTCAAGGTATAAGTGTTCTCCTTGAGTATGCACCGTTGCTACAGTTCGTCGTGCCGAGACACCACGTGATGGTCGGGTGTGATAAGCTCTACGTTCACATACAACGGGTGCAAGCCAGTTTTGCACACGCAGAATACTCAGGTTAAACTTGACGAGCCTAGCATACGCAGATATGGCCTCGGAACACTGAGGCCGAAAGGTCGAGCGTTAATCATATAGTAGATATGATCAACATAGTGATGTTCACCATTATAAACTACTCCATCTCACGTGATGATCGGACATGGTTTAGTTGATATGGATCACATGATCATTTAGATGACTAGAGGGATGTCTATCTAAGTGGGAGTTCTTAAGTAATATGACTAATTGAACTTTAATTTGTCATGTACTTAGTCCTGATAGTTTTTGCATATCTATGTTGTAGATCAATAGCTCGCGTATAGCTCCCCTATTTTATTTTTGATATGTTCCTACAGAGAAATAAGTTGAAAGATGATAGTAGCAATGATGCAGACTGGGTCCGTAATCTGAGGATTATCCTCATTGCTGCACAGAAGAATTATGTCCTTGATGCACTGCTAGGTGACGGACCTATTGCAGGAGCAGATGCAGACGTTATGAACGTTTGGCAAGCTCGGTATGATGACTACTTGATAGTTTAGTGCGCCATGCTTTATGGCTTAGAACCGGGACTTCAAAAATGTTTTGAACCACAAGGAGCATATAAGATGTTCCAAGAGATGAAATTAGTATTTCAGACTCATGCCCGAGTCAAGAGGTATGAGACCTCTGACAAGTATTTTTCCTACAAGATGGAGGAGAATAGTTCAACCAGTGAGCATGTGCTCAGAATGTCTGAGTACTACAATCACTTGAATCAAGTGGGAGTTAATCTTCCAGATAAGATAGTGATTGAACAGAGTTCTCTAGTCACTATCACCAAGTTACTGGAACTTCGTGATGGACTATAATATGCAAAGGATGACGAAAACGATTCCGCAAGCTCTTCACGATGTTGAAATCGGCGAAGGTAGAAATCAAGAAAAGCATCAAGTGTTGATGGTTGACAAGACCACTAGTTTCAAGTAAAAGGGCAAGGAAAAGAAAGGGAACTTTAAGAAAAATGGCAAGCAAGTTGCCACTCCCATGGAGAAGCCCAAAGCTAGACCCAAGCCTGAAACTGGGTGCTTCTACTACAAAGGAAATGGTCACTGGAAGCGGAACTGCCCCAAATACTTGGCGGATAAGAAGGATGGCAAAGTGAACAAAAGTATATATGATATACATGTTATTGATGTGTACTTTAGTAGTGTTCATAGTAGCCCCTGGGTATTTGATACTGGTTCAGTTGCTATGATTAGTAACTCAAAACAGGAATTACAAAATGAACAAAGACTAGTTGAGGGCGACATAACGATGTGTGTTGGAAATGATTCCAAGGTTGATAAGATCACCATCGCACACTCCCTTTACCTTCGAGATTAGTGTTGAACCTAAAATAAATGTTATTTGGTGTTTGTGTTGAGCATAAAATGATTGTATCATGTTTATTGCAATACAGTTATTCATTTAAGTCAAAGAATAATTGTTATTATGTTTACATGAATAAAACCTTCTGTGGTCATACACCCAAGGTGAATGGTTTATTGAATCTTGATCGTAGTGATACACATATTTATGATATTGATGCCAAAAGATGCAAAGTCGATAATGATAGTGCAACATACTAGTGGCACTGCCGTTTAGGTCGTATTGGTGTAAAGCGCATGAAGAAACTCCATGCGGATGGACTTTTGGAATCACTTGATTATGAATCATTGGATGCTTGCGAACCATGCCTCATGGGCAAGATGACTAAAACTCCGTTCTCTGGAACAATGGAGCGAACCACTGACTTATTGGAAATAATACATACCGATGTATGCAGTCCGATGAGTGTTGAGGCTCGCGTCGGGTATAGTTATTTTCTGACCTTCACAGATGATTTGAGCAAATACGGGTATATCTACTTAATGAAACACAAGTTTGAAACATTTGAAAAGTTCAAAGAATTTCAGAGTGAAGTTGAGAATCATCGTAACAAGAAAATAAAGTGTCTACGATCTGATCACGGAGGCGAATATTTGAGTTACGAGTTTGGCCTTCATTTGAAACAATGTGGAATAGTTTCGCAACTCACGCCACCTGGAACACCGCAGCGTAATGGTGTGTCCGAGCGTCGTAACTGTACTTTATTAGATATGGTGCGATCTATGATGTCTCTTACCAATTTACCACTAGCATTTTGGGGTTATGCATTAGAGACAACTGCATTCACGTTAAATAGGGCACCATCTAAATTCGTTGAGACGACACCATATGAACTGTGGTTTAGCAAGAAATCTAAGTTGTCGTTTCTTAAAGTTTGGGGATGTGATGCTTATATGAAAAAGTTTCAACCTGATAAGTTCGAACCCAAATCGGAGAAATACGTCTTCAAAGGATACCCAAAGGAAACTATTGGGTACACCTTCTATCATAGATCCGAAGGTAAAATATTCATTGCTAAGAATGGATCCTTTCTAGAGAAGAAGTTTCTCTTGAAAGAAGTGAATGGGAGGAATGTAGAACTTGATGAGGTAATTGTACCCTCTCCCGAATTGGAAAGTAGTTCATCACAAAAATCAGTTCGAGTGATTCCTACACCAATTAGTGAGGAAGCTAATGATGATGATCATAAAACTTCATATCAAGTTACTACCGAACCTCGTAGGTCAACCAGAGTATGGTCCGCACCAGAGTGGTACGGTAATCCTTTTTGGAAGTCATGTTACTAGACCATGACAAACCTACGAACTATGAGGAAGCGATGATGAGCCCATATTTCGTGAAATGGCTTGAGGCCATGAAATCTGAAATGGGATCCATGTATGAGAACAAAGTATGGACTTTGATTGACTTGCCCGATGATCGGTGAGCCGTTGAGAATAAATGGATCTTCAAGAGGAAGACGAACGCTGATAGTAGTGTTACTATCTACAAAGCTCGAATTATCGCAAAAGGTTTTCGACAAGTTCAAGGTGTTGACTACGATGAGATTTTCTCACTCGTATCGATGCTTAAATCTGTCCGAATCATGTTAGCAATTGCCGCATTTTATGAAATCTGGCAAATGGATATCAAAACTACATTCCTTAATGGATTTATTAAAGAAGAGTTGTATATGATGCAGCCAGAAGGTTTTGTCAATCCTAAAGGTGCTAACAAAATGTGCAAGCTCCAGCGATCCATCTATGGACAAGTGCAAGCATCTCGGAGTTGGAATATACGCTTTGATGAGTTGATCAAAGCATATAGTTTTATACAGACTTGCGGTGAAGCCAGTATTTACAAAAAGGTGAGTGGGAGCACTACAACATTTCTGATATATATGTGAATGACATATTGTTGATCGGAAATGATGTAGAATTTTCTGGAAAGTATAAAGGAGTGTTTGAAAGGATGTTTTTCAAAGAAAGACCCCAGTGTAGCTACTTATGTATTAGGCATCAAGATCTATAAAGATAGATCAAGACACTTGATAAGACTTTCAATGAGTACATACCTTGATAAGATTTTGAAGAAGTTCAAAATGGATCAGTCAAAGAAGGAGTTCTTGCCTGAGTTGTAAGGTGTGAAGTTGAGTAAAGACTCAAAACCCGACCACGGCAGAAAATAGAAAGAGAATGAAAAGTCATTCCCTATGCCTCAGTCATAGGTTCTATAAAGTATGCTATGTTGTGTACCAGACCTATGGTATACCTTAGCATGATTTCGGCAAGGGAGTACAATAGTGATCTAGGAGTAGATCACTGGACAACGATCAAAATTATCCTTAGAGGACTAAGGAAATATTTCTCGGTTATGGAGGTGACAAAAAGTTCGCCGTAAAGGGTTACATCGATGCAAGCTTTGACACTGATCCAGATGACTCTAAGTCTCAATCTGGATACATATTGAAAGTGGGAGCGATTAGCTAGAGTAGCTCCGTGCAGAGCATTGTAGACATAGAAAATTTGCAAAATACACACGGCTCTGAATGTGTCAGACCCGTTGACTAAAACTTCTCTCACAAGAAAAACATGATCACTCTTTGGGTGTTAATCACATAGCGATGTGAACTAGATTATTGACTCTAGTAAACCCTTTGGGTATTGGTCACATAGAGATGTGAACTAATCACATAAAGATGTGAACTATTGGTGTTAAATCACATGACGATGTGAAGTAGATTGTTAACTCTAGTGCAAGTGGGAGACTTAAGAAAATATGCCCTAGAGGCAATAATAAAGTTGTTATTTATATTTCCTTATATCATGATAAATTTTTATTATTCATGCTAGAATTGTATTAAGCGGAAACTTAGTACATGTGTGAATACATAGACAAACAGAGTGTCCCTAGTATGCCTCTACTTGACTAGCTCGTTAATCAAAGATGGTTAAGTTTCCTAACCATAGACATGTGTTGTCATTTGATGAACGGGATCACATCATTAGAGAATGATGTGATGGACAAGACCCATCCATTAGCTTAGCATTATGATCGTTTAGTTTTTCTCCTATTGCTTTCTTCATGACTTATACATGTTCCTCAGACTATGAGATTATGCAACTCTCGAATACCGGAGGAACACCTTGTGTGCTATCAAATGTCACAACGTAACCGGGTGATTATAAAGATGCTCTACAGGTGTCTCCGATGGTGTTTGTTGAGTTGGCATAGATCGAGATTAGGATTCGTCATTCCGTATATCGGAGAGGTATCTCTGGGCCCTCTCAATAATGCACATCACTATGAGCCTTGCAAGCAATGTGACTAATGAGTTAGTCACGGCATGATGCATTACGGAACGAGTAAAGAGACTTGCCGGTGACGAGATTGAACTTGGTATGATGATACCCGACGATTGAATCTCGGGCAAGTAACATACCGATGACAAAGGGAACAACGTATGTTGTTATGCGGTTTGACCGATAAAGATCTCCATAGAATATGTTGGAGCCAATATGAGCATCCAGCTTTCGGTATTGGTTATTGACTGGAGAGGAGTCTCAGTCATGTCTACATAGTTTTCGAACCCGTAGGTTCCACACGCTTAACGTTCGATGACGATTTGTATTATGAGTTATGTGATTTGATGACCGAAGCTTGTTCAGAGTCCCGGATGAGATCACGGACATGAAGAGGAGTCTCGAAATGGTCAAGAGGTAAAGATTCATATATTGGAAGGTTGCACTTGGACATCGGAATAGTTTCGAGTGGTTCAAGTATTTTTCCGGAGTACCGGGAGGTTACCGCAACCCCCCGAGAGAAGTTATGGGCCTTATGGGCCATAAGAGGGAAGCACACCAGCCCACAAGGGGCTGGTGCAACCCCCCCTTGGGCAGGAAGTCGATTAGGACTAGGAAAAGGGGGCCGCCCCCCTTTCCTTCTCCTTCTCCCTTCCCTCTTTCCTACTCCGTGTGGGAGGTGGAATCCTACTAGGACTAGGGAGTCCTAGTAGGACTCCACACCTTGGCACGTCCCCCTAGGGCCGTTTGCCTCTCCCTCCTTTATATACGGAGGCAGGGGCACCCCAAAGACACACAAGTTGATATTTTAGCCGTGTGCGGTGCCCCCTCCACAGTTACACACCTCAGTCATATCGTTGTAGTGCTTAGGCGAAGCCCTGTGTTGGTAGCTTCATCATCACCGTCACCACGCCGTCGTGCTGACGGAACTCTCCCTCGGCCTCAACTGGATCAAGAGTTCAAGGGACGTCATCGAGCTGAACGTGTGCTAATCGCGGAGGTGTCGTGCGTTCGGTACTTGGATCAGTTGGATCGCGAAGACGTTCGACTACATCAACCGCGTTACTAAACGCTTTCACTTTCGGTTTACGAGGGTACGTAGACACACTCTCCCCTCTCATTGCTATGCATCTCCTAGATAGATCTTGCGTGATCGTAGGTAAATTTTTTGAAATACTGCGTTCCCAAACATAAGTACCTCAAATGGACGAAGGTTTTACTTCTTATCCTTGGAGGAGATGAAGATATTGTTGGGGAACGTAGTAATTTCAAAAAAATTCCTACGCACACACAAGATCATGGTGATGCATAGCAACGAGAGGGGAGAGTGTTGTCCACGTACCCTCGTAGACCGAAAGCAGAAGCGTTAGCACAACGCAGTTGATGTAGTCGTACGTCTTCACGATCCGACCGATCAAGTACCGAACGCACGGCACCTCTGAGTTCAGCACACGTTCAGCCTGATGACGTCCCTCTAACTCCGATCCAGCCGAGTGTTGAGGGAGAGTTTCGTCAGCACGACGGCGTGGTGATGATGTTGATGTTCTACCGGCGCAGGGCTTCGCCTAAGCACCGCTACAGTATTATCGAGGTGGACTATGGTGGAGGGGGCACTGCACACGGCTAAGAGACGATCAACTTGATCAACTTGTGTGTCTAGAGGTGCCCCCCTGCCCCTGTATATAAAGGAGCAAGGGGAGAGGCGGCCGGCCTAGGAGGAGGGCGCGCCAAGGGGGGAGTCCTACTCCCACCGGGAGTAGGACCCCTCCTTTCCTTGTTGGAATAGGAGTGAAGGAAAGAGGAGGAGAGTGAGAAGGAAAAGGGGGGGTGCACCCCTTGTCCAATTTGGACCAGAGGGGGGGGCAGGCCTCCTTCCTTTTGGCCTATCTCCTCTATTCCCTTATGGCCCAATAAGGCCCATATACTCCCCGGCGAATTCCCGTAACTCTCCGGTACTCCGAAAAATACCCGAATCACTCGGAACCTTTCCGAAGTCCGAATATAGTCGTCCAATATATCGATCTTTACGTCTCGACCATTTCGAGACTCCTCGTCATGTCCCCGATCTCATCCGGGACTCCGAACTCCTTCGGTACATCAAAACATATAAACTCATAATATAACTGTCATCGTAGCGTTAAGCGTGTGGACCCTACGGGTTCGAGAACTATGTAGACATGACCGAGACACGTCTCCGGTCAATAACCAATAGCGGAACCTGGATGCTCATATTGGCTCCTACATATTCTACGAAAATCTTTATCGGTCAGACCGCATAACAACATACGTTGTTCCCTTTGCCATCGGTATGTTACTTGCCCGAGATTCGATCGTCGGCATCTCAATACCTAGTTCAATCTCGTTACCGAAAAGTCTCTTTACTCGTTCTGTAATACATCATCTCGCAACTAACTCACTAGTTGCAATGTTTGCAAGGCTCAGGTGATGTGCATTACCGAGAGGGCCCAGAGATACCTCTCCGACAATCGAAGTGACAAATCCTAATCTCGAAATACGCCAACCCAACAAGTACCTTCGGAGACACCTGTAGAGCACCTTTATAATCACCCAGTTACGTTGTGATGTTTGGTAGCACACAAAGTGTTCCTCCGGTAAACGTGAGTTGCATAATCTCATAGTCATAGGAACATGTATAAGTCATGAAGAAAGCAATAGCAACAAACTAAACGATCAAGTGCTAAGCTAACAGAATGGGTCAAGTCAATCACATCATTCTCCTAATGATGTGATCCCGTTAATCAAATGACAACTCATGTCTATGGTTAGGAAACATAACCATCTTTGATCAACGAGCTAGTCAAGTAGAGGCATACTAGTGACACTTTGTTTGTCTATGTATTCACACATGTATTATGTTTCCGGTTAATACAATTCTAGCATGAATAATAAACATTTATCATGATATAAGGAAATAAATAATAACTTTATTATTGCCTCTAGGGCATATTTCCTTCAGTCTTTTACTTGCACTAGAGTCAATAATCTAGTTCACATCGTCATGTGATTTAATACCAATAGTTCACATCACCATGTGATTAACACCCATAGTTCACATCGACATGTGACCAACACCCAAAGGGTTTACTAGAGCCAATAATCTAGTTCACATCGCTATGTGATTAACACCCAAAGAGTACTAAGGTGTGATCATGTTTTGCTTGTGAGAGAAGTTTAGTCAACGGGTCTGCCACATTCAGATCTGTACGTATTTTGCAAATTTCTATGTCAACAATGCTCTGCATGGAGCTACTCTAGCTAATTGCTCCCACTTTCAATATGTATCCAGATTGAGACTTAGAGTCATCTGGATCACTGTCAAAACTTGCATCGACGTAACCCTTTACGATGAACATTTTGTCACCTCCATAATCGAGAAACATATCCTTATTCCACTAAGGATAATTTTGACCAATGTCCAGTGATCTACTCCTAGATCACTATTGTACTCCCTTGCCAAACTCAGGGCAGGGTATACAATAGGTCTGGTACACAGCATGGCATACTTTATAGAACATATGGCTGAGGCATAGGGAATGACTTTCATTCTCTCTCTATCTTCTGTCGTGGTCGGGTTTTGAGTCTTACTCAACTTCTCACCTTGTAACACAAGCAAGAACTCCTTTTTGACTGTTCCATTTTGAACTACTTCAAAATCTTGTCAAGGTATGTACTCATTGAAAAACTTATCAAGCATCTTGATCTATCTCTATAGATCTTGATGCTCAATATGTAAGCGGCTTCACCGAGGTCTCTCTTTGAAAAACTCCTTTCAAACATTCCTTTATGCTTTGCAGAATAATTCTACATTATCTCCGATCAACAATATGTCATTCACATATACTTATCAGAAATGCTGTAATGCTCCCACTCACTTTCTTGTAAATACAGGCTTCACCGCAAGTCTGTATAAAACTATATGCTTTGATCAACTTATCAAAGCGTATATTCCAACTCCGAGATGCTTGCACCAGTCCATAGATGGATCGCTGGAGCTTGCATATTTTGTTAGTACATTTAGGATTGAAAAAACCTTCTGGTTGCATCATATACAACTCTTCTTTAATAAATCCATTAAGGAATACAGTTTTGTTTATCCACTTGCCAGATTTCATAAAATGCGGCAATTGCTAACATGATTCGGATAGACTTATGCATAGATACGAGTGAGAAACTCTCATCGTAGTCAACACCTTGAACTTGTCGAAACCCTTTTTTTGACAATTTTAGCTTTGTAGATAGTGACACTACTATCAGCGTCCGTCTTCCTCTTGAAGATCCATACTTTGTTCTCATACATGGATCTCATCTCAGATTTCATGGCCTCAAGCCATTTCGCGGAATCTGGGCTCATCATCGCTTCCTCATAGTTCGTAGGCTCGTCATGGTCAAGTAACATGACCTCTAGAACAGGATTACCGTACCACTCTGGTGCAGATATCACTCTGGTTTACCTACGAGGTTCGGTAGTAACTTGATCTGAAGTTACATGATCATCATCATTAGTTTCCTCACTAATTGGTGTAGTAGTCACAGGAACAGATTTCTGTGATGAACTACTTTCCAATAAGGGAGCAGGTACAGTTACCTCATCAAGTTCTACTTTCCTCCCACTCACTTCTTTCGAGAGAAACTCCTTCTCTAGAAAGGATCCATTCTCAGCAACGAATATCTTGTCTTCGGATCTGTGACAGAAGGTGTACCCAACATTTTCTTTTGGGTATCCTATGAAGACGCACTTCTTTGATTTGGGTTTGAGCTTATCAGGTTGAAACTTTTTCACATAAGCATTGCAACCTCAAACTTTAAGAAATGACACCTTAGGTTTCTTGCCAAACCATAGTTCATACAGTGTCGTCTCAACGGATTTAGATGGTGCCCTATTTAACGTGAATGTAGCTGTCTCTAATGCATAACCCCAAAACGATAGCGGTAAATCAGTAAGAGACGTCATAGATCACACCATATCTAATAAAGCACGGTTACGACGTTCGGACACACCATTACACTGTGGTGTTCCAGGTGGCGTGAGTAGTGAAACTATTTCACATTGTTTTAACTGAAGGCCAAACTCGTAGCTCAAATATTTTACTTCTGCGATCATATCATAGAAACTTTTATTTTGTTACGACGATTCTCCACTTCACTCTGAAATTCTTTGAAATTTTCAAATGTTTCAGACTTGTGTTTCATCAAGTAGATATACTCATATCTGCTCAAATCATCTGTGAAGATCAGAAAATAATGATACCTGCCGCGAGCTTCAATATTCATCGGACCACATACATCAGTATGCATGATTTCCAATAAATCTGTTGCTTGCTGCATTGTTCTGGAGAATGGAGTCTTAGTCATCTTGCCCATGATGCATGGTTCGCAAGCATCAACTGATTCATAATCAAGTGATTCCAAAAGTCCATCGGCATGGAGTTTCTTCATGCGCTTTATACCAATATGACCTAAACGGCAGTGCCACAAATAAGTTGCACTATCATTATTAACTTTGCATCTTTTGGTTTCAATATTACGAATATGTGTATCACTACGATCGAGATCCAACGAACCATTTTCATTGGGTGTGTAACCATATAAGGTTTTATTCATGTAAACAGAACAACGATTTATTCTCTTACTTAAATAAATAACCGTACTGCAATAAACATGATCAAATCATATTCATGCTCAACACAAACACCAAATAACACTTATTTAGGTTCAACACTAATCCCGAAAGTATAGGGAGTGTGCGATGATGATCATATCAATCTTGGAACTATTTCCAACACACATCGTCAATTCACCCTTAACTAGTTTATGTTCATTCTGCAACTCCCGTTTCGAGTTACTACTCTTAGCAACTAAACCAGTATCAAATACCGAGGGGTTGTTACAAACACTAGTAAAATACACATCAATAATCTGTATATCAAATATACCTTTGTTCACTTTGCCATCCTTCTTATCCGCCAAATACTTGGGGCAGTTCCGCTTCCAGTGACTAGTCCCTTTGTAGTAGAACCACTTAGTCTCAGGCTTAGGACCAGACTTGGGCTTCTTCACTTGAGCAGCAACTTGCTTGTCGTTCTTCTTGAAGTTCCCCTTCTTCCCTTTGCCCTTTTCTTGAAACTAGTGGTCTTGTCTAGCATCAACACTTGATATTTTTCTTGATTTCTACCATCGTTGATTTCAACATTACGAAGAGCTTGGGAATCGTTTCCGTTATCCCTTGCATATCATAGTTCATCACGAAGTTCTACTAACTTGGTGATGGTGACTAGAGAATTCTGTCAATCACTATCTTATCTGGAAGATTAACTCCCACTTGATTCAAGCGATTGTAGTACCCAGACAATCTGAGCACATGCTCACTGCTTGAGCTATTCTCCTCCATCTTTTAGCTATAGAACTTGTTGGAGACTTCATATCTCTCAACTAGGGTATTTGCTTGAAATATTAACTTCAACTCCTGGAACATCTCATATGGTCCATGACGTTCAAAACTTCTTTGAAGTCCCGATTCTAAGCCGTTTAAGCATGGTGCACTAAACTATCAAGTAGTCATCATATTGAGCTAGCCAAACGTTCATAACGTCTGCATCTGCTTCTGCAATAGGCATGTCACCTAGCGGTGCATGAAGGACATAATTCTTCTGTGCAGCAATGAGGATAATCCTCAGATCACGGATCCAATCCGCATCATTGCTACTAACATCTTTCAACTTAATTTTCTCTAGGAATATATCAAAAATAAAATAGGGGAGCTAAACGCGAGATATTGATCTACAACATAGATATGCTAATACTACCAGGACTAAGTTCATGATAAATTAAAGTTCAATTAATCATATTACTTAAGAACTCCCACTTAGACAGACATCCCTCTAATCTTCTAAGTGATCACGTGATCCATATCAACTAAACCATGTCCTATCATCACGTGAGATGGAGTAGTTTCAATGGTGAACATCACTATGTTGATCATACCTACTATATGATTCACGCTCGACCTTTCGGTCTCCGTGTTCCGAGGCCATATCTGTTATATGCTAGGCTCGTCAAGTTTAACCTGAGTATTCCGCATGTGCAACTATTTTACACCCGTTGTATTTGAACGTGGAGCTTATCACACCCGATCATCACGTGGTGTCTCAGCACGAAGAACATTCACGACGGTGCATAATCAGGGAGAACACTTGTACCTTGATAATTAGTGAGAGATCATCTTATAAAGCTACCGTCGAACTAAGCAAAATAAGATGTATAAAAGATAAACATCACATGCAATCAAAATATGTGACATGATATGGCCATCATCATCTTGTGCCTTTGATCTCCATCTCCAAAGCGTCGTCATGATCTCCATCGACACCGGCATGACACCATGATCTCCATCATCTTGATCTATATCAATGTGTCAGTCACATGGTTGTCTCGCCAACAATTGCTCTTGCAACTATTGCTATCGCATAGCGATAAAGTAAAGCAATTATTTGGCGCTTGCATCTTATGCAATAGAGAGATAACCATAAGGCTTTTGCCAGTTGCCGATAACTTCAACAAAACATGATCATCTCATACAACAACTTATATCTCATCACGTCTTGACCATATCACATCACAACATGCCCTGCAAAAACAAGTTAGATGTCCTCTACTTTGTTGTTGCAAGTTTTACGTGGCTGCTATGGGCTGAGCAAGAACCGCTCTTACCTACGCATCAAAACCACAACGATAGGTTGTCAAGTTGGTGTTGTTTTAACCTTCGCAAGGACCGGGCGTAGCCACACTCGGTTCAACTAAAGTTGGAGAAACTGACACCCGCCAGCCACCTGTGTGCAAAGCACGTCGGTAGAACCAGTCTCGCGTAAGCGTACGCGTAATGTCGGTTCGGGCCGCTTCATCCAACAATACCGCCGAACCAAAGTGTGACATGCTGGTAAGCAGTATGACTTATATCGCCCACAACTCACTTGTGTTCTACTCGTGCATATTACATCAACGCATAAAACTGGCTCGGATGCCACTGTTGGGGAACGTAGTAATTTCAAAAAAATTCCTACGCACACGCAAGATCATGGTGATGCATAGCAACGAGAGGGGAGAGTGTTTTCCACGTACCCTCGTAGACCGAAAGCGGAAGCGTTAGCACAATGCGGTTGATGTATTCGTACGTCTTCATGATCCGACCGATCAAATACCGAACGCACGGCACCTCCGAGTTCAGCACACGTTCAGCCCGATGACGTCCCTCTAACTCCGATCCAGCCGAGTGTTGAGGGAGAGTTTCGTCAGCAAGACGGCGTGGTGACGATGTTGATGTTCTACCGGCGCAGGGCTTCGCCTAAGCACCGCTACAGTATTTCGAGGTGGACTATGGTGGAGGGGGGCACCGCACACGGCTAAGAGACGATCAACTTGATCAACTTGTGTGTCTAGAGGTGCCCCCTGCCCCTGTATATAAATGAGCAAGGGGGGAGGCGGCCGGCCTAGGAGGAGGGCGCGCCAAGGGGGGAGTCCTACTCCCACCGGGAGTAGGACTCCTCCTTTCCTTGTTGGAGTAGGAGTGAAGGAAAGAGGAGGAGAGGGAGAAGGAAAAGGGGGCTGCACCCCTTGTCCAATTCGGACCAGAGGGGGGGGCACAGGTCTCCTTCCTTTTGGCCTATCTCCTCTATTCCCGTATGGCCCAATAAGGCGAATTCCCATAACTCTCCGGTACTCCGAAAAATACCCGAATCACTCGGAACCTTTCCGAAGTCCGAATATAGTCGTCCAATATATCGATCTTTACGTCTCGACCATTTCGAGACTCCTCGTCATGTCCCCGATCTCATCCGGGACTCCGAAATCCTTCGGTACATCAAAACATATAAACTCATAATATAACTGTCATCATAGCGTTAAGCGTGCGGACCCTACGGGTTCGAGAACTATGTAGACATGACCGAGACACGTCTCCGGTCAATAACCAATAGCGGAACCTGGATGCTCATATTGGCTCCTACATATTCTACGAAGATCTTTATCGGTCAGACCGCATAACAACATACGTTGTTCCCTTTGTCATCAGTATGTTACTTGTCCGAGATTCGATCGTCGGCATCTCAATACCTAGTTCAATCTCGTTACCGGCAAGTCTCTTTAGTCGTTCCGTAATACATCATCTCGCAACTAACTCATTAGTTGCAATGCTTGCAAGGCTCAGGTGATGTGCATTACCGAGAGGGCCCAGAGCTACCTCTCCGACAATCGGAGTGACAAATCCTAATCTCGAAATACGCCAACCCAACAAGTACCTTCGGAGACACCTGTAGAGCACCTTTATAATCACCCAGTTATGTTGTGACGTTTGGTAGCACACAAAGTGTTCCTCCAGTAAACGGGAGTTGCATAATCTCATAGTCATAGGAACATGTATAAGTCATGAAGAAAGCAATAGCAACAAACTAAACGATCAAGTGCTAAGCTAACAGAATGGGTCAAGTCAATCACATCATTCTCCTAATGATGTGATCCCGTTAATCAAATGACAACTCATGTCTATGGTTAGGAAACATAACCATCTTTGATCAACGAGCTAGTCAAGTAGAGGCATACTAGTGACACTTTGTTTGTCTATGTATTCACACATGTATTATGTTTCCGGTTAATACAATTCTAGCATGAATAATAAACATTTATCATGATATAAGGAAATAAATAATAACTTTATTATTTCCTCTAGGGCATATTTGCTTCAGATATTGTTGTAAAGAGTTACACAAAATATTTGTTGTAAAGGTTACACAAGACAACTTCATGACTGATATGAATTAACTATCGGGCTATAACAATTTTCAGAAACGAACATAAATTACGGATCTATAAATGGTATAGATTGAGGCTTGAGAAGTATTGATAGAATATAATCTGGATCAATAAAATTTTATTGATAGATTGTGGTGTAGTCCCAAATGAATATTGACTATATAGAGATATAGCAAATGGACTATATGGAGATATAGTGTCACTATAAAATGGACTATGTAGAGATATAGTGTTACCATTAAAGTGACATAAAGTATTACATAGAGAATCGGATATTACCGACACAAATAATATTGGGATTTGAGAAATATCAGACCCAGTGACGAAGGCTCTACCACTAGCAAAGCATGACCAACACAAGATAGCCATGTGTGTTAGAAAAAACATGCAACTAGATTATTGACTCTAGTGGAAGTGGGAGACTATTGGAAATATGCCCTAGATGCAATAATATTTGTATTATTATACTTTCATATTCATAATTATGGAGTTTATATTTCATGTTATAACTTCTATGATCCTGGAATATGTGATTTAGTGAAAAACTCATATGCACGTGTGGAATGATAAGAGTTAAATAAAAGGTTCCTAGTCTTGCCTCTAGGACTAGCTCAAGTGTCATTGGTGATCATTTTTTCCGGTTAGGATATCATTAGGTGTAACGATAGTCCTAAAACAACATTGAGATTATGACGTTGGAAGAAAAATCATATTGAATCGACCCAATCTTGTATGTTATGAATTGAGTTAATATCGTTTGCCATCAATTGTACTAACACAAAGTGTTAACATGTGAATTTTCTCCTTAGAACATGAGAGTATCATAGTAACTTCTCACCGTACGGTGGACTTTGGGGTTGCTCAAACTTCACCTGTGACACGGTGACCATAACAACAACTTACAAGTTCATCGGAAAGTTTGACAAGGGACTAGATAGCTCGAGAGTGGGGTTTGGTCCTTCGAAGATGGAGAGATATTCTTAGGGCCCTCTCGGAGTGACGGCGTCAATCATCATCTGGCCAAAGACAGGTGACTTTGTCACAGGGATGCCGGAACACAATAACGAGAAAGAAGAACAAAACCGGTAACAAGGATTTCAGTATAGTGAGCATGGTGATGACTCAGGAGGAAACCGACACATCCTGGGTTTTGTAAAGTATCGTGAAGCAAAGGGAACATCACATAATTACCAAATGTTCACTCGAGTATCATTCCTATGCTCATAGGGATCGATATGGACGTCCACGGTTCCACTGTCGGTCATTAAACGAACAATTTCGTTCATGTCTATGAGTTACCAAACCTACGGGGTCACAAGCTTAAGGAAAATCGCGATCTTCTAAGTTTTAGTAGGATGGTATTGATGAGAATATATTTGTGGAGTTGTTTTATTAATATTCGGAATAGTTCCAAGAGGATCCGGAAGCGTTTCGGGGTCACTGGAAGGGTTTCAGAGAGTATTGGGTAATACCGGTAAATATTTCCACAGATGTGAAATTATATATAAAATGGTTTGCAAGTATTTAGAAAATTTTTTATATTTAATTTAATATCACGGGACTAAAAAGGCCAAGAGGTAGAAGGCAACTTGGGCGACAAAGGCCCAAGTGGGGGAGGCGCTTCCTTCCCTAAGGAAGGAGGCCGAATTGGAGGAGGGGAGGAATCTTCCCCTCCTTAGGCTGGCGCACCAATGGGAGATCTTTCCCCCTTGGTGGCAGCCCCTCCTCTCCCCTCTATCCTATATATACATGAGGATTTGTGCTCTTTTAATATACATTTTTTGAAGGTTTCTCTGGTTCTTCTAGTTTTAGTTGGTCCTAGTTGACTAATTAAAGCTAGGTTAATCCTCTAGTCCTCATAGCTAGAATCCTTGTGTGGTTCTAATCCCTCTAATAAAAGTTCTGTTAAGTTTGTGTGGTAATTAAGGCGCTCATTTTAATAGAGAACTGGAACACAACATTAACACACAGTGTATACATGAACTCCTCAAGTTAAAGTCATCCCCGTCGATATCCCAATTCATGGTCACCTTGGGGGTTTAAGGTTCGGAAATGACTCGTGCATACAACTTGCACGTAAGATCAACATCTCAAATATAATCATGAAAGCATAAATGTTCGTATCTGAAATGATGGCACTCGGGCCATAGTGACAAGCATTAAGCATAGTATTGTCATAGCAACATCAATCTCATAACATAGTGGATACTAGGGATCAAGTCCTAACAAATTGACTCGATTACATAAGAAAGCTCATCCATCTCCATCTACCTCTAGTATGCCTACAAGAGAATTACTCACACATGATTGTGAGCATCATGAAAATGTTGACGAAGAAGGGTTGGTGATGACAATGGCGATGAATCTCTCTCATCGGAGCCTCGAACAGACTCCAGATTAAGGCTACCGATGAAGAACAGGAGGTGGCGGCGGCTCCGTATCGAAAAACGCGATGAAATTTTCTCTTTGTTTTTTTTCTCGGGAAGACAAAATTTATAGCACTGGAATTAGGTCAAACGGGGTCCAGGGGGGCACATGGACAGGTGGCATGGCCTGGAGGGGTGGTCGCGCACCAGCCCGTGTGGCCAGCCCCTGGCTCCTTTTTAGTGGATTCTGGCTCCAGTATTTTTTATATTTTCCAACACAATTCTCCATAATTTTTCATCCAATTTTGAGAACTTTTTATTTCTGCACAAAAATAACACCAAAGTAGTTCCACTGAAAATAGTGTTAGCCCAGATTAGTTTTACTCAAATCATGGAAATTAGGGGATAAAACAAGAGCAAAAGTGTTTGGAAAAATAGATACAATGGAGACGTATCAAACACCTCGAAGATGGAAAAGTTGTCCAGCGACACTATAGTCATCGGCACTAACTGAGGTCGGATCTCGATCATTTTGCATAGAGCACACTACTGCCATCGTACCTAAAACCTGCCAACCGAGCCCGTCCAATTGCGGGAGAGATGCACACCGAGTAGTGCATCAGTGTCACCTTGACAAATTTCGCTAAAATTAAAACTTTTGGTACATATTTTCGGAGTTCTCCATTGGCCACAATCGAACTAGGAAACTAAGGAAAGAAGACTTCCAATTTCTCGAAGATAAGGTGGCCAACAAATTGGTTCCTTGGGATGGCCAGAATATTGCATCCATTGGTAGCACAACCCTCATCGAATCGATGCTCTCCTCCCAAGCAATCTACTTCAACACCACGCTCATTGTCCCTCCCATCACTCTCTGTAACGTCAAGAAGCTTGAGAAGGCCTTCCTTTGTGCGGGCATAGACCACCGGTGCAATGTGCAAAGTTACTTGGGAGGCTGTCTGCCGGTTGCTTGCTCTTGCTGGCCTAGGAGTGTTCAATACAGAATTTTTTGCAAGGGCTCTCCGACTATGTAGGCTTTGCCATGAGCGGAAAGAGTCCGCGAAGATGTGGGTCGGAATGGGAAACCCGTGCAATGAGGCGGAATACGACTTCTTCTATGCTTATACTACCATCATGGTTGGGAACGGTGCATGCACTCCATTTTGGGGTTCCCCTTGGATCCAAAACATGAAGCCCAAAGACATTGCACAACTTATTTTCGAGGCATCTACAAGAAAAGAGATGGAAGGTCTGGGAGGCCCTGAGAGATGATGCTTGGATCTACAAGAACAAGATTACGTCAAGTTTCTCTATTGATCACTTCCGCCAATTCGTTGAGCCTTGGGCCATGTTACACAACTTAGCCCTCCAAGAGGAGGCGGATGATGACATTCTCTAGAAGCACACCAATAGCGACACTACTCGGCGGAGTCTGCATATAATGCTCAGTTCCTTGGCACCGTTTGGTCCTCTTTGGATCATGCCATTTGGAAAATTTGGGCTCGACTTAAAGTCAAGTTTTTTGCTTTGTTGGCCTCCCAAATAGAATCTAGACTGTGAATAGATTGGCCAAGCGGGAATGGGCAAACTGTGGCCTTTACCCACTCTGTAAGCAAGTGCAAGAATCTTCAAACCACCTCTTCTTCAAGTGCCGGTTCTCACTCGGACTTTGGGCTATTACCCAGGAGTGGTTACAATTGGAATGCATTGACACCTCCACATGGCATTTGATGCAATTCACCAAGGAGTGTAGGTTAGGTTATCCAATGATAACCTTCCCAGCCGCAAAGTGATGGCCTCGTTGACCGCGCTCACCTCATGGATATTTTGAAATGAGCGGAATATGCGGATCTTTCGACACGAGTGTTCCTCCTATGATCCTCCCCCAACACATTAAGGAGGGGCGCCTTGGGTTACCGCGGGCGGCAAGCAATTGGGTGCTATTATGCGTGAGAGAAATGACATTTTCCGTAATCAAGGATATGTTGCAACTTGTAACACAAACATTGAAACTCTTTCCAAAAATAGCATACATTGAAACTCTACTCTCTTCTCAATTAATAGATGAGGGCAAACCTGTTGGCAGGGTTTCAAAAAAATTAAAAAAATTGAACTAAACTACTACTCACCAATAACCAACCTCACCTACCTACAGGAAAGCTACCTAATATGTACGCACCGTAAGGGATTACTAGTAGCAGGCACTTGTGCATATTTGTGTTTCTGTAAAGTCTTCGAGCACGAGCATGTTTTGCAGAATAAAGTAATCAAGGGGACCAAAATGGTAGTGACAATGGAGGGTTAGATGACGCTGCATCTGTAACGCATATCCGTTGACACCGCCTACCGCTGCTTATGTATAGGTGGGAGCAACGCATTTTACAGCGAAATGGCACTCGCTAGTAATTGCAATGCCTACCCGTGTGCGCGTGACGTTGCGACGACGCTTGATGACTATATAATCCAAACCGGTAGTTGGCATGGCGCCAACGTGCAACTGTTGGGTGCTTGGGTGTTAGGCAACCCTGCATTAAGACGCTGGAATCACACGAGAGATCCGGCATGCCCGTACCGTCCCATGCCATCATCGCTTTCCGACGGCGCCGTCTGGTTCGCTGTTGCAATCACGCCGGTGTTGGATTACATCGTCATCAAGACGGGTCTGGAACCCATGTAATGTTACTACGACGAACGACGCGGCTTGGTACGTGCGACCTGAAAGCGTGCAGGTGCAGGTTGCCTCCCCGTTGGGGAAAGCCTCTGACTTCGGATTCCCCCTTTCATCTCCTGGTGAGAATGAGAGGTTTTACCAATCGGCTGAACTGCCGTGGCAGCGGTGGAAGCTCCCTGACCGAGCGTTCACTCGGATATCGTGCAATAGAGAGGTCCAAGGCAAGACCAAGCATGAAGCAGCCAAGCAAGATCGGACAGGTCAGTAAACAGTACTAGTACTACGTCGCAGCCCAGGGTGCGAATGACAGAAAAGATACCTGAACGCGGCAGTCGCTTTTCCCGGGCGATTTTTTATTTTTGAAAGTGCTTTTCCGGGGCGTTGAGTAGTCACCTGCGACTGCAACACGCCGACACGACACGACTTCTCGCACCCGCCCGCGGCAAATATGATCGGAGTGGACGTACCGAACTTGTAGTATTGACTATGCTTGCGGACCACGGATTGTGTTACAGCCTCCGTTTTTTAGACACTAGGCGTGGATTTTGTTTCTGGCGGATCAAATATCCATTGCTCTGTGAGCGTAGCTCAGATGGTTTGGTTTCTTGTGATGGAACAGCCATCAGAATTTTAAACTCCTACACTTGTATTGGATTTTGCATTTTTCTAAAATTAACTAATGTCGGACTTTCTGATGATATTTGTTCTGTCGGAGGAGACGTTCTCGTCGACAGCAAGGCGTCCGTGGTGACTTTATTGATCTTAAGATGTTGTGCCGGCTCAGTATCTCGAAGATGCTCACATAGATATGGTTTATGTGTGTTCATAAGGGCGAATATATATGCATGTATGTGAGCATCCATATATGTACTGTGTTAAAGAAAAGACAAGTTTGCAAATCGTGTTGTGTACTTTTGCGTCTTTGCCTGTAGTTATCGTCGCATATTTTGGGATAAAGAATATACATTTTTGCTAATCGTCAGGTCCCTCACCGCATACAATAATGACGTTGCAAGTGAGCGAGTTGCGGCATTTTAGATTGTACTAGCGAGGAAGAAGCTTAACAGGGAGGGGAGAGTACAAGGGGGCGCTGGAGCTATTCATCGGGCAGGGCTTAGAGGAATGGCCGGAAGCAACTGCTCCATAGTGGTGGGAAAGGTCAAGGGAAGGGCTAGGCGACGATATCTGACGGCTGCGCGCGGCAGAGGCAAACACTTAGGGTTGGGTAGGTCAGCGGTTGCATGAGGAAGGAGATGTGGGTGGTAGAAGATGAACAATGCACAATCTATTTTCGGCCGTATGATGGAGATCTAACGGTCCAAAGCGAAAGTGACTGGTGCAAACAAAAATTTCAGATGCCTAAAAAAATCACTGTCGTCGCGCAGAAATACTTGGACATGAGATTGCTACAAGCAAAAAAATCAATCTATTCTTCTAGTTGAATATACATGCATGTACAGGTAACACATGACCACTACAAACTTTTCTGAGCATCACGTATTTTAGTCTGCTACAGTCCTACTACGTTCACATGTCGATCACAACTTCACATTGACTTGGAGAGCCCGGTATCCCCGACTGGATTTTTGTTTTTGAAAATAGAATGAATCCAGAATTTAAGGCTCACATTTCCCTTGCTCTGACTTGACGCCTCGTCTTTTTGGACTAGCTCAATCCCGTGCAACAATCCAGTATTACCATCGCCATTTACGAACACAAAGTTGCTCCCGGGTCAAAAGTTCGAAACTTCAACCCAAATGTGAAATCTCACATTTTGAAACTGGTTCTTCACGGCGGGACGGGGGACGCGCCTCCTTGGAAGTCAGAAGTATTGGCTCCGGCTGAGCCCCTTGGGCGCGGAGAAGAGGCCGACGAGATCCTGCCGGTACGGCAAGAACGTCCGCCGCGCCGCGCCGGGGGAGGCCTTGGCGCCGTAGAACTGTCGGTGGCTGGCGGCCACCGTGTCGAGCTCGGTGGCGGCTTTGCTGTCCCGGCCTCGTGGCTTCGCCTTGGGCTGCTCCCTGGCAGGTGAGGGCGGCGCGGAAAGGAAGCGGAACTTGTCCCTGCCGTCGCTGTGGCTGCGGCCGACGACGAGCTCGCTCACGCGGCGCCACCGCGACAAGGACCCCGTGGATCCGCTCTTCCGCGGCGACCGCGCCGGCGAGGACGCGGCCGAGGCGCCGGGCGTCCAGACGCAGTAGCTGTCCGGGGACGCGCCGTCGAGGTCCCCGGCGTCCGTGGCGGCGGAGGAGGAGGACGAGGACGTGGACCCGACAGACGAGTTCCGCGCCTCCTCGAGGAACAGCCGGCCCAGCGGCCTCCGGCCGGGCGCCGACTGCACGTGCGCGTCGTCGAAGACCCGGCCGAACACCGGGTAGAACGGCCTGATGCGGCCGTCGGCGAAGAGCTCGTCGGCCGCGGCGCCGCCCGTGGCAGGCTCCCGGCTCCCGAAGGAGAACTCGAACTCGTCGTCGGACTCGTCGGCGGGAATCGGGGGGGCATCCGCCCTGGCCACCGTGGGCTCCTGGCGTCGGTCGTCACTGCGCCGCTCCCCCATGTCTTCTTCTTGGCTGAAACGTCGTTTGTTTGGCTTGCTTGCTTGCTTTCTTTGCGGATTTGGGTGCGAGGCTTTGGTCTAGTTCGTTGGGATAACGCACCGGCGTTTATATAGGGAAGGCAGATCGGGGCGGGGCGACCTTCGAGAAGGTCTACCCTTTGTATAGTTTTGGGCGGGGATGGGCGTGATGGCGCGCGATGCACGTCACTCGTGAGGCACGCGGTGCCGCCAATCTCTCTGTTTACTCTGCTTCCGTTCGGTTCCGTGTGACCCTTTTTCCTCTCTCTGTTTTACACTTGTTTCCTTAGGATTCTCTAGAAGAACATTGGCGGGTGCCTACGTAACACCTGCGCTGCCTGCTTGCTTGTGGTACAAACAAGCTGGAATTAATTAGGTCGGTTCTGGGGCGGGCCGAACACACTGACATCAGTTTCGTGGCCAGGAGGTAATCCAAAACCAGCTCAGGGACTCTCAAGGAAACTGTAGCTTGGGGACACGTGTGTTTTGGGAGGCAATCTTGCTACCAATATTAGGCCTCTTTCAGTGGGAAAGTGCTTAAATATGGTGATAAGGATATCTCCAACGGCAACCTGTAAATTTTCTCTTTCATCTGTTCACGGACAAAGTGACCAGTCCGTGGACACGGATGCGAAAGACAGTCATCCAATCATAGCCGCATACATTTTCACAATAACTTGAACCAACCGAATGAAATCCGATCAAACCGGACGAATTTTGATATAAACATGACGGATTTCATTAAAAATATGATAGTTTGTACATAAAAACGGACGACATTCGTCCGGTGAACTAAAACCCTAAAACTAAAATACTAAACTATCCTATACTTCAGGGTGACCTCGTAGGCCATGTCGGGCGGGCTCGCGGCTCCTACTCCGTCATCGTTGCCCGACCCGGCGTTGAAGTCAGAGTTGTCGGGTTTGGGGCGGCAGAAGGTGACGGCGCCGCGGCAGGGCTTCCCAACGGCCGCTTGACGCTCGCGGATGATCCTCTCCGCCTCCTCCTGTGCCGTGCGCAGTGCGGCCGTGGGCAGAGGGCGGAAGTCGTTGGAGGCGGCAGCAATCTCGGCGAGGGACCATTCCTGGTTGTACCTTGCCATCTCCCCCTAAGTGCATGAAAATACTTAGCAACTATTTTTTACTCAAGTGCTTAGCTTTTTTAGCTAAGCTTCATTTAATTGTTTAGCGGCCAAGATCGCCATGAATAGCTGTGTACATAGGTCAACATGCTCGACATTGTTCCTATCTAGGGTAACAAAAGTGTTCTCTCTTTTTCTTAGTTGCTTTCGACGACAATTTTCACCTTTGTGGCATAATATTTAGCACCCGTACACCCCGTGGAGCATTCGAACATGCTGCTCTCCATCTCGTTCACTCATCCAGCTTTCACATGTGTGTCAATTTTTTTGCACTTAAATACAATGCATAGAAAATCAAAATATATGGGAGTGAGATACATAATATAATAAACGATGTCCCACATTTTGCCATTGGGTTATAGTCCTACATCGAAAGGAGTTGATTAAAAGGTATGCAATTACCTTTATTCAAAGGAAATATCAATTGACAAACTCTCCATGTCAAGTTTATGGGTGCATTGACCCTTTCTCTCTAATTAACACATAATCTATAATTTTTAATGTTTTCTGTGTACAATATTTGTATCTTTTTTTATCCGCAATAGGTAAAAGAAAAGCACCATAATATCTGGGGCACGTCAGCTGGGGGTGTGCTTCAACTAATGATTGGTTCACTCGTGAAGACGCCCTCCAGCGATCGTTTCAGGCTGTTCGCTCTGGGGAGGACCAGGGTGGACCCCCATCGGCCTAGAGGCCCAGTTTACCCTTTGTTTAAATGCCATGACCAAAAGTGTACATATCTTTCTTATAAAAATAGCGAAAAGCATAAATTGTATAATTTCCATGATAATAAAATTATGAAAAATGTCATGCGAGTTATAAAATGTGATGCTAATTTATAAATTTACAAAATGGTATGTTTAAAGAAAAATGTGTCGTCAAATCTATTTTTTTTATGAATTCTGCCGTGGAGATGTTTCACTATGAAAAAAGGCATGTTTTGGAGAATTCTTTTTCTTTATTTTTGCCAAGGAGCAAAAACAAAATGCCATGTTGTATTTTTTTGCTTTATTTGATCCACCGTGCAGAAGATCTTAAAAAATGTCATGTCAGTGAAAGAAAATTACCATCCTCTTAAACAATAAAACTGCCCTCCTCCTAATAATAAAATGTCAGGCTCTCACTAATGAAATTGCCATACTGTTAATAATAAAACTGCCATATTCTTAATAATAAAATGCCATATTATTATTATTAATAAATGGCATGTTCTTAATCATAAAGTTGTCATCCTCTTAACAATAAGACTGTCATGTTATTAATTATTAAAATGCCATGCTCTTATAGTCTTAGTAATAAAAATGTCTTAATATTGCCACATTATTAATTATTCAAATGTCATGTTATTAGTAATAAAATTTCTATGTGAGAAAGTAAAATAATAATTCCAAAATTGCCATGAATAAGTGATAAATTTTCCCAAAAGCTTGGCATGGAGGGCATTACAAAAAAAACCTAGAAATTGCCATGCTATCTATAATAAAAATGCAGCTGGCAAATTTAAAAAATTCCCCTCTAAAAATAGGGGATTTTTGTTCTTTCAAAAATTTATTTTACTTTGTATTTTTTGTTTTTAAAATGAAAAATTGAATATATATATATATATATATATATATATTAGCTTAAAATACATTAAAACAGGTTTAATACATGTTTTTCCGCAAAACCTGTTTCAGCCCAACTATTAGAGTGTGTGTGTTTCTCCCACAATAGGTCTCGAGTTCGAGTTCCCCGATGGCACACCTCCGTGAATTTTTTGGGAGAAAACAAAAGCAAGTGCAGGAAACACTTTATGGCGAATGACTCCAGCTGATCTACATGGCATCGGCCCGCGCCAAGATCCATGCATGGCAGGGAGGGTGTTCGCCTGTGTTAGCCTCCTGACGAACGTTCGCCAGATATCATTTCCAGAAAAAAAAACATGCCATCATATTTCAGTCCTGCAGTTTTCTAGTCCTCTGAAGTCTATGCGCAAGTTGCGCCTACCTACCAGTTAGTGCCAAACAGCGAAGACATGGATGAAGTAGTGAAATTATTTAATCAGGACTGACGTTTTGTTTGGGGGCTTTGACCCGTAAGAGAGATCTAACAAATCCGACAGAAGCCCAAGAATCGGGTCAAAATAATGCAGCATTAGGCATGCTCTGACTAATTGGCGCGGGTCCCATACAGAAGCTTCCATGAGCAGAGTATTTCAAGGGGTATCCAGCTTCATTCTAGATGGCGACCAGTTCGACTTGCGGGCCAAGTAGCAACGAGGTGCTGGATTCCGACCTGCGATCATTGCTTGCTTCACTTGCGTCGCTTAGCACTGCGGCAGCCCGGGTATTGTTCGTGGAAGCCAGCTACTAACAGATAAGTCAACTGGTTCTGCTTGTGTGCCACACCCTCGTCGTACGTAAGCGGGATACAAGATGTCGCTCAGTCCGTTAGTTTTCCATTCAAAATGGGTCATCTCTACTATAACTACTTGAAAAAAAGGAGTGTTTCTTTTTCTGCAAGACGGAGTGCTTCGTTCAACCTTTTATTTTTGTTCTCTTTAAACATCATTCCTTGAAAACCGCCTTAATTGTCTGGCATTTTATTGACTTCCAAATAATAAGTGATTGAAAAATAAAATCCTAAAGTATATTTAGATAGGTAGATCACGGACATGATTTAGTTACATTTATTATTTATGCAACCACATAATGTGGGCAGGTAAATCACAGACTAATATATCAGAATTTTTATACCCATGACAATGCATAGGCAATATCTGGTCATATTCTAAATTACAACCTCCGTCTCGAAATATAAACGTTTTTATATGCTAAACTACAAAAATGCCTTCTATTCTAAAACAAAGCTAGTAACTAGTACTGTCGATGGAAAATGACGAAGTAGACAAATATGCTCATACCACAGTATATCTACTCATAAGAATTCGAACAAGTGCGATGCAGAGGAATACTCAAACTGTTTATGAACAGAGTATACTTATGCACATATATTCACCCCTATAAACGCATACACACACGCATCCTATTGTTGAGTTCTATGATAGAGTGCGTTGACTGCAAATTAATCACATATCGTTACCACTAGACGCGCAGTGCCGTGCAGTGGAAGAAGAGTTGGGGCAGCGTGTCCGCGTGGATCGTCTCCTCCCCGTGCGATCTCCCTCGAACGGCCGGTCGTCGCTTCCCACGTATAGGTTCGCCGGAGTGGCGCAAGTGCACCGCCTCTAACGGTATCCACGCGTGCAGGAGGAACATCGTGCGACGGACTGCTAGATCCGATCACACAGTCGGCGGTCGAGTGGAGGTGGCTATTCGCAACACATGCAAACTCTAGTGACAGCGCCGAAGCGATCAATCGCATGAGTGTGCCGCACCCCCACTTTATATAGACGTCCGTCGCGGGCTCAACACTTGGGCCTCGCACGGATCCTGAAGCCCAAAATCTGTTCGGCCTGGACCCGAGTCCGAGTAGGATCACTTCTGACTCGTTGAGTCGGACCGGGCCTCACAGGTTCCTTCCCTTAAGCGCGCGACCCCTTAGGTTCTCGTTTACTTGGTCGCGAGTCATATCACATCCGACTTGGCTGGTCGGTAGCGGCCTCTAGCAAGCCGACTCCAAGTGTCCGATGAAGCTGGTTAGGCGAACCCGTACATCACACATCTGTTCCCTTTGTTGGGGAACGTAGTAATTTCAAAAAAATTCCTACACACACGCAAGATCATGGTGATGCATAGCAACGAGAGGGGAGAGTGTTGTCTACGTACCCTCGTAGACCGTTCGCGGAAGCGTTATATCAACGCGGTTGATGTAGTCGTACGTTTTCACGTCCGACCGATCCAAGTACCGAAAGCACGGCACCTTCGAGTTCTGCACACGTTCGGCTCGGTGACGTCCTCGCCTTCTCGATCCAGCAAGAGGGACGAAGTAGTAGATGAGTTCCGGCAGCACGACGGCGTGGTGACGGTGTTGGTGAAGAACAATCTCCGCAGGGCTTCGCCTAAGCACTATGAAAACTATGACGGAGGATAAACTAGAGGGGACAGGGTTGCCGGCACACGGCTTGCTGTTTCTTGATGTGTCTTTGGTGCTAGCCCGACCCCTCTATTTATATGTTAAGCCCTGGGGTCGAAACTTGGAGTAAAAGCCTCCTCAAAGTCGGTTTCACTCGAAAGGCAAGAGTCTTTCTCGGACTCCAGGGCTAGACGCCAGGGTTCCCGGCGTCTACCCCCTAGACGCCAGGATTCCTGGCGTCTAGCCTCTGGTCTCCGCAAAACTTTCTTTTGCACTTTCCAAAAGCCTCGTGGGCTTTCCCCTTTGGCCCAGATAAAGTGTTCTCGTGCCCAAACATTTCGGGAAACATCCGGAACCCCTTCCGGAGATCGAACACTACTATCCCATATATCAAACTTTATCTCTGGACCATTCCGGAGTTCCTCGTCATGTCCGTGATCTCATCTCGGACTCCGAACAACATTCGGTCATCAACATACATAACTCATATAGTACTATATCGTCAACGAACGTTAAGCGTATGTTACTTTTCCGAGATTCGATCGTCGGTATCTCAATACCTAGTTCAATCTCGTTACCGGCAAGTCTCTTTACTCGTTCTGTAATACATCATCCTGCAACTAACTCATTAGTTGCAATGCTTGCAAGGCTTAAGTGATGTGCATTACCGAGAGGGCCCAGAGATACCTCTCCGACAATCGGAGTGACAAATCCTAATCTCGAAATACGCCAACCCAATAAGTACCTTCGGAGACACCTGTAGAGCACATTTATAATCACCCGGTTACGTTGTGACGTTTGGTAGCACACAAAGTGTTCCTCCGGTAAATGGGAGTTGCATAATCTCATAGTCATAGGAACATGTATAAGTCATGAAGAAAGCAATAGCAACAAACTAAACGATCAAGTGCTATGCTAACGAAATGGGTCAAGTCAATCACATCATTCTCCTAATGATGTGATCCCGTTAATCAAATGACAACTCATGTCTATGGTTAGGAAACTTAACCATCTTTGATCAACGAGCTAGTCAAGTACAGGCATACTAGTGACACTCTGTTTGTCTATGTATTCACACATGTATTATGTTTCCGGTTAATACAATTCTAGCATGAATAATAAACATTTATCATGAAATAAGGAAATAAATAATAACTTTATTATTGCCTCTAGGGAATATTTCCTTCACCTGGAGCACCCAGTGGTTTGCCCGGGTTTATCTTGCTCGACCATGTCTTGTAACATGGGTCTGGACAAGTCCGAAACCTACCTTTGTAACTACCCAGTCACGGAGTAGTGTTTGGTTGGCCCAAAGCAAGTCTGTCACCATCTCGAGTACATGCGCCAGCTCAGGTCTTAGGACATAGAACGTATGTTGTACTAGAGACTCACAGATGGCATATCGCTACGTCTCATAGTTGGGTCTGTCTGACTCGGACCTTATCTCAACTCGGATCTAACTACGTCAAATCCGACCAGATCCTTACGAGTCCATATTATTCGGTTAGCATCCAATGCTCCATGGCTAGTGAGACCAAGCCATCGACCGTGTCATATGGTAGTCTAGTCGGCTGCGCGTCCACACAGCCCTTTCGACTAGGGAACTTTTAGGACGTTCATCATACAATGCATAGTCCCACAAACAAGTCACGTACTTGCTGATACACACCATTGATAATGTCCAAGGACTATATTTATTCGTAAACACATAGGAAATATCATCATACATGATTGTCTCTAGGGCATATCTCCAACACCTATCCCTATGAGCATCTCTGAGAGAGTGAGCCATACATTATCTTGAGATTAACGAAGTCGTCACAGACGCATTTTTAGTTGACGGACATCTCCTCCTACTAAACGGATATCGCCGGAAGGCCTGGAATAAATCCAAAAAATGCGAGCACCGGTGTCAAGTCTAGGACTTGAACCCTAGTGGACTGGGGATACCACTGTCCTCCTAACGATCCAACCACAAGCTGGTTCGCAATGAATACTCAAACTTGATAATCATGAAATCTAAAGTTTGTTAACCTTAGGGGAAAAAGGTCTATGATTTCTTTTTTGAACCGCTCGTCGTGTCCTCACGTCAATGTTTTAGAAAGTGAATCTCATGTTGATAGATTTCAATGAACTTTTACTTGAACGTGCAAGTACAATTCTGTACTACTATGTGTTTTTTCCATACCACTTTATGTAATTCACATGCTAGTATTGTGTACTTCCCATAGGCACTGCAGTACATCTGCCCAGATGGAAGTACAAATGCATTGACGGAGCAATAAACACGAACTGCATGAGCTATACAATGCACTGCATCGATGGTTGAGGAAGTACACAAGGAAAATCAAAGAAACTTGATGAAAACAAAGAAAGCAAAGAAAATGTAAGAAACTATTTCTTTACTACCACCTCAGAAAACCAACCGCCAGTCCAGAGTAGGCTCCTCGCTTGTCATATTTCAGCAAGGGCTGGCCATAGTGGGGGTAACATAACCGGCATCATGCACTTGGTACTAGCAAACATGCTCATTGGCAGGTAATTAAAGAAGATAGAGGGTTAGAGTAATATAAGTAAATACCATATCATAATAGAAATTATGCTACTATGTGTCACGCATGACAATAAATAAGATGATTTATGATACTAATCTATAATACTATGCACTATGAAGATAGTAGGGATAATATCTGGTACTCCCACCCCTAGGGTGCTCCCGGTGCTCCAAACTTGATAGCACATTTTTAAACGTTCGAAAAATTCTGAAAAACATCCAGCACATAGACACAACATCAATGTATGTTGTCATAAAATTTGAAATCAATTTTCAAAACATAGCTTGAGAAACATAGATGAAAAATTCAAAAATAAATAGTACACAACATAAGTTGGGCTTTAGATTTGGCCCATTATCACATTGATGTCAATTTTTTCATTTTTGTATCTCGAGCAATGTTTTGAATTTTGATTTGAATTTCTTTGACAACATACATTGATATTGTGTCAATGTGCTAGATTTTGTTTCTAATTTTCAAACATTTTAAAATGTGCTACCAGTTTGGAGCAACACGAGCACCCTCGGGATGGGAGTACCAGGTATTCTCCCGAAAGTAGTATCATAGACTAGTATTATATGCATGATACTCTCCACTATAAGTAGCCTAAAACCATGGTTTGATACAATACTCTCTCATAACAACGACACAAGCTCACCGAAGTCAGTGCCTAAATCCATTCAACTTCTTGAGTCTCCAAGTGGAAATACATGGTGCGTCGTCATTAAAGAAGACTGTGGAGAAATCATATGTGTGCATTCTCATGCTAAAGCAAGGAATGAAGGTTTTATTTTCTAAATGGCAGTTATACTGCATTCATTAAGAAGAACGAGTTGCTCAGTTAATTAGGGAAAACCGAGCTAAAATTAGATTGCCCAGTAAATTATGGAGAACCGGACGAAAACCATCACAACTACTAAGCAACACGCATAAGAAACCCACGCACACCGCTCCAAAGAGGACCTCGGCGAAACCGCATGTAGTCGTCATTGTCATCATTCCTCCTCTAGAGGCGTCATCACCATCCCTAAATTCTGAGCAAACGACTCCGACTTCGCTGTAGGCGATCGTCGACTCAATCCACGCTGTAGCGGATGCGTGAAGTTGCATGAAGATCTACGCCAAAACTCAGCCACATGAGGCTAGACAGCACGGTTCTGACTCTGACGAAGAAATCTGAAGGACAAAACCAGGCATGACCGGTGCCACGGAAGATCGCCGAATGGGCCACCCGCAGCTAGTCATCGTATACCACAGGGCCACGCCTCCGCAGTTTCGACTCCACGACAACAAAAACACCGAGAATGGAGGATTTTAGGGCCAAATAATTACACACTCATCAGTGTTCTAAGTAGCTTATGCACACGATGACAACCAAGGCTACCGCTTCCTAATATTTTTTGAAGTGTTCTTCATTTATGAATTCGTTTGTTGGTACATTTATCTCCACTGGTGGCAAAGTTGATGTCAATTGGTTGTATCTAAAAGTTGATGTCAATTGGATGCTAGTTCTGGCCGGCCTATTGGGTCTCGACGATGGGGGTCGCCCAGGGGTGTGAAAGGTGGGACCTTTTCGCTCGTCTCTTTGGTCGGGGTAGCGGCGGGTCTCGGGTGAGGCGGTGTCAAGGTCTTGGATGCCGGGCCGACGGCCCTAGTGGTGGTAATGCGGTGCTCTTGGGCAGAGCCCGTGGCTTGGTGTTGCCCGCTCGCCAGGGCCGTGTGGGCGGCGTGGTAGCTGGGGTGTGGCGTTGGGTAGCGGTGAGTGTTGGCCAGGGTGAAAACCTGTTCTTTCTTCGTGTTGGACTTGTGTCAAATATATTGTACAAGATAGGTTACAGTTGGACTTGTAGTAGTATTGTGTTTAGATAGGATACGGAGTCGTGTCCTAGTAGGACACTTGTATCCTAGGCCTCTCATATATAGTGGGGCTAGACACACGATGTAACCTATGTTGGAAATATGCCCTAGAGGCAATAATAAATTGGTTATTATTATATTTCCTTGTTCATGATAATCGTTTATTATCCATGCTAGAATTGTATTGATAGGAAACTCAGATACATGTGTGGATACATAGACAACAACATGTCCCTAGTAAGCCTCTAGTTGACTAGCCCGTTGATCAATAGATGGTTACGGTTTCCTGACCATGGACATTGGATGTCGTTGATAACGGGATCACATCATTAGGAGAATGATGTGATGGACAAGACCCAATCCTAAGTCTAGCACAAAATCGTGTAGTTCGTTTGCTAAAGCTTTTCTAATGTCAAGTATCATTTCCTTAGACCATGAGATTGTGCAACTCCCGGATACCGTTGGAGTGCTTTGGGTGTGCCAAACATCACAACGTAACTGGGTGGCTATAAAGGTACACTATAGGTATCTCCGAAAGTGTCTATTGGGTTGGCACGAATCGAGACTGGGATTTGTCACTACGTGTAAACGGAGAGGTATCTCTGGGCCCACTCGGTAGGACATCATCATAATGTGCACAATGTGACCAAGGAGTTGATCACGGGATGATGTGTTACAGAACGAGTAAAGAGACTTGCTGGTAACGAGATTGAACAAGGTATCGGATACCGACGATCGAATCTCGGGCAAGTACAATACCGCTGGACAAAGGGAATTGTATGTGGGATTGATTGAATCCTTGACATCGTGATTCATCCGATGAGATCATCGTGGAACATGTGGGAGCCAACATGGGTATCCAGATCCTGCTATTGGTTATTGGCCGGAGAGTTGTCTCGGTCATGTCTGCATGGTTCCCGAACCCGTAGGGTCTACACACTTAAGGTCCGGTGACGCTAGAGTTGTTATGGGAAATAGTATGTGGTTACCGAAGGTTGTTCGGAGTCTCGGATGAGATCCCGGACATGACGAGAAGCTCCGAAATGGTCCGGAGGTGAAGATCGGTATATTGGACGAAGGGTATTGGAGTCCGGAATTGTTCCGAGGGTACCAGGTGATGACCAGCGTGTCCGAAAGGGGTTTCGGAGGCCCCGGCAAGCGTTGGGGGGCCTTATGGGCTAAGGGGAGAGGGCACATCAGCCCACTAAGGGGCTGAGCGCCCCTCCCACCCCATCTCACGTAACCAGGAGAGGTGGGGGCGCCACCCCTAGGGCAGCCGCCCCTCCCGGCTTGGGGGGCAAGTTTCCTAGGGGGTGGGGGCGCCCAAACCCATCTAGGGTTTCCCCTGTGGCCGTCGCCCCTCCCCTAGCGATCCCTAGGGCGCCTCCCCCTCCTCCCTTCCCCCTATATATAGTGAGGGAGAGAGAGGGCAGCCGCACCCTTCCCCTGGCGCAGCCCTCTCCCTCCTCCTACACCTCCTCCTCCTCCTCCTCCTCCATAGTGCTTGGCGAAGCCCTACTGGAGAACCACGAGCTCCATCACCACCACGCCGTCGTGCTGCTGTTGGACTCTCTTCCTCAACCTCTCCCTCCTCCTTGCTGGATCAAGGCGTGGGAGACGTCTCCATTTCATACGTGTGTTGAACGCGGAGGTGCCGTCCGTTCGGCGCTAGGATCATCGGTGGTTTGGATCACGACGAGTACGACTCCATCAACCCCGTTCACTTGAACGCTTCCGCTTAGCGATCTACAAGGGTATGTAGATGCACTCTCCTTCCCCTCGTTGCTAGATTACTCCATAGATTGATCTTGGTGATGTGTAGAAAATTTTGAATTTCTGCTACGATCCCCAACAGTGGCATCATGAGCTAGGTCTATGCGTAGTTTCTATGCACGAGTAGAACACAAAGCAGTTGTGGGCGTCGATATTGTCAATTTACTTGCCGTTACTAGTCTTATCTTGATTCGGCGGCATCGTGGGATGAAGCGGCCCGGACCGACCTTACACGTACTCTTACGTGAGACTGGTTCCACCGACTGACATGCACTAGTTGCATAAGGTGGCTAGCGGGTGTCTGTCTCTCCCACTTTAGTCGGATCGGATTCGATGAAAAGGGTCCTTATGAAGGGTAAATAGAAATTGGCATATCACGTTGTGGTTTTCGCGTAGGTAAGAAACGTTCTTGCTAGAAACCTATAGCAGCCACGTAAAAAACTTGCAACAAACAATTAGAGGACGTCTAACTTGTTTTTGCAGCATATGCCTTGTGATGTGATATGGCCAAAAGGATGTGATGAATGATATATGTGATGTATGAGATTGATCATGTTCTTGTAATAGGAATCACGACTTGCATGTCGATGAGTATGACAACCGGCAGGAGCCATAGGAGTTGCCTTAATTTATTTATGACCTGCTTGTCAACATAAACGTCATGTAATTACTTTACTTTATTGCTAAAGCGTTAGCCATAGTAGTAGAAGTAATAGATGACGAGACAACTTCAAGAAGACACGATGATGGAGATCATGATAATGGAGATCATGGTGTCATGCCGGTGACAACGATGATCATGGAGCCCCGAAGATGGAGATCAAAAGGAGCAAAATGATATTGGCCATATCATGTCACTATTTGATTGCATGTGATGTTTATCATGTTTTACATCTTATTTGCTTGGAACGACGGTAGCTTAAATAAGATGATCCCTCACTAAAATTTCAAGAAAAGTGTTCCCCCTAACTATGCACCGTTGCGAAGGTTCGTTATTTCGAAGCACCACGTGATGATCGGGTGTGATAGATTCTAACGTTCGAATACAACGGGTGTAAGCCAGATTTACACACGCAATACACTTAGGTTGACTTGACGAGCCTAGCATGTACAGACATGGCCTCGGAACACGGAAGACCGAAAGGTCGAGCATGAGTCGTATAGAAGATACGATCAACATGAAGATGTTCACCGATGTTGACTAGTCCATCTCACGTGATGATCGGACACGGCCTAGTTGACTCGGATCATGTTTCACTTAGATGACTAGAGGGATGTCTATCTGAGTGGGAGTTCATTAGATGAACTCAATTATCATGAACATAGTCTGAATTGTCTTCGCAAATATGTTGTAGATAAATAGCTCACGTTGTAGCTCCCTGTTTCAATACGTTCCTAGAGAAAGATTAAGTTGAAAGATATTGTAAGCAATGATGCGGACTAGGTCCGTAGTCCGAGGAGTGTCCTCACTGCTACACAGAAGGCTTACGTCTTTGATGCACCGCTCGATATGCAAACCCCTACAACGTCATCTGTGGATGTTGTGAACACCTGACAGACACATCCTGATGACTACATGATAGTTTAGTGCACCATACTTTACGGCTTAGAATCGGGATTCCAATGACGTTTTGAACGCCATAGAACATATGTTCCAAGAGCTAAAATTGGGATTTCAGGCTCATGCCCGTGTTGAGAGGTGTGAGACCTCTGACAAGTTCTTTAGCCAACAAGATGGAGGAGAATAGCTCAACTAGTGAGCATGTGCTCAGAATGTCTGGGTGCTACAATCACTTAAATCAAGTGGGAGTTAAACTTCCAGATAAGATAGTGATTGGTAGAGTTCTCTAGACACTATCACTAAGCTACTAGATCTTCGTGATGAACTATGACATGCAAGGGATGGAGTTAATCCTGGAGCTGTTCGCGGTGCTTAAGACCGCAAAAGGTAGAAATCAAGAAGGAGCATCAAGTGTTGATGGTTTAACAAGACCACTGGTTTCAAGAAGGGCAAGGGCTAGAAGGGAAATTTCATGGATGGCAAACCAGTTGCAGCTCCAGTGAAGGAACCCAATGTTGAACCCAAACCCGAGACTAAGTGCTTCTATTGTAAAGGGAACGGTCACTGGTAGCGGAATTACCCCAAATGCATGGTAGATAAGAAGGCTGGCAACTTCAACAAAGTATATACATGTTATTAATGTGTACCTTACTAGTACTCCTGGTAGCACCTGGGTATTGGATACCGGTTCAGTTGTTATTATTGGTGACTTGAAGCAAAAGCTACGGACTAAATGGAGACTGGCTGAGGGCGAGGTGGCGATGTGTGTTGGAAGTGTTTCCAAAGTTGATGAGATCACCATCGCACACTCCATCTGCCTTCGGTATTAGTATTGAACCTAGATAAATGTTATCAGGTGTCTACGTTGAGCATGAATATGATTAGATCATGTTCATTGCAATACGGTCATTCATTTAAGTTAGAGAATAATGGTTATTTTGTTTACATGAATGATACTTTTCATGGTCATGCACCCTATGTGAATGGTTCATTGAATCTCGGTCGTGGTGATACACATGTTCATGCCAAAAGATGTAGAGTTAATAATGATAGTACCACTTTCTTGTGGCACTGCCGCTTAGGTCATAGTGGCGTAAGATGCATGAAGAAACTCCATATCGATGGATGTTTGGAGTCACTTGATTTTGAATCGCTTGACACATGCGAGCCATGCCTCATGGGCAGGATGACTAAGACCCCGTTTTCAGGTACAATGAAACGGGCAAGTGACTTGTTGGAAATCATACATGCTGATACGTGTGATCCAATGAGAATTGAAGCGTGCGGTGGATATCACCATTTTCTCATCTTCACTAACGATTTGGGTAGATATAGGTATATCTACTTAATGAAGCACAAGTCTGAAACATTTGAAAAGTTCAAGCGATTTCAGAGTGAAGTTAAGAATCATCATAACAATAAGATCATGTTCCTACGATCTGATCAAAAGGGGATTTTCTGAGTTATGAGTTTGGCAATCACTTAAGACATTGTGGAATTGTTTCAAAGTTGAAGCCACGTGGAACACCACAAGGTAATGGTGTGTCCAGACGTCGTAATCGAACACTATGAGATATGGTGCGATCTATGATGTCTCTTATCAATCTACCGTTTTCATTTTGAGGTTATGCGTTAGAGACATCTGCATTCACTTTAGATAGAACACCATATAAGTCCGTTGAGACGACGTCGTATGAACATTGGTTTGGCAAGAAACCAAAGTTGTCGTTTCTTAATGTTTGGGGCTGCGATGCTTAAGGCTTCAGCCGGAGAAGCTTGAACCCAAAGCGGATAAACACATCTTCATAGGATACCCATAGGTGACAGTTGGGTATACCTTCTATCTCAGATCCGAGGGCAAATTGTTTGTCGCTAAGAACGGGTCCTTTCTCGAGAAGGAGTTTCTCTCGAAAGAATTGAGTGGGAGGAAGATAGAACTTGATGAGGTTGTCGAACCTTTACTTCAACCAGAGAGTGATGCAACACAGAAAGATGTTTTCTGTGGCGCCTACGTCTGTTGAAGAGGAAGTTAATGATAGTGATCATGATGCTTCGGATCAAGTTGCTATCGAACCTCGGAGGTCGACAAGGATATGTACTACTCCTGAGTGGTACGGTAATCCTGTCTTAGATATCATGTTGTTAAACAACAATGAACCTAGGAGCTATGGAGAAGCGATGGTGGGCCCATATTCCGACAGATGGTTAGAAGCCATGAAATCCGAGATAGGATCCATGTATCAGAACAAAGTATGGACTTTGGTGGACTTGCCCGATGATCGGCAAGCCATTGAGATAAATGGATCTTTAAGAAGAAGACGGACGTGGGCGGTAATGTTACCGTCTATGAAGCTCGACTTATGGGAACGAATCTTTTCATAAGTTCAAGGAGTTGACTACGATGAGAATTTCTCATCCGTAGCGATGCTTAAGTCCGTCGGAATCATGTTAGCATTAGCTATATTTTTCGATTATGAAATCTTACAGATGGATGTCAAAACAAGTTTTCTTACTAGTTTTCGTAAGAAAAATTGTATGTGATACAATAAAAGGTTTTGTCAATCCTAAGGATGCTAAAAGGTATGCTGGCTCCAGCAATCCTTCTATGAACTAGAGCGAGCATCTCGGAATCGGAATATATGTTTTGATGGAATGATCAAAGCTTTTAGGTTTATACAATGTTTGTTAGAAACTTGTATTTACAAGAAAGTGAGTGGGAGCACTACAACATTTCTGATAAGTATATGTGGATGACATATTGTTGATCCGAAATAATGTAGAATTTCTGGAAAGCATAAACGTTTGTTTGAAGAGTGATTTTCAAAGGAAGACCTGGATAAAGCTGCTTACATATTGGGCATCAAGATCTATAGAGATAGATCAAGACGCCTGATGATACTTTCAAAGAACGCACACCTTGACATGTTTTTGAAGGAGTTCAAAATAGATCAGTCAAAGAAGGGGTTCTTACCTGAGTTGTAAGGTGTGAAGTTGAGTAAGACTCAAAGATTGACCACGGCAGAAGAAAGAGGAAGGACGAAGGTCGTCCCCTATGATCTTGTCATAGGCTCTATACGGTATGCCATGCTGAGTACCACACTTGATGTGTGCCTTGCCACATGTCTGGCAAGAGGGTACAAAGGTGATCTGGGAGTAGATCACCAGATAGCGGTCAAAATTGTCCTTAGAGGAATAAGGAAATGTTTCTCGGTTATGGAGGTAATAAAGAGTTCGGCATAAAGAGTTACATCGATGCAAGCTTGACACCTATCCGGATGGCTCTGAGTAGAGATACCGGATACGTATAATGGAGCAATAATTTGGAATAGCTCCAAGTGGAACGTGGTAGCAGCATCTACGATATATAAAGTTTTGCGAAATACATAGGGATCTGAATATGGCAAGACCCGTTGACTACAACCTCTCTCACAAGCATAACATGATCAAACCCAGAACTCTTTGAGTGTTTATCACATAGTGAAGTGAACTAGATCATTGAGTCTAGTAGACTCTTGGATGTTGGTCACATGGCGATGTGACCTGTGAGTGTTAATCACATGGCGATGTGAACTAGATTATTGACTCTAGTGCAAGTGGGAGACTGTTGGAAATATGCCCTAGAGGCAATAATAAATTGGTTATTATTATATTTCCTTGTTCATGATAATCGTTTATTATCCATGCTAGAATTGTATTGATAGGAAACTCAGATACATGTGTGGATACATAGACAACAACATGTCCCTAGTAAGCCTCTAGTTGACTAGCTCATTGATCAATATATGGTTACGGTTCCTGACCATGGACATTGGATGTCGTTGATAACGGGATCACATCATTAGGAGAATGATGTGATGGACAAGACCCAATCCTAAGCCTAGCACAAAGATCGTGTAGTTCGTTTGCTAAAGCTTTTCTAATGTCAAGTATCATTTCCTTAGACCATGAGATTGTGCAACTCCTGGATACCGTAGGAGTGCTTTGGGTGTGCCAAACGTCACAACATAACTGGGTGGCTATAAAGGTATACTACAGGTATCTCCGAAAGTGTCTATTGGGTTGGCACGAATCGAGACTGGGATTTGTCACTCCGTGTAAACGGAGAGGTATCTCTGGGCCCACTCGGTAGGACATCATCATAATGTGCACAATGTGACCAAGGAGTTGATCACGGGATGATGTGTTACGGAACGAGTAAAGAGACTTGCTGGTAACGAGATTGAACAAGGTATCGGATACCGACGATCGAATCTCGGGCAAGTACAATACCGCTGGACAAAGGGAATTGTATGTGGGATTGATTGAATCCTTGACATCGTGATTCATCCGATGAGATCATCGTGGAACATGTGGGAGCCAACATGGGTATCCAGATCCTGCTATTGGTTATTGGCCGGAGAGTTGTCTCGGTCATGTCTGCATGGTTCCCGAACCCGTAGGGTCTACACACTTAAGGTTTAGTGACGCTAGAGTTGTTATGGGAAATAGTATGTGGTTACCGAAGGTTGTTCGGAGTCTCGGATGAGATCCCGGACATGACGAGAAGCTCCGAAATGGTCCGGAGGTGAAGATCGGTATATTGGACGAAGGGTATTGGAGTCCGGAATTGTTCCGGGGGTACCAGGTGATGACCAGCGTGTCCGAAAGGGGTTTCGGAGGCCCCGGCAAGCGTTGGGGGGCCTTATGGGCTAAGGGGAGAGGGCACATCAGCCCACTAAGGGGCTGAGCGCCCCTCCCACCCCATCTCACGTAACCAGGAGAGGTGGGGGCGCCACCCCTAGGGCAGCCGCCCCTCCCGGCTTGGGGGGCAAATTTCCTAGGGGGTGGGGGCGCCCAAACCCATCTAGGGTTTCCCCTGTGGCCGTCGCCCCTCCCCTAGGGATCCCTAGGGCGCCTCCCCCTCCTCCCTTCCCCCTATATATAGTGAGGGAGAGAGAGGGCAACCGCACCCTTCCCCTGGCGCAGCCCTCTCCCTCCTCCTACACCTCCTCCTCCTCCATAGTGCTGGCGAAGCCCTGCTGGAGAACCACGAGCTCCATCACCACCACGCTGTCGTGCTGCTGTTGGACTCTCTTCCTCAACCTCTCCCTCCTCCTTGTTGGATCAAGGCGTGGGAGACGTCTCCGTTCCATACGTGTGTTGAACGCGGAGGCGCCGTCCGTTCGGCGCTAGGATCATCGGTGATTTGGATCACGACGAGTACGACTCCATCAACCCCGTTCACTTGAACGCTTCCGCTTAGCGATTTACAAGGGTATGTAGATGCACTCTCCTTCCCCTCGTTGCTAGATTACTCCATAGATTGATCTTGGTGATGCGTAGAGAATTTTGAATTTCTGCTACGATCCCCAACAACCTATGCCAGCATAATAGCATAGGCGCGCAAGGGGGAGCCGGCGGCGTGTGCCGGCGCGCGGGTGGCCGGTGTGCGGTATTGTGACGGTGTCACGGGGAGGAGCGCTCGTAGTCAAGCCCCGGGGATGTAGCCATATCGGTGAACCTCGTTAACAAATCTCGGTGTCGTGCTCGTGTGATTGCTTGGTCCTCGGATGACTGACGGTATGCCTCGAATTTATTCTAACAAGTGGTATCATGAGCAAGGTTGAAAAGTTCCGGAAGGTGTGAATTGTTGATCTAGAGGAGATATCGAGTTTGAGATGCAGCCGACGGTGTGGTTCTCGATGAGATTGGAAAAGGCAGCTTGGTTGATAAATCGCAGCAGTAGTTCTCAGCGGCGTCAGCGGGATCGGAGTCGCGAGCAGCGGTCGGATCGGAGCAGGCGGTCGATGGCAACAGACGTGTGGCGGCGACAGAGCGGAAGCGCAAGGGTTCGCTGGAAGGGATGTAAGTGGCAAATAAATGGTGTCCGCAATCCCGTTTAGTTAGTTTTTGCTAGCTTGATAATTCATTTTTCTTAAACAAATGAAAAACCTTTTTCAACTATCATATCATAAGTGGACTTTAAATGGAATTAAACGGGTTGAGATCCCTAGCTGCTGGGGCGTCCTTGTGGGTTGGCCGAGCCAGGGCAACGTGGAAGTATGAGGTCCACGTGCACGCGTGCCGTGTGCGTCGCGCAAGAAACTGCCATGGCGTGATATGCTGTTGCGATGTGCTGTACCAAGGCAACAAACTAGATTTTTTTTGTAAAAAAAGGACCGGGTCCTCATGTGACTCGAAAAGAGGCGACAGATCGAATCGGCGTAGAAAATTCATTGATACGCATCATCAGGAGAGCTGAGGCAAGGCAAAGCTAGCATTACAAAATTTGTGCCAAGGGAGCTACACCACGTGAGAAGACCAGAAGGTGTTTTGGTTGGAAGTGGTATTAGTACATGAGGGTGTACCACGTTAGGTTTTGCTTGTATACTTGGACATCACGTGAGGAAATCTTGGATAATTTTTCACAGGGTCTGCCGTATAAAGAACCGTGGCGCCAATGGGTACCAGGTTTGAGGTGGAAAAGTTCAACGAAACTGAAAACTTTGGGTTATGGTAGACAAGGATGAAAGATTTGTTGGCACAATGGAGATGCTTGAAGGCATTGCAGGAAGTCATGTCACCTAAGATGGAATTATCATGTGATGGATAAAAATTCGCGGAAGATGATCTGGAAGCCTGGGTCGGACTAGATAGTCTGACGGATCGACGTGAGTCGGTTGGAACAGAAGACGGTGGTGGGATCGGCGACAACGACATAGGAGCGTGATGCTGATGGTGACCGACTTCTTGGCGTGGAAACACATGGCGTAGGCCCGAGGGCTTGTGTGGCTTCGACAAGACTATGGCACGAGGTTGATTCAAGGTGATGTGCACACGGAGCTTGAAATCGATGGGTCGTGAGGGTGGACTGATCATCTACCATGGAGTCATGTCAAAGGTGAAGCTGGATTGAGGGGCTACGGTGTAAGGATCCAGAGAATCGAAGCCTATTTCATCTAGGGAAAAAGCGAGTGACACGTAGTTCGGACTGGGGCCCAGTGGTCTGATGGAAGCGTGAAACTCGTCATTGGTCGGCAATGACCGATGGTACTCTGCAGTGAGGGTTGAGTGGTGTGGGTTCGCGACCCTTGAGACTCGACCAAGACAGCGGAGGCTCGACGCGGTAATAGCAGCAAGGCATGCGGTATGTGTCATGGTTTTGTCACGGCAGATGTCCTAGAGAAAGGACTTAGTCGTGGAGCCATCGCAACGGGTTAGCTTGAAGGGGTTAAAGCGGACACAGGGACGCAAGAGAGTTTATACTAGTTTGGCCCCTTTGATGAAGGTAAAAGCCTACGTCTAGTTGTGATGGAATTTATGGGGTTTAGATGACTAGGGAGCAAACAAGCTTCGCCTAAGCCTCGAGTTGTTGTCTGTTGTCCTTGAACCGCTGCCGGGTCGTCCCCTTATATACACGGGTGACGCCCGTCGGTTCACAGAGTCCCAATACCGGCTCATAGATGTGTCTGGTTCGGTCTCTACTTATTCCTAACTTATAATACAAGTTACATACCAACGCCGGTTTACGGCTACAGGCCTTGAACCGGCTATGGGTCTTGAGCCCTCATCTGCCTTCTTGGGCTTTAACATAGTTAACTACTGACGAAGTTAACCCGGCCTAGATAGGTCGATTTACGCCCAGTAGTGATATCCCCAACATTAGGCCCCAGATTGATTTGAACAGGTTCATGTCAATCCTTAGCAAAAATCTTCATCTTCAACATTTTTTTGTAGTTTGTTGAACCGCCGTGACGTCATCTTCTCTGGTTGTTGTAAACCGGCGTGACGTCACCTGTTATAAAGAACCTTATCCATGATACCTTTTAATAGGCCTGCGACAATTGAGGCGACAACTTCGTTTCCAAACTCATGGTCCCTTGATTTTCACGCCTGAGACATGTCCCTTGGCTTATAAATAGGACCGAAGGGTCATTTCTTTTTCCCCTTCGTGCCCTTCTGCTTCGTCTTCCCCGCGTCGTCCAGCTTCGGAGCTCCGCCGCCGTCGACGACCTCTGCTCCAACCTTGGCCACTGCATCACCCTGATTGTACCAGAGCATCGCGGCGACCTTCTGTTTCTTCCTCGGCTCCGGTGAGTTCTTCACCTTTTCCTCCGTAGATCCGTTCTAGGGTTTCCAAGTTCTTCAGTGTTCATCGTCTGCTTCGTACTCATATGATAGATCTTAGATGAACCTGTGAACCTTTGCTCTGTGTAGTAGTAGTTTTTAGCATCCGCCCTCACTTACATGCCTCAAGACCATAGATCTACCTGTATCTCTGCCCATTGATTTGGTACTGTTCTTTTTTGAACCTTGAATATTTTCCTTCTTTTCTGAACTTGCTTCAGATCCGTCGCTATAGAGAAATCTTGTGAAATCTGTTTCTGTACGCTTACCCATCCGCAATCTCAATTGTTTCAATGCTTAGATCCGGCGGTTTAACTTGGTGTAGAAAAAATTAACAAACCGGTATATACCATTAGTCCCCTTGTTGAACCGCCAGATGTTGTTGCTTCATAAAACTCCGGTTTAGTTAGAGCTGTCTCCGGTTTAAGATTGTACATACCAGTGTACTTTAATCAATGCATTCTTGAACCGAAATCACCTATCTTGTAGATTTCATCATGGCCAAGCAAGTATATGAGTGCAACTGGGTTCCTTCTCGCGTCACAGACTCAACTAAACAATTTAGTCCTGATTGGCGCTTTAGGCAGCAAAAACACCATCCATTGGAGGGTCCCTGGCAAAGAATGCCCTCCCACACCTCAAGAAGGAGAGGTCGTCGTTTTCGTAGATCACTTAGCCCGGGGCTTTAAGCTGCCCGGTTCTAAATTTTACCGGGACGTTTTAGCCGATTTTCAACTCCGCCCACAAGACACTGGCCCCAACTCTGTTACAAACATGTGTCACTTCCAAGTGCTCTGTGAGGTGTTCTTTCAAGAGGAGCCCACAGTGGAGTTGTTCAGAGACTGCTTCCATCTAAACCGCCATACTGAGTTTACTAACGGTTCCAATACGGAATTGGGTGGTGTGGCGATTCAAAAAAGGAAAGAGGTCACATACCCTCACGCCAAACTGCATAGCCACCCCAAAGAATGGAATCAAACATGGTTCTATTACAAAGACACCTCCCCTGCTGGTGAAAATCCTTTGCCTGGCTTTCGTCCGTAGCAGCTTAGCAATACACAACCCTTTCCGCAAAGGTTGACTGCCAAGGAGAGAAGCAAATACGCTCCTCAACTGTCCAAGCTCAGAGCCTTCATGGCCAATGGTTTAACAGGAGTTGATCTCGCTCGCTGTTGGATATCGTGGAGCATACTGCCCCTTAGTCAGCGCTCCGGTTTGATGTGCGAGTATACTGGCAGTGTTGATGACCCACTGCGACATGCTAACATCCAGCTCACCGACGAAGAAATCACAGAGGCTGTGAATAAAATGCTGAATGAACCGAAACACGTCTGTGCTCGAACCGGCCTGCTTCCCTTCTGTGCCACCAACAAACCGCCAGCTGTAAGAGTTTGATTTTTCTTTTTACTGAACCTGTTATTGATATATCTGGTCATTGTTTAATATCAATGTCTGTTTAAACAGGGTAATGATCCGTTTTGGAGCAAGAAACTTCCACGGGAGAAGCCGGAAAAAACAGACAAACCGGAACGACCAACCCGGCCAAAGACTAAAGTCGTGAAACGGCCTGCTCACAAGAAGAAAACCACTGCATCTTCTGATCCGGCCCCTGATGATGATGTGGGTAATCCGGACCTTGAGGTAGAGCTTGACTCACTTGGCTTATTTTTCATGCGCCTTATTGATGATGATATTTGTCAGGATGATGCCGAAGCTAGCCATGCTGATGCTGCAGAGGTAATTATTCTCTCTTCCGATTCAGACCCTTTGCCTTCACTAAAAATCCGTCAGGCAAACCGGAAGGTTAAATTTTCTCATCCTCTTGCTTACTTGGATTCCAAATTTCTTATGAAGACCCAACAGCACGAAGCTCGCCACACAACCCGGCACAGCGGCCAGGTAGTTACCTCCGCCGGTTTACCAAACAGTCCAGTTCGGAAACGCCGTTTAGAGGTCTCTAATTTGCTTGTCAGTGCTTGTCCTAAAGCGGGCTGTTTTCGTCAACCTCTTAATCCATATGACTCCGATTATCAGGTTACTTCCCACTCATCCTCTGGCGAGTCATCGGCTACTCAGCTGCCACCGCTCAAAACGGTGCTTGGGTAAGCTATACTTATCATAATATTTCCGGTACATCACCTTGGAACATATGTTGTATTTGACTTTGTTATTCCTTTCAGGGCCAAGCCTAGGCCGAGCAAGAAAGCTCGCCTGGATAGAGCGGCCGAGGAGAACGCCGTCCCTGAACCGGGTAAAGCACCAGATCTTGAAGCGGCTATTCCTGAAGATATACCCAATGATCCACCACAGCAAGATGACGCTTTTATTGCTGAAGAAAGGCCTATTGACACCTCAAGTCCTGTCAACCAGCCCACAAGCCCTATCCGGTTTGGAAGATCCACCAATCCATCCCAGCCTGCTGACAAACCGACTGCGCCAGTGCAAACCGGTGATGCTAAGGATGATGAAGTTGTAATTACTAGCATTGGCCGTATAGAGCCCAGTAATCCTGTTGTTTTATCCAAGCATACTGCCAAAGAAGACTTTGCTGCCATGGGCAAAGGCAAGTGGAATGTTGACTTGGCGACCTATGCTGCTCTGAATGCCCAAGATCTTCATTCTGGCTATCTGAACTGACTGTATACCAGCCGTGATTATGAAGCTGGTCTAGTGAATATGATGAAAGAGAAATTTGAGGTAACTTTCATGTACTTTTTCCTGCTTGGATATTTCAATCTTATTAACTCTCCTAGCCCCCAAGGGCCGGTTTAGAATCTTCATCTAAACCGGGACTTGCTAATATAAATCCCAATGCTTCGGAATTCGCTGATGTAGCCCCCAAGGGCCGGTTCAACTTAGCGTAGTTAAACCGGAACTTTAAGTAATTGAGAATGTAGCATCAGAATTTATTCGAGCAAATAGCCATTAGCCCCCAAGTGCCAAGTTGAATACTTGTATTGATCTTGGGACTTTATAATCAAGTGAAATATGAGGATCAAATAGGCATTAGCCCCCAAGCGCCAAGTGCATAACTTGTTATGTGGTTGGTGCTTCAATTCTTGCACTGCTTGCTGAATCATATAACTGTCTGTATGCAGGCTGAGCTGAAGACAAAAGAAACCCAAATCGCCGATCTCCAAGAAAATCTGAAGTCCCAACAGACTGAAACCTCAAAAGCAAAAGAGGAGTTGACCAACGCCTTAAGCGTCATAGAACAACTTAAGAAGGATTTCAAGAAGGAGCGGGCGGATTGGGCCACTGAAAAATCCGCTTTAACCAAACGAGCAAAAGATGCCGAGGCTGCACTAAAACCGGTGGTGGGCGAACTGACCAGCATAAAGTGGCACGTGCATGCCATGACCGCTGCTATCTTTGGTAAGCCGGTTTGATTTCTGGATTGATTTGGCCGTCTTATAGAGCTGCCGGTTTGTTAAATCTTTGTGATATTTCAGGGACACGCATTGGTCACCTGGGGTCAGATGTGCGGAAGAAATTGAAAGCCGCCTACACATTGATCGAACAACTGTACACTGGTGCACAGCGGATCATCTCTACTGCATCCCACAATAATTCGGTGCCCACTTTGATTCAAGACACTCTGAAGAGACTGTCGATGCTTCCTGCCCGGGTTGAAGAGCTGAAGAAATCTGCTGCTCGAACCGGTGCGATCAATGCCTTAATCCGGGCAAAAGCTTGGGTGCCGGATTTTGATCCTGTTGAAGCGGCTCAGGGCTATCCCAGCTTGAAGGAAGACGGGTCAGAGTTTAGTGAAGTGGATCTGCGAGCAATAAACCGGGAGGTGCGTCCGCTAGCTTGTCAATTGGTTGAAGAAGCAGACTTGTCTCATTATCAAGCCCAATATGACAACCAAAACAAGCGAGTACCTGCACCAATTCCTGAAGCAGAAAATCTTATCCCTCCAATCCGTAAGCATACTTATGCTCCCGATATTGAACCGTCGTCGCTGATCCATGATGAAGCTGTCTTTCGAGCATTAATGGGAATCGACTGGACAACTGTTGATTTCCAGCCGCTGGGTAGAGAAGCTGAAGTTGAAGCGGCGCGGGATGACCCACAACCATCAGGCCAGGCTGGTGACCAAGCTTGAACCGGAAGCCGGTTTAAACTGCCTCTCCTTTGAAAAAACAATGATCTTATTTTGGGCACCGTGTTGCCTTGTAATAGGCTAGCCGATACTCTTGATTTTGATATGCCTTCGTGCATAATTACTGCAACTTGTTCTTCCTTTGGGGATGAACTTTCCAAAGTATTTTCTGCAATATAAAAAATCTTAAAGTGCCACCGCGGTTGTACTGTCAGGCGGAGTATGATGTCTGCATATATGAAATCAAAATATCTAAAATTTAAGCATATGATCAAATCTTTGAGATACATAATACCTGCCATCGTTGGGCATGAAGTTGGCTTAGCCAATCTTGAAGCGGAGGTTTATAAACCCACACTGTTGGAGGAGATAGCAGCTCATGTATATATATAATGCCGGTTTACCATGTAAACCGTGCCGGTTTATAATAAAACACCGTGTTACTCCGTAATAGGATGTTAATAAAAAATCAAACCGGGCAAATAGTCTCTGAATTAAAAATGGACCGTGTTCCGTCAATTGACAGTTTGAACCGGCTTAAAACTTTGTCGGTTTAAAAACACAACAAAAAGAAAGAAATATCTATCAAAGAAAATTGGGAAGCAAAGGCAATGATAAAACCGTTTGCAAAAAGAGGCTTTATTTGAGCCGATCAGATGGCGTTACCATGGTCGGACACGACCAAGCTCCCAATAGGTATAGCTATGGTTCAAGTCAGCCAGGTCCCCAAATGAAACCGTGGCATTTATGCCGATCAAGAGGCGTGGCAATGGTTCGGGTTCGACTAAGCCCCCAAGTGATTCTGTGGCCTTAGGCCGATCAAGAGGCGTGACTGGTTCAGACGTGACCAAGTCCCCAAGTGATCTGGTGGCTCTCGCCTATCAAGAGGTGTTGCATTGGTTCGGACACGACCAAGCCCCCAAGTGATATAACATGATGCTTTGAAAAGCTAACTCAAGGGGTAAACCGGAGGCCGCTTGAGAACAACTCTATGTAACCACACATGATGTAAAAGAATAGATACCCCGCTTTAGCTGAGGTTCCGGTTTATTATATTTAATCATATATATACATCATCGTAATATGTACATAAGTAGAGCCAATGGCTCAGGTATAGTAAGGCCGAAGATGAGCTATGTTCCACGGCCTGTTGGTCTCCTCCTCTGATGTACGTGAGTCTTTATGCTCTCGAATATCGATCAGATAGTATGACCCATTGTGCAGATTCTTGCTGACCACGAAAGGTCCCTCCCAAGGTGGGGATAGCTTATGCATATTAGTCTGATCTTGGATGAGTCGAAGCACCAAATCTCCTTCCTGAAAGGTTCTGGTTCTGACTCGGCGACTGTGATAACGACGAAGATCCTGTTGGTAAATCGCCGAGCGGGCGGCTGCTATGTCACGTTCTTCATCCAACAGGTCCAAAGCGTCTTTCCGTGCTGTCTCGTTGTCCGCTTCAACATAAGCCGCCACACGAGGTGAGTCATGACGGATATCACTGGGGAGAACCGCATCCGCTCCATAGACCATGAAGAACGGTGTATATCCTGTTGATCTGTTGGGTGTAGTATTGATGCTCCACAACACAGATGGTAACTCTTCTACCCAACAACCCGGTGTTCTCTACAAAGGAACCATAAGTCGGGGCTTGATGCCTCTCAAGATCTCTTGATTAGCCCTTTCTGCTTGACCATTGGACTGTGGGTGTGCTACTGATGAAACGTCAAGCCGGATGTGCTCCCGTTCGCAGAACTCCTTCATGGCACCCTTGGACAAATTGGTACCATTATCTGTGATGATATTGTGTGGAAAGCCAAACCGGAAAATCACTTTTTTGATGAACTGAACCGCCGTGGCCGCATCACACTTGCTAACAGGTTCTGCCTCCACCCACTTTGTAAACTTGTCAACCGCCACCAGGAGGTGGGTCTTCTTATCTTTGGACCTTTTGAAAGGCCCAACCATATCCAGCCCCCAAGTCGCAAACGGCCAAGTAATTGGAATCATTCTCAATTCTTGAGCCGGCACATGAGCACGTCTTGAAAACTTTTGGCAACCGTCACATCGTCTGACCAGATCCTCCGCATCAGCATGAGCAGTTAACCAATAAAAACCATGGCGGAACGCTTTAGCCACCAAAGATTTTGAATCGGCGTGGTGACCACAATCTCCTTCGTGGATCTCACGCAAAATTTCACAGCCTTCTTCAGGAGACACACAGCGTTGAAACGCCCCTGATACACTGCAATGATGCAACTCGCCATTGACAATAGTCATGGATTTGGACCGTCGGATTATCTGTCGGGCCAGAGTCTCATCCTTTGGTAACTCGCCCCGGTTCATGTACGCCAGGTAAGGAAGCGTCCAATCCGGAATGACATGAAGAGCTGCCACCAATTGAGCCTCCAGATCAGGAATAGCCAAATCCGCTTCACCAGGGAGTTTGATCGATGGGTTGTGCAGCACATCTAGAAAAACATTGGGCGGGACCGGTTTGCGCTGAGAGCCCAGCCGGCTTAAAGCGTCCGCCACTTCATTCTTCCGTCGGTCCATGTGGTCCACCTGATAGCCTTTAAAGTGACCTGCAACAATATCCACCTCACAACGATATGCTGCCATGAGTGGGTCCTTGGAATCCCAAGTGCCAGATACTTGTTGAGCCACGAGGTCCGAGTCACCAAAGCACTTAACTCGACTTAGATTCATCTCCTTAGCCATCCGGAGACCATGGAGCAAGACATCATACTCAGCTGCATTGTTAGTACAAGGGAACATTAAGCGGAGAACATAACAAAACTTATCACCTCGTGGGGAAGTTAATACGACTCCAGCCCCCGAGCCTTCCAATTGCCTGGATCCGTCAAAATGGATGGTCCAATATGTGTGATCCGGCTTTTCTTCAGGTGCTTGCAATTCCGTCCAATCATTGATGAAATCAACAAGTGCTTGAGACTTAACCGCCGTCCGAGGCACATACTTCAACCCGTGCGGCCCAAGCTCTATAGCCCACTTGGCAATCCGGCCAGTCGCTTCCCGGTTCTGGATGATATCCCCCAAGGGAGCAGAACTGACCACCGTAATGGGGTGCCCTTGGAAGTATTGCTTAAGCTTTCGACTTGCCATAAAAACTCTGTATACCAGCTTCTGCCAATGCGGATACCTTTGCTTGGACTCAATGAGTACCTCGCTGATATAATAGACCGGCCGTTGAACCGGATGCTCCTTACCTGCCTCTTTTCGCTCCACCACAATAGCCACACTGACCGCATGAGCATTAGCAGCAACATATAGCAACAACGGCTCCTTGTCAATGGGAGCGGCGAGCACAGGCGGATTGGCCAATTGCCGCTTTAAGTCCTCAAATGCTTTATCAGCAGCAGAACTCCAGACGAATTGGTCTGTCTTCTTCAACATCTGATACAAAGGGATTGCCTACTCACCAAGGCGGCTGATAAACTGGCTTAACGCGGCAATCCGGCCTGCCAGGCGTTGAACATCATTGATACACTTCGGTTTAGCTAGGGAGGTGATGGCTGTGATCTTCTCTGGATTAGCCTCGATTCCCCTGTTAGACACCAGAAAACCCAATAACTTGCCTGCCGGTACACCAAAGACACACTTGGCCGGATTAAGCATCATCTTGTATGTCCTCAGGTTATCAAAGGTTTCCTCCAAGTCATCAACCAGAGTCTCCTTCTCCCTTGATTTAACCACGATATCATCCACGTAAGCATGTACATTACGGCCAATCTGCTTGTGAAGACAATTTTGTACACACCGTTGATAAGTTGCCTGGGCACTCTTGAGCCCAAAGGGCATAGACACATAGCAGAAGGCTCCAAAGGGAGTTATGAATGCCGTCTTCTCCTAGTCCTCAACTGCCATTTTTGATCTGATGATAGTCAGAATATGCATCCAAAAAACTCAAACGCTCACAACCCGCCGTAGCATCAATAATTTGATCAATACGGGGGAGGGCAAAAGGATCTTCTGGACAAGCCTTATTAAGATCTTTGTAATCCACACACATGCGCCAGGTGCCGTTTTTCTTAAGGACCAGCACCGGATTGCCAAGCCACTCAGGGTGGAAAACTTCAATAATAAAGCCAGCTGCTAAGAGCCTAGCTACCTCTTCTCCAATCGCCTTGCGTCTTTCTTCGTTAAACCGGCGGAGGAACTGTTTCACCGGTTTGTATTTAGGATCCACATTAAGAGTGTGCTCAGCGAGTTGCCTCGGTACACCTGGCATGTCAGAGGGCTTCCATGCAAAAATGTCCCGATTCTCACGGATGAACTCGATGAGCGCGCTTTCCTATTTCGGATCCAAGTTGGCACTGATGCTGAACTGCTTGGACGAATCGCCAGGCACGAAGTCAACAAGCTTAGTTTCAGCTGCCGATTTGAACTTCAGGGCTGGATCATGCTCCGTAGTTGGCTTCTTTAATGGAGTCATGTCCGCCGGATCAACATTGTCCTTATAATACTTCAGCTCCTCGGTGGCACAATCTGACTCTGCGTAGGCCGCATCTCCTTCCTCGCACTCCAAAGCGATTTTACGGCTTCCGTGAACCGTTATTGTCCCCTTGTGACCCGGCATCTTGAGCTGCAAATACACATAACAGGGCCGTGCCATAAACTTGGCGTAGGCCGGTCGCCCAAACAGGGCGTGATATGGACTTTGGATTTTCACCACTTCAAACGTCAATGTTTCCGACCTGGAATCATGATCATCTCCAAAGGCCACTTCCAGAGCTATCTTACCAACAGGATATGCTGACTTGCCAGGTACCACACCGTGGAACACCGTATTGGACGGTTTGAGATTTTTATCTGTTAGTCCCATACGACGGAAGGTCTCATAGTATAAGATATTAATGCTGCTCCCTCCATCCATGAGCACCTTGGTGAACTTGTAACCTCCCACCTGAGGCGCCACCACCAGAGCCAACTGACCCGGATTATCAACCTGGGGAGGGTGATCCTCTCTGCTCCATATGATTGGCTGTTCAGACCAGCGTAGATAACGGGGCACGGCCGGTTCAACAGAGTTGACTGCCCGCCTCTGAACCTTCCGGTCTCGCTTGTCCAAGCTAGTGGTGAAAACATGGTACTGCCCACTATTCAACTGCTTTGGGTTGCTCTGGTAACCCGACTGTTGCTGCTGCTGGTTGTAACCACCCTGGTTGTTCTGATTATTTTGATTGTTATGTCCGCCCGGATTACCATTAAATCCTGAACCGGAATTTCCTCCACCGTATCCCGGCCCGGATCCTGAGCCACCGCCGGAGCCGTGATCATACCGGAAAGCATTAGAATTCTTGAACTCCTGCATAATGAAGCAATCCTTCCAAAGGTGGTTTGCTGGCACCTCCTTCGTCCCATGCTTTGGACAGGGCTGGTTCAATAGATAATTTAAGCGGTCCGGGTTAGGGTTAGGCGCTCCACTGCGATTCGGCGGTTTACCCTTGCGTCGCTGACCCTTGTCCTGCGCGTTGGTATTAGCCACGGAGTCCATGTTGCCATCCGCTTTACGCTTGCCTCTGTTACCGTTACCTGCCGAGTGGTGCTGTTGACCTTTGGAGTTGATGTTCTTTTTTCCCTTCCCTGTCTTGTCATCATCAGACTCGGGATCCTTGGTACTATCAGAATCAGCATATTTTACCAAGGCAGCCATGAGGGTCCCCATGTCAGTGCAATGGCGCTTCATCCGTCCTAATTTCAGCTTTAGGGGCCCAAACCGGCAATTGCCTTCTAGGGTTATAACCGCGGTGTCAGCGTTGATGCGGTCTGATGAATGCAGAACCTGCGAGACCCGGCGCACCCAATGAGTCATCGATTCTCCTTCCTCCTGGACACAGGCAGCTAAGTCCACTATCGACATAGGCTGCTTACATGTATCCTTGAAATTACTGATAGAGCGGGCTCGTAATTGGTCCCATGAACTGATAGAATTGGCCGGTAAGCTTTTTAACCAAGTACAGGCCGTTCCTTCGAGCATCATGGTGAAGTACTTCGCACATGCCGCATCATCCACATCAAGCATTTCCATGGCCATCTCATAGCTCTCCACCCATGTCTCTGGAGGTTAATCCCCAAAGAACTAGAAGTAACACCAGGTTCGACCGAGATAGTTGGACGAACCGGCGTAAGCTGCCGAGCCTGGTACTGTGCAGCTAACTCGGCCTCCCTGCGCGCTCGGGCCCGGTCCACCACTTCCTGAGCGTTATCAGCACCACCCGCCGGGTTGTTGCCGCGGGGTGCTCCACGTCGTTCATTACTTGATACTGCCGGTTCATCCATACGCCTGCTATAGCTCTGGCTTGGACGAGGGGTCGAGTGGATCCGGTCGCGGCTGTACGAGTATGCTTCCTGTTGGACCAAAGCTGTCCTAAGAAGCTCCTTGACCCGTCGCGTCTCTACCACCTGTGGCGAGTCACCTTCAATTGGAATGGCCTCCAGCCGTGCAGCAGCGGCAACGAGATTGTCCATCGGGTTGGAGTAGTGACCCGGAGGTGTTGAAACAGCCTGAGGTATAACAGTGTTTTGACGAGGCAGATCCATCAGACGGGGCTGAACCGGCGCACCGGTCCCAGGAGCTTCCGCCCGGTTTCCCTCCAGCGGGTTACTGGTTCCTGCTCCTGGGGTGTTGAAAAGGTCTCTGGCCTCGAAAACCGAAGGCAAACGGGATCGGTACTTCCTCTTCATGACTTCATGCGACACGTTCTGGTCCAACATGAGCCTGTAGGCTTGTGCGTCTAAAGCGGCCCGCTCTGCGGTCATCCTGGCATTCTCAGCTGTCAGGTCCGCCTTGGACTGGGTGATCTGTTCCTTCACCTTTGCAATATCCGCGTTGTGGACGTCCTGATCCACTGGGTTAGCTTCTGCCATAAGCACGACCAATGCATCAAATAGATCTGATAGAACTTGAGCCGGCGGGCGTACAGAGCTTCCTGCCCCGGCAGCCGTCGCCGCTACTGAACCGGAGGTAATTGGCGCATCGGTCGAAGAATGAAGCGCTGCTTGTGTGCCGGCCATGAATATTCCAACTCGGTTGGGTAGATTAGAGGGGTCCGGAATACTGTCGCCATCGGAACAGCCCCCAATCCGGCCATCTTGTAGCTGATATAGAGATTCGGTTTCTCCGGTTGATGACTCATCGCCGGAATAAACGACGGTCTCGCCGCGAGATTCCGATCCATCCTCATAACTTCCTCCATGGATGACTCCCACGAAGGCACGCTTCACGGCTGGTTTAACCCGGGCGGACCGTGCACGCTGAGCCGTTTCGACGAGGTCGGTGCAGATGTCCGGCTCAGGGCCTGGTTCACCGATCTTGCCGATGAAAACGTGTATGCCACCGAAGGGGATCCGGTACCCGTACTCAACTGAGCCGGCCTCGGGGCCCCAGCCTGCATCATCGATGTAGAGCTTGCCGCGATGACTCTTAGTCATCCGGCCCACAGCGCAGCCCTCGAGTCCTTCAAAGCGGCCCTCCAAGAACTTGAAACCATCGTGCGATAGCCCCACGGTGGGCGCCAACTGTCATGGTTTTGTCACGGCAGATGTCCTAGAGAAAGGACTTAGTCGTGGAGCCATCGTAACGGGTTAGCTTGAAGGGGTTAAAGCAGACACAAGGACGCAAGAGAGTTTATACTAGTTCGGCCCCTTCGATGAAGGTAAAAGCCTACGTCTAGTTGTGATGGAATTGATGGGGTTTCGATGACTAGGGAGCAAACAAGCTTCGCCTAAGTCTCGAGTTGTTGTCTGTTGTCCTTGAACCGCCGCCGGGTCGTCCCCTTATATACACGGGTGACGCCCGTCGGTTCACAGAGTCCCAATACCGGCTCATAGATGTGTCCAGTTCGGTCTCTACTTATTCCTAACTTATAATACAAGTTACATACCAACGCCGGTTTACGGCTACATGCCTTGAACCGGCTATGGGCCTTGAGCCCTCATCTGCCTTCTTGGGATTTAACATAGTTAACTACTGACGAAGTTAACCCGGCCGAGATAGGCCGGTTTACGCCCAGTAGTGATATCCCCAACAGTATGCATGGGACATGGAGATGGGCCAGGGCTCTGGTGGTCATACATGTGGTGAGACAACTGCGAATTTGACTCGGGATGACTACAATCAACAGTGAAATTCATTCAAGTTTCAGATGGGCGGTCATGAAAGGAGCGGTGATGTTGAGTTCAGGTAACTCTTATGTGTGTCACCCAATATGTGAGTTGTTCACTTTCACATAGTTCAGTGATTAGTGTGTGATGGCGTTGGACGGATACTCTGAAAGTTGGGACAACAAACTAGAGTAACAAGGAACTTAAATTTGCTCGAGTGTTAACTGTGGTCATGAAAAAAGGGACCACAAGTTACAGGTGGAGTCATATGGAGTCTTTGGAGTAGCAGCGGTACTCATGGGATAAGCTCAAGTCTAATGTACATAGAAATTTGACGCATGGACAAATCCAGGATGATGGAGTATATTCGCCAAGGTGAAATTTGTTGGAGTTGTGTTGAATATAGTGTATAAGGTAGGTTACACTTGGGCTTATAGTAGTATTGTGTTTAGATAGTATATGGAGTCGTGTTCTAGTAGGACACTTGTATCCTAGGCCTCTCATATATAGCGGGGCTAGACAAACGATGTAACATATGCCAACATAATAGCACAAGGGCGCAAGGGGAGCCGGCGGCGTGTGCCGGCGCCCGGATGGCCGGTGTGCGGTATTGTGACGGTGTCACGGGGAGGAGCGGTCGTAGTCAAGCCTCGGGGATGTAGCCATATCGGTGAACCTCGTTAACAAATCTCGGTATCGTGCTCGTATGGTTGCTTGGTCCTCGGATGATTGACGGGTATGCCTCGAATTTATTCTAACACTTCGGACGAACCGGTGGCGGTGAAGCTCGTTCCTTTCTTGAAGGCGTCGTCGCGGCTCTCATTGCCCATCATGTGGCTTTAGTAGAAACTCTGATCCTCAGATCAGGCGGTGGCGGCGCTTCGGTGTCGTTTCATTTCTGAAGGCGCCGTCTTAGAGCCCATGATTTGTCATATGTGACTTCATCTCTTCGCGGCGGTAGTGTTAGAGGTGGTGTTGCTACACTTAGCGCCTATGTGTCTTGTCTTAGATATATGTGTGTTGTGATGGCATGCATTTGTATTGGGTGTTCTTGGTCTGTACTTTATATATAAAACAGGATGAAAATCTTTTTCGATAACTAGATGCGTATGACTAATCACACATAAGTGTGCTGAGGACGTCTTGAACTTACGTGCAGCTTCAGAGGTTTTTAGAAAATGCATTTTAAAATGTCAAAAAATACCCAGGGAGAAAAATTAATGTGTACATCTTGCAAATATATGTGTGCGGTGTAAAATTTTGTGAAAATGTTGTTTTTTATTTTGCCTCCGTAAAAAGACAAATATCAATGCCGAAAAATAGCGTTCCATGAGACGTTCGTGTTTGAACAAATATTCAATTTTTTCAAACAGAAAATATCTCTGAAATTTCTAATTTTTTTAAATATGTTGCCACTTATAGTTCATATGCACCGGGTTGCTTTTCCAGTTACAAATTTCAAGGAGTTACAGTGGCTAGCGATTTTGGTTCACTGGCAGCAGGTCCTTGGTTTGATGTTCTATATCTCTACTTCTCTACTACTCCCCCCGTTCAGAATTACTTGTCTCGGAAATGAAGAGAGTACTTAAAAAGAACGTAACGTTTCCATTTCACATTTCTTCCCACCACCTCTTCGTCCAACCTTCCTTGCATGATAATAAATCAAATTAATTTACTTACCATCTGAACCGGTTCCACTTTAATTTACTCACGAAACTTCAGATTATAAGGTAATTCATGTGCAGAATTTGATAATCATTTATTTAAACAATCATAATATTATAGACGCGTAAATCACAAGACGGCGTACTAGAAGATTTATATCCCGTTGCAATGCACGGGCATTGTTCTATACTAGCACAAATGCCCGTGCGTTGCAACGGGGAAAGTAGTTTATATTCAAGTTTATTTATGATAATATATGCATAAATACATTCATTTTTCTTGCAATTTTTAGTCAATTTTTTCAAGATCCAAATTTTCTAAATAAGACATGCTAATCTCATAGAATATTTCTTTACCTACATCAACATACTTTCCCCCATGAAAGAAAATAAAGTTAGGAACTTCTCCTTAAAAGAAATTGGGAACTCAATAAAGTTTAGCCAATACCGCTCACAAAATTCCGAGAAAAGTATTGCACAAAGATCCTTAATCCTTTGGGTAATATAACATAGAAAAGCGAGAGTTCATGTTGGACACACCAGGGACTTCAAGTCCGACTCCTCAGTGACACGTCCAATGCTAATTACAACGTGTTATACAATTAATTCACAGTGATCAATACAAAAAATAAGTTATATTGGATCCTTTCATTATTAGAAAAAAAAATAGCCCAGCATGTTTTCACAAAGACCAACAAACATGCTTGTAAGTAGTAATCTCAAGGATACTTTTATAATATTACATTGAGAAAACTTCACAAAATGAACATCGTTAGCTGGTTAATTTGATTCTTAACGACACTTATCTTGGTTCATTTTTTGATTTGAGAGGTTTCTTGGTAAGTTTTAATATTAGAATAAGCAGAAAGCTCACATAAACCCATATAAGCCTAGGATCCATAAGCAATGCAAATAGAATTGCAAGATAGCAACAATATTATTTCACAAAAAAAGATAGCAACAATATTTAGTGCAAATTCATGAATGTAATTTTTTTTGCAGGTGAAATTCATGAATGTAATTAAGATTACTATATTTAGCTGGTTCATATGATTGTCTGCAACACTAAATGCATGCACACTATATGATGTCCAGGACACCCAAAATAATGACATTAGGATACTGATTTCCCATACAAAAAGTTGAAAGGAAAATATATTACTTCACACTGTCCATGTATACTGCAGGAAAGCAGCAGACATCTTACTGCTTGCAAACTGTCGTATACATATTCATGAACTCATGCTATGGAATAGGAGTCATGCACCATAAAAATCAGTAAATTCAAGAGAAGCATTGCCTATAACAAAAGCACACACAGATTAATAATCAAACTCTTAGCGTTCAGCACGTTGGTGATTAGTGACACAGAGGCTGTTGCTATTGGCGAGTAGGTGTAGGTGTCAAGAAGCGATGGCTCTTCAAAAACCTAATCAATGTAAGTAGTGCTTCAGCAAACCTTAGACCTGTAGGTAGTAGTGCTGCTTAGGCGACAGCTGAACTCAAAACGTGCCTGCGAGTTCCTCCACCCAGCAACCTGCCCAACAAGGGGAACGTCTCTGGTCCGCTTCAAACTGATGGCGCCATGTGCCACCTCCTCCGCTGTATCCACAACCATGAGAAAGATTTGTTAGCTAGTTCACTTTGAGTTCACTTTGGTGTGATAACGCTTCAATCAATCAAGACAACTAAATTGAGTAGATCAAACTCATTCCCAACTGGCCCATCTAGACATGTGAGACCTGGAGGAGAGAGCTTCAAGGCTTAACTACGAACTTACGAAGACACACAAGGAGATAAGGGCAGCCACGTACTACTACGACCCATGCATCTCCAACATCGACTACGGCGAGGGACACGTCATGGTGCTCCACCGCATCACGATGACCCACGGCCTTGTCGCCTCCGACGGTCTCCTCAAAGACATGAGTCGCCTCCTCACCATGCCGGCCAGGCCAGAGGAGCCGCTTGTGTTTCACGACCAGAAATACGTCGACCTCCTCTGCAACCTCAACCCGGCGGGTATATAAGCGACGATGATCTCCACCGAACTGCCGAGGAGCATGGCATCGGCACCATGCGCCGCCAGGACGGCGCCTGCTCGAACAACAACCCTGTCATCGACAACCTCCTAGGGTAATGCCTGACCTACGCCGGCGGGTCGCTGGCCGTGGCGTGCGCGCTCGGCGGCGGCGACTAAATTGGTCCGGCGGCATGCACCATGCATGCCCTGGCCACGCCAACAGCTTCAGCTATGTCAACGACATCGTTCTCGCCATCAACCAACTCCTCGCCCGCTTCCGGCGTGTGCTGCACATGGACATCAACGCGCACCATGGGGACACAGCCAAACCTTGGTGCTCGTGTTGCCGCTGGCCAGGGTGTGGACGCGGGCGCTGCCGCCGATAGCGGGCCTGACTCGTGCAGGCGGCCCTTGTCTCCGGCAACGCCCTCCTCTCTCGAGCTGTGGTGGCAGCTCCGTCGTGACGGTTGTTGAGGTACCTATCATGAGACATCCAGCAAGTCAAGGTGTTTGCATGCAGATTCGATCAAGAGGAAGACCAAGGAGATCCAACGTTGTATGGCTGCCTCACAAGTCGCTGCCATCGTAGCAAGCTGCCGCACCAGCCGCGAGATCTCTCAAGGCCGCGCCCAGATCCGCCAGTTTTCCTCCCACCGCCACCGTGCCTCGCACAGCCGGAGGAACGGGGGAACGGGCAGGCGGCCGGCGGTGGCGGCGCGCGGCGGAGGGGCGTGGGCCGGCTGCGGCAACGCGTGGTGTGGGCCAGCGGCACGCTGGAGCGTGGAAGGGGTGGTGGCGCGCTGGACGATGGAAAGCAATGGCAGGTGAGAGAGATCGAAAGAGACATAGCTGATGGGGAAAAGCAGCGGCGGATCGACTTTTTAGTTCCCCACTCGTGTTTGTGCCGGAGACGAACTGCTCCTTCGTGAGCGAGACAGACGGCCACGTATTTTTTTCCTGTGGACTCCCATACGGATTGTGGGTTGAACAGAAAAAATAGCAGGGGCTTTTTCGCAAAAATGCGATGACGGTGAACCCGGAGGCCGATTGACAGCAAGATGGGCCGATAGCTCTCGCCACGCATGATTGACAGCCAGATGGACCTTTGCTACTATGTGTGGATTCGAACACAGGACCTATGTGTCCAACGAAGACAAGCTAGCCATCCGATCAGCCAACTTTTCATGCTAATGCAAGGAGAGACTCTGTATATATTTATTGTGCTGCAGGTTGGCCCATCCATTCTGCACAGCTCTACTTTGGCTGCTCCATCCGGCCGAAGGCCTAAGCGGGGCAGGATTGTACCAATTTTAGAATCAGCCGCGTCTTTGCATCCGTTAAATAGTCTCACATCGTTTTCTTACAATGAAATCTACCAATTTATATATGTTACCAAGTTGAGGAACCAACAAGCCGCCTCACAAATCAACAACCAGGGAGATTGGGATTGTAGCGACGAAGAGATGTATTCCCTCCGGTCCTTTTTAGTTTGCATATAAATTTTGTTTGAAATCAAAGCATCTCTACTTTGACCGAATTTATAAAAAAAAGTATTAACATTTATGATGCCAAATCAATTTTGTTAGATTGATTACGAAATGTAGTTTTATGGAATATATATTTGGTATGGTAAATATTGATATTTTTTAATATATATTTGGTCAAACTTTGCAAAGTTTGACTTGACCCAAATTTAATATGCGGAGTAAAAAGGACCGGAGGGAGTACATTGTGTGCAATGAAATGAGGAGCCAATGAAAGAATGACCCGATGAAAAGTAGACTAACAATTTTTTTTCCTCCATAGTGCCTCTATGCACCACTTCTTCCGGTTGTCATGTCTCATATCAAGATCTTTTCTTATGTATAGCACACATGCACATGGGATAACTCATAATGCAATATCTCAATTACTTATGCAATTTGATTGAGCTTTCCGACAAGATTGCCAATGAAAAAAAAACAAGGTATAGAAAAAAATAATAATCATATTTTCAGTTGTTGGTCATGGAATTGGTCACAACGTTTAACCTAATGATTCTTCTGTCCTGTGTCGCACTATATATGTCTCGCATTAAATGCGGATAATTAATACACCTTTATGGGTGGATAACACCTACAATAGTGGAGGTCGGAATAAAACTTTGAAAATTGCAAACCAAATAATGTGTACATTTTGTAAAGATGGTCTGGCTGAAACTATAATTATTTTTCATGTTCTGAATAATTAACACGGGATGTAAATCAAATCATCGCACTTGTGTTTTAGGACATTCTTATTCGGTAGGGGCGTGCAATGATTTTTTTTCTATACCAAACAAAAAAAACACAATAAAAGTAATCTTTCCCTAATAATAAAGCACATGTTGAGTCTCTCGGGTTCACCGTCACAATGCGCTTCTTCCCGTAAGTTTACGCTTTCACTTTGAATTTAAAACATATAGGCGAGGTGGTACTAAAAAACTGTCCATTGGTCACGTACGTCAATTCATATGAGTCGTTGTTTTTAGTCCCTCCAGCTCGCTCGACTGTGCCGTGTTGATCATTCCTGTCAACCGCGTGATGACTGAACTGGGCCTGGTCAAAAGGAAAAAAAATGATGCAAAAAATACTTCACGTGAGTTTCCAACCCACGACCAAGGCCATCCGTCCGGAAGAACAACACCAACTCAGCTGGTCTGTTTTGTTTCAACTCAAAAAAAAAGTTGGTATGTTTTGTTCTGCAAAATTGTGTCCCTGTAGATATAATATTCCCACATCGCTTCTTTGCACCCTATCTTATCAATTTTCATACATCGGCGGACTTGTCTTAGCAAAAGTCAATAAACAGAAAATGGAAACCGAACGAAAGAATTAACCCCGGAAGTGGGAAGAGGGAGCAAGGAATAAAGAACGAACGCTGGAGGAATTTGGCCAGAAGAAAGAAGGTCGGCAAGGCAAGGGGGAGGCGTTTTGGCTCCCGGGTGCATTTGCACCCGGATGAATAGTATCCCAAAAAAACAAATTAAATGTTTTCAACAAATTCTGAAAAAAACTGTAGATGATCGTGTTGGTGTCGCAAACATGCTTGACAAAATTCACGCGGAACAGAGCAGCGGTGTTTCGTCGGCGAAAAAAAACAAATTTGGGGTGACATTTTAGATTGACATTTGGTATTTGATTTGTTTTTGCGCAAGCCAAATTGATTGACATTGTTGTCAAAATTTGCAGGTCGCATTTATATGTGACAAAGATGAGCAAAAAATTTTGTCTCAATTTTTTCAACATTTGAAAATATTAAAAGTGGGCCCGGATGCAAATGCACCCGGGAGCCGAATTGATTTTCCGGGCAAAGATGCAGATACCCCCAGTTAGTAAACAATGTTGTGGCAAACTCGACTAGCCCCTGTTGTGTGTAGGAATCAAAGTTGATTGTGTTGTTAAATTATCCCACCTCGCTCCCTTACATACAATATACCCAACTTATATACGTCTCTCAGTTCCCTCGGTATCAGGAAGAGGTATCGAGGATTATGACAGAGAAGAGACCTTGGAAGGAAGAGAGGCTAAGGAAGGAAATATGTATGTAGAGGCTAAGAAAGGAAAGAGGTGACTACGCTAAGGAAGGGAAAACAAGGAAGGAAAGAGACGATAAATATGGGCTGCTGGAAAGAGAGGATAATTAACTTTCTAAATATAATATGGACTGCTATTATGTGGGCTATTAAATGATTCATGAAGACGTGAATAATTTAAGGACGGCGGATATGCATGTTGATTCACGTTGCCTGTTGTGATGCCCTGATCAATGGATGAAAAATAGCTTGAGGGAGTAAGAGAAGAGGATGAGAATAATTCAAACTCGCCAGGTTGAAAGGCTCAAGATAGAAAAACGTGAGTGGTGTTGATTTTTTTAGTTGACTTGGAAAATAACTCAACTCCATGCTTTAAAGTCTCAAGAAAAAAACATGAAGAGGTTTTGGTGCTGATCGTTGTTAACTGAAGTTGGATTTGGTATTTGTTTATGTCCTTCACAGACTGGTAGAGTGGTACTAACTATTACCCGACATAAAAAGCAGAAAGGAAACGAACACCATCCATAGTCCAAATTGGATACGGCATTTTTGGACTAACATATTTACACGTGTTAGCACACTCGCGGGAAGCATGATAATAACTACTACAACAAAAAGCTAGAAAAGAAATGAACACCATTCATAGTCCAAATAGGATTGCACATTGTTGGACTAACATTATGTACACAGGTTAGCACACACGCGGGAAGCATATATACCTAGATGGCCTGTGAAGTATACGGCGAAGATTTATACATGCAAGCAGAAAACAAGACAACTGTCTTTAGATATATACAAAATAAATTGTCTTCATAGAAGGTGCATGTCTTATATATCCCAAAAAAGTATGGAAGTGTTTTCCCGCTACTGATTGTTGTCAATCCTTATGAGGGACGATCCATGGACTAGGTGCGAGGAGTAGATTGCGCAGGGCGGCCCTTACGCCAACTTGATGTGATTATAGTTTTTAAAATTTTAAACATCCCCTTGCATTAGTACACTTCAATGACATGTGTGTCGTGCAGTGGCCGAGCTGATCGCCTCAGGATTGACAACTTTCGAACGTGTTATGATCAAGTGAACAATGCCGGAACTATCAACAAGGGCGGAAGAAGTATAAAAGGTGGCAGGGGTGTGGCGGCATGTTGAAATATATGACGTCGCCTGTGGAAGTCTTGAGATATGGTTATTGAGTTAATTAAGGGCATGCAATATTTTTTCTCCCGTTGCAACGCACGGGCATATGTGCTAGTATTAAAAAAAGAAATTCTCTTGGTTCGTTTCTAAGCCTTTAGATTCTGCCGCTATAGTTTGGTTATTGAAGATCCGTGTTGCGTATCTAGCACAGAACCTTGTCAGTCCGAGCGTCTAGAGTTCGATTCCCACGTCTAGCGCTCGATTTTTTGACGTTTTTCCACCTCGTCAAGTTCAACCGCAATATGAGCCGGCCCAAGTGAACCAGGGCGTTTCAGCGAGGCAGGGCGCTTCGCTCGCTTATCACTTTCTGCCCAGCTGCGGAGAGCCACAGCCTATTTTGTTTTTCCTGTTTTCTGTTATCATTTTCTGCTTTATTTTTGACCTTTTCTTTATACTTTCAAATATTATATATATATATGTATGTATATATTACAAAAACACATTTTTAAACGCACATTTGATTTTTTTGAATAAGTATTAAAAATGTTGAAAACGAATTTGAAAAATGTTAAATAAGTATTAAAAATTCTGAATAATTTGAAAAAGGTCGACTAAGCTTTAATTTTATTTGAATGGATATATGAAAAATATTGAATAATTATTTGAAAAATGTTGAAAAAGTATTTGAAAAATGTTGAATAAGTATTCAAAATGTTGAATAAATATTTGAAAAATATTGAATAGGTATTAGAAAATATTGAACGAGTATATGAAAAATGTTGAGCAAGTTTTTGAAAATGTTGCACAGTATTGAAATGTTGAACAAGTTTTTGAAAAATGTTGAATAAGCTTTGGGACAATGTTGAACCTGTATACAAAAAATCTTCATAACTTATTAAAAAATGTTTTTGGCATATACAAAAATGTAGAGTGAAAATAAAAACAAACAAAAGAAATACAAAAAATGGAGAAAAAGCCAAAAAAAACAGAGAATAACTAGTGAAAACCCCGGCTTGTTTCGAGTTAAAAAGACCAGCCTTCAGATTTGTGACAAACATGCGCTTAGCACATTGGCTAGTCGCACCTCCTTTGAATCCCGAAGAGCAGGGTTCAAATCTGGGCGCTCACCATTTCTCCTGTCCTTTTTTCTTCATTGACTGCCAGCGAATGGGCCGGCGTAATCACCCTTAAGCGAGCACAGGGGGTACGTCTCACTGAAGGGGTCTACTAATTGGGCCGGCCCATTCGCGTGGAGATAATGAACAAAAAAGGAGAAGAGAAAATGTGGGGTGCCGATGAGTATCGAACCCTGCTCTCCCGGCTAGCCACCTGTTCTTCTAGGCAAGTGCTTGTTATATATATGTTGAGCGACGGTTGTTGACGCCAAACAAGCCGCATTATTCATTTTTTTCTCTGTTTTATTTTCAGTTTTTTCTCTCTCCGTTTTTCTCTGTTTTCATTGTTTTTTTTCTTTCCTTTCCATCTTTGTTGTCTTTCTTTATTTTTTTGTTTTTCTTCTCCATTTTCCGTTTGGCTCTCTTTTTTCTTCTTCTCAATTTTTGGTTTTTATTTTTAGTTTTTTTGTTTGTTTTCGTTTTCACTCTACATTTCATAGATGTCAAAAACATTTTTTTAATAACTGATCAACATTTTTTTTTACACATTCAACATTGTCTGAACCCTTATTCAACATTTTTGAAATGCTTTCTCAAAATTTTAATAATTATTCAACATTTTTCATTTTTCAAATACATGTTCAACATTTTTCTAATACTTGTTCGACATTTTTTAATACTTATTCAACATTTTCAAAAACTTGTTCAACATTTTTCAAACACTTGTTCGACAATTTATAATACTTATCCAATTTTTTTAAATACTTGTTCAATATTTTGAATACTTATTCAAAATTTTCTAATACATGTTCAACATTTTCAAATACTTGTTCAATATTTTTCATATACTGGTTCGACATTTTAAAATACTTATTCAACATTTTTCAAATTCTTATTTGATATTTTCAAATACTTGTTCAACATTTTTCATATACTCGTTCAACATTTTTAATACTTCTTCAAGATTTTCAAATACTTGCGCAACATTTTTAATATTTTTTCAACATTTTCAAATACTTATTTAACATTTTTGGAATTCTTGTTCAACATTTTTAAAATGTTTTTATAGAGTATTTTTATAATATATATATTTAGAATATTTTATAGTATAAACAAAAGTAAACAAAAAAAGCAAAGAAGAAAAACATAAAACTGAGAACAGAAAAAAGGAGGCTGGAACTTACCGCGCAGCTGGGCCGCGGCCTATGTATAGTTCTGCGACGCGAGAGGCTGCCTTCGTCTCGCGTAACGCGAGAAATAGGGGTGACCGGTCAACCAGCGCCTTGCGCGTTAAATAGGAGGTCTCAAGATTTGGTGGGAACGGGCGAACCAATCTGTGATTAGATGATTGTTAGAGGAACTGTGGTATCACTAGTCCATCAGGGTTCAAATCATGGTGCTCGCATTTATTTCTGAATTTATTTCAGGATTTTCGGCGATGCGCATTCAGTGGGAGGAGACGTTCCCGTCGACGATGAGGCGCTTACGGTGACTTCGTAAATCTCAAGATGATATGCCGGCTCAGTCTTTCGGAGATGCTCATAGGGGTAGGGTACGCGTGTGTGCGTTCATCGCTATGTGTCTTTGCGGTGACTTTATATATAAGCGCTTGTGTCTTTACAGATGTTCAAAGAAAAGGATTTGGTGGGAATGACACAGGCGTGGGCGAGCCAACTTTTTTTTTATGCCAATCCATTACCTCAAAACAAATGGAAAAAAGAAATCATGCGCGCTAGCCAATTTATTTGGTATGGTACACTTTGGCTCTAAACACAGCCAAACTTGCAGAGTTTAGCAGTTAACTCCAGTAAACAATGAGGTTGGCGCAATGGCGCCGGTTCCCCCCTACGGCCGCCCTCATTTCTCGCCCCCTTGCAGAAGCTGCTCTCTTCCTCCCATCCAAGAAAAGCACCAGAAAAACGAAACACACAAAAAAAATCTGACCGAGGAAAACGAAGAAGGCGCAACGACATTACACCCCGCCCGTCTTCCTCGCAAGGCGAGGCGCATTCCGTCGTCTCCATTGGCGCGCTCCACGCTGCTTCCACCTGCCGCCCGTCCCGCCGATGCCGTTCTGAGAGCCTGGCTGCCGACCACGCCGACGCACGGGAACATGATGCCATTGTTTCTTCTATAGGGTCCCTCTCGGAGCGCGTCGGCATCGGCAACGACTCAGTTCAACGCGCGGCTTTATCATGCCGCGCGTTCTCGTGGAATCGGTCGAACACTTGGCCACTGCCCCCGTAGTAGGGGGTCCTCCGGCCCCCCCGCCGAAGTCTTCAGCCTCACCGCCGCCGCCGGCACGGTCATCGCCTCCGCCGCCCACACCGCCACCTAAGTCCCCGCCCCCGTCCTCTCCACCTCCTGCGTCTTCCGGCAACAATCAGAGTGCGAATTTGCCTCCAGGGTCGCCTCCGGCAAAGAAGTCTCCTGCATCGTCCCCACCTCCTCCGGCTTCGCCTCCGCCCTCAACTCCGCCGGCAAGCCGGTCACCACCACCCTCTTCTCCCCCGCCATCGCCGCCTTCGCAACAATCGTCGCCGCCACCAGCGCAATCGACGCCACCGTCGCCTGGTGTATCAACTCGGCCATCGCCAGGGGCAACGACATCGCCGTCGCAGCAATCACCTCCGAAAGCGACGACCTCACCACCGGCGTCGCCACCACCATCGCAACCAAAGAACCCAGCACCAGCCACCCCAACCCCTTCACCTCCCCTCAATGCGAAGTCAGCCACGAAACCTCCCGCCGGTGCAGGAACATCGCCCCCACCGATTGAAACGCCTGGGACGCCCACATCAGTACCGGCCGCAGCAGGTCAGGTGCCGGCGGCTCCAGGGACCCCTTCAGCTGCCTCACTGTTGCTGCCTTCGAGCATTATGCCGGCCTCCAGGCCTCCTCCTGGCACGTGGCAGAGCCCTCCCGGTCCGGCCGTCGCGAGGGCGAGCCCACCGTCTCTGGCACCTCCGGCGAGAGCCTTGGGTGAGAACCTGCCGATCGGGGTGATTGTTGGGGTCGCCGTGGCCGGGTTCCTCATGGCACTGGCGTCGCTTTTCATTGTGGCGTGCCTCAGCGACCGGGGGAAGAAGCGGCGTCCACCCATGCGCAAGAGAGGAACCATGGTCGTGCCCGCACGTGAGTCTTTCTCATGTCCACGAACAAGTTGATCGCCCGCTTACATCGGCCGCTGATACGTACGCTGGTGCATGCAGGTGCGCCGAACTCGTACCCTCCGTCCAACGGGCCGGCAGCGTCGCCGAGCGACACGAACTCGTACGAGTTCACCGGGTACAAATCGTGCTTCATGTACGACGAGCTGGCGGGGATCACGGGCGGGTTCTCGGCGGCGAACGTGATCGGCGAGGGCGGGTTCGGGAAGGTGTACATGGGCACGCTGGGCGACGGGCGGCGCGTGGCGGTGAAGCAGCTCAAGGCCGGAGGCGGGCAGGGGGAGAAGGAGTTCCGCGCGGAGGTGGACATCATCAGCCGCATCCACCACCGCCACCTGGTGACGCTGGTCGGGTACTGCGTCACCGAGAACCACCGCCTCCTCGTCTACGAGTTCGTCTCCAACGACACGCTGGAGCACCACCTGCACGGAGAAGGGCTTCCGGTGATGGACTGGCCGAAGCGGATGAAGATTGCCATCGGATCAGCCCGTGGATTGACCTACTTGCACGAAGACTGTAGGTGACACTTCGTTTGTCCGATCGTGCTGCGCCTTGTTCATAGTTAACCTGTACTGGATTAATAATTCCTGTGAGATTGTTGCGTGGCAGGCCATCCTAGGATCATACATCGGGATATCAAGTCAGCCAACATTCTCCTGGACAACGCCTTCGAGGCAAAGGTGTATATTGCAGGCAGCACAGCTGCTTCATCTTCCCTTCATGCATGTACTAGTGACGATTGATGTCGATTTCATTTCTTGGCATCATCACAGGTTGCAGATTTCGGTCTCGCTAAGCTAACCAACGACTCTATGACTCATGTCTCCACGCGCGTCATGGGCACATTCGGGTAAGCTCCTGCCTCATGCAGAACTTTGCATCTTTGCTGGTCTAGTTACTCTTCTTGGGCCGGTATATGGGCCTAGGTAGATTTCAAGCGCTCTGCTCTGCTCTGTATTTTTTTTTTTTTTGCTCACAAGAACCGCCTTGGCCTCAGAATGTCATGTTAACAACAGGTACATGGCGCCGGAGTACGCATCAAGCGGGAAGCTGACGGACAGATCCGACGTGTTTTCGTTTGGGGTGGTGCTCTTGGAGCTTATCACTGGGCGGAAGCCTGTAGATTCGTCTCAACCCCTAGGAGAAGAAAGCTTAGTTGAATGGGTACGTACAATACATGTGGCGTGCGTCTGAACAATTGATCATGCATGTTGTGGCGCCATTCGTGAAATCAATCTGTGTATTAATTCGTGGCAGGCTCGGCCTCTCCTGGTGGATGCGCTGGAGACGGACGACTTCAGGGAAATCGCCGACCCTGCCCTAGAGTGCAGGTACTCCAAGATCGAGATGCGGAGGATGGTGGAGGCGGCCGCCGCTTGCATTCGCCACACCGTCACCAAGAGACCGAGGATGGTGCAGGTAGCGCCACTAGCATCAGATGAATCTTCTTACCGATCGAGCTTACACTACGTAGCTGCTATATGCTATAGTTGGTGAGATGAAATTCGTGTTGCGTCGAACTAGGTGTGGCGATCGCTGGACGTGGACGGCGGCTCGACGGACCTGACCAACGGCGTCAAGCTCGGGCACAGCACCGCGTACGACTCAGGGCAGTACTCGGCGGACATCGAGCTCTTCCGGCGGATGGGGTTCGAGGCCGACCTCGACACCGCCGAGTACGGCTTGTCCGACGGCGGCCTGGTTCCGGGAGGCAACAGCGGACAGCAGCTGGACGGTGAGGCCCATCAAATCAACCAGCTCGGATCGCCGGCCGGCCGGTTAAATCCTCCTGCAACGCTGCATAGAACGCCATAGCACGACGACGGCGGATTACGGAAGGCGGAGCAGAAGCTGGCGTGATCAAGCGTGCCGCGCTGCAGCACGCGAGCGCTTCATCTTGGGGACAGGTTGCTAAGCTTTGGTGTTTGTGTTGTTGTGTGCGCCTGTACGTATCGCCTCTAATAGAACAAAGCTTGGCATTTGCGTATCCTAGAAAGGAAAACAAGATTGGCATTTGCATCTCAACTGATGACAACCTTCGCCGATATATGCGCACATGTATGTTCGCCGTCGCAGATACCAGGGTGAATTGCAGATTTCTCGGAAGTTGGTTCTAAAAAATGAGTACTCTAAGCCGGTGCCTAGACCTAAACCAGTGCCAAACGATTTTCTAGAGCCTATGATTTCCCCGACTTTTATCAAAGGTGTTATATTTGTGTCGAATATTATGTACGCAAGGGGTTACGTGGACTTGAAGTTGTAATTGGTGTAGTTAGGTATTAATTGTGTAGGAGTCGGACACTTGTATCCTAGGCCTCTTATATACGGAGGGACACCACACGTTGTAACCCATGACGACTTGATAGCAACAGGTACGCGGGGGAGCCGACGGCTTGTGCAGCGCCCGGGCGGCCGGTGTTGCGGTATCTTGGAGAGGAGCGCCCGTAGTCATGCCCCAGGGATGTAGCCATATCGATGAACCTCGTTAACAAATATCGTGCCTCGGCGTCGTCTGTGATCTTGCATTAGCGTTTTATTCTAACAAGTGGTATCAAAGCAAGGTTGCGATCGGACCGACATAGTGGCTGTTGAAGACGTTGCGGAGACTACGGATTCGGCTTGCGATCAGACCGGCGACCAGGTGGGGGACGACTGAGGGAGTCCTGAATTAGGGGGGGACAGCCGGACTATATCCTTTGGCCGGACTGTTGGACTATGAAGATACAAGATTGAAGACTTCGTCTCGTGTTCGAATGGGACTCTCCTTGGCGTCGAAGGCAAACTTGGCAATACGGATGTGTAGATCTCCTCCCTTGTAACTGACTCTGTGTAACCCTAGCCCCCTCCGGTGTCTATATAAACCAAAGGGTTTAGTCCGTAGGACAACAGACAATCATACCATAGGCTAGCTTCTAGGGTTTAGCCTCTATGATCTCGTGGTAGATCAACTCTTGTAATACTCATATCATCAAGATCAATCAACCAGGACGTAGGGTATTACCTCCATCGAGAGAGCCCGAACTTGGATAACCATCGTGTCCCCCGCCTCCTGTTACCATCCGCCTTAGACGCACAGTTCGAGACCCCCTACCCGAGATCCGCCGGTTTTGACACCGACATTGGTGCTTTCATTGAGAGTTCCACTATGTCGTCATCATAAGGAGGGATGGCTCGTCTCGTTGTCAAGAACAACATCACCTCTGGGAGAGCCCTGGCTGTAGGCCAAACTCTCCGACTAGGCGGCTTTGTCATGACCGCTGGTACGTCTCCAATGTATCTATAATTTTTGATTGCTCCATGCTATATTATCTACTGTTTTGGACATTATTGGGCTCTATTATCCACTTTTATATTATTTTTGGGACTAACCTATTAACCGGAGGACCAACCCAGAATTGTTGTTTTTGCCTATTTTAGGGTTTTGAAGAAAAGGAATATTAAACGGAGTCCAAACAAAATGAAACCTTCGGGAACGTGATTTTCTCGCCAAACAAGATCCAGGAGACTTGTACCCTACGTCAAGCAACCAACAGGGAGGCCACGAGGTAGGGGGCGCGCTACCTCCCCAGGTGCACCCTCCACCCTCGTGGGCCACCTGTTGCTCCACCGACGTACTTCTTCCTTCTATATATACCTACGTACCCCCAAACGACCAGATACGGAGCCAAAAACCTAATTCCACCGTTGCAACCTTCTGTATCCACGAGATCCCATCTTGGGGCCTGTTCCGGAGCTTCGCCGGAGGGGGCATCCATCACGGAGAGCTTCTACATCAACACCATAGCCTCTCCGATGAAGTGTGAGTAGTTTACCTCAGACCTTCGGGTCCATAGTTATTAGCTAGATGGCTTCTTCTCTCTTTTTGGATCTCAGTACAATGTTCTCCCCCTCTCTTGTGGAGATCTATTCGATGTAATCTTCTTTTTGCGATGTGTTTGTTGAGATCGATGAATTGTGGGTTTATGATCAAGATTATCTATGAACAATATTTGAATCTTCTCTGAATTCTTTTATGTATGATTGGTTATCTTTGCAAGTCTCTTCGAATTATCAGTTTGGTTTGGCCTACTAGATTGATTTTTCTTGCCATGGGAGAAGTGCTTAGCTTTGAGTTCAATCTTGCGGTGTCCTTTCCCAGTGACAGTAGGGCCAGCAAGGCACGTATTGTATTGTTGCCATCGAGGATAACAAGATGGTTTTTTTATCATATTGCATGAATTTATCCCTCTACATCATGTCAACTTGCTTAAGGCGTTACTCTGTTTTCATGAACTTAATACTCTAGATGCATGCTGGATAGCGGTCGATGAGTGGAGTAATAGTAGTAGATGCAGGCAGGAGTCGGTCTACTTGTCTCGGACGTGATGCCTATATACATGATCATACCTAGATATTGTCGTAACTATGCTCAATTCTGTCAATTGCTCAACAGTAATTCGTTCACCCACCGTAATATACTTATGCTCTTGAGAGAAGCCACTAGTGAAACCTATGGCCCCCGGGTCTATCTTCATCATATTAATCATCCAATACTTAGTTATTTCCTTCGCTTTTTAGTTTGCTTTTATTTTACTTTGCATCTTTATTATAAAAATACCAAAAATATTATTCTATCATATCTATCAGATCTCACTCTTGTAAGTGGCCGTGAAGGGATTGACAACCCCTTATCGCGTTGGTTGCAAGGAGTTATTTGTTTTGTGCAGGTACGCGGGACGCGCGCGCAGCCTCCTACTGGATTGATACCTTGGTTCTCAAAAACTGAGGGAAATACTTACGCTACTATGCTGCATCATCCTTTCCTCCTCAAGGAAATCCAACGCAGTGCTCAAGAGGTAGCAACCGCCCGCTCGGCCGCTGCGCCGATGATGACTTCTCGGGTCATCGAAAATAGCCTCCACGTCGGCTCGAAATTCACCGAGCAGATGGATCCAATGGAGCTCTCCTGTTTGAACGAGCTCTTGGGTCGCATCGCCGCTCTGGGAGTCATTACGGACTATGATCGGATTGGGCTTAAACCCGACCAAAGGGAGATTAACTCTCCGCCGGTCACCCATCAGATAGCGGTGGTGGAGGAGCAATGCGGCGATTCTCCCTCTATCTTGAGGACAAACTATGTCCGGATTCCCGAGCTCTTCGAGCCGGATACCCATCCACGTGAGGACATCGCCCTAACCCTGAACCTAGAATCAGGCAGCATGCCGAACCTACGGGGCAACATCCCGGATCCCAAACTTCCAAGATCGAAAACTCCCCCGCCCCTGGGTCTCAGATTGGGTCAAGGTCTGGACTTAAATCCACCCACCCATCCAGATATAAACGATCTTTCCCACATTAGGCAAGAGCCCCAAGGGACAGTAGATCACTATTGGGCCAGATTCCTCCTTGTAATGAACAAGGTCAAGGACTGTCGCGAGGAAGATGCAATTTCGTTCTTTTGCAACAATTGCACGGATAAGGGAATTCTCAATGCCATAAGTCGCCGTTACATAGCACACTTCGCTGACTTGGCGGCCATAGTACGAAAGTACTGTGCGATGGAAAGCGCCTGAAAAACCCAAACAAAATTTTGGGATAACCTGGCTCTGACAAAAACCCCCAGTCCGAACTAAAAGGGTGCACTCTCATAAGTCGCCCGACTCAATTACAAAGAAGCAAAAGCCCACTATAGGGCGTGGAACCGTATTGGAGGGATGGCTTAACGGGCCGTGCAAAACTCATAGTACAGTGGATACCATACCAACACACAGCCTTAGAGCATGTTGGGTACTCCGGCAGGTGGCCAAGAGCGGTGAGGATCTCCTCATTCAAAACACCGCAGAGCACCATCCCGTGGATAGAAATACAGTATTGACAATCTTCGAGACCTTCGCCTCAAATAATAGGCGTAAGCGAGCACTCCGCAGCCTTGCCGAAGTCTGCCACGTGGCAGCAATAAATCCATGGAGTGACACGGCTATCACCTTCAATGCCAGTGACGAACCTAAATTCCGAACAGCCCGAGCACCAGCCGCCTTGGTCCTCAGTCCAATTGTGGACGGCTTTCGGCTTACTAAAGTGCTCATGGACGGCGGCAGCGGATTAAACCTCATTTATGAGGAGACTCTTCAAAAAAATTGAAATAGACAGAAACCGTATTGAGCAAAGCAGCATGACCTTCCGAGGAATCATCCCTAGTCGGGAGGCACGTTGCGCTGGGAAAATCACACTAGATGTGGTATTCGGCACTCCGGAGAATTACAGGTCCGAAGAAATTACATTCCAGGTGGCCCCGTTCAGTAGCGGATACCACGCCCTTCTAGGGCGGGAGGCATTCATGATCTTCCAAGCCATACCCCATTACGGTACATGAATGTAACGCCCCAAGACCAGAGCTTCAGGTGCCTTCCATGATTCCTGGATTTCGTCGTGTGATTTGTTTGGTCCGTTGCATTTCATCTTTGCATCATGTGCATTGCATCATGTCATCATGCAACCCGTTTTAAAACTCACTAAATAAATTGCATGGATCTTCGGTCCATTTAATCCGAGGGAATTCACATGGTGATTCTCTTTAATACATATCCTCTCGATATTTAGAGAATTATAGTAAATATTTCCATTCGTTTGGATTTACCGCAAACACACTTGCAAAATATCCCAATGCCTTTGTCCCATGCATCATCTCCTTCTCTTTTCCTTCTAGTTCCTTTCTTTTGCAAGTGCCACTTTCCCCTTCTCTATTAATGTTCATTCTTTTCCTATAAATTCTCGACCATGCCTTCAACCTCTCTGTCAAATTTCAGATCCTTTGGAGTTGTTTTGGTTAGGTTCAAAAATGCCTCAAGTTTGAATCATATTTAAACTTGTTTTATTTTTCTACCTCTAAAGATATCCAAGGCAATTTTATCAAATAGAGTATAGTTCCAGGAGTTTGAGGATATTTTTATATCCGAAAAACTTCTCTTCTAGCTCCCTGACCTTTTGCTTTTATTGAAACTGTTTATTTTTATAAACAGAGGGTAATGAAAAAGAAAAAGGTTTTCCTGGACTGGGCCTCCCTAGGCAAATTTCCGCGCCAGCCCACCGGGTTCACCCACAGCTAGTCCGGCCTCTTGGACCTCCCAGGCCCAGCCACCAGTGGCCCAAGACCCGCTCTCTCCCCCCTATAACCCTAGCGATCCCCTCGCATCTCCCCTCACTCCCTCGTTCCTCCCCGCGCCGCCAGGAGAGGACGCACGCGCCGCATCTCCTCTCGACCCGATTCCCATCTCCTTCCCTCTCTTCTCTCGTGCACGGGGCCGCAGATCACAGCGCCCGATCCCCATCCCTCGACCTCACCACCCAGCGGCGACCAAAGCTGGGGCGGCACCCACCTCCCTCCTCCGGCAAGCTTCAGCACCGGGACCTCTCCGTGCCCTTGCCCGTTCCACCTCGCAGCCGCTTGCTAGGACCCATGGCGCCGCCATCCAGGACCCATGGTGCCGCCTGCTGCTCCCTTCATCGACACCTGTGCATCGCCCCATGTTTGCCGACGTCTTCAACCTCCCGAGGTCCTCCCGTACCTCTGCCGCGCCGGCCTGTGACGCCGTCGCCGAGCTCCACCAGGACCACGTCGGCGCCCCGCCTCCAAGTCTACTGCCGCCAGCGCCCTGCAGCTCCCGCCGTTCTTCTTCAGCCTCCTCCGTGCCAAGTCCAGGGGCTCGTCACCTCCAGCGCCTCTACATGTCCAAGCCCCTGCCCCTGCCTCCACTACGACCCAACCGCTCGCCTCCGTCACGTCCTTCCTGCACCTCCACACGCCGTGCGCGAGCGCCGGGAGCACCCTCACGCGACGACCGGAACCGTGCCAAGTCGTTGCCTCTTTGCATCTGTGCTGTGTTGCCATGGATGCATGCAACCGTGGAATCAATCCCAAGCATCAAGTACCAGGACACTACGAAACCTGAATCGCCAAGACCGGACCCGTCAAGTACCCCTTCGGATTCGTCAAGACCCTCACGTACAACTACACCCGATGATGCGACAAGTACCCCGACAACGTGTACATCTACGCCGCCAAGACCGGACCGACAAGTACCCCGACATCGCGTGTACCACTACCGTCACCCCGAAGACGTTGGAGCCATCAAGTACCTCTTCGAACGAATGTGAACGACTACCGTCACAAGAACGGGACCGGAAAGTCCGAAGACCCCAAGTACCACGACACCGATGACATGAACGTCTACGGAAACTCGTGCAACGATAAACATGTACCACTACCGTTGCCGAGATCGCGAGAACCTCTACCGCCGACCCTAGAGTGTGCGAGGACGACTACTTCCTCTACTTCCTCTACGAACTCGAACCGCTCCAAGTATGCACCTGGAAGGTATAACCACCGAGACGATGACCCGTGGACGAAAGCATGTGTTGTATGAGATGCATGTTTAGTTGTTGTTTTCACCCGTGAACGTTAGTGGTTCCTCCTCGTTGCCATGCCGTCCTTGACTCGTGGGAACCCGGTAACCGGGATCACCCCACCATCTTTTGCACACTCCCGCCACACTTTCTTTTGCACCGACGTTCTCAATGAGTTGTCGGAACCGGAACGATGCAGTGGCACCGTTTCGTTATCGTCGCCGTGGCACCCCTTTCTTTCTACTACGGTGACAAATGCCTTATAATGCTCTTGTCAACTTTTAATAAAAATTGCATAAACTTGTTCATGTCATCCGCATCATGATAACAACAATTAAAATGTTTAAATTGTTGTTGCAATAAATTACTAATGCATATGGGGATTTACCGGATTTGTTGTTTGTTATATCCGGCCCCATTTAAATTGTTTAGATGATATAGTTTTGTTATGCTTCATCTCTTGCCATGTTAATCAACATTTAATATTGTTGAGTACCTAACTGAGAGTGAACTAAATAAGTCATGTGGTGTTTCGTCAATATGCAACTCGTTGCATATTGAGCTCCACTTAATTTGTAGTGTTGTTCATGCACTTTGCCATGCCATGCTTCATTAAACCGGACATGCATCATACTTGATTGTGCATCATGCCATGTTCATGTCATGGTTGTTTACTATGTTGTGTGTTTCTTTCCGGTGTTGCTTCTTCGGGTTGGTTCCGGTAACGTTGTGTTGTGAGGATCCGTTCATCTACGTCCGTTTGTCTTCTTCATGGACTCGTTCTTCTTCCTTGCGGGATCTCAGGCAAGATGCTCATACCCTCGAAATCACTTATATCTTTGCTTTCTTAGATGCTCGCTCTTTTGCTATGCCTATGCTGCGATACCTACCACTTGCTTATCATGCCTCCTATATTGTTGAACCAAGCCTCTAACCCACCTTGTCCTAGCAAACCGTTGTTTGGCTATGTTACCGCTTTGCTCAGCCCCTCTTATAGCGTTGTTAGTTGCAGGTGAAGATTGAAGTTTGTTCCTTGTTGGAACATGGAGATGTTGTTCCTTGTTGGAACATGTTTTACTTGTTGGGATATCACAATATATCTTATTTAATTAATGCATCTATATACTTGGTAAAGGGTGGAAGGCTCGGCCTTATGCCTGGTGTTTTGTTCCACTCTTGCCGCCCTAGTTTCCGTCATATCGGTGTTATGTTCCCGGATTTTGCGTTCCTTACGCGGTTGGGTTATAATGGGAACCCCTTGATAGTTCGCTTTGAATAAAACTCCTCCAGCAATGCCCAACATTGGTTTTACCATTTGCCACCTAGCCTCTTTTTCCCTTGGGAGTCGCGCTCCCGAGGGTCATCATTATTTTAACCCCCCGGGCCAGTGCTCCTCTGAGTGTTGGTCCAAACTAGAGCCCCTTGCAGCGCCACCTCGGGGAAACTCGAGGGCTGGTTTTAGTTGTACAGACTGCTCATCTGAGTGTGCCCTGAGAACGAGATATGTGCGGCTCCTATCGGGATTTGTCGGCACATTCGGGCGGTGTTGCTGGACTTGTTTTACCATTGTCGAGGATGTCTTGTAGAACCGGGATACCGAGTCTGATCGGAATGTCTCGGGAGGAGGTCTATTCCTTCGTTGACCGTGAGAGCTTGTCATGGGCTAAGTCGGGACACCCCTGCAGGGATTTGAACTTTCGAAAGCCGTGCCCGCGGTTATGGGCAGATGGGAATTTGTTAACTTCCGGTTGTAGAAAACCTGAAGTTGACCTTAATTAAAATACATCAACCGCGTGTGTAACCGTGATGGTCTCTTCTCGGCGGAGTCCGGGAAGTGAACACGGTGTTGGAGTTATGCTTGACGTAGGTTGTTTTAGGATCACTTCTTGATCATAGATTTCTCGAACGTGCTTTGCCTTCTCTTCTCGCTCTCTTTTGCGTATGTTAGCCACCATATATGCTAGTCGCTTGCTGCAGCTCCACCTCATACGTTTACCTTAACCATAAGCTTAAATAGTCTTGATCGCGAGGGTGCGAGATTGCTGAGTCCCCGTGGCTCACAGATACTTCCAAAACCAGCTTGCAGGTGCCGATGAGTCCGTGCAGATGACGCAACCAAGCTCAGGAGGAGCTCGATGAAGATCTTGTCCTTTGTGTTGTTTCGTTCTAGTTGATCAGTAGTGGAGCCCAGTTGGGGCCGATCGGGGACCTTGTTGCATTTGGGGTTCTTCTTTTATTTTGGTTCCGTAGACGGACCTTGATTTTATTTGGATGTTGTAATGCTTTATTCATGTAATTGTGTGAAGTGGCGATTGCAAGCCAACTATGTATCTTTTTCCCCTATTGTATTACATGGGTTGTGTGAAGATTACCTCACTTGCGACATTGCTTTCAATGCGGTTATGCCTCTAAGTCGTGCTTCGACATGTGGGATATATAGCCGCATCGAGGGCGTTACAATGAAGCTCAAAATGCCCGGGCCCAATGGAATCATCACTCTAGCTAGTGATCCAGACATAGCACTCCGCGCCGAGAACAAAACAGCCGCACTGGCCCACGAGGCATTATCCGAAGCCCTTGCGGCGGAGGAATTAACTGCGCTGCGCTCCACAGTGGACAGGGATGACGTGATACTCGACAAAAGATCCAAGTCCACCTCTTTTAAACCAGCGGATGAAATAGTCAAATTCCAAGTCCATCCAATGGACCCCACAAAAACATCATCCATCGGGGCACAGTTAAACCCCGCTGTAAACGCCACATTACGGGAGTTCCTGCGTGAGAATTGGGACATATTCGCCTGGCATCGTTCAGACATGCCAGGAATCCCACGCTGGCTGGCCGAGCATAGCCTTAACATTCTAAAAGGATTCAAGCCGGTCAAGCAGACTCTTCGGCGTTTCTCCGAACCTAAGCGACAAGCCATGGGAGAGGAGCTAGCCAAGTTACTGGAGGCCGGATTCATTAGAGAAATAAAACATCCGGACTGGCTAGCAAACCTGGTAATGGTACCAAAGAAGGACAAATCCTGGCGCCTATGCGTCGACTTCAAGGACCTTAATAAGGCTTGCCCAAAGGATCCCTTCCCCCTCCCTCGCATCGATCAAATTATCGACGCCACCGCAGGACACGACTCATTGTGCTTCCTTGACGCATACTCCGGTTACCACCAAATTAAGATGGCGGAGTCCGATCAAGCCGCAACGACATTTATCACTCCATACGACCCCTTCTGTTTTAACACAATGCCCTTCGGGCTCAAAAAGGCCGGTGCAGCGTACCAACGCATGATTCAGACATGTCTGAAAAAGCAGATCGGCAAAACAGTGGAGGCATTCGTAGACGATGTGGTCATTAAAACCAGACACGTCGACTCCTTAATAGACGACTTGAGGCTCACGTTCGACAATCTCCGAACATACGACATTAAGCTCAATCCGGAAAAATGCGTTTTCGGCGTACCCGCCGGAAAGCTCCTGGGCTTTGATGTCTACTACCCAACCTTCTTCTTGTAGACGTTGTTGGGCCTCCAAGTGCAGAGGTTTGTAGGATAGTAGCAAATTTCCCTCAAGTGGATGACCTAAAGTTTATCAATCTGTAGGAGCCGTAGGATGAAGATGGTCTCTCTCAAGCAACCCTGCAACCAAATAACAAAGAGTCTCTTGTGTCCCCAACACACCCAATACAATGGTAAATTGTATGGGTGCACTGGTTCGGTGAAGAGATGGTGATACAAGTGGTATATGGATGGTAGATAAAGGTTTTTGTAATCTGAAAATATAAAAACAGCAAGGTAACTAATGATAAAAGTGAGCGTAAACGGTATTGCAATGCTAGGAAACAAGGCCTAGGGTTCATACTTTCACTAGTGCAAGTCCTCTCAACAATAGTAACATAATTGGATCACATAACTATCCCTTAATACGTCTCCAACGTATCTACTTTTCCAAACACTTTTGCCCTTGTTTTGGACTCTAACTTGTATGATTTGAATGGAACTAACCCAGACTGACGTTGTTTTCAGCAGAATTGCCATGATGTTGTTTTATGTGCAGAAAACAAAAGTTCTCGGAATGACCTGAAACTCCACAGAATATCTTACAATAAATAATAAAAAAATCCTCACCAAAGATGAAGACCAGGGGGCTCACACCCTGTCCACGAGGGTGGGGGGCGCGCCCCCTACCTCATGGGCCCCCTCGAGACTTCCCGACTCCAACTCCAACTCTATATATCTGCTTCGGGGAGAAAAAAAATAAGAGAGAAGAAATCATCGCGTTTTACGATACGGAGCCTCCGCCAAGCCCTAAAACCTCCCGGGAGGGCTGATCTAGAGTCCGTTCGGGGCTCCGGAGAGGGGGATTCATCGCCGTCGTCATCATCAACCATCCTCCATCACCAATTTCATGATGCTCACCGCCGTGCGTGAGTAATTCCATCGTAGGCTTGCTGGACGCTGATGGGTTGGATGAGATCTATCATGTAATCGAGTTAGTTTTGTTAGGGTTTGATCCCTAGTGTCCACTATGTTCTGAGATTGTTGTTGCTATGACTTTGCTATGCTTAATGCTTGTCACTAGGGCCCGAGTGCCATGATTTCAGATATGAATCTATTATGTTTTCATCAATATATGAGTGTTCTTGATCCTATCTTGCAAGTCTGTAGTCACCTATTATGTGTTATGACCCGTTAACCCCGAAGTGACAATAATCGGGATACTTACCGGTGATGACCGTAGTTTGAGGAGTTCATGTATTCACTATGTGTTAATGCTTTGTTCCGGTTCTCTATTAAAAGGAGGCCTTAATATCCCTTAGTTTCCGTAAGGACCCCGCTGCCACGAGAGGGTAGGACAAAAGATGTCATGCAAGTTCTTTTCCATAAGCACATATGACTATGTTTGGAATACATGCCTACATTATATCAATGAACTGGAGCTAGTTCTGTGTCACCCTAGGTTATGACTGTTACATGATGAACCGCATCCGCCATAATTCTCCATCACTGATCCATTGCCTACGAGCTTTCCATATATTGTTCTTCGCTTTTTTACTTTCCCGTTGCTATTGCTATCATCACTACAAAATACCAAAAACACTACTTTTACTACTGTTACCTTTTGCTACCATTACCACTACTATCATATTACTTTGCTACTAAATACTTTGCTGCAGATATTAAGTTTCCAGGTGTGGTTGAATTGACAACTCAGCTGCTAATACTTGAGAGTATTATTTGGCTCCCCTTGTGTCGAATCAATAAATTTGGGTCGAATACTTTACCCTCGAAAACTGTTGCGATCCCCTATACTTGCGGGTTATCAATACTATTTTCTGGCGCCGTTGCCGGGGTGCATAGCTCTATTCTTTAAGTCACTTGGGATTTATATCTGCTTATCATTATGAAGAACTTGAAAGATCCAAGAACCAAGATTTATCCCTCAACTACGAGGGGAGGTAAGGAACTGCCATCTAGCTCTGCACTTGATTCACCTTCTATTTTGAGTAAGCTTGCGACACCTAAAACTGCTTCTGCTATTCGTTCTGATATGTCTCATGTTATTGATGATGCTACTTCTGCTATACATGATACTTATGATGAAACTACTTCTATGCTTGATACTACCGTGCCACTTGGTGAATTTCTTGATGAACAACTTGCTAGGGCTAGAGAGATTGAAAATATTGAATCTGATAATACTGATGAAAGTGATGATGAAGAATCACTTGTTATTCCCGAGGGTTATATTTTTGATCAAGAAGCCTCTTTAGCTATTTTAGCTTGCAAAGATAGAAACGAACTTAAGAGGTTATTAGCTAAATGGAACAAGCAATCTCTAAATGCTAGAATGAAACCTGACCCTGCTTTTGCTACTTCACCTATCTGTGTTACCGATAAGGATTATGAATTCTTTGTTGATCCTGATATAATTACTTTGGTTGAATCTGATCCTTTTCATGGTTATGAATCTGAAACTGTTGTGGCACATCTTACTAAATTAAATGATATAGCCACCCTGTTCACGAGTGATGAGAGAACTCGTTACTTTTATATCCTTAAAATATTTCCGTTCTCATTAAAGGGTGATGCTAAGATATGGTTTAATTCTCTTGATCCTGGTTGTGTGTGTAGTCCCCAGGATATGATTTATTACTTCTGTGCTAAATATTTCCCTGCTCATAAGAAACAAGCTGCTTTAAGGGATATATATAATTTTGTGCAAATTAAAGAAGAGAGTCTCCCACAAGCTTGGGAGAGGCTTCTCCAATTACTTGATGCTTTGCCTGATCATCCTCTTAAGAAAAATGAAATACTTGATATCTTTTATAATGGACTAAACGATGCTTCCAGAGATTACCTGAATAGTTGTGTTGGTTCTGTTTTCAGGGAAAGAACGCCGGATGAAGCTGAAATTCTATTGAATAATATGTTGACAAATGAAAATAATTGGACACCTCCGGAGCCAATTCCTGAGCCTATTACTAAACCAACTCCGAAGAAGAGGGGTATTCTATTTCTCAGTCCTGAAGATATACAAGAGGCAAAGAAATCTATGAAAGAAAAAGGTATTAAAGCTGAAGATGTTAAGAATTTACCTCCTATTGAAGAAATACACGGTCTTAATTTACCGCCTGTTGAAGAAACATATGATCTTGATCCATCACCTATTGAAGAAACTCATGGTCTTGATAACCCAACACAGGTAGTAAAGGTAAATTCTCTCTATAGATATGATAAAGATGAAATCCCATTTACTAAGTTTGCTAGCCCATGCTTAGATGAGTTTGATAAATTTATGGCTAAGCAAAAAGATTTTAATGCTTATTTTGGTAGACAATTGAAATACAATTCAAATATGCTTGAACACTTGGGTGATTATATGGCTAATGTTAAAGGTGAACTTAAGCTTATTAGTAAACATGCTTCTATGGTTACCACTCAAGTGGAACAAGTACTTAAAGCTCAAAATGATTTGCTCAATGAATTAAATAGTAAAGATAATGATTATGCTGTTAAAGTGGCTACTAGAACTGGTAGAATGACTCAGGAACCTTTGTATCCTGAAGGCTACCCTAAGAGAATTGAGCAAGATTCTCACAGAAATAAAATTGATGCACCTAGTTCTTCTAAAAAGAAGAAAAAGAAAAATGATAGAGCTGTGCAAACTTCTAGTGAACCTATTGCTGAACCACCTAATAATCCAAATGATATCTCTATGTGTGATCCTGAAACACAATCTGGCAATGAACATGAACCTAATGAAAATGTTAATGATGATGTTCATAATGATGCTCAACCTAGTAATGATAATGATGTAGAAATTGAACCTGCTGTTGATCTTGATAACCCACAATCAAAGAATCAATGTTATGATAAGAAAGACTTTGTTGCTAGGAAGCATGGTAAAGAAAGAGAGCCTTGGGTTCAGAAACCCATGCCTTTTCCTCCCAAACCATCCAAGAAAAAGGATGATAAGCATTTTGAGCGCTTTGCTGAAATGAGTAGACCTATCTTTTTGCGTATGCGATTGACTGATATGCTCAAAATGAATCCTTATGCTAAGTACATGAAAGATATTGTTACAAATAAAAGAAAGATAGCAGAAGCTGAAATTTCCACCATGCTTGCTAATTATACTTTTAAGGGCGGAATACCAAAGAAACTTGGAGATCCAGGAGTACCTACTATACCATGCTCCATTAAAATAAAAAACTGCTTTATGTGATCTTGGAGCCGGTGTTAGTGTTATGCCTCTCTCTTTATATCGTAGACTTGACTTGAATATGTTGACACCTACTGAAATATCTTTGCAAATGGCTGATAAATCAACTGCTATACCTGTCGGCATTTGTGAGGATGTGCCTGTTGTGGTTGTAAACGTTACTATTTTAACGGACTTTGTTATTCTTGATATTCCCGAGGACGATAGTATGTCTATTATTCTCGGAAGACCTTTTCTTAATACTGCAGGGGCTGTTATTGATTGCAACAAATGCAATGTCACTTTTCATGTTAATGGTAATGAGCATACGGTACATTTTCTGAGGAAACAACCTCAAGTTCATAGTATCAATTCTATCAGAAAAATTCCATCGATTATATTTGGAGGTTTTGAATTTTATCTTCCTACTGTCAAGAAGAAATATGATATACTTATTATTGGGGATGTGCATATCCCCGTTGAGGTAACCTAGTGTTATTCGAAATTTCACCGGTTTCATGTTAATCGGAGTGAGTTTGTTAACAAGACTTGATCAACCTTGTTAGTGGATTCCTTTTGATGAGCATGAGATGGATGAAACTAGAAGCACAACCTTCTGTACCCTCTCTATACTTTCTGTTATTTAGTTAAAATAAAGTAAAAATAAATATTTGTCTGTTCGTTATCTGATTATCTGTGCAATATAAAAATACCTCGAAAATAAAATTCTCCAAATGCCCTGAAAATTAAATAAGATTTTTTTCTAGAATATTTGAGGATTTATGGAACAGAGAACCCACCAGAGGGGCCAACCACCTTGCCACGAGGGTGGAGGGCGCGCCCCCTGCCTCGTGGGCCCACGGTGGCCCTCCTCCACTTATCCTTTCACCCATACTCTTCTTCTTCCTCCCACAAACACGAAAAACCAACTCAAGCACGAGTTCCATCCCTCTTTGCTGCCATTTTCGATCTCCTTGCTCAAAGCACCTCTCACAAAACTGCTTGGGAAGATTGTTCCTTGGTATGTGACTCCTCCATTGGTCCAATTAGTTTTTGTTCTAGTGCTTTATTCATTGCAAATTTTTGCTGCTTAGGTGCCCCTGTTCTTGAGCTTGTGTGTCAAATTTATATGGTCAAAAGTAGTTTTGATGCATGATATAGGCCCTAGGCACTTGTAGGAGTGGTTGCTATCAATATTATTGAGTTTGGTTTACTTTTATTTTGAAGTTACTAAAAATTTCAGAATTTTTCAGAAAATGATGAGGATATTATTGAGGGGCTCATCGAGCCAAAGCTCGAAGGAAAAGGCACCGAAGCCTAAGTATAATTTGCCGCGCACCGCGGAGATTCGGGCGTGTGAATGGCCTTTCGATGAATTCTTGAGAGCAGCTGGGATTTATGAAGATTTTCATGAATTGGCTCATAATGCAGGCCTCACCGCTTTCCTCCATGACCAATGCGATTAGTATCTCTTACTCACAAATACCTTTGTGCAAAACTTTCATTTTCATTCTAGGAACTCACCACCTACGGTGGAGTTTCATTTATATGATGAGCATAAGGAGATGTCACTTTATGATTTTTGTCGGATTTGTCTAGTCCCTTTTGAGGGCAAGACAGAAGAACCACATCATGATGATGTGGAGGGTTTTATTGATACTATCACTGTAGGGGAAACTAGGAAAGTTTCCGATGCACGAATCACTAGCATACATTTTCCTGTTTTACGTTACTTTGCATTATTTGCTAGTCGTTGCTTAATTGGTCGCGGGAACTATGGAAACCTTAGTATCCCTGATATTATTATTTTGCTCCAAGGTTTATACAGTGATAACACTTTTAGTATGGGCAGTATTATTGCTAAATGGTTAAGTCTGAACCGTACAAAGGGCCCCATCTTTGGAGGCATCTATGCTACATGCCTTGCTGCACATTTTAACATACCTATTAGGCATGCTGAGAAGGAAGAAAAGGTGCGGCCTCATGTTTATCTAGATTATAAAAGTATGGTGGCACATGATTTTATTGTTAAGAATAGGGCAGGAGAGCTTAATTATCAATTGTTCTTTAATAAACATCATCCTGAGACTATTACCCTGCCCGCTCCTTCTTTGTTTGATCTATCTTCAGGCACGTACCTTGTTCCATTGACGGCTATTCAAGCTTACCGGAACCCTGCACCACCCGAGGAGCCAGAGCCGGAACCACAATTTGATCCCTCACGACAGTCTAATTACCAGTGGGATCCGGAGATGATTGCCAGTCAGTGGAAATTGGAGCCTTCTTCTTCCTCATCGCAGTACGACCCCAACTACTATTATGGATATCCGCCAGGCCAGCCGTGGCCATAAACCAACTTAGGCCAGAAGCCTAAGCTTGGGGGAGTACGTATTTCTCACCGACATTACATTTATGTTCACACACACGCATTGCTAGATGTCGGTGTTCATACTTTTTCATTGTATCATCCATGCTAGTTTATTTCCTTTTATGCTTTTTTCTTGTGTGTTTGATAAACCTTAAGAAAAACCAAAAAAAAAGTTAGTTGTAGCTTTTAATTATTTTACTTTCCATGCTTGTGGTAGTAATTAAAAAGAAAACCCAAAAATATTTCTCGTTCTTCTTTTTGCTTGTTGGGAGCTTTCCCGTGTAAATAGTTTTATTTCTTTTCTTTTCTTTGGGGGTCGATAGGAGAAGACCATAATGAAATTGTTGAAGTCACTCTCATATGCATTATTGTTTATCTGATAAAAGAGCCCATATTGTCTTGTCTTCTCCTGTTTATTGAATGCTCACAAATTCCAGCTTAGTCCAATGCACGTGCACTCTTATTATTATTCACATCGTTCGGTCGTGCAAGTGAAAGGCAATTATGATGATATATGATGGACTGACTGAGATGAGAAAAGCTGGTACGAACTCGACCTCTTTTGTTTTTGTAATTATGATGAGTTCATCGTTCTTGATTCAGCTTGTTATGAATAAACATGTTTGCAATGACAATTAGAGATCATAGTTGCTTGTGCCATGCTTGATTAGCTATGAGTTATAATGGTTTACCTTGCGTGCCAACATGCTATTGAGATGGTTATGATGTGGTATGATGGGGTGGTATCCTCCTTTGAATGATTTAAGTGACTTGACTTGGCACATGTTCACGCATGTAGTTGAAACAAATCAACATAGCCTTCACGATATTTATGTTCATGGTGGATTATATCCTACTCATGCTTGCATCCAATGTTTATTAATTTTAATGCATGTACATGGCTGTTGTCGCTCTCTAGTTGGTCGCTTCCCAGTGTTATGCTAGCCTTCACCTGTACTAAGCGGCAATACTGCTTGTGCATCTAATCCCTTAAACCCCAAAGTTATTCCAGATGAGTCCACTATACCTTCCTATATGCGGGATCTACCTGCCGTTCCAAGTAAATTTGTATGTGCCAAACTCTAAACCTTCAAATAACCATCTTGTTTTGTATGCTCGAATAGCTCATGTATCAACTAGGGCTGTCTATATCTTCCACGCTAGGCAGGTTATTCTCAAGAGGAGTGGACTCCGCTCCTCACTCATGAGAAAATGGCCGGTCACCGGGATGCCCAGTCCCATGCTTTATGCAAACTAAATCAAAATAATTGCAAAACAAAACTCCCCCTGGGACTGTTGTTAGTTGGAGGCACTCGTTGTTTCGAGCAAGCCATGGATTGATGTTTGTTGGTGGAGGGGGAGTATAAACTTTACCATTCTGTTTGGGAACCGCCTATAATGTGTGTAGCATGGAAGATATCGCCATCTCTTGGTTGTTATGTTGACAATGAAAGTATACCGCTAAAAATATTATTCACCTCTATTTCAAAACCGAGCTCTGGCACCTCTACAAATCCCTGCTTCCCTCTGCGAAGGGCCTATCTATTTACTTTTATGTTGAGTCATCACCCTCTTATTAAAAGCACTAGCTGGAGAGCGCAGCTGTCATTTGCATTCATCGCTGTTAATTTATATTGGTTGTGATTATGATTGGATCTCTTTTACCATGAATTACAATGTCTAGTCAGTCCTTGATCTTTGAAGGTGCTCTGCATTTATGTTTTGCGGTCTCAAAAAGGGCTAGCGATATACCATCTTGTTATATCCTATTATGATTGTTTTGAGAAAGTGTTGTCATCTGAGATTTATTATTATGGCTTGCTAGTTGATTATGCTACTGATATGAGTAAACTTGAGACCTATGCGTTATTGTGAATGTGGTTAGTTATAATCTTTGCTGAAAACTTGAATGCTGGCTTTACATATTTACAACAACAAGAGCAAACAGAGTTTGTAAAAGTTTTTCTTTATCACTTTCAGTTTATCAACTGAATTGCTTGAGGACAAGCAAAGGTTTAAGCTTGGGGGAGTTGATACGTCTCCAACGTATCTACTTTTCCAAACACTTTTGCCCTTGTTTTGGACTCTAACTTGTATGATTTGAATGGAACTAACCCGGACTGACGCTGTTTTCAGCAGAATTGTCATGATGTTGTTTTATGTGTAGAAAACAAAAGTTCTCGGAATGACCTAAAACTCCACGGAATATCTTACAATAAATAATAATAAAATCCTCACCAAAGATGAAGACTAGGGGGCTCACACCCTGTCCACGAGGGTGGGGGTGCCCCCCGTAGGGCGCGCCCCCTACCTCGTGGGCCCCCTGGAGACCTCCCGACTCCAACTCCAACTCTATATATCTGCTTTTGGGGAGAAAAAAAAATAAGAGAGAAGAAATCATCGCGTTTTACGATACGGAGCCTCCGCCAAGCCCTAAAACCTCTCGGGAGAGCTGATCTGGAGTCCGTTCGGGGCTCCGGAGAGGGGGATTCATCGCTGTCATCATCATCAACCATCCTCCATCACCAATTTCATGATGCTCACCGCCGTGCGTGAGTAATTCCATCGTAGGCTTGCTGGACGCTGATGGGTTGGATGAGATCTATCATGTAATCGAGTTAGTTTTGTTAGGGTTTGATCCCTAGTGTCCACTATGTTCTGAGATTGATGTTGCTATGACTTTGCTATGCTTAATGCTTGTCACTAGGGCCCGAGTGCCATGATTTCAGATATGAACCTATTATGTTTTCATCAATATATGAGTGTTCTTGATCCTATCTTGCAAGTCCATAGTCACCTATTATGTGTTATGATCCGTTAACACCGAAGTGACAATAATTGGGATACTTGCCGGTGATGACCGTAGTTTGAGGAGTTCATGTATTCACTATGTGTTAATGCTTTGTTCCGGTTCTCTATTAAAAGGAGGCCTTAATATCCCTTAGTTTCCATAAGGACCCCGCTACCACGAGAGGGTAGGACAAAAGATGTCATGCAAGTTCTTTTCCATAAGCACATATGACTATGTTTGGAATACATGCCTACATTATATCAATGAACTAGAGCTAGTTCTGTGTCACCCTAGGTTATGACTGTTACATGATGAACCGCATCCGCCATAATTCTCCATCACTGATCCATTGCCTACGAGCTTTCCATATATTGTTCTTCGCTTTTTTACTTTCTCGTTGCTATTGCCATCATCACTACAAAATACCAAAAACACTACTTTTACTATTGTTACCTTTTGCTACCATTACCACTAATATCATATTACTTTGCTACTAAATACTTTGCTGCAGATATTAAGTTTCCATGTGTGGTTGAATTGACAACTCAGCTGCTAACACTTGAGAGTATTCTTTGGCTCCCCTTGTGTCGAATCAATAAATTTGGGTTGAATACTTTACCCTCGAAAACTGTTGCGATCCCCGCGGGTTATCATCCCTCAACATGCAACAAAGAGTCACTCCAAAGTCACTAATAGCGGAGAACAAATGAAGAGATTATGGTAGGGTACGAAACCACCTCAAAGTTATTCTTTCCAATCAATCCGTTGGGCTATTCCTATAAGTGTCACAAACAGCCCTAGAGTTTGTACTAGAATAACACCTTAAGACACAAATCAACCAAAACCCTAATGTCACCTAGATACTCCAATGTCACCTCAAGTATCCATGGGTATGATTATACGATATGCATCACACAATCTCAGATTCATCTATTCAACCAACACATAGAACCTCAAAGAGTGCCCCAAAGTTTCTACCAAAGAATCGCGACGAAAACGTGTTCCAACCCCTATGCATAGGTTCATGGGTGGAACCGGCAAGTTGATCACCAAAACATATATCAAGTGAATCACGTGATATCCCATTGTCACCACAGATACGCACGGCAAGACATACATCAAGTGTTCTCAAATCTTTAAATACTCAATCCGATAAGATAACTTCAAAGGGGAAACTCAATCCATTACAAGAGAGTAGAGGGGGGGGAGAAACATCATAGGATCCAAATATAATAGAAAAGCTCGTGATACATCAAGATCGTATCACCTCAAGAACACGAGAGAGAGAGAGAGATCAAACACATAGCTACTGGTACATACCCTCAGCCCCGAGGGAGAACTACTCCCTCCTCGTCATGGAGAGCACCGGGATGATGAAGATGACCACCGGAGAGGGATTACACCCTCCGGTAGGGTGCCGGAACGGGTCTAGATTGGCTTTCTGTGGCTACGGAGGCTTCTGGCAGCGGAACTCCCGATCTATTGTGCTCCCCGATCGTTTTAGGGTATATGGAGATATATAGGCGGAAGAAGTACGTCAGGGGAGCCACGAGGGGCCCACGAGGGTAGAGGGCGCGCCCAGGGGGGTGGGCACGCCCCCTACCTCATAAGCAAAATTCTTCTCATTCGGAACATGAGCAAAAAGCAAAGAACAAAAATAAAATTGGGTTGCCTCCCAACAAGCGCTATCGTTTAACGCCCCTAGCTAGGCATGATGAATTCAATGATGCTAACATAAAGGATAAGAATTGAAGCATAAAGAGAGCATCATGAAGAATATGACTAGCACATTTAAGTCTAACCCACTTCCTATGCATAGGGATTTTGTGAGCAAACAACTTATGGGAACAAGAATCAACTTGCATAGGAAGGTAAAGCAAGCAAAACTTCAAAATTTTAAGCACATAGAAAGGAAACTTGATATTATTGCAATTCCTACGAGCATATATTCCTCCCTCATAATAATTTTCAGTAGCATCATGAATGAATTCAACAATATAACCAGCATCTAAAGCATTCTTTGCATGATCTACAAGCATAGAAATTTTATTACTCTCCTCATAAGCAAAATTCTTCTCATTCGGAATAGTGGGAGTATCATAAGAAACTCGAATACTATAAATTGTTTCCACATTAAAAGAGCAATGTTCAGAAAAGGGGTAACCATAATCATGACAAGTTTTATAAATAATCACTACTTTTTATAGCATAAGTATCATCACAATAATCATCATAAGTAGGAGGCATGCTATCATCATTATAAATTTGCATATTAAAACTTGGGAGACTAAAAATATCATATTCATTAAACGTAGCATCCCCAAGCTTGGGACAAACATTAATTGCAGCAAATATATTCTCAAAAACATCATCTTCATCAAACATAGCATCCCCAAGCTTGGGCCTTTTCATATCATAATCATAATCACTCTCATCATTAATAGTATGGATAGCACCAATAGTATAGCAATTATCATATTCTTCCAAGCAAGTGCCAAAAAGATTTTCAAGATCACAAGGAGTATCACTATCTTCCACAATTATATTTTCATGAGGCACAATAGTAATAGGAGCAACATTATTTAGGGGAGATATCTATTTACCTCTCTTCCTTTTTCTTTTCTTCTTCTTCACCACATCATGTGTGGGTTCAATCCTCTTTTTGGAGCTCCTTATTAATGAGATTGGTTGAATAGGAGGCTCCTCCTCGTTACCTGATTCATCATAAGAAATAATAGGAGGATATTGGGAAGTCTCTTCCTTTTCATTAGTATTCTCTTCATCTTCTATTTGTTTTCTTTTCTTTATGTAATTGGCAATATAAGGATTTTCAATACAATTCACCGCACAATACATATAAATTTCCTCTAGATCAAAATGAAGAACTCTATCAAGGGAAAATTCTGGAATACCCTTAGTTATACATTTCATTTCTTCATAACCCAAGAGCAAACTAAGTTCATTATGATGTGCAAGGGAAATCAAGTCATCACAATTTTTGGACACGATACGTTCATGAAATAATTTGCATTGGGTACTAAAATGATCATGTTCATTGCAAAGTTCACAAGTACGGCGAAGGAAATTTAAATTTTCAGCACAAACTTCTAGCCTTTCTTGCAACCATTTAGTTTCTAAATGCTTATGCCTCTTGCAATATCTATCTTCCCTATTTGGTGTATACTTGCAAACCCAATGCACTCCACAAAAATTGACATGTTTATAGGAGACATTTTCATCATAACTAGTGCAAATCATCATTAGTACTATGGATATTCAAGGAATTCATACTAACAACATTGCAATCATGCTCATCATTCAAAGATTTAGTGCCAAACATTTTAATGCATTCTTCTTCTAACACTTTGGCACAATTTTCCTTTCCATGATACTCACGGAAGATATTAAAAAGATGAAGCGTATGAGACAAACTCAATTCCATTTTTTTATAATTTTCTTTTATAAACTAAACTAGTGATAAAACAAGAAACAAAAAGATTCGACTGCAAGATCTAAAGATATACCTTCAAGCGCTAACCTCCCCGGCAACGGCTCCAGAAAAGAGCTTGATGTCTACTACACAACCTTCTTCTTGTAGACATTGTTGGGCCTCCAAGTGCAGAGGTTTGTAGGACAGTAGCAAATGTCCCTCAAGTGGATGACCTAAGGTTTATCAATCCGTAGGAGGCGTAGGATGAAGATGGACTCTCTCAAGCAACCCTGCAGCCAAATAACAAAGAGTCTCTTGTGTCCCCAACACACCCAATACAATGGTAAATTGTATAGGTGCACTAGTTCGGCGAAGAGATGGTGATACAAGTGGTATATGGATGGTAGATAAAGGTTTTTGTAATCTGAAAATATAAAAACAGCAAGGTAACTAATGATAAAAGTGAGCGTAAACGGTATTGCAATGTTAGGAAACAAGGCCTAGGATTCATACTTTCACTAGTGCAAGTCCTCTCAACAATAATAACATAATTGGATCACATAACTATCCCTCAACATGCAACAGAGTCACTCCAAAGTCACTAATAGTGGAGAACAAACGAAGAGATTATGGTAGGGTACGAAACCACCTCAAAGTTATTCTTTCCAATCAATCTGTTGGGCTATTCCTATAAGTGTCACAAACAGCCCTAGAGTTCATACTGGAATAACACCTTAAGACACAAATCAACCAAAACCCTAATGTCACCTAGATACTCCAATGTCACCTCAAGTATTCGTGGGTATGATTATACGATATGCATCACATAATCTCAGATTCATCTATTCAACCAACACATAGAACCTCAAAGAGGGCCCCAAAGTTTCTACCGGAGAATCACGACGAAAACGTGTGCCAACCCCTATGCATAGGTTCATGGGCGGAACCCGCAAGTTGATCACCAAAACATACATCAAGTGAATCACGTGATATCCCATTGTCACCATAGATACGCACGGCAAGACATACATCAAGTGTTCTCAAATCTTTAAAGACTCAATCCGATAAGATAACTTCAAAGGGGAAACTCAATCCATTACAAGATAGTAGAGGGGGGGAGAAACATCATAGGATCCAAATATAATAGAAAAGCTCGCGATACATCAAGATCGTATCACCTCAAGAACACGAGAGAGAGAGAGAGAGAGATCAAACACATAGCTACTGGTACATACCCTCAGCCCCGAGGGAGAACTACTCCCTCCTCGTCATGGAGAGCACCGGGATGATGAAGATGGCCACCGGAGAGGGATTGCACCCTCCGGCAGGGTGCCGGAACGGGTCTAGATTGGCTTTCTGTGGCTACGGAGGCTTCTGGCAGCGGAACTCCCGATCTATTGTGCTCCCCGGTCGTTTTAGGGTATATGGAGATATATAGGCGGAAGAAGTACGTCAGGGGAGCCACGAGGGACCCACGAGGGTAGAGGGCGCGCCCAGGGGGGTGGGCGCGCCCCCTACCTCGTGGCTTCCTCGAAGCTTCCTTGGCGTGGACTCCAAGTCTCCCGGGTTGCTTTCCTTCCAAAAATAAGTTCCGTGAACTTTCAGGTTAATTGGACTCCGTTTGATTTTCCTTTTCTGCGATACTCTAAAACAAGGAAAAAACAGAAACTGGCATTGGGCTCTGGGTTAATAGGTTAGTCCCAAAAATAATATAAAAGTGTATAATAAAGCCCATAAACATCCAAAACAGAAGATAATATAGCATGGAGCAATAAAAAATTATAGATACATTGGAGACGTATCAGGCTTCATCGTCTCCAGTAGAGGAATTGAAGCAAATCTGGCTAAAATCCGAGCTCTGTCGCAGTTGGCTATCCCAACTGACCTCAAGAAAATCTTGAAGTTGACTGGATGTGTGGCGGCCTTCAGCCGCTTTATCTCCCGAGTAGGAGAAAAGGCACTCCCCCTTTATGGCCTTCTTCGGCGCACCGAACACTTCGAGTGGACGAACGCATCCACGGCCGGATTGGAAGAAATAAAAGCCATCCTGGCCACCAACCCATTCTTGGCCGCGCCAAATGTTGGCGAACCAATGCTGTTATATATAGCGGCAACTCACCAAGTTGTAAGCGCAGTGCTCGTCGTCGAACGAGAGACGGACGGACATAAATTCCCACTTCAAAAACCGGTATATTATGTATCCACTGTCCTCACTCCATGCAAATCACGGTACCCACATTATCAAAAGATAGCATACGCGGTATTCATGGCATCCCGGAAATTACGACACTACTTTCAAGAGTGTTAAATTACGATGGCCTCAGAAGTACCACTCAACAACATAATAAACAACCGCGATGCCACGGGCCGGATTGCCAAATGGGCTATCGAGCTCCTCCCGTTCGACATAACATATAGACCACGGAGAGCCATTAAGTTGCAAGTACTGGCCGATTTCGTCGCCGAGTGGACAGAAGCCGAACTCCCTAAAGAGTACGGCGCGTACTCCAATTGGATCATGCACTTTGACGGCTCTAAAATGCTGGCTGGTTTGGGGGCTGGCATCGTCCTGACGCCCCCACTGGAGATACAGTCTAATACGTACTCCAAATACTATACACAGACTCCAACAATGCAGCCGAATACGAGGCCCTATTACATGGTCTCCGGATGGTAGTTTCCATGGGCATTCAATGCCTGGAGGTGCATGGGGACTCGAACCTCGCAATATCTCAAATAAATGGAGACTTCGATGCCAAGGATCCGAAAATGGCGGCATATCGCAACGCCGTCCTCAAAATGTCAGCTCGGTTCGAGGGGCTTGAATTCCACCAAGTGGCTCGGGAAAACAATCAAGCGACGGATATCCTCGCCCCTATCGGCGCTAAGCATGATCCTGTCCCACCTAACATCTTCTTGGAAAGGCTGTTTAAGCCATCCGTGGTATGGGAAGGGGACACCAGTAACAATAGTCCAGACCCGGCCACAACACCGGATACCGAACACTCTGACACAATCGGAGGCTCTGCCATCGAAATAACACCTTCAGCCCACGTGATAATGGCCGTCATCGCCCCGTGGAGAGAACCATTCCTGGCCTACCTAACCAGGCAGGAACTACCCGAGGACCAAAATGAGGCACGCTACATAGTGCGGCGATCTAAAGCCTACAAGGTCCACGAGGGAGAGCTTTATAAGAAAAACACTACCGGAGTCCTTCAAGTGTGCATCTCCGAAGAGGAAGGGCGGAAGCTTTTGGCAGAAATCCATGCTGGACTCGGCGGCCACCATGCCGCAGCCCGGGCCCTTGTAAGCAAGGCCTTCCGTGCAGGTTTCTATTGGCCGACGGCCCGAGCAGATGCATAGGATCTGGTCCAACATTGCGTCGGTTGCCAGCTTTTTGCAAACCAAAGCCATATGCCGCCTACCGCTCTCTAAACAATCACCATTACTTGGCCCTTTGCGGTCTAGGGGCTTGATATGGTGGGACCCCTCAAAGGGGGAACCCATAAGAAAAAATACTTACTGGTCATGGTGGATAAATTCACCAAATGGATAGAAGCCAAACCCGTTAAAACGGCTGAATCCGGACCGGTGATAGACTTCATATCTGGGGTTGTACACCGTTATGGCATCCCCCACAGCATCATCACTAACAACGGCACGAACTTTACAGCCGATGAGGTAAAACTTTGGTGCAGCAACATGGGCATCAAGCTCGATTATGCTTCTGTCTATCACCCGCAAACTAACGGTCAAGTCGAGCGAGCAAATGGTCTTATCATGAGTGGCATCAAACCCAGATTAGTGCGGTCCTTAAAGGAGTCAAACATGCACTGGGTAGAGGAGCTCGACTCCGTACTATGGGGGCTGCGGACCATGCCGAATCGCACTACCGGATACACACCGTTTTTTATGGTGTACGGCGCAGAGGTGGTTCTGCCTTGCGACATAATTCATGACTCACCTCGAGTGCGCATGTACGAAGAAAAGGAGGCCGAGCTCGATCGGCAGGACAGTTTGGACACCCTGGAGGAGGAGCACGACGTGGCAAAAGCCCGTTCCGCATTCTATCAGCAACAGGCTCGAAAGTATCAAAGCAGAGAAGTACGGGCCAAAACCTATAACGTTGGCGAACTAGTTCTACACCTGAAGGAGAAGAAAAAGAACAAGCTCAAGCTCAAATGGGAAGGTCCCTTCATTATTGACCAGGTTCTGACCGGTGGAGCGTACCGTCTGCGGGATGCATCGGACAATCGACTCGAGCCAAACCCATGGAAAGCAGCCAGACTCCGAAGATTCTACGCCTAGTGCCGGACTCCATGTTCGTCTCCTTACCCCCGTCAATTTTTTACATATCTGTTATCTGTCTTTTCTCTCTTTCTTCTTTTTTCTTCTCCTCAAGGCCTTAAAAGGCTAACTTGTGTCTTGACTACACAATCTTGACGTGCTAACCGCGCTCATTATACATGGGGGCTTCTTATACAGAAGCTTAATATAACTATTTCTCTGGGCTTTATGCCCCACACATGTGCTATTCTTCCACATGTACCTTTTTTCGCCATTATATGCATCGATATGACTTAAGTTTTGGCCAAGCTGGGTTGCCTGGCTCTTGTATTTATGCCCTACGTTCCCCTTAATTCGGCTAGGGCATAAGGGGAGCACCTCTGCGATTGTTACTGCCGGGTCAGCCGAATGTGTACCTCAGACTGAGTGAAGCCGAAATCTAGCGTTCTTAAGGGAATATTCGGTCGGTGAACAAAAGATGACTTTCATTTATTTTGATACATGCCCCTAGATGTTTATAGCCCGCGTCTCTTTTCGCAGTTCGGACATGCACATTAGGGCATGCATACCCAGGGAAAGGAACCCTTAACGGAACTATTCTCCCTGGAAGATGTTTCTTACTATCCATATAATATAACATAGCTAGTTGGGTACTTGTCTGTTCAAGCACTTATGACCCCTACGCCTAGTTTCCACGCATACCCCGGTTTTTTCATAACCGAGCGGGTATTCGGATACACTCTGGACTATCGGGTCCAGAGGTCGAAGCGAAAAGGTCCGCCATGAGAAATGATTTACAATCCGGCTAGGGACATTATATATATCACTTAAAGTACATAGTCACTAAGACTGACTAAATTCTTCTTCTATACCATCCAACAGGTTGTCTAGCCTACAATCTTGTTGGGAATACTTTGCGGCTAATTCTACTTGGTCATACACCAAACTGACGGGGATCTCTTTCCCATCGGGCCCCACAGGTCCGACCTCAGCCATGTGGTTTGGGTCAGCTTTGGTATATCATGTCTTCACCATGGCCCAGACTTCCCTTGCACCTTGTCGGCAGGCTGATATCTTCCATAATCGGAAGCGCCGCCGCGCTCCCTTGAGCTTCTCTATAAGCTCCCCCATGCCTCCTGGCGGGGAGGCGGATGGCCACAAGGCTTGCGCAATACCTTACATCACCTGCCAAACTTGTTTGTGCAGTTGTGAGAGCTCTTGTAGAAGATCACCCGCAGACCCGGGTATCTCCTCCGCGGGACGACCCGTCGGCATACCTACAGACATAACTCTGTTAGCCGGCTTCTTCGCCGAACTCTTTCAAAAGTTCGTTCAAGCACTTATTGAAAATGTCGTGTCGAAGCCGCTTATTCTCCTTCACGGAGTCCGCAAGCTGGGCTCGGACATCTTTCAGTTCCACGCCCAGCTGGATATTGGCGTCCTGGAGATTATTTTTCTCCTACTTGACCCACGTAAACACGCGCTCGCTAGCATTTAGCTGTCGATTAGCACGTTGCGCATTCTCCGGCACGGCCTCGGGATTCACTCCGGAGTCATCTGCAACATCTATTGTTAGATTTGCATGCATGCCGCATACTATCTGGTACCTGTCATTCTTTGCAATGGAAACAAGTGTTACCAGAGGGGGCCTTCTCGGACTCCTTCAACGCGGCAACCATGGCCCGTAGCTGGGCTTCGCACTCTTCTCCAGCTCTTGAGAAAATTTGGTATTCTTCTATGTAAGAACCTGCACAAATAATGATCCTTAAATCAGTTGTGTCAACTGTTTCAAGTCTCAGGGACTACTCATATATATAGTCGCCAGCTTTTCTTACCCGTATATCCTTTACATACTGGTCCGTGGCTCTGGCAAGACCGTTTTGAGCAGCACGGATGTACCCGTCTCCTGAGTTGAAGGCATCGAACGCCTCTTGGGAGAAACATGCGTCACGGAGTACGGCCCGGCGACGCCTGTGATTCATGGTGCTCTCCACTTTGGAATTTGTAGCGGATAGTCTGTCCGCATCCTCTGTAGGAGGAGCATCCAGCGTTCGCCCCGTGATAGCTTCCGCCTCTATGTCCGGCCCTGGAGCTCGACTGGTGGAGGCGTGATCGGCAACCTCTCCGGATATAGTCCGGCGAGCGTTTTTCCTACTAGGAAACATGGACGTCATTATATTTTAAGAAAGACGACAACCACAGAGTGAGGTTCTGTATCATACCTCTGCGCCGGCGTCTCAGTCCTAACCGCCTTCCTTTTTGGCCTACCCGGCTTCGGTGTCCCTTGTTGGCGAGTCACTGCGGGTTCGGCATGGCGTCCCAAGGGCCTTCCCTGTAAAATACCATATGTGTACGGTAGGTGAAGTGCATAAAAGGGGATCCTTCTCGGAAGTTGGGACTCTGGTTTTTCTTACATGCGATGCAGGGAGTAGCCCAGGATAGTCGGCTATGATGGCCACCATGGCATCATCGCAGCTCAATTGATAGAATGCCCTGTGGATCAGCTCCACAAATATGTCCGGATCCTCTTCGAGTCCAGGATCGAGGGCCCGGTCAGGGTCCTCCGGTTGTGGAGGTGGGCTGTTGACCTTCCTTACAGCTTTTCGCAGTTCCTGCCATGAAACGGCAAGGTGAGTATTTATGACGAAGAATGCGGGAAGGTTGGGAGTAAAAAGTGATAGCTCACCCAGCTTGGAGGGTTGTACATGGAGAATCCATCCCGTGGCTTAATACGGATGAACTCCTCTTCCTCTCCCTTGAACAAATCGGACAGAATTTTTGCTAGAGCAGCAACGGAGTCCAGTCCCTTACGCCCGCAGCGGGTGGCATCATCTTCCCCGTTAAAGCGCCACATGGGGTGCCCTCTATATTGAAGTGGCTGCACCCCCGCATTATACATATTGACATAACCTCGATTATTGTCAGTCCTGATTGAGCCAGCACTTTTATCCGGCCCATCAGGTAAAGGACTTCTCCGTTTATCTTCCTCCTGAGGGCTCCGTGGGCGCCAGCTTCGGTGTTTCTTCAAAGGGGCATTGTAGAACTCGGGAAGACCCATCCGAATAGGATCTGGAAGGGGGACGTCCTCCATGTAAAACCACTCTGAAGGCCAGTCTTTGGACATCTTCTTCGGGGTACCGGACAGGTATCCGGTCCCGGCGATGCGCCGTATTTCGGCTCTGCCCACTTGATATATTGACCCCTTCTGTGTACGGGGCACAAGGCAGAATAGCCTCTTCCACAGCTCGAAATGAGCTTCGCAGCCCAGAAACAGCTCACAGAGGGCAACATAACCAACGATGTGTAATATGGAAGCGGGGGCGAAATTATGCAACTGGAGGCCATAAAACTCTAGGAACCCGCGGAGGAACGGATGGATTGGAAATCCAAGTCCCCTTAGTAAATAAGGGACAAGGCATACCCGCTCCCCCTTGGAGGGATTGGGGAAGCTCTCCGCTTGCTCCCCGCCATTATAGGTGGCGAGCCCGGCTCGAACGGGGACCATATACGCTGGTGGGAGAAATCCCTGGGTCTGTAACTCTGCTAATTGGTTGTGTGGGATGGAACACTTCTCCCAATCACCGGGCTTAGGGCTACCGGAGCAGGAGGAGGAGCTGCGATGGTCGGCCATGTTAGAATGGATTTTTCCGAGCGCTCTCCAATGAATACTCGCCGTGGGAGGATGCTGTGGTCTGGATCTAAGAATCCACGTCTCTTTAATAGACAGTTTACTTACATGGCTAGGGTGGCAAATGTAAAAATGCCCTGGCTCCTCGCATTCGCTCGACACGTGGAAGATAGCCCTTACTGGGCACGGAAGCCAAGAAGTGTAACATTTATGGGGAGCCGGACACTACTCAGCAGATATTTAGAATTTGGAGAAGAACCCGCCTTGCAATGCCGAAGACAATCTGCGCGCCGGACTCATCGTCATTGAAGCCTGGTTCGGGGGCTACCGAGGGAGTCCTGGATTAGGGGGTCTCCGGTCAGTCGGACTGTTGGACTATGAAGATACAAGATTGAAGACTTCGTCCCGTGTCCGGATGGGACTCTCCTTGGCGTGGAAGGCAAGATTGGCAATACAGATGTATAGATCTCCTCCCTTGTAACCGACTCTATGTAACCCTATCCCCCTCCGGTGTCTATATAAACCGGAGGGTTTAGTCCGTAGGACAACAGACAATTATAATATAGGCTAGCTTCTAGGGTTTAGCCTCTACGATCTCGTGGTAGATCAACTCTTGTAATACTGATATCATCAAGATCAATCAAGCAGGACGTAGGGTATTACCTCCATCGAGAGGGCCCGAACCTGGGTAAACATTGTGTCCCCCGCCTCCTGTTACCATCCGCATTAGACGCATAGTTCGGGACCCCCTACCCGTGATCCGCCAGTTTTGACACCGACAATGGCCGGATAGATGGGAGTGTGAGAGCATCGGGATGATGCGCTCGGTGTTGTACAAGGGCAGCGGCGCGGCACTGCGGACGGGTTGTGTCAGCGACGCGGGTGGCAAGGGTACGACACGGCTCGTGCACGAACGATGCACGAGGTGGCAACTATTTCAGCAGGGTTGGCGTGAGATGAGTACGTACAACAGGGCTATTACAAATAGCTGGCGAGAACCTAGAAAAGAGATATGGCAGAAGTTGTCGTCGAGATCAGCGGCGAGTTTTTCTGAGGCGACGCGGATAGAGGAAAGGAAATCCACGGCAGGGTACGCGGGACGACCGGTCGGATGCGTACGACAGTTGGTCTCCGCGCGCGCAGCTACGCGAGATAGACGCCCTGGGCTGCGTGCGTTAGTAGGACTCGCGGGATGTGCAGCGCGCAAGGGAAGAGTCTAGAAGATTAGCAAGCATGCATGTTCGGTTTGGATTTTGAAAGGAATCATGTACGTCTATCTGGGGCAGTGCGTAAACTGTGATGGTGATGGACTAGTGCCTAGCCTGGGCATGGTAGGTGCACAGTTGGATGTGTATACGGTTCTGGAGATCTTTTGTGCGTGCATGTTGGGTCCATGACTGTTGGTTCTGGACTCCGGATCAGGGTCTCATTGCAAGTCGTGGAAGCCTCGAACTCGGTTTTCCGTGTCTGAGAGGAAAAGCTAAGGCCGGCTGACCCGGAGGTAATAAAAGGCTAGCGACGCGAGGCAGCGAAGGCACCAAATAATTAGTCTGCAAGTTCGGGAAGAGGTGGCGATTCGGCTACGACAGATATCGGTCTGTGTTACGGCGAGAGGATTCACGGTAATTCTTGAAGGGCGGATAGGGGCGGTGCAGGTCAGATTTCTTGGTAGGTCACGGACTACGGTGTGGCTTCAGACCAGGAATACAGGACTAGCTATCTTTTTCGTGAGGAAGTCGCAGAGGAAAAGGGCGATAAGACTGGCGGCACCAGGTTGGTTAGATTGCGGCTCGGCATGGCGCCGGGGTTCACCAAGTTTGATTTGGAGAAATTCGATGGCATAGGTAACTTCGGTCTATGGCAGACAAGAGTCAAGGATATTCTGGCGTAGCAGGGAATCTTGAAGGGTTTGCAGGAGACGAAGCCGGCCAAGGTTGACAATGATGCATGGGAGGATATGCAAGTGCAGGCGGCCGCTACCATACGGCTTTGTCTTGCGGATCTGGTCATGTATCATGTCAGGGACGAAGATACTCCTAAGGGAATTTGGGACAAGTTGGCAAATCATTATATGTCCAAGTCGGCGACCAATAAGTTGTATTTGAAGCAAAAGTTCTATGGGCTGAAGATGCAGGAGATGTCGGATCTTGTGGAGCATGTGAATGCCTTTAATCAATTGGTCACGGATCTAGCACGTCTGGATGTGAAGATTGAGGACGAGGATAAGGCACTACTTGTTGTTTTGCTGCCACCGTCCTATGAGCATTTGGTCATTACATTGACACGTGGAAAGACAACCGTCAATAATGAGGAAGTCACTTCAGCGTTGCTTGGACATGAGTTGAGGAAGCAAAAGAATGCTACAGAGGAGAGTACTCAAGGTTTGGGGTTGACAGTTAAAGGTTATTAGTTCAGGAAGGGATAAGAGGCAGAGAAGAAAAGGAAGAAAAAGTTGCAGTGCTACATGTGCAAGGGCTAGGGACATGTAAAGAGGGAATGCCCAGAACTGTAGGGTGGGGCAAGTGCTAATTTGGCTACTCGTGGTGATGACTCAGACAGCAGTAGTGATGTTCTCGTAGTATCAAACAGGCGGTCAACAAAAGCTGAAGCGTGGATGTTGGATTCAGCTTGCTCTTTTCATGCGATGCCCAATAGGGAGTGGTTCTCTTCGTACAAGTCTGGTGAGTTTGGTTTAGCCTATGTGGGCGATGACACTGGTTATCGTGTTGCTGGAGTAGGTGACATCAAAATCAGGATGTTTGACGGAGTTGAGCAGATGCTTCGGGGAGTCAGGCATGTGCTAAGGCTAAGGAGGAATCTAATTTCGTTTGGTGTTCTTCATGAGGGTGATATGGAATTCCGTTCTGACCAGGATAAGAATACCATGAAAATCATGAAAGATGGGGCGATTGTGATGATAGGAGAGAGGACGGCTTCACATCTTTACAGGTTGCAAGGGAGCACTATTGCAGGTGGAGCCATGGGAAGTGGAGCTGCAAGAATAGCAGTGGAGTCTCACGGTGGCGGCGGGTTTGGCCCGTCGGGTAGCTCTCAGTAAGATGCAAAGAAGACAACCCAAGTCCGGAGTACATGGAGGTTCGAGCATAGGCGACTTCTAAGTGGTGGAGAATATTCGCCAAGGTGGAGTTTGTTATATTTGTGTCGAATATTATGTACTCAAGGGGTTACGTGGACTTGGAGTTGTAATTGGTGTGGTTAGGTATTAATTGTGTAGGAGTCGGACACTTGTATCCTAGGCCTCTTATATACGGAGGGACACCACACGTTGTAACCCATGATGACTTGATAGCAACAGGTACGCGGGGGAGCTGACGGCTTGTGCCGGCACCCGGGCGGCTGGTATTGCGGTATCTTGGGGAGGAACGCCCGTAGTCATGCCCCGGGGATGTAGCCATATCAGTGAACCTCGTTAACAAATATCGTATCTCGGTGTGTCGTCTATGATCTTGCATTAGCGTTTTATTCTAACAAAAGGAAAATGTTAAAAAACTGATGTCAGATTTTAGGATTTCCCAGCAAACGCCGAGAATTATCATGCAAAAACAGATAAAACTATTATGTTGTTTGTAAGGATTTATCATGCTCTAAAGCAAAAAATTTCATGTAGTAAACTGGTAGAAAAATTCTAACGATGCGCAGAGTAATCGTCACATGTTCGATCGAGATCTGACGGTTCTAAAGGCGTTTGCTGGAATTTCTTAAAAATATGACGTTTGCTGGTTATCAAAGTCTTTTCCCGAAATGCACAACAAAGTTATGCGCCGTTTCATTGGGATTGAAGGAAGGTCTACACATAGGTTACACAAGGTGCCAGAAGTACAGCACCCAACGCCTCTGCCGAATCATCCATCCAAGAAGAAAAAAAGAGAATACTCATGACTACCACACATGTACAGTCATAGTGCATTAACCGCCAAGCTAGTAACTAAAGGCGTTTGACAGGGTAATTCCTCACCAGGTTTACCAACGATGACTTGAGGCCAAATCCTGCTAGAGGCCCAAATAGGCCCAGACCCATGAACGTTGAGGACCTGGTCAATATCATTGATAGGGGTAGGCAACCAATAGGAGTGAAGGGACAAATACATCAGTCGGTCTTATCGTCAGGCTAGTCATAGTGGGGAGTAACTTAGACCGGTGTCATGCATATGCCACTACCCTATGTTACTAAGTTCATAGTGCAAAGTAACAAAGAAATAATAATATAGATGATTGCATTTATTAACTTGTAGACTCATTTATTCTTGGGAAGCGCTATGTTACAGTAACATATGTTACTCTAAGCACCTCTCTCCTCATGAACTACTCCCCACATAAGCAAATTTGCATTGGGATACGTTATGTTACTACCTATGTTACACCCACTATGACTAGTCTCAACCGGGAATCCCATCAGCTGGCTAAATCACTAGTCAGGTTTTAAGACAGCTCAACAGCCAGGAGCATTAAAGAAGACATTACGAAGGGAGTGTTACTATGCCATAATATTTATATGTTACCAGTAGCGAGAATACTCTGACTAGTTTCAGCTTCAATAGATTTGCTGATAAGTGTTGCAAACTCTGTGAATTCATGGAGACTAAGGGCAAGCTTCAAACCAGGATCCAGTCCTTCACAAAACTTCTCCTGTTTGCGTGCGTGAGTGGAGACGCCATCTTCAGCATAACGAGACAGGTTGAGGAATTCCCTCTGGTATTCATCCACAGTCATCGTGCCTTGAGTGAGGTTTCATAATTCCTTCTTCCTTTTGTCCGCCAGTCCTTGAGGAATGTGACGTGCATGGAAGGTAGTCTGGAACTCTAGCCAAGTGGTGACCATTTCCATAGGCAGCGTATGCATGTGGCTTTCTCACCGTTGAGCAGCTGGAACTTTCAGGTGAAATGCCACAGAGGTAACATAACTGGCAAGGGCAATATTAGTTGATTCCATCTCAGACAGGATGTCACGAAGCCAATCATCAGCATCCATAGGATTAGTGGAGCTGCGAAAAATGGATGGGTTGAGGCACACGAAATCTTGCAGTGGGATTGGGCTAGGATCCTGACGAGCATTGTTGTTGGCTAGGCGGTCCACTAGGGTACCCATCAATTGTCTGTTCATCTCAAACTGTTGCATCATTGTGGCAACATACGGTGGCGGATCTTCAGAGCTGGGCAATATGTGTAAAATTAACAGGGTCGGGTTAATAATCGACCATGCACCAAAAATGAGTGCCCGGCGTATGGAATTATTCATATGTGTATACGACCATAAGGGTTAATGTGCGGTAGGTTCAAAAAGGTTCTTGGCAAATCAGAGAGTATTACCGAATATCTTGATACATCAAGAGTTCATCTGGAATAAGTGGCTCTCCGAAAAGAAGTTGTCACGAGAACCTAGAGTTAGTAAAATCTATAACCCGAAGAGAAAATAATTCATAACCCAGAGTAAAGATGCGGAAAATATCCTAATACGATCCATAGGTGTTGTGGTCCCGTAAGCCACACAACACAGTTAGTAATTTAGAAAATAGTTTTTGAGACTAGACTCGACACCGACCAAGGAATTTGGGGTGGGGGTGCTACCTCTTGAGCATGCGTTGGTTTTCCCTTGAAGAGGAAAGGGTGATGCAGCAAAGTAGCGTAAGTATTTCTCTCAGTTTTTGAGAACCAAGGTAACAATCCAGTAGGAGACTACACGCAAATCCCCTAGTACCTGCACAAACAAACAAGAACCTCACAACCAACGCGATAAAGGGGTTGTCAATCCCTTCACGGTCACTTACGAGAGTGAGATCTGATAGAGATAATAAGATAAATATTTTTGGTATTTTTGTGATATAGATTGGAAAATAAAGATAAATAGTAAACTATAATTGTAGATTGGAAACTTATATGATGTAAAGCATACCCGGGGGCCATAGGTTTCACTAGTGGCTTCTCTCAAGATAGCATGTATTATGGTTGGTGAACAAATTACTGCCGAGCAATTGATAGAAAAGCGCATAGTTATGATGATATCTAAGGCAATGATCATGAATATAGGCATCGCGTCCGTGACAAGTAGACCGAAATGATTCTGGATCTACTACTATTACTCCACACATCGACCGCTGTCCAGCATGCATCTAGAGTATTAAGTTCATAAGAATGGAGTAACGCTTTAGGCAAGATGACATGATGTAGAGGGATAAACTCAAGAAATATGATATAAACCCCATCTTTTTATCCTCAATGGCAACAATACAATACGTGTCATTTCCCTTTCTGTCACTGGGATCGAGCACCGCAAGATTGAACCCAAAGCTATGCACTTCTCCCAATGCAAGAAAGATCAATCTAGTAGGCCAAACCAAATTGATAATTCGAAGAGACTTGCAAAGATATAAAATCATGCATATAAGAATTCATAGAAGAATCAAATAATACTCATAGATAATCAAGTTCATAAAACCACAATTCATCGGATCTCGACAAACACACCACAAAAAGAGTTACATTGAATAGATCTCCAAGAAGATCAAGGAGAACTTTGTATTGAGATCCAAAGAGAGAGAAGAAGCCATCTAGCTAATAACTATGGACCCGAAGGTCTGTGGTAAACTACTCACACATCATCGGAGAGGCTATGGTGTTGATGTAGAAGCCCTCCGTGATCGAATCCCCCTCCGACAGATCGCCGGAAAAGGCCCCAAGATGGGATCTCACGGGTACAGAAGGTTGCGGTGGTGGAAAAGGTGTTTCGTGGCTCTCCCCGAAGGTTTCAGGGTATAAGAGTGTATATAGGCGAAATAAGTAGGTCGGTGGAGCTGTGAGGGGCCCACGAGGGTGGGGGCGCGCCTGGCCCCCTAGGCGCGCCCTCCTACCTCATGGCCGCCTCGCTGCTTCCTTAACGTCCACTCCAAGTCTCCTGGAGCACATTTGTTCCAAGAAAGATCCTCGCGAAGGTTTCATTCCGTTTGGATTCTGTTTGATATTCCTTTTCCGCGAAACACTGAAATAGGCAAAAAAACAGCAATTTGCACTGTGCTTTCGGTTAATTGGTTAGTCCCAAAAATAATATAAAAAGGTATATTAAAGCCCATTAAACATCCGAAACAGATAATATAATAGCATGGAACAATAAAAAAATTATAGATACGTTGAAGACGTATCAAGCATCCTCAAGCTTAATTCCTGCTCGTCCTTGAGTAGGTAAATGATAAAAACAGAATTTTTGATGTGGAATGATCCCTAAAATAATTTTCAATGTAATTCTCTTTATTGTGGCATGAATGTTCAGATCCAAAAGATTCAAGATAAAAGTTTAATGACATAAAAATAGTAATACTTCAAGCATACTAACCAAGCAATTATGTCTTATCAAAATAACATAGCCAAAGAAAGCTTATCCCTACAAAATCATATAGTTTAGCCATGTTTCATTTTCGTCACACAAAATGCTCCCCTCATGCATAACCCCGATGACAAGCCGAGCAATTGGTTCATACTTTTTAACGCGCTCCAGCATTTTCAACCCTTACGCAATACATGAGCGCAAGCCATGGATATAGCACTATAGGTGGAATAGTATAAGATGATGGGGGTTATGTGAGAAGAAAAAAAAGGATAAAGTCTCACATTGACGCGACTAATCAACGGGCTATGCGAGGAATAGGGATTGCCATGCAACGGATGCACTAGAGTTATAAGTGTATGAAAGCTCATCTAAGGTAACTAAGTGGGTGTGCATCCAACTTGCTTGTTCACAAAGACCTAGGGCATTTTGAGGAAGCCCATCATCGGAATATACAAGCCAAGTTCTATAATGAAAAACTCCCACTAGTATATGAAAGTCACAAAATAAGAAACTCTCTATCGTGAAGACCATGGTGCTATTTTGAAGCACAAGTTTGGAAAAAGGATAGTAACATTGTCCCTTCTCTCTTTTTCTCTCATTTCTTTATTTGGGCTTCTTTGGCCTCTTTTTTATTTGGGCTTCTTTGGCCTCTCTTTTTTTCTTTCCTCACATGGGGCAATGCTCTAATAATGATGATCATCACACTTTTATTTACTCATAACTCAATGTTACAACTCGATACTAGAACAAAAATATGACTCTATGTGAATTCCTCCGGCGGTGTACCAGGATATGCGATGAATCAAGAGCGACATGTATGAAAGAATTATGAAAGTGGCTTTGCCACAAATACGATGTCAACTACATGATCATGCAAATCAATATGACAATGATGGAGCGTGTCATAATAAACAGAATGGTGGAAAGTTGCATGGAAATATATCTCGGAATGGCTATGGAAATGCCATAATAGGTAGGTATGGTGGCTGTTTTGAGGAAGATATAAGGAGGCTTATGTGTGATAGAGAGTATCGTATCACGGGGTTTGGATGCACCGGCGAAGTTTGCACCAACTCTCAAGGTGAGAAAGGGCAATGCACGGTACTGAAGAGGCTAGCAAATTGCGGAAAGGTAAGAGTGTGTATGATCCATGGACTCACATTAGTCATAAAAAACTCATATACTTATTGCAAAAGTTTATTATCCCTCGAAGCAGAGTAATACTACGCATGCCCCTAGAGGGATAGATTGGTAGGAAAAGACCATCTCTCGTCCCCGACCGCCACTCATAAGGAAAGCACTCAAAGAACACCCCATGCTTCAAATTTGTCATGCAACGTTTACCATACGTGCATGCTACGGGACTTGCCAACTTTAACACAAGTATTTCTCAATTTCACAATTTCCCAACTAGCATGACTCTAACATTACCACCTTTGCATTTCAAAACATCTATTAAGAATCATAGTATTCAATGCAGTCTATATGAAAGTTTTTATCATACCCATCTTGAATGCCTATTATATTAGGACTAGTTTTATAGCCAAAGCAAATTACCATGCTGTTCTAAAAGACTCTCAAAATAATATAAGTGAAGCATGATAGATCAATAATTTCTATAAAATAACTCCACCACCATGCTCAAAAAATAAAATATAAGTGAAGTACTAGAGCAAAATGATCTAGCTCAAAAGATATAAGTGAAGCACATAGAGTATTCTAATAAATTACGAGTCATGTGTGTTTCTCCCAAAAGGTGTGTACAGCAAGGATGATTGTGGTAAACTAAAAAGCAAAGACTCAAATAATACAAGATGCTCCAAGCAAAACACATATCATGTGGTGAATAAAAATATAGCCTCAAGTAAAGTTACCGATAGACGAAGATGAAAGAGGGGATGCCTTCCGGGGCATACCCAAGCTTAGGCTTTTGGTTGTCCTTGTATTTTACCTTGGGGTGCCTTGGGCATCCCCAAGCTTAGGCTATTGCCACTCCTTGTTCCAAAATCCATCAAATCTTTACCCAAAAACTTGAAAACTTCACAACACAAAACTCAACAGAAAATCTCATGTGCTCCGTTAGTATAAGAAAAAAAATCACCACTTAAGGTACTGTAATGAACTAATTCTTTATTTATATTGGTCTTAAACCAACTGTATTCCAACTTCTCTATGGTTCATACCCCCCGATACTAGCCATAGATTCATCAAAATAAGCAAACAACACACGAAAAACAGAATCTGTCAAAAACAGAACAGTCTGTAGTAATCTGTAGGTTTCGAATACTTCTGTAAATCCACAAATTCTACCAAATTAGGAAGACCTAAATAATTTGTATATTGATCTACTGCAGTTGGAATCAGTATTTATCGCTCTCTGGTTAAAAATGAAAATTATTCTCGTGAGCGCATACTTTCTGTTTTTTCAGCAAGATCAAATAACAATCATCCAAGAAGATCCTAAAGGCTTTACTTGGCAAAAACACTAATTAAAACATAAAAAACACAATCATAATAGAGTCTAGATGATTTATTTATTACTAAACAGGAACAAAAAGCAATGAACAAAAATAAAATTGGGTTGCCTCCCAACAAGCGCTATCGTTTAACGCCCCTAGCTAGGCAAAACAGCAAGAATAGATCTAGGTATTGCCATCTTTTGTATGCAATCCATAAGTGGCTCTCATAATAGGTTCATAAGGTAATTTAATTTTATTCCTAGGAAAGTGTTCCATGCCTTTCCTTAATGGAAATTGGAATCTAATATTTCCTTCTTTCATATCAATGATTGCACCAATCGTTCTAAGGAAAGGTCTACCAAGAATAATAGGACAAGTAGGATTGCAATCTATATCAAGAACAATAAAATCTACGAGCACATAATTCCTATTTGCAACAATAAGAACATCATTAATTCTTCCCATAGGTTTCTTAATGGTGGAATCCGCAAGATGCAAATTTAAAGAACAATCATCAAATTCACGAAAACCTAGCACATCACACAAAGTTTTTGGAATCATGGAAACACTAGCACCTAAATCCCATAAAGCATAGCATTCATGATCTTTAATCTTTATTTTAATAGTAGGTTCCCATTCATCATAAAGTTTTCTAGGGATAGAAACTTCTAATTCAAGTTTTTCTTCATAAGATTGCATTAAAGCATCAACGATATGTTTAGTGAAAGCTTTGTTTTGATCATAAGCATGAGGAGAATTTAACACGGATTGCAACAAGGAAATACAATCTATAAAAGAGCAATTATCATAATTAAATTCATTGAAATCCAAAATAGTGGGTTCATTGCTATGTAAAGTTTTGACCTCTTCAATCCCACTTTTACCAATTTTTGCATCAAGATCTAAAAACTCCGAAACATTGGGACGCCTTATAACTAAAGTTGACTCATATACAGTCCCATCTTTATCAAGATTCATATTGGCAAACAAAGATTTAATAGGAGACACACCAATCACTTTTAGATCTTCATCATTATTATCATGAAAACTAGAAGAACACGCTTTGACAAAGCAATGTTTCTTAGCACGCATCCTAGCGGTTCTTTCTTTGCACTCATTAATGGAAATTCTCATGGCTTTGAGAGACTCATTGATATCATGCTTAGATGGAATAGATCTAAGTTTCAAAGAATCAACATCAATAGAAATTCTATCCACGTTCCTAGCCAACTCATCAATCTTAAGCAATTTTTCTTCAAGCAAAGCATTGTAATTCTTTTGCGAATTCATAAATTCTTTAACACTAGTCTCAAAATCAAAGGGCATCTTATTAAAATTTCCATAAGAGTTGTTGTAGGAATTACCATAATTATTAGAGGAATTATTAGGGAACGGCCTAGAATTAAAGTTTCCTCTATACTCGTTGTTACCAAAGCTGTTTCTACCAAAGAAATTCACATCCATAGATTCATTATTATTCTCAATCAAAGTAGACAAAGGCATATCATTAGGATCAGAAGAAACACTCATATTAGCAAACAATTTCATAAGTTCATCCATCTTTCCACTAAAGACATTAATCTCTTCTATTGCATGAACCTTTTTACTAGTAGATCTTTCGGTGTGCCATTGAGAATAATTAACCAAAATATTATCTAGGAGTTTAATAGATTCTCCTAAAGTGATTTCCATAAAAGTGCCTCCCGCGGCCGAATCTAAAAGATTTCTAGAAGCAAAATTCGATCCAGCATAATTTGTTTGTATAATCATCCATAAATTCAAGCCATGTGTAGGGAAATTACGTTTCATTAATTCCATCCTCTCCCAAGCTTGTGCAGCATGCTCATGATCAAGTTGCTTAAAATTCATAATATCATTTCTAAGAGAGATGATCTTAGCGGGAGGAAAATACTTTGAGATAAAAGCATCTTTGCACTTATTCCAAGAATCAATACTATTTTTAGACAAAGAAGAGAACCAAGTTTTAGCACGATCTCTAAGCGCAAATGGAAATAGCTTCAATTTAACAATATCATTATCCACATCTTTTTTATTTTGCATATCACATAAATCAACAAAGCTGTTTAGATGGGTAGCGGCATCTTCACTAGGAAGGCCAGCAAATTGATCTTTCATGACAAGATTCAGCAAAGTAGTATTAATTTCACAATATTCAACATCGGTAAGAGGAAAAATCGGAGTGCTAATAAAATCATTGTTGTTGGTATTGGTAAATTCACATAATTTAGTATTATATTGAGCCATCGTGACAAACAATCAATCCAACACACAAGCAAACAAGAGGCAAGCGAAAAGAGACGAACGAAAAAAGGGCGAACAGAAAAGAGGTGAATAAAATGGCAAGGGTGAAGTGGGGGAGAGGAAAATGAGAGGCAAATGGCAAATAATGTAATGCGAGGGATAAGAGTTTGTGATGGGTACTTGTTATGTCTTGACTTGGCGTAGATCTCCTCGGCAACGGCGCCAGAAATCCTTCTTGCTACCTCTTGAGCATGCGTTGGTTTTCTCTTGAAGAGGAAAGGGTGATGCAGCAAACTAGCGTAAGTATTTCCCTTAGTTTTTGAGAACCAAGGTATCAATCCAGTAAGAGACTACACGAAATCCCCTAGTACCTGCACAAACAAACAAGAACCTCGCAACCAACGTGATAAAGGGGTTGTCAATCCCTTCACACTCACTTACGAGAGTGAGATCTGATAGAGATAATAAGATAAATATTTTTGGTATTTTTGTGATATAGATTGGAAAATAAAGATTGCAAAATAAATAGTAAATTAGAATTGTAGATTGGAAACATATATGATGTCAAGTAGACCCGGGGGCCATAAGTTTCACTAGTGGCTTCTCTCAAGATAGCATGTATTACGGTGGGTGAACAAATTACTGCCGAGCAATTGATAGAAAAGCGCATAGTTATGATGATATCTAAGGCAATGATCATGAATATAGGCATCACGTCCGTGACAAGTAGACCGAAACGATTCTGCATCTCCTACTATTACTCCACACATCGACCGCTATCCAGCATGCATCTAGAGTATTAAGTTCATAAGAACGGAGTAACGCTTTAGGCAAGATGACATGATTTAGAGGGATAAACTCAAGCAATATGATATAAACCCCATCTTTTTATCCTCGATGGAAACAATACAATACGTGTCGTTTCCCTTTCTGTCACTAGGATCGAGCACCGCGAGATTGAACCCAAAGCTAAGACATGTGTTGTTATTTGATGAACGGGGTCACATCATTAGAATGGACAAGACCCATGTGTTAGCTTAGCATTTTGATCGTTTAGTTTTATTGCCACTGCTTTCTTCATGACTTATACATGTTCCTCTGACTATGAGATTATGCAACTCCCGAATACTGGAGGAACACCTTTTGTGCTATAAAACGTGACAACATAACTGGGTGATTATAAATAGGCTCTACAGGTGTCTCCGATGGTGTTTGTTGAGTTGGCATAGATCAAGATTAGGATTTTCACTCCGTGTATCGGAGAGGTATCTCTGGGCCCTCTCGATAATGCACATCACTATAAGCCTTGCAAGCAATGTGACTAATGAGTTAGTTACGGGATGATGCATTATGGAACAAGTAAAGAGACTTGCCGTAACGAGATTGAACTAGGTATGATGATACCGACAATCGAATCACGGGAAAGTAACATACCGATGACAAAAGGAACAATGTATGTTGTTATGTGGTTTGACGGATAAAGATCTTCATAGAATATGTAGGAACCAATATGAGAATCCAGGTTCTGCTATTGGTTATTTACCGGAGATGTGTCTCGGTCATGTCTACATAGTTCTCGAATATGTAGGGTCCGCACGCTCAACGTTCGATGATGATTTGTATTATGTGTTATGTGATTTGATGACCGAAGTTTGTTCGGAGTCCCGTATGAGATCACGGACATGACGAGGAGTCTCGAAATGGTCGAGAGGTAAACATTCATATATTGGAAGGCTACATTCGGACACCGGAATGGTTCGGGTCGTTTCCGAGTACCGGGGGTTACCCGAACCCCCCGGGAGGTTAATGGGCCACCATGGGCCTTAGTGGAGAAGAGAGAGGGTCGGCCAGGAGGTGGCACGCGCCCCCCTTGCCAATACAAATTGGACAATGGGTGGGGACGGTGCCCCCCTCCTTCCTTCTCTCCTCTTCCTCCTTCCCTCCTTCTCCTAGTTGGAATAGGAAAGGGGGGGCGAATCCTACTTGGACTGGGAGTCCAAGTAGGACTCCCTCCCTATGGCGCGCCCCCCTTGGGCCGACGTCCTCTCCCACCTTCTTTATATACATGGGAGGGGGGCACCCCAAAGACACACCAAGTTTTCTCTTAGCCGTGTGCGGTGCCCCCCTCCATAGTTACACACCTCGGTCATATCGTCCTAGTGCTTAGGCGAAGCCCCGCGCCGGTAACTTCATCATCACCATCACCACGCCGTCGTGCTGATGAAACTCTCCCTCGTTCTCAGCTGGATTAAGAGCTCGAGGGACATCATCGTGCTGAACACGGAGGTGCCATACGTTTGGTACTTGGATCGGTTGGATCGCGAAGACTGTAACGCCCCGTATGTAACCTGTCATATTTGTATTCCAACTCTTGCCATTTCCGGCACTAAGTTATGATATTTCCTCATTGTCGGGTTTTTGTCTTCGTGTTGTTTTGTCTTTGTCATGCATCTCATATCATGTCATCATGTGCATCGCATTTGCATACGTGTTCGTCTCATGCATTCGAGCTTTTTCCCCGTTGTCCGTTTTGCATTCCGGCGCTCCTATGTCCTCCGGTGTCCCTTTCTACCTCTTTTCGTGTGCGGGTATCAAACGTTATCGGATTGGACCGAGACTTGCCACGCGGCCTTGGTTTAATACCGGTAGACCGCCTGTCAAGTTTCGTGCCATTTGGACTTCGTTTGATACTCCAACGGTTAACCGAGGAGCCGTAAAGGCCTCGTGTGTGTTGCAGCCCAACACCTCACCAAAGTGGCCCAAAACCCACCTAAACCCCCTCCATCATCTAGGTCATTCGATCACGATCGTTTGGCCGCAAACCGTGCTCAATTTGGAGCCTCCTAGCTCCCTCTACCTATATAAAGACATCTCCCCCCGAAAATCACGGTCAAACCCTAGATCCGTCCCTCTCCTCGCGCCGCCGGACGAAACCGGCAGGCCGGACGTGTCCGCCTGGCTCTGCCGGACGAATCGCAGCACGCCACGTGTCCCCGCCGGATCTCCCTCGCCGCCGGCCCGCTCGGCCCAGGGAGGGCCCTCCCCGGCCCGGCGCGCCCGCCGCCACCTACCTCGCCGCGCCGCCCGAGTCCCTCTTCCACGCCGCCGCCCGCCACCTCGACGTCGCCGGCCGCCTCCGCCACGACGCCATCGCCGTCCCCGCGCTCGCCTGCGCCCCGAGCCACCGCCCTTCCTCGCCGACGTCGCCGCGCCGCCCCGACGCCTCCGCAGTGCCGCGCCGCCGTCTCCCCTCGCCGTACCACCTCTACTCCGGCAAGTCCGGCGACCTCAAACTCCGGCAGCCACTGTTCCGGCGAGCCCGGCCATCCTCGAAGTCCGTGCCCTAATCCGGATCCAGATCTGGGAACCCTAACCTCGGTTGACTTTTGCCCTCGTTTTCAATAATTTTTGCATATCTTCATCGCATCATAACTCTGCAACCGTGACTCCGTTTTGAGCGTGTAGTATATCAAATTGTTTGTCTCGATGAGTACTTCATTTCATCTCATTGTACCATGTTCATTTGAGTTCATATTGATGCCATAAATGCTGTTGGAAGAGTGCTAGTTTATATTAGTTTCAGTTTCTTAGCAGAGATTGGACATTTTGTCATTTTTGCCATGATTGATGTGTGCCTCCTATGAACTTGAGCCCTACATGATTTTTGAAGTATGCCATGCCATCTTTACAGGGGTGTATGTCATGCATTTTTGTGATCTTTTTGGTGACTAGCACAAGCATGCAAAGTAGCCCTCGTAATGTTGCTGATTTTAGGGACTCAGAAATCTTCTAAGTCTTTGTCCTGTCAATATTTTTATGCCATGTATTCATGTTGCTACCGAGTGATCCATGCCTCTTTTGGGCATGATCAGTAAGTATGTTTTGTAGATATTGTTGTGCTCTATCCATCCATGTCTTTGTTTGCAATTATGGAGCACCCTAGCTTGACTCAATCGAGCTCTACTTTTTCTATAAAATGTTCCTGGCAGATTGTTTACATGTTAAGCAATTTTGCCGAGGTTGTTGTAGTTGATCCGTGCATGCTATGAGGTTGTTTTTGCCATGTTTAGCTTCTATGCCATGTCTACTTGCTGGGTGTATGCTTACTTTGTCATGGAATGCCTTGTGGTGAGTGCATCGAGCTCGTAAACATGCCTACTTAATATCTGTTTTGCCATGTTCCAATTTTCTTCTAAGTCTGAATCTGTTAACGAAAGTTGCTATGTTCACATGGTTGCCATTGTATTTTCTGATCCCTTTTGGCTTATGGTCAGTAAGGGACTTTTGTTGTATGCTTTGAGTAGCTTCATGCCATGCCTTGATTTGCCATGATATGTTCCTGTAGCATGTTATTTTTGTTCTCTAAACATTGCTTCCTGATGTTAAATTCCTGACATGTTGTTAATTTCACTAAATCTGTAACCTGATATCTTTTGCACTTTTGCCATGCTTGTTTGAACCTGCTATTGAGTGAATTAGCCATAGCTCAGTGTTCATCTTTTGTCAAGCATCTTGAGTGGATCACTGCCATGTGTTTTGTTGTTATGTTAGAGTGCAGTAGCTTGTTGTTCTTGATGCATTTAGATGGCCTCGTGCTGTTAATCGCAGATCGTTGCCATATTTGTTTTGCTTGCCATTTGCAAACCGTGCATCCGATTCCGGTGATCTTTATATCGATTTTGACCGAAATAAACTCATATTTCCAGTGGCACTCTTGGTTTTCCACGTTGAGGCCAGGTTCGATCTTTCCTTTCCGAAACATGCATATGCATTGCATATCACATCCCGCATATCATGCCATGTTTTGCATCATGTGGTTTATGCATTGCACGTGGTTGATTGTGTCTCCCTTTGCTTGTGTTCTTGCTTTGGGTAGAGCCAAGGAGACGAGTACGTGTCCTAGGAACCCGTTGAGTACGCTTACGAGGATCAAGCTTACGTCAACTCGGAGAACTTTGCAGGCAAGATGACCATACCCTCGAAATCACTTCTATCTTTGCTTGCTAGATGCTTGCTCTATTGATATGCCTATGCTACGATACCTACCACATGCTTTATCATGCCTCCCATATTTCCATGTCAAACCTCTAACCCACCTTGTCCTAGCAAACCATTGTTTGGCTATGTTACTGCTTTGCTCAGCCCCTCTTATAGCGTTGCTAGTTGCAGGTGAAGATTGGAGTTTGTTCCTTGTTGGAACATGTTTATTGTTGGGATATCATTATTATATCTTGTTTACTTTAATGCATCTATATATTTGGTAAAGGGTGGAAGGCTCGGCCTTATGCCTGGTGTTTTGTTCCACTCTTGCCGCCCTAGTTTCCGTCATACCGGTGTTATGTTCCTTGATTTTGCGTTCCTTACACAGTTGGGTTATAATGGGAACCCCTTGACAGTTTGCCTTGAATAAAACTCCTCTAGCAAGGCCCAACCTTGGTTTTACCATTCGCCACCTAGACTTTTTCCCTTGGGCTTCGCGGACTCAAGGGTCATCTTTATTTTAAACCCCCCCCCCCCGGGCCAGTGCTCCTCTGAGTGTTGGTCCAACCTAGAGCACCGTGCGGGGCCGTCCCCTGGCAACTTGGGTTACGTTGGCTCCCGTACGCTTAGCTTATCCAGTGTGCCCTGAGAACGAGATATGTGCAGCTCCTATAAGGATTTGTCGGCACAGCGGGTGGTCTTGCTGGACTTGTTTTACCATTGTCGAGATGTCTAGTAACCGGGATTCCGAGTCTGATCGGATTGTCTTGGAGAAGGAATATCCTTCGTTGACCGTGAGAGCTTGTGATGGGCTAAGTTGGGACTCCCCTGCAGGGATTTGAACTTTCGAAAGCCGTGCCCACGGTTATGGGCAGATGGGAATTTGTTAATTTCCGGTTGTAGATAACCTAAAATTTAACTTAATTAAAATGAATCAACATCATGTGTGGCCGTGATGGTCTCTTTTCGGCGGAGTCCGGGAAGAGAACACGTGTTGGAAATATGCCCTAGAGGCAATAATAAAATGGTTATTATTGTATTTCCTTGTTCATGATAATTGTCTATTATTCATGCTATAATTGTATTAACTGGAAACCGTAATACATGTGTGAATACATAGACCACAACATGTCCCTAGTAAGCCTCTAGTTGACTAGCTCGTTGATCAATAGATGATTATGGTTTCCTGACCATGGATATTAGATGTCATTGATAACGGGATCACATCATTAGGAGAATGATGTGATGGACAAGACCCAATCCTAAGCATAGCACAAGATCGTGTAGTTCGTTTTGCTAGAGCTTTTCTAATGTCAAGTATCGTTTCCTTAGACCATGAGATTGTGCAACTCCCGGATACCGTAGGAATGCTTTGGGTGTACCAAACATCACAACGTAACTGGGTGGCTATAAAGGCACACTACGGGTATCTCCCAAAGTGTCTGTTGAGTTGGCACGAATCGAGACTGGGATTTGTCACTCCGTGTGATGGAGAGGTATCTCTGGGCCCACTCGGTAATGCATCATCATAATGGGCTCAATGTGACTAATGAGTTAGCCACGGGATCATGCATTACGGAACGAGTAAAGAGACTTGCCGGTAACGAGATTGAACGAGATATGGGGATACCGACGATCGAATCTCGGGCAAGTAACATACCGATAGACAAAGGGAATTGTATACATGATTGATTGAATCCCCGACATCGTGGTTCATCCGATGAGATCATCGTGGAACATGTGGGAGCCAATATGGGTATCCAGATCATGCTATTGGTTATTGGCCGGAGAGATGTCTCGGTCATGTCTGCATGGTTCCCGAACCCGTAGGGTCTACACACTTAAGGTTCAGTGACGCTAGAGTTGTTGTGGGAAATAGTATGTGGTTACCGAAGGTTGTTTGGAGTCCCGGATGAGATCCCGGATGTGACGAGCATTTCCGGAATGGTCCGGAGGTGAAGACCGATATATTGGACGAAGGGTATTGGAGTCCGGAATTGTTCCGGGGGTACCGGGTGACGACCAGCGTGTCGGAAAGGGGTTTCGGAGGCCCCGACAAGCGTTGGGGGGCCTTATGGGCCAAGGGGAGGGGGCACATCAGCCCACTAAGGGGCTGAGCGCCCCTCCCACCCCATCTCACGTAACTTGGAGAGGTGGGGGCGCCTCCCCTAGGGAAGCCACCCCTCCCGGCTTGGGGGGCAAGTTTCCTAGGGGTGGGGGCACCAAACCCATCTAGGGTTTTCCCTGTGGCCGCCGCCCCTCCCCTAGGGAACCCTAGGGTGCCTCCTCCACCCCTTCCCCCTATATATAGTGAGGGAGAGAGAGGGCAGCCGCACCCCCTTCCCTGGCGCAGCCCTCCCTCCTCCTACACCTCCTCCTCCTCCATAGTGGTTGGCGAAGCCCTGCTGGAGAACCACGAGCTCCATCGCCACCATGCCGTCATGCTGCTGGAGTTCTCCCTCAACTTCTCCTCTCCCCTTGCTGGATCAAGAAGGAGGAGACGTCCCCGGACTGTACGTGTGTTGAACGCGGAGGCGCCGTCCGTTCGGCGCTAGATCGGATCTTCCGCGATTTGAATCGCTGCGAGTACGACTCCATCAACCGCATTCTTGTAACGCTTCCGCTTAGCGAACTTGAAGGGTATGAAGATGCACTCCCTCTCTCTCGTTGCTAGCATCTCCTAGATTGATCTTGGTGACACGTAGGAAAATTTTGAATTATTGCTACGTTCCCCAAGAGTGGCATCATGAGCTAGGTCTATGACTAGATTCTATGCACGAGTAAAACACAAAGTAGTTGTGGGCGATGATTTGTTCAATTTGCTTGCCATTAGTAGTCTTATCTTGATTCGGCGGCATTGTGGGATGAAGCGGCCTGGACCGACCTTACACGTACACTTACGTGAGACAGGTTCCACCGACTGACATGCACTTGATGCATAAGGTGGCTAGCGGGTGTCTGTCTCTCCCACTTTAGTCGGATCGGATTCGGTGAAAAGGGTCCTTATGAAGGGTAAATAGCAATTGGCATATCACCGTTGTGGTTTTCCGTAGGTAAGAAACGTTCTTGCTAGAAACCCATAGCAGCCACATAAAACATGCAACAAAAATTAGAGGACGTCTAACTTGTTTTTGCAGGGTATGTTATGTGATGTGATATGGCCAAAAGGATGTGATGAATTATATATATATATGATGTATGAGATTGATCATGTTCTTGTAATAGGAATCACGACTTGCATGTCGATGAGTATGACAACCGTCAAGAGCCATAGGAGTTGTCTTAATTTATTGTATGACCTGCGTGTCAATGAAAAACGCCATGTAATTACTTTACTTTATTGCTAACCGTTAGCCATAGTAGTAGAAGTAATAGTTGGCGAGACAACTTCATGAAGGCACGATGATGGAGATCATGATGATGGTGATCATGGTGTCATGCCGGTGACGAAGGTGATCATGCCGCGCCTCGAAGATGGAGATCAAAAGGTGCAAGATGATATTGGCCATATCATGTCATTTTATGATTTGCATGTGATGTTTGTCATGTTTACATCTTATTTGCTTAGAACGACGGTACCATAAATAAGATGATCCCTCACTAAAATTTCAACAGATGTGTTCCCGCTAACTGTGCACCGTTGCGAAGGTTCGTTGTTTCGAAGCACCACGTGATGATCGGGTGTGATAGATTCTAACATTCGCATACAACGGGTGTAAGCCAGATTTACACATGCAATACACTTAGGTTAACTTGACGAGCCTAGCATGTACATACATGGCCTCGGAACACGGAAGACCAAAAGGTCGAACATGAGTCGTATAGTGGATACGATCAACATGAAGATGTTCACCGATGATGACTAGTCCGTCTCACGTGATGATCGGACACGGCCTAGTTGACTCGGATCATGTATCACTTAGATGACTAGAGGGATGTCTATCTGAGTGGGAGTTCATTAAATAATTTTATTAGATGAACTTAATTATCATGAACATAGTCAAAAGGTCTTTGCAAATTATGTTGTAGCTCGCGCTTTGGTTCTACTGTTTTAGATATGTTCCTAGAGAAAATTTAGTTGAGAGTTGACAGTAGCAATTATGCGGACTGGGTCCATGAACTGAGGATTGTCCTCATTGCTGCACAGAAGGGTTATGTCCTTAATGCACCACTCAGTGTGTTGAACCTCGAGCGTCGTCTGTAGATGTTGGGAAACATCTGACATACATGTTTTGATGACTACGTGATAGTTCAGTGCGTAATGCTAACGGTTTAGAATTGTGGCACTAAAGACGTTTTTTAAACATCGCAGAACATATGAGATGTTCCAAAGACTGAAATTGGGATTTCAGACTAGTGCCCACGTCAAGAGGTATGAGACCTCTGACAAGTTTCTTAAGCCTGCAAACTAAGGGAGAAAAGCTCAATCATTGAGCATGTGCTCAGATTGTCTGAGTACT